>NC_057838.1:33176562-33811875 GCF_910594005.1 Cervus elaphus | reverse complement strand
ATTTCCACCAACAGCGTAGTAAGTTCCCTTTTCTTCAGGCCCTCTCTAGCATTTATTCTGTGTAGACTTTTTAACAACTGTTGCTTGGGAATAACCTCCTCCTCGTTTTTGATTTGCATTTCCCTAATCTTTAGGGATGCTTAGCGTGTTTTCATGGGAGTTTTCTTTTTAAAGAATTTGAGGATAATTTAGCGCTTGAAATTGGCTTCTTGAGAATCGGCCGTGTTTTAAATTCATCTTCAATGACTTCCCACAGAGCGTTTCTTGAGGGCAGGGTTCTTAAGGGCCCAAATTCAAGGGTTTTCACGTTGTAGTTGCGGGAAGCGTCCACAAGGGGGCAGCACGTCTTCATTCCCCACTGATGCAACCAGAGCCTTCGAGAAAGTCATGTCTCTGGGTTGTAAATTAGAGTGGAAATTGCCTGAACAGACACCCAAAGGCTTGTATCTCGTTACCTTTCCCCACTTACCCTTGCTCACCACCCCCAAATAGATCCCAAGCCCTGCAGAAGTGCTGTGCTGAGGGTGCAATAGGTAGATGGCAGGTAGATGGGGCGGCCCAAAGGAAGGAGGCTGGAAGTGGGAACCCCACCAGCAGGATCCTGGAGACCAGGTGAGTTTGCAGAGGTCTTCCTGCCCAGCAGGTCCACCATCGTTTGCAGGCACTGGGTTTGACTTAGGTCTAAGAGGGCCAGCCTGGATCTGGGGATGGTGGTTCCATCCTGGGGGGCCCAGGCACTACAGGTCCAAGGCAGTCTCTTGGCTGGTGCATCCTCCCCACCTCCCTCAGCCCCAGCACAGTCCAGCCTGTGACCCTAGCCTGCTCAGGCTCCAGGGATGTTCCACCATTTCTCTTTCCAGGGATGTGATAGGCGTTTCTTTCTTTTTAATTTTTATTTTTCCTTTGCTGTATAGTTTTTATGGGCTTCCCAGGTGGCCCTAGTGGTAAAGAACCTGCCTGCCCATACTGGAGACATAAGATAGGAGGTTCAGTCCTGGGTTGGGAAGATCCCCTAGAGGATAGTTTATATACATTGCTGTGTTTGTGTTTGTTGAATTTGATTCCCTTATATATATCCACGTATCTGCTTTTTAGACTCTTCACTTATTTATGTTATTTCAGAGTGCTAAGTGGAGTGGAGTTCTCTGTGATATATAGTAGGCCCTTGTTGATTCCTATTTTATTAAAATATGTTTATATTACTGTGTATATGGCATGCCATATTATGCCATATTAACATGCCAACCTTCTGATTTACCCCTCACCCCCTACCTTTACCTCTGGTAACTGTCAGATTTTTTCAAAGTCTTCGAATCTGTTTTGTAAAGTGGTTCATATGAGTCAATTTTAGACTCCATCTCTAACTGATATTTTAGGATATTATTCTGTCTCTTAGTTTAGTTAGTATTATCATCTCTAGATTCATCCGTGTTGCTGCAGATGACATCATTTCATTGTGTGTGTGTTTTTTTAATGCCTGAGTCATATTCCATTGTCTGTATGGACCACACCTCTGGTGTCTATTCACCTGTCGCTGGCTATTTTGGTTGCTTCTTTGTCCTGACTATTGTAAATAGGATTGTAGTGAAAGTTGGGGTGCTTGTGTCTTTTTGAGTTAAGGTTTTCTTTGGATACATGCCTAATAGTGGGATTGCTGGATCATTTGGTAGCTCTGTTTTTTAGGATTCTCCCTGCTGTTCTTTGTAGTGGCTATACCAATTTCCATTCTGTCGAACAGTATGAGGGCACCATTTTCTCCACGCCTTGTCCAGCATCTATTCTTTGAAGGCTTTTTGAGGATGACCATTCTGAGTGGTATGGGGTGATACTTCATTGTGATTTGATTTGCATTTCTCTTAATAATTAGCGAAGTTAAGCATCTTTTCATGTGTTTTTGTTTTTCTTTAAACAGTGTAGGATTTACCTGTTGAAATAGGGTTCTGGAAAATCTGCCGTTTTTTGAATTATTTTTCGATGGCCTACACCAAGGTATTTCTTGAGGTCAGATGTCATTTATAGCCCTGCAGGGCTTGAATAGTCAGTGCTCATCCGCACGCCTTTTAAAGTTGTTACGAGAAATGGCCACAAGGCGGCAGCATTTCTTTGTGCCCAATAGGCCTTGTGTCTGTGCCCATCAGCGCACGTTTAAAAGTTGTTGTTATGAGAAACGGCCACAAGGCGGCAGCATTTCTTCATGCCCAACGGGGCTTCCTTGGGCAGGCACAGCCTTAGTAAGAGTCAGGTTTGTGGCTTGTAAATTAGACACAGGAGCTTGTGTCTCCTTACTTCTTTCCCCGTATTTTTCGCCTCCCAGACAAAACCCAACTCTTGCAACACCGCTCTACTGAGGGTTCTGTCTTCCGTGGGTAGGGTGACTCGAAGGATGGAGTCTGGGGGTGGCGACCCCACCTGGACACTGGGGGGCTGTTCCGAACCCTTCCAGGCCAAGGGATCTGACTTCCTTTGGGTACTCTAAGCTTTGTTTAGCTATAGGTGGGCCTACCTGGATCTGGAGATGGGGGAACCGGGCACCACTGCTGGTCCTGAGGGGTGGGTTCACCTGCCACGACTTCTTCCCCAGCTTCTTCAGCCCCAGGACAGTCCAGCCTTGAGACCCAAGGCTGCCCAGTCTCCAAGGATGTGACACCAGCCCGGTCACCAGGACTTGACATCCCCTCAGGAATACTGTGCTATCCCCTCAGTAGAGTGGGCATTTGTTTGCTGCTTCTGGTTTTTGTTTTTTTTTTTAATTTCACTTTTATTTTATATTGGAGTATAGTCGATCATTTGTTTCAGATGTACAGCAAAGTGATTCAGTTATCCATACACACTGTCTATTCTTTTTCAGGTTCTTTTCCATTGTAGGTTACTATAAGATATTGAGTATATTTCCCTGGGCTATATACACTAAGTCCTTGCTGGTTATCTATTTTATATATAGTAGCGTGCATATTTTAATCCCAACTCCTACTTTATCACTCTCCCCTTTGGTAACTGTAAGTGTGTTTTCTATTTCTGTGAGTCTACTTATGTTTTGTAAATAAATTCAGTTGTATCATTTTTTTTAGATTCCACATATAAAGGATCTCATAACCCATTTTAATTTCTTACAGTGATCTTCCTTTGCCCGTAGCACTTTACACTTGTTTTCCTTTCATCTAAGAAACTTCTATAGTATGTTTTCAGTACTTTTTTTCTTTGCTGTATTAAGTCCTCCTGTGTTTCAGAGGGGATATGCAAGTACATCCTCCTAAAATTGCAGGCCAGTGGAGGAGTGTACCATCCACAGTGACCTTTGCCATGCAGGTCTAAAGCTACCCTGATGTGGAGAGCTTCAGATGGAGACCAGAATTACAGTCTGCAGATGGCTTCAGGGAGTCAGTGTCAGATTGCTAAAGTCGTTGTTTGAGTTCTTTTATTTTAAAATAAGTACAAATTTATACTGTCATGGAAAGGGATAAATCCTCCTCTGCAGTTAACTTGCAAGTACTCACCTGTGGCAAATGAACACTTATGCATAGTCACCATGAGAACCATATTCTCCTTTTATCTTTGGAGACACTGCCTGAAATAAACAAGGAGTATTCTAGGTGAGATCCACTTACCAGTTTATCAAGGCTGATTAAAAAATATGGGTTCTACTCATATAACATCTGAAAAGAACTCCGGGAGTTTGTCAGCCTCAGTTTTTGTATATGTTGCATGAAGTTAAAGGTCAGAGAAGTAAAGTGACTTGCCTACAATCACACAGCCAGTTGGTAACGAGACAGGAATCCCAGCGTTGAGGCTGTGATTCTGCTGCTCCCTCCAGTGGTCAGACTTAGCATCAAGTTCGTGCATTGCCTTAAAATACTTCTGACTGGGTCTCCATTGGCCTTGGCCACTTCTGGAATCCCGTTCATCACTGGCCACCCCCTCCCACTCTGGCCTAAGGGTCTGTGAACCTGTGGTTCAGGGCAGTGTCTGCTGCTGACCAGTGTCTCGGTCTCTCACAGATGAATGTCTTCACATGGCCTCCTCCTTGTCCTCGTTCTTGCAGACTCGCCAGCCCGTCTTCGTGCAGCTGCTTCAGGGTGTGTTCCGGGTTTACCACTGCAACTGGCTCACGCCAAGCCAGAAGGCCGCGGTGGAGAGCTGCATCCGGGTGCTCTCCGATGTAGGTAAGACTCCGCCTCGGTTTGGATTTCACACGTGGAAACGGGCCACCCAGCAGGGAGCAAGGCCACCCTGGAGAGAGCGCCAGCTCCATAGCTCGGCGGAGCTCCCTCACACTGGAGGCCGCAGACCCAGGGCTGGAACCGCGATCTTCTTGATTCTTAAACCTCCCTTTCATCTCTTCAAGCCAGCACCTCCCAAAGTTCAGAGCCAGCAAGTCCTAAAGAAAGATAGGCTTTGAAAAGCCAGATTGCATGGTTAAATGTTAGGCAGCTCTTGGCGAGTTCCAGCATGCTCAAGTGCGTTCAAGGGCCTGGGAAGCCCCTCATTCGGGAAAGTCATCTGTTGAATCCAGTAAACATAGTTGACCATATGGGAACTTTTTCTTCATGCAAAGCGCATGTCCACCCCCAGGGAACACCCTTTGTCAGAGATGGTGGTCTGCTCCTTTCTGCCTCTTGGTGGTAAAGCTTCTCCATCCCCTGCCCCCTCCCCTCCTGCTCCCCACCGCCCCTTGTCGGCAGCTTTGAAAGGAAGTTATGACCATTACTTCACCCTGATTTTGTCGGTCTCTGTTCCACTGCCCTGTTCCACCCCCTCCCCATAAACACTATGAAAAGGGAAAGCCTTCCTTCCTCAGTTGAGAAGGTTATCTGCCTCTAGTAGCTTTTTAGATTCCTGGAGACACCAGAGGAGATGAGTAGGCCTCTTAGCGCTGTTGAGCAGTTGTGTTCCATTGGGCCTGTTGCCCGATTGCAGTCTTCCCTGCCTAATTCCCTTTATACGCATGTGGCAGGCACTCATGTCTTTTTATTATTTACGTGGCACTATTTCACAATAAGATATTAAGATTTTGAAAGGGTGTATGTTATTATAGGTTCCTGATGTGATAAAATAGGACCCTGAGATGGGATCCCCAGATAACCCCAAATTCTGCCCATGTATGATGGTGCCTCTTGAGGTTGTTGGTTAAAAGTGGGGCAAGTTGCTGAGTTCGCTAGCTCAGTGATCATCAGAGAGAGGAAATGTTTTAACAGTCTTGTCAGTGATGAGAAAAGGCATGGAGTGTTGGTGTTTGTGAGACA
This sequence comes from Cervus elaphus, assembly GCF_910594005.1. Classification (NCBI taxonomy): domain Eukaryota; kingdom Metazoa; phylum Chordata; class Mammalia; order Artiodactyla; family Cervidae; genus Cervus; species Cervus elaphus. Next base: position 33,806,635 of record NC_057838.1, on the reverse strand, counting down.
GTAGACCATGAAGACTGCACAGCCCATGAACCCCAGCACTTTTGTGCTTCTGCTGGCATGGAGCTTTGAAGACAGGCAAGAGTGTCTTGCTTTTTTTTTTTTTTTTTTTTAATGTTGTTGGATCTCCCAGATAGAAAGAAGGATTGGTCGTCTGGTTATCTAACTTAATTTTTAAATTAACTTTTCATTTGGCAATAGATTTAGACTTATAAGAACATTGCCAGGATAACACAGAGTTCCCAGGTACCCTTCACCAGTTTCCCCCGCTGTCTGCATCTTACCTTACCAGCCATGTCTGTCAAAACTGAGAAACTGAGGTTGGCCTGTTGCTATGAGCTAAACGTCCAGACTTGGTTTTCAGCCCCTTTTCCACTAAAGTCCTTTTTCTGTTCACAGTGCCATGTAGGCCACCATATTGTGTTTAGTTGTCTCTGGTCCGTGACAGTTGCTCATGTGTGTGTGCTCAGTCATGTCCAACTCTGCGACCCCATGGACTGTAGCCCGCCAGGCTCCCCTGTCCATGGGGTTCTCCAGGCAAGAATTTTGGAGTGGGTCCAGACGTTCCTTATTTTCTGTGACCTTGACCATCCTCAGCTGTCCTAGTCAAGTTATCTGTAGAATGTTCCCCCTTTGTGGATTTGACTGGTTTTCTCGTGATGAGACTGGAGTTGGCGTCTTTTTTTTAAGGTGGTTAAAAGCAAAACAACAGCCTGTATGGATAGAATAGCTTATTCATAGTAGATGTTGTCTTCTGTACTATGTTTGGCTTAAAACAGCATTTTGTAGGTGGTTGAAAGAGTATGAAACTGGAGAATTTTTCAAAAAGCAGTTTACTGGTCAGATGAGTTCCCTGTCTCGATAATTCTTAAAATGTATAGATATATCTGAGCCCCTAAGAAACCATTCATTGGAGAAACCCATTGGACTTGCCTAAATCGTATGACCTCAGAGTATGTAACTTCCCTCATAGCTGCTGGCCTCAGAATTCACATTGGAAAACCCGACCTAACAGATAGTGAGGTGCAGCCGAACTGCGTATCCATGCTAACGTTGTAGGCATGGACACGGCTGCCTGTGGGATGTTGAGGGGCGTTTGCATCTCAGGGGGTCTCTCATCAGAGCTGTGGGCTCACAAGCCCTGTCTCTCCCCTGCAGCCAAGAGCCGGGCCATTGCCATTCCCGTGGACTTGGACAGTCAGGTCAACAACCTCTTCCTCAAGTCCCACAACCTCGTGCAGAAAACCGCCATGAACTGGCGGCTGACGGCCCGCAATGCAGCGCGCAGAGACTCTGTCCTGGCCGCTTCCAGGGACTACCGGAACATCATCGAGAGACTGCAGGTAATGCCCAGCGCTGATGGAAGTGACCCGTAACCCAGCCCGAGGCGGCTCCCCACACCGAAGGGCTTCCTCGAGCCAGAGAAAATCCAGGGTTGGCCCCAGGGGGATATCAGTGTGATGAGTGGGTAGTCACATGCAGATATATGTGTTGGGCCAGGATTGCATAGCTCCTTGGGACCCAAAAAATCTCCCGACAAAGTCATGGTCCTTAGAGGTTATGCATGGATTTACAAATCTCTTTTTCAAGAAGTCCATTGTCACTTATTAGGAAAGAATAAATCAGTGTTAGAAGAGGATGTTTAGAATAGGAGTGTAACAGCTCCCGTTTTTTCCCACCTCATCTTGGGATTTTGGCCTCTTGAATCAGTAGGTAAACAAGTGTAATCGCAACTGAGAGAGTTTTGTATCAAATGAGCCAAATGAAAATAAAAGTGTTCTAAATTCTAGCTAGATCCTGCCCTCCTTACTTAGTGCCTGCAAAGAGACGTGCTCTTCTTTTGTTAAGAGGAAGAGTAGTGAGGATTAGATGATGTGAAACATTTAAACACACGTCATAATATTAGCTTCTTCCTTTGAACAAGCACCTCAGGTGATTTCCTCACAGATGACACGTGGACCATGGTTAGAGAATCACAGATCCTTCAGATGAGCGTGGTACCCGGGTGCAGAGTGTGATCTCAAGCCAGTGCCTGATTGTGGCTCCGCCACTTAGAAATGCATAACCTTAGGGAAGTTACTTAATTTCTCCAATTTCCTAGCTTGTAAAATCATCTGAGAGTCACACCTACGTCACGGGGTTGATATGAAGATTAAGAGACTTGAGACGTTCCAGTAACTTGTGCCTGCCTGAGAAATGACAATATCGATTATTTTCTTCTTTGTCTCTTGTGGAGGTTACTGGGCTCAGCAAGGTGTTTCTTGCTCAGGTTCATTCATGCAGTTGCAGTCAGATGGTGGTTGTGTTTGGACTCATCTTGAAATCTCACTCATTCACGTGTTTGGCAGTTGATATTGATTGTTAGCTGGGACCTCAGCTCTCGCCTAAAATATCTACAGAGCCTCCTCATAGAGTATGGGTTTCCTCACAACATGGCGGCTGGGTCCCAAGATAAGTCTGGAGAGATAGATAAGTAAAAGCTATATTGCCTTAATGACCTGGCTTCAGAAGTCATATGGCATCCTTTCTGTCATATTCTTTGGGTCAAGATAGTGATGTATGTCCACTTAGGTTCAAGGGGACAGGACATAGACCACCGTTTGATGAAGAAGAGCTTGCAAAATCGTTTACACTGCAGTGTTTGTACAGCAAGGGAAAATTCAATACACTTAAAGCACAAAGAGCAGAACCTGGCGTGTCGTGAGCCTGGTCACTTGATCAGTGATGAGCTCTTCTTATTAATATTAGTATGGTCATTATCCTTATGACCATAATATTATCATTAATAGGTGAAGTAAATGAATCTCTGAGGGTTACACACGTTACCTAAAGACAGATCAGTTCATTGATGCATTCATCAGCCCCACCCTAGGCACAGGGGATACAGCAACCAAAGCCAGAAACACTCTTGACCTTCATAGAGTCTCCAGTGTTGGAAGGGAGAGACACAATGAGCAAATCACACGGATAAAAGTCAAATGGTAAGAGAGACAAACACTGCAGAGGAGTGAGCAGTGCTGTGAAAAACACTGATGAGGAAGCTCATCTTGCCTGGAGCTGGGGGTGGTGGCTAACAAAGGCATTGCTGGGGAAGGAACATTGGAACCAAGGCCAGGGTTTATTATGCATAATAATAATAAACAGCATAATAAACAGGGGCACTGACTTGAAGAAGGGAAGGGAAGGGAAGAGCTTGTGAGGAGACCATTGTACCGGGGAGAATATGGCGCAGAGACCTAGGGAAGGTTAGCTTGGCTGGAGCCCGCAGAGCTGGGTGGATGGGCAGGGCTTTTGCAGGTCAGGGAAGGAATTTCAGCCTTGTCATGACAGAGCCACTTCTTAAACAAAGGTAGCATGGTTCCCTATGGAGTGTTTCCTGATCCCCACTATGGTTTAGAAAGAGGAAGGTCACTGTATTGTAGACTCGTAACTGGATGAACACACAGCATTTTCTCCTGCTCAAACTAAATGATCTGTGGCTTAGAAACACACCAGTGATCTTCTTAGATCATTATGCATATTCTTGGGTAACAGAATAAAATACAGAAGTTTAGGCAGTGCTTGTTTTAAAGACTTGGCCAGTAGCCAAAGCGATCCTCGTTTATGTAATGAGTTATTGTCTGTCTGAGTCCCTGCAGTTACGAGATTGCTCAGAACGGCAAAAGTTGTCATAATGTGAGAACATGAACTTGCAAATGGAGTGCTTATATAATTAACCCCCATTCAGACATCCCCCTCACTTAACACTGGCATCTCCCCCTGCCCATCGCTTCGCCATCCTTGTCTGTTGGTCTCTCCCTGATTGCCGAATGTTCTACATTTGACAATACAATGCAAATCAATTGCAATGTGAAGTTCCAACCTGGCAAAAGATGCAAGATTGCGTGAACACGATGCCGAAGAAGTGTTTCAATCTTGTACAAAAGCTGGAGACAGATAACGAATTGCCAGAGTTAGGACCAGTCACTGTTGATGAAGAGGAAATTGGGTGCTTTCCCAGAGGGAACTGTTAGGGAAACTGACAAAATTCTCAAAGAATTTTGCCAAAGCGACCCTCTTGCTGACTGAGGTGTGAAAGTCAATCCAAACTAAGGGATGTTGCAGTGTACTCTCATAATCTTGTTGGGAATATTGCCCCCCGCCCAAAGTAGTTTGATTCATTCATGCATTCTTTAATGCATCCTAAATATGATTGAGTGATGACAAATTCTGTTAAATGTAAGATGAAGTAGAATTATATTCATAAGGTTTAGTTTCTAGATAAAAATCACTCAATTCTTTGTGAATTTGGGGCCTGTGAAATTTGGGTCCCTAGTTGAGATGAATGCAATTAAAGTGGGCTTTCTCCATGAGCTTCTTGGTTAATTATCTGATCTTCCCCAGCGTGTTGTGTTCTGCCCTTCTTAGCCAGCTTGTCGGTAGCTTGGTTCTCAGTTAGCAAGCCAGACGGCAGACTTTAGCATCTTTTGGAGATAATCTCTCATCTGTTTCCTGCCATTTGCCTTTATATGGTGTTTGTTGTGTTGGTTTTGCTGCTCTTTCAACTTCTCTCTGTTTTCCTTTCCTACAGCTATGTGTTTTGCATTTGAAGACCATCATGCTATCAGGGTACATGTATTTAGCATGTTGATACAGCATGTTCATTCATTTGTGTTCTCATTTTTATATGATATTTTATTGTATGAATAATTCATGCTCATTGGAAATAATTTGGCAATACTCACAAGTACCACTAAATAGAAAACTGGAATCACCTGTAATCCCGCCTCTCAGAGAAAACCACTAATGATGTTTTAATGTTTGCTGCGTATCCTTTAGACATTAATGTTGCTGATAAAAAGTGGATCATAGAGTCCATACTATTGTTTAGCCATTTTTTTTTTTACACTTGTAATGTAGACACCTTTCCATGTTGTCGAATGTACTTTTTGCATCCTATTTTAAAATATTCGGAATGATTCCTTGGGTAGCATAAGGATCATCTCACAGAGCGGGTGGGAAGGCTGTTATGTCTGTGTTATTTCTCTGTTTTCCGCGTCAGGGTCTAATGCTTCAGGTAACCGTTGGGCAATGTCTAATAACTTGAGGCACATACCAGACGGCGCTGAGGTTACTGTAACCCAGCGTAGTCTGTGGTCATGCCTCAGGTCAGAAATGAATGTTCCTACCCTCCCGCGGTCGCCTCCGGCCCCGGCTGCTCACCGCGGCTGTGCTTCCGTTCCAGGACATCGTCTCGGCCCTGGAGGACCGTCTCCGGCCCCTGGTGCAGGCCGAGTTATCTGTGCTGGTGGATGTCCTCCACCGGCCCGAGCTGCTCTTCCCGGAGAACACGGACGCCAGGAGGAAGTGTGAAAGCGGGGGCTTCATCTGCAAGTAAGCAGCCCCTCCCGCCACCGCGCTCGCTGGGGCAGAACCCCGATGACCAGCCGCAGCCCTGGTTCCCGGGGAGGGCGGGGCTGGCCTGCTATTGGAGGAAAACTGCAAGGTCTGGTGCGGGGGTCCGTTCTGACCGTTCTAAAGGAAGTGTGTAGGTGCAGTCCTACTCACCGACCCTGTTGTTTGCTGACTTCTCCTTTGAGAGCTGCACGCCTGGTCGCTCATCTCCCACTCACCACATGCGGGCAGGATGCCCACCGTGGGCTGGCATACAGACTCCAAAAGTCATGGCCCTCGAATCCTCAGAAAGCTCAGACCTACCAGGGCCTCACAGTCTTTTCCCAGCAGCTTTGTAGCTTCTTGTTTTATGCCGTGGGGCATAATCTAGAAGAAGCAACTGGTCCCATGACCAGAGATCGTTGATTTTCACCCTAAGGTTGGATGGTCGGTTAGCTTGAGCGTGAACTCTGCTGCTTTTTTATTTTTCTGGGCCCGTCGAAGGGTAAGACGGGATAAACAGAACGATGTGTCTGCCCCAACCATCATACTCTTGAGGTTCTTTTTTTTTTTTTGGTTTACACTGCTGGCATTTTTTTTTTTTTTTTACACTGCTGACATATTTTGGCCACATCACTGACAATCCTCAGTGGGTAAATAACTGCACTCCATAAACAGCAGTTTTGAGTGGGCCTCTGTCTCCCTTCGGACCTGTTTGCTGCTGCTGACCAGCAGGTGTCGCTATTGAGACACCGACCGGCTGTTAGTGAAGGGACTGCCCGGAAGTCTAAGTCTGGGAGCCTTTGGTTAATATTAGTTCATCAATAGACTAGTTACAATAAGTTTGTTTCTTTAAATGTAAAGGTTGTTTCAAGGATGTCATCCGTGGTTCTCCCCTCCATTCAGGTTAATCAAGCACACGAAACAGCTGCTGGAGGAGAATGAGGAGAAACTCTGCATTAAGGTCCTTCAGACCCTCAGAGAAATGATGACCAAAGACAGAGGCTATGGAGAAAAGGTACTGCCTTTCATTTTCATGTGAAAACCAGGTGTTGCTATGAGATAGAAGCAGAGTAGGGGCACTTCGAAATCCACCTTAGTTCAGGCGTATTGACTGGAGGGATAACTTAAAAAAAAAAAAATCTATTCATCTTGCCCTGAAGGTAATTAAATCATATGACTCTCTCTTTAGAGTCATATACACTTAGGTTTCTCTTTTAGGCTGCTTGCCGTACAATCTATATTCAGGAAAATAGGAACAATAAGATTTTCCGTCTGTTTAAATTCCCAGTGAGAATGCAGATGCCTCTTGTGTACCAAGGTGTGTGTGTTCCTGAGTTTTGGGTTCCAGCTGAGCATACCTGTGGGTTTACTTGCTTCTTTCTGGTGAGACGTTACACAATCTTCCCAGTGTATGAAGAAACTGCCTCCAGGTCTAACTGGAATGAAGACGGACAGACATGTCACCTTTTCTAACTGAGATTGGGAAATGGACCATCCCTGGGAGCTGAGACTTCTTAGCACATGCAGTGAGCCATGATGTACGGAAAACAGCCGTCACACCCCTGATTTTGGTCCAAATGGGATAAAAAGAGCCCCATTGCTCTTCCTTTCTGCCCCCAGTGAAAAACGGCCTGAATTTAAGTCTCACCAGTCTTCTTTGAAGGCAATAATTTTCACTTACTATCTGAAGCCACTTTTATCAGCATTTTCTGAATAGGTAAATATGCTAATATCATTGACTTACCAAATACACAGTAAATAACTTTTATTCATCTCTGTGAAGAAGGCTTGATAATTAAATCACAGCCTCCCTTGTCAAAAGAGATGGTGACTAGATTCTTACAAGTCTAAAACACTGTCGGAATCTTGCTTTCTAACCTAAGCAGTGTCTGTCCTTAATATTAGAGCAATTCAACATGTGAGGATCTTTGGATAAGAGCAAATAAAACAGAAAGGTACACAGTCCTTTTTGCAGTTTACATTCCTCCACTGGCCCCAAACCACAATGCTTTTAAACATCAATCTAAACTTGTAAAATGTACAAATTCAAACTTGAATACATGTTACTTAGAAAATAAGTGTTTATAACTCAGGAGGAATTTCGTGGTGGAAATATGCCAGAATAGAGTTTATAAATATAAAACCAAGGAACGCTGGTACAAATGGGAAGTAATGAGACGACGAGTCTGCACTGTTCAGACACCCAGGTAGGTCTTGCCCTTTTTAAGGTGAGGAGGACAGTAAGAGAGAATACACTTATCAGATAAGTGAATAATAACCATTTATTCCACAGGATGTTTGTTTTTCTTTGAGTGAACTTTAAGAAGTGTTTTTAAAAAACTGACTCTAGTTAAAGACATTCACTTTCCCTAATAAGATAAGCTCTACCAAAGGGACCTTAACCAGCTGTGAATTTATTTGTACCTTGGGGGCAGAAAACACGATTTGAAAATGTGGAGACCACTGTTTTCTCCTCTTGAGAATGTCTGTTTCTTTCTCTAGCCAAGATCCTTCAGGTAAGCTTTTGTGTCAATACTCCAGTGAACTTTGTAAGTTGTGCTTATACTTTCAAGTAAGTTTTCTTTTTAGAACATGGAAAGTATAAGTACAAGGAGTTGGTTGAGAGTCTGTTGCTGGGCAGAGAAGTCCACGGGGGTCTTCAGGGCTGTGTGGAAGGGGTGCCTTCTGCTGCCTTTCCGTCCCCATGGGGGGCCAGCAGTGAGAACACCGTCATGGCCCCTGGGGGCACGCTCCAAGATGCTGTCCCCCTGCCTGTGAGAAAGCTTGTGGAGGGCGATAGAGCCAGGGCTTTGAATGCAGGTCGTTGTGAAAGAGTTACGAGAGTTGAGAAGAGCTTCTGAGGTTGCAGCTCAAATCCCTCCTCATCTGGTGAAGAAATTAGTCACCTCCTAGCAGAGAGAGGCTTGGAGGCAGGATGACAGTTCCTTCCCGTTGGGCTGGAGCTGTCATCCCCCTGGTCAAAGTGAAAATACTAGAAGCAAGTACGAGAAATGCTCTGCCACCAAGGAAGACATTCTAGAAACCTGTGCTAGTCAGCACCTCCGCAGCGACCACACAGACACGCCATGCTTCTGGCCCCAAGCTCGGACTGCGGGAAGAGGCTGCTTAACCCTTCACTTTAAAAGGGGGCAGGGGGGCGTTAAATGATTTGTGTTTCTTCCAGTTTCGTTGTTAGTTTACACTCTGTCCCGTTTCACTAAGGCTTTTGGAAAATGCCTTTGATGGGTCACTGGCTGCCACTTTTTGAGTAAAGAGGCACAACATACGGGATGAGCTTTCAAGGGTGGGAGGAACCCAGATCCAAAGAACTAACCTTTCTTAGGCAAACCAGTGGGGGGTGTTGCTCAGTCGCCAAGTCATGTCTGATCCTGCGACCCCATGGACTGCAGCATGCCAGGCTTCCCTGTCCCTCACAGTGGGTGTTAGTCGATGAAGTAAATGAAGTGTCCTGTGAACTGGGTGCTCGGGACACAAAGGCAAGTGTGAATGCCCTTTCTGTCATCTTGGCCTACTTTTCCTATTTGTTGCCTTGTAAGGGGAGCTTGTCCCGTGACTAACACCCTTCTGAGATGTCCAGGGCTGTTCTGTTTCCCCGCCCTCTCCTGAGTCTTCACAGTCGTCTGTTCTGGTCTCTGGGGCCCTCACGTCACCTGTGGTTTGGATCAGGCCTTAAGAGTCATATCTGTGAGAAGCCAGTGGTCAGCCCACTTGTCCCGGTCCTAAGACGTGCCCGTCCAAGGACTGTGACATGTGCTGGAAATGTGGGGGCTGGGCAGAGAGGATGGTGACAAAATTTAAATCGTGATCATTTAGAAATTAAATAAATTATCTTTTACTGTTGTGTCTCCAAATAGGCCAGCAATATTTACCAGAGAATGGTATTAATATATAATATCGGACAATATAATATAGTGGAATATTAAAAAGGATCACCAGAATAATGATAGAATACATTTTCATGTGATTCTTGTGTCTTTCTCACCAATGTATTCAAAGTTAATAAACCATAAAAGCAGGGCTTTGCAACCATTCTGTGTGTGCAAGGCCTAGCCAACTCTGCTTTAAATCTACAGATTTAACCATGTTTAAAAAAAATAGTTACCTCCCATCGCTAAACATCTCTAAGATTTAACCTGATTCTCTCTATAATTCATAGAATATATTCATGGCCCTAGACCCTGCTTGAAGAGAAAGCATAGTTATTTTATATATTGGCTGCTCTATTACCTACTGTATGATTTTTATTAAGATATTTTTGATTTAAAAGTCATAGAATTTTGGAAAGAAATTCAGAGGCCAACAGTTAATGTGAAAGAATATCTCAATTTATTTAAAATCCATTTTTCTTCTGAATAATGGTACCTGTTACACTACTAGAGAGGTTTTGACCTCAAGTAATGTCAGGATTTTCATTCCTTATGAATTGTCAATCCCCTGTTAATTACTGGTGCTTCTTTTCTCTGGGCAAATAGCCTATTAACATTTTCAGCTACCACTGTTTCTAGTAGGAGTTTAAATTCACAAAATGAACTAAATATTAATGAAACAAAATAAAAAAATCAAGGATCCTCCATCTATCATTAAACATGCATAATTGTCATTAATCCTCTTGTTTTTTCTTTCTCTTGAACTTGATGCTAATAAATCATTTCATTGTTCCTAATATCACTCAGGTAGGCACTAATCACCTTGGAATCTAGTTTCTTTAATGAATAGTATCAGGATTTGGAATGTCTGGGCTGGGGAACATGTTGGTCTTACTGCTTGCTTAAATTGAAGCTGGGTCTGATTTATCCCAATGGTAGTTTGGACGCAAGACACACCCCCCACCCCCCATTCAATGGTATAATGAGTCCAAGGAGAGAATTTTCTCCTAAGCTGAGTTGATAGGGGTTTAGCTTTTAACCCGACTCTGTTCCATCCTTTTCTGAAAGGACATGGTTCTTGATCGGGGATCTTGCCCTCATTCACAGCTCAGTTCGAGAGTTTTCTCTACAAGGGGGTACAAAGGTGCCTTTCAGGGCTCTTGGTTCAGTGACCTACGAGGTTTTTTGTTGGGTTTTTTTCCCTTGGCCACGCTGTGTGGCCTGAGGGATCCTAGATCCCCAACCAGGGTTCGAACCCATGCCCCTTGTATTAGGAACATGGAGTCTTAACCACTGGACCACCAGGGAAGTCCCGACCTGAGAGGTTTGATACCTGGCATGTAAACAAAGTGTGGCAGCATCCTGCCCGAGATGTCAGGGTGCAGTGGTGTCCGGAATGCCCACACCTCTCAAGACGGTTGCGTTCTAACGATGCTCCAACCCGAGTCAGCGATGAGAAATACAGTGACAAAGCTTCTAACATTTAGCTCACTTGTATTTCCTGTTCTAACATTGCCTTCTTTTTCTCCCCCCTTTTTTCTTTTCCAGCTCATCTCCATTGATGAATTGGATAATGCTGAGGTCCTAATTTCATTTTTTTTTTAAGTGTCCCGTGGTGATGTGTCCATGACCCTCTCCCAGCGAACTCTGTGACCTGTCCCCTAGTCTATGCAGCATCTAGTATCTGACTTTGTGTAGCATGCCTCTGGGAGTGAGTCAAGTCCTTCGTGTCTGTGTTAGCGTTTCCCATGAGTTTGTTTGCCGTTTGTCCTTGGAGCCCATCTGAGTCTAGATAAATTTTCTAAACTGTGATAAAATTTCAATCATTCACTGTCTAGAAGCTCAGCTGAATTTGTGGTTGGCGCTGGCTATTAACAGATCTCTGAGACTCAGTGTTGATACTTCTCTGTCAGTATGTGAAGCACTCATGCAAAAAGAAGTAACTATGGGTGTAGTTTGCAAGTAGTGAAAGAAAAAAACAAACCACTGCTCTCTTGGTCTGCATGTTGGAAAGTGTTAAGTGTGAGGGGGTCATAGAAAATTTTGTCAAAGTGCAGAGCGAATTCTACAGCGATCTCGAGACTTTTCAGCTGCTGGCTTGCAGTGGAATTCAGAATATACTATATCCTTGGCTTCTCAATTCTAGGAAAACCACCTAGAGATCAAGAAACTGAAATGTTTTCTGATGGTTTCTATACTTAGGTATCAAGTTAGTTTCATTTACTCAGAAATTACCCTGGAGACTCACGAGTGGCCATCTTGTTTGGGATTTGAGGGCCTCCTAAATATTTTCTCTCTTGTAAATATTTTTCAAGATATCTTGCCACATCTATAGTATGTGATACATGTTTGATAATTGATAATAGAAAGAATTAATTGGGGGAATTAATATATGTAATTGAGGGAGTCTAATTGCTTAGGAAAGGGAGGCACATTGGGAAAAATTTCATCTGACTTTTAAAAATTAATTTTCTGGTCTACTTCTTTAGATATTTGTTCGTTCTTTTGGTAAACCAATGGATACCTTCCTTTGATGGAATAGAATACAAAAACAGAATATAAGCCCTGCTCTAATAGCTATCACCAGAATTTCAGAAATACTAAGAGATGATTCAGATACCCCTAAGGCGAATTTGAATCACAGACTTTAAAAATGAAAGCGACATGAGTGGTTATGAATTTGGTCAGGTCCCTCAGGAATGGAGGCGCTCAGAGAGGTTGAGTGAGTGGTCTTGGTTCACACATCGAGATAGCGGGCAAGGCAGAGCTAGCTCTGTGGGCTCAGCTGCCGGCCTGGAGCGCTTACTGTTCAACCACAGGAGATTCTGTAAGCTCAGGCTTTTCCTTACATCGATCAGCATGAACAGGTGAGGAGGCCATGCTTCTCTGGGGTGAATAGAATGTGAGAAAAACAGCAGGTTGTCCAGGAGTTTAACCCCTTTAACTACAGTGATTTTTGCTACTTCCTGTTTAGTCCTCTTTCTTCCGGGTTATTTGTTTGCCAGCAAAACATCTAATGCTGACTCTTCATTTTGGCAGCCTTCGACTCTTCTTCTTTCTACCTAGAGTTGTAAAGGCTTCCCTGATTTGAATTTTTCCTCTAGAATATTGAGGTTGAGGTCCTATTTGTTTAAATACAGATGAAGTCAGGAAAGGAAAGCCTTCCCCTATCGGAGTCTGCCGGGTTATTAATACACTGTTTTGCACCATAGTAATCATTTGATGTGTTTGCTTGCTCAAGATAGAACTTGGGTCTCCTGGCTGGGAGTTTATTGCTCGCTTATGGAAAGATTCCACAGTTGGAGCAGGTGTGTTTATAATTATACGCTAGGAAATAGAATACTGTCTGTTTATAAAAGAAGAATGTTCTGGCAGCCCCTTGGATTCTTTGAAAATTCCCTGAGGAAGCAACTGTGGATCCCCTCTCTGTTGTTACCCCTGGCAACCACCAGTGCCGTGGGACATCAACACTGTCCCCAGGCCCTCAGGCTGTTGGATCTGGCCTTCTGAGCAGAGATGCCTGATCGCCTTTTATCATCCCTGGCTGTTCTGGAAATGAGTACAGCTCCCGAGGTCTCCCCTGCCAAGCCTTCTGTCCATGTGTGCGGGTGGAAATCAGCAGCCCACAGCTGGAGTTCTGCAGCAACTCCATTAAGAAACTCAAGGAGAGTTCACGCTGGCCCACGTTACGGGCAAGGCCTCCCACCTAAAAACTGTAAACCAGCATTTCAGACCTGAACCCTGCCGGGGAATAGCCCCTGAGCCAGGGTATGATGCGTCTGGAAGAGCCGTGATCCCCGGGATGGGGAGGGACCACTCCTCTCCAGTGATACAGGCCTCTTGGGCGTTGTCAGAGAAGAGGCGCGGTGAACTGCTTGGAAAAATAGCACAGCATCTTCTGAGTCTCCGTGTGTGCTCTGAGAAAGGGTGAAGTGAGGACAGAGTCCCTCTCTGAAGAGGGCACGGAGGAGGCCTTCTCGGCTATCTCCTGGAGTGAAATTTCATTTGAAACCAGAGACAGGAGGGTTTCCTTTTTTGTTTGTTTTATTATGACGATCATTATTTTTGTTGTTGTTGCAAATCAAGAGGGAAGGTCTCCATCATTACCACCTGATTTTCCCTTTTTCTTGGGATGTAGGAAGAGGACAGATGAGGGGAGAGGTATGGAATGTTTCTGTCACCCCCAGAAAGAAAACACCCCACGACCCATTCTTGGCTTTAAACAGACACCGATGACTGCTCAAGACACTAGTTTATCTAACATTTGAGTGCCTGTTCCGTTCCAGGTGCTTCGCTAGGGCTTTTGGATCCAGCGGTGCCCCAAGTAGGCACAGTGTCTGCCCTCCTGGCGCTTACGGTTTTGCCAGGGCAACAGACAATATTACAAGCCAGTGTTAACTGGGACACATAGGAAGGTAAAGTACAGGGAAACATGTTGTTATTGTTCAGTCACTAGGTCAAATCTGACTCTGTGACCCCATGGACTGCAGCATGCTAGGCTTCCCTGGCCTTTACTGTCTCCTGAAGTTGCTAAGATTCATGTCCATTGAGTCAGTGATGCTATCTCTAACCATGTCATCCTCTGTCACCGCCTTTTTCTCCTGCCTTCAATCTTTCCTAGCATCAGGGTCTTTTCTAATGAGTTGGCTCTTCACCTGAAGTGGCCAAAGTTTTGGAGCTTCATCATCAGTCCTTCCAATGAATATTCAGGGTTGATTTCCTTTAGGATGTGGGTCATGAGAACATGGGGTCACAAGAATATGTAACTTAGGGGCTTGTACCTGAGCGAGGAGGTCAGTTCACAGCGGGCGAGGACCACGGGCAGGTGGGCTTAGTGACTCACTGCAGTGGAGACGCGAGATCGGTGCTCCCACTCCTCAAGGTGGCTGCAGCCCGCCCGCATCTGCCAGGTTTGAGTCCTCGGCTTCTGCTACCATGCCACCAAGAGTTGCTTCTGCAAGCAAGGGAGGGCCCTGTCAATAATAAAATTCAGCAGGGGGGCGAGGGGGGAGAGAGAAAACAGAGAAACACAAGAATTATTCAATTTCACCTTCAGGGGGCGTTCTCATGACGTCCAAGCCAGAGTGGAGGTGTCCTACTTTTTTACATCGCTGTGAACTGCTGGGTTGGGCACCTGCCAACATTCAGGCGGCAGTTACATAAGAGCTTCTTTTTTTCCTGGAATTTAGGCTCGCTGCTGATGTGTGACCTTCAACAGTAATTGCCAATAAATGCAGCGGGGCTGTTTACTGTTAGACACTGGCAACGCTGGAGCAAGCGAGCTCAACTCGGAGCATACAGAAGCTATTGCAGAATCTCGGGAAGTTTTTTGTTTTTTCCTTGCTTTTTCTTTTTTTTTTTCATGCTGAGATGATTCCATAATGATCGAAGTTGTATAATTCAATCAAGTCAGAATGCATTTTTTAAAAAATGATTTTCACTTTTGGGTTCAGTTCTGATGAACTTGTTGTATAAAATATAGGTGAAACTGCATCATCAGAGCCAAATAATGTCTATTTCTTGTTTCAAAAAGCCAGTGCCGTTAGTGAAGGGTATTATGCCAGCTGATGTGAAGATTCAAAGTTGTCCTGCTAAAATGCTAGGTAACTTCTCTCTGCTCAGTTTTCTTTCAGATGTTCTGTTCTCTTAATGTGATTTGCAAAGACCTGTGAAAGGCAGCAGCCATACTTGCAAACCCATTGGCTGTTTATTTTTTTTCCCTCCTCTGAGATGGAGTGGGTGAAAAGGAGCTGAAGACTGATTCATGGCGTTGGAGATGATAAATCCTCTTTGCTGCGCTGAGAATTCGGTCTATAATACAGTCTCATTTCTTTTTTGTTGTTGTTCTTTGTCTTGTTGCTTTAGGTATAAGGTTGGGTTGTTGATTGGATGTTCAGTCTCATTTCTTGAACTGTATTCAGTGTCCGCTAGGGGTGGTCCATGAAAGGAAGACATCTTATTTCAAAGGAAGATTCTAGAAGCCTCGGGGTAGGATCCTTGTTGATGACAGCAGGAAAGAGTGTCTAAGTGGCTGTGTCGTGTGCTGGCCTGTATCAGGCACACACAGATGTCTGCATGTATGTATATGCGGTATGTACGCATGTGAGTGTGTGCGCCTGGACACACGCCACAGATAGGAACCCTGGGAAGCCTGCGGGCTTCTTCTTATTTAAGAATGACAAGGTATAACTTCCCTTAATTTGTGGTAGAAATTTATCCCTGAGTAAAACGGAAGGTACATCATGTACAGAAAGTGAGCGTTTCAGCATCTCCTGCATGAGTCTACTTGCTACTCAAGTGCTGTAGTCAGGATAACCAGTTGGGATTCTCTGACTTGAGATTAATTTTTAAAATTCTGCTTCAAAGCCAATCATTTGAAATCTTTTTTTTCTATGAAATTTGATCTTGCTAACCTTGTCTAAAAGCTCTGGGAAGACTTAAAGTCCAAGAAAAAAAAATGTGAAGAGGCAACGGAGGGCAATATTCAGTTTCTAAGTTCAAAACCAGATAGAATCAGATCACTGCCAGTCAACTGTTGGTTTGGAGAGACTTCACCTTGACTGGAGCTGTCAGCATCTCAATATACTGACTGATTCTGGGGTGAGGTGGTAAAAGACAAGATGTGGGAAACACAGGCATACTCCTTTTCTCAGAACAGTCTCCATTACCATAGGGTCACTGAGCGTGATCTTTCATGTTAAAAAAAAAGTTACTTTGATAATAAAAATGTGCTGAGAAAATCAGTTCATTCATTTACCAGAACTATCCTTTGCTTTGGGTAGTATGTATATGTATTTATGCAGCTTATGTAGTTATGATTTGAACATATATGACTTATTAATATGTTTATATTTTCCAAATTGTGGCTAACTGCCATAAAAGAGCCAATCCTCCCAGAAATACAGCTGAAATCCTCTTAGGAGGAAGTGCTAATAGAAGCTGTTGATTATTTTGCCAAATTATATGCCCGGCTTGGTTTGGCCTTTTCCGTGCCTGAAATCATTCTGTGTTCTATTGGGTTGTGTTATTTAGGGAACTTAGCTGTTTGATATTACGGAATAAAGTTTACTGAAAATATACCAAGCATAACTTAATGTTTTAGCTGGAAGGGATCCTTACAATAAACTGCTCCAGTCTCCTTGAACTACAGGTCAGGAGGTGGAAGCCCAGAGAGGTTCAGTGACTGGCTGAGGGTCGCACAGCACCAGTCCCTGCATGATCCACCATCAAGCAATACCCGTCCATTGTTCTTGATTTTTCCATTCTCTTTCTATGAATGGATGACATTAAAAAATTGTCCTTCTGTGTAAACAGTGGTTCTTGAAGAAGCAAAAATTTTCTATTGTCTCAGATGTCTTCCTGTAACGTTCTAGGAGAAAAGGTCATTAATCTTAATTTTCATTTCAAAAATTAAACACCAATGTGCCAGCAGTTTAGGGAGGCAGTTGAGTACCGGTACAATCATAAAACATACCAGAAACCACTGGTCTCTTGAGTGCTTAAGAAACAACTCTGTGAACATTCTGAAAGAATTCAAGATGCTTCTTTAGACATAAGGGATATCAAACAAGAAAATTTTAAAAAGACACACGAGTTCCACTCCATCTTGTTCTTTAACTATTATTTTGATTGGCAAGGCAGTAAGAGGGTAGCTGTGTGGCTTCCTGTAGTAAATCCGTGTCTGTAATCCTTTTGTTCTGATCGTATAGAATCGGTAGGGAGGATATGTTGGTGGAATGTGGCCAAAGCTGACTGTAAATGATAGTACTTTTCTCCATCTGTGTCTCCGACTGCTCCAAAGCACATGGGAATTTGCCTTCATTCTATTCCTCGTGTGTCCTTTTTGCACTAAGGGGCAGATGGCACGTGTGTGCACAACTT
Organism: Cervus elaphus; assembly: GCF_910594005.1. Lineage (NCBI taxonomy): Eukaryota > Metazoa > Chordata > Mammalia > Artiodactyla > Cervidae > Cervus > Cervus elaphus. The sequence goes on along the minus strand of NC_057838.1, from coordinate 33,789,494 downwards.
CACTTCTTCAGCCTAAAGCCTGCAGAACGCAGGGGTGGAGTTAAAACGCAATCTTGGATCATGATATCATTTGTATTATCTGGAGAACACATTTCCCTGAGCCCTGGGTTTGTTTCCCACACCACACTCAAGTCCTCTCGTAACACCCTGTGCCTCCCGATCCCAACAGGAGGCTAAACACGTTGGAGAGAGAGTTGCTCCTTGAAGCAAGTGGAGTTGCACTCACGTCTGAGGGCTCTTCTGTCCAGAACTGAGTGAGCAACTCTCCACATCTGCCTCTTCGTCCTTCATAAAATAATTTAATCTTTGTGGTTGAAGAGATCCCTTATACCTTTACTTCATTTTACCTGTTGGCAAATAGAGGGGAAAAAAGAAATTATTAGGTTACAAGATAACAGTCTTATGTTAAGAGCATTTTTTCCATCTTGGGGATCACACCATGAAAGGGGTATCAAGTGTTGAGCTGGGTTGTGGCCCCACGAGATTTCCCAGCTCCCACCCCCAACCCACGCTTTCAGCACCTGCTCCAGCTCCCCGCCGACAGCCGCACTCTGGCCTCGGGAGAGATCTGCTGTGTCGCTGGAGCCCTGCCGAGGGAGGCCAAGGTCACCCGGTGGCAGTGTGAGCCTTGGCTTCCCTCCACGGCCCCAGACCGCACCTTGAACCTGCCAGCCAGGCCTGGTGCATGACCGAGGCCCAGGGCGGGGTCCGGCAGTTCCGTCCGACATCCGTCTCTGCCCCGAGCACGTGCCCTTCGGCGGCCAGATTCGCGGAGCTGCCATCACGTGGAGCTGTGGACATTTTCAGCCGCTACACGCATCCTTTCCTTGGCCGGTCCTTTTCCTCGGGGCCGTCATCTTGTCTCTCGTTTACGGGTTGGGCATAATGAAGTTCAGGAGTCATCAGAGGTGTGGGGTGTCCACGGGTATGGCAGGGGCGACCGAGGAACCTGGAGCCCCGAGAGAAGTGCGTGGAGGGAGGAGAAACCAGCCAAGAAAGCCGCAGCCAGGAGCCTTCCTTTCTCTTCCCAGAGCCACAGGAGGGGAGAGACTTTTTCAGTCCCTAAGCTAGAGCCTGGGGTGTCGCCCTCTGATGTAGGGCCAGGATGTGGGGAAAGGAGAGGCTGGGAGCACGCACGCGCCCCCTGGAGAAGCTCATCACGGGCAGGCGGTGGTGCAGACCTTGCGGGGGCTTCGAGCCCCCTGGAAGGGGACTGCACTGGAGGCCCCTGTGGTCGTCATCCGCCCACCCTCCCTTCCCTGAGCCCCCGGGGGCCGTGTGCTAGATCACTTTTCCTCTGTGGACAACCAGAGCATAGATGTGCAGTACCTCTGCCTTTGACATCTTTTATTATTTAAGACATAGCTCCTCCTTGATCAGTGCTAGGCTTTTTCTTTCTTTCATTTGGATGTGTTTCCCCATCTCAGGCCAGTCGTCTCTCCCAGCACAACCACGTTAAGTTCATTTTAGAAGTGAGGGTGTCTTCTGCCCTCCGCAGCTGAAACCCCCTTCAGTGGGTGTGACAACCCGGTCATCTCATCGTCAGTTTTGTCCCCAAGTGTTGGTCTCGGGACTTCTTTGTGGTCACCAGATGCATGTGCTGTAACTAACCTGCTTCCTTTTATTCCCAACTAGCTTCCCCAAGCTCCGGATTCTGAGAACTCCACCGAGGTGTGTGTCGCTCCCCTGTATCTGCGATGCCAGCAAATACGGGCGCTTGTCAGTGTTGCCGGTTGGGTGTCATGGTGAAGTGTCTGTCTCTTGGGAAGGTGCAGGAGGGACATGTCTAGCCTGGCTGGGACCTGATCATTGCTATAATTGGGTGGCCCTTGGTGTAGAAAGTTCTGAGGAGCTTAAGCCACAGTGTCCTGCTGGTGAAGGCTCGTGACTTTCTGAAGGTTTTTGCACAAAACCCTTCATCTCCGCCTTGGAACGTTTGGCCGAGAAACTCTGGACGGTCCAGACCTTTCTGCTGTTATACAAAACAGAACTTTGGGTCCTGCGTGGAGATGAAGCAGATTTCAAGTTCGGGATATCTGCTATCTTTTGGATGACGCTGTTGATGAAGGTGTAGTTTCACGGCACGCTGTTTCTGTTCTTCCTGTCGCTAGCTCAGCTTGCTAAATGCGGGACTAGAATTCATTAAGGCGTCTAAAGTTACCAAGAAGCTTTTTGGGGGAGGCATCCTTCCAAAGATCAAAATTTACTCTCCGAAAACTGTTCTAGAATCACAGGAGTCAGAGCTGAAACGTGCACTCGATCTGAAAGATGTTAGAAATGAAACTGATGATCAACGAGCTGAGTTCCAGTGGGCATGCTTTGTAATGATCAGTCCTCTAATATTCTAATCAGAGCTCTTCAGCATCAGTAGCCTTGATTAGAATGCCGTGGGCTGGGGCGAAGCGTAGGTCTCACGTATGTGTTGGGAGTGTGTGCACTGACATCCTCATGCATGCGCTGAGCAGTAATCCATGGATGAGTGGTACAAGGACCTGCCCGGTTGCATCTTGCATTACAGCCCCTTTGCGGTTCATGTAAATGTACATAACATTGAACTTCATTTTCATAATGTTTGCGGAAAAAAATATCAGCCAGACATTACTGGTCATGTGCCTGCTCGTTTCACACGGAGCTCTGAGGTTGGGGATGGGCCCGTAGTTGAGTAGCAGCCGTCGTCGTGAGCCCTGGTGTCTGTCTGGGGAAAGCCAGCCTCAGCCTGCACTCCTTCTGTGTCAGTCCTCACTGTGTGCGCTCTCTGTGTACTTCATTTGTGACCGATCCTGAAGATGAAGGTGTCCTAGTGTCGTACTTAAATGGAATTTCTGCCTGCTTAGCAGGAGCTCGAACCGAGTCCACCGCTGAGGCAGCTGGAGGATCATAAAAGGGTACGTAGTCCTGGGAGCTGGGAGCAATGACCACAGCTCCGCCCCCAGCCATACGCTCTGATGGACACATGGGCAGTTTTTGTCGTCGTCGTCATTGTTGCAGCGTTAATTGGCTCAGAACCAGTCACAGCCTTTTGTATAAATGAAACTAACTGATGGTTCTACATATAATCTACCTCTTCACACACTGCTTCCAGCCAGTCCCCAAATAACAACCAAGTCACTTGTCACATCTTCTCTTCTTTCGCTCGGTTAGATTTTTCCTTATGTGTAGCCTTAAAAAAAAAAAATTTTTTTTTGTAAGTAACTGGTGGTCATTATGGGTAATGTATATAGTAAACAAAAAAGTATAATGTAAAACTGTCCATAATTACACTACCTGGCTATAAAGCTGCTAAAGATTTACTGTTTCCTTCTGCCCTCTTTTTTGCACACGTGAGAATATGTGCCAACGCACACACATACTTTCATTGTCACTGGGGTTCTTTCAAGTGTACAACATTCCTTGCTTTTGTCATATGATATCTGAGTATTTTCATTAACAGTCCTTGAAAGTTAACAGCTGCCTAAAGTTCCGGTGACTAACAAGTCTTTTGTAATATTTTGCTTCGAGGGAATGAACCGGTGTGTACACATGTGGATAGACGCATAAAAGGGGAATTTCTAGGCCGAAGGGTCGATACTTTCTTATAGTGCTAAACCATTTCCCAGAAGGCTACGTATACCATCCACATGCTGGCTACTGATGACGTGTTTTACCCATCTTTGGAAAATACCAGATATTCTGGTTCTCTGGGTGTCTTATCATGTGCCAATCACTATGCTAAGACTTTTACACGTGTTCACAGCATAAATGTTTATAAAGGCTGATGGTGACCCAGTGACAGAGCCTGCAGCCCCATTTCGCAGATGAGGAAACTGAAACCCAGCGAGCTTGCATACCTTAGCCAAGTCATGGGGTTAGGAAGTGAGCAGTCATGACAAGAACTGCTGTGAAATTGTGGTCATCAGCGTCCTGGAGAATGTTTGTCTGGGCCACCTTTGTTAAGCTCACAAGCTTTCAGTACCTGCAGAGTCCCATCGCTTCTTGGATCCTTTCCTTTTTCTTGTGATGGTTCTTTTTCAAATGATAACCAAAGATGTGCTTCTAGGAAACTGATAGTCAGCCCTCCCCCACTCCAGCTGCCAGTGCCTCCTGCCATTCATTGATCAGGGGCACCTTGCCTTCCTGCTTTTTCCACCCCTGCCTGTTCCTCAAGAGTTGTCCTGGGTCTTAGAAGCAGCCAGTAAAGGCACATAGCTGTCCCTTGTGCCCTGAGTTGGATGTTGCCCCAGGGCATGAGCTTTGGAATTAGAAACTGGGTCAAGCCTGCTTTTGCCAGGTGCTCACTGTGTGATTTGGGGCACTTTTAACTCAGTTCCTCCTGCTGTAAAATGGGGACAAGAGTCTCCGCCCTTTACTGCTCTCTGGACTCTTCTCCAGAGCCATGCACTTGAGGCACTTAGCAGGGTGGCCGGACTGGGAGAAGGGATTTCAATGACCCCAGTGGTCATCTTGCAGACTGAGATACGGCCGTGATTTGACAGAAAACAGGAGTAGGAAGAGAAAGGTATTTTTAAGTTGAGGCACTGCCCTAGTGCTGACTAAGGTGTGAGAGGCTCACTGCTCACGTGAGAGACTGATCTTCCCTGAAGCACCTGACTTTTAAGTGGTTGGAACCTTGGAGCCCAAAGGTCACTTCTTTCCTTTGTGATCTTAACTCTTGGTGCCCTGTTCAATGCTGGGCTGTATATTTCCACACAGTTTATTAGTCACTAGTTTAATGGACAGAATGAAACTCGTGACTTGCAAGGCAGGAACTTGGTTTCTTGCCTCCACATTACTGACCTGCCATTTTCACCATTTTTCCCTGAAACTTAACTGCAAATGAAACTTTGCCTTTCTTTTCTCAGTCTTGGGTAATCATGCGTGTGGGGTTTCTTACCACGACACAAACATCTGATATTTGTTTGCATACTGTAGGTGTAAACTGCTGGGGAAGAAAACTAGTCTTCTTTTGGAAAAAAAAAAAAAAAGGTGGGGGGGCTGCGTGGCCAAATGTGAGAGCTGGAGATGTGATGTTGTTTAGGGAGTGACATTTTTTGCTTCACTACAATCAGCTCTCTCAACCCAGTACTCTGTGAATAGCTTAGTGCTGTTGAGTAATTTATATTAAGATGATTAGGAATGCTTTTGTCTGTAGATTTTAATTTTTCCCAAATTAAACTGCGAGCTCAGAAAAACAATTTGCCTTCAACCTAAGTTTTCACACTAGGATTCACATCACTTTTAATGATGCTTATCCATTTTCTGTCTGTCCCCCCTTTTTTTTAACCTAAAATTTTCAGTCTTTATTCTTTCAGAAAAGAAACAATTCTCATCTTGTTCTTTATTAAAAACAAAAAAAAAGCAAACCCCACATGTTCTCTTTTCCCTCCTTGCCTTAAAATTTATTTACTTTTGGAGAGAAGGTGAGGTACTAGTGTGCCAAAAACCTCATAATTAAGAGGGAAGAATTAAAAGTTTGTGGGGTGGAGCATGTATGTGTGTGTGTTTCCATAATGAGCACATGTTATGATATTCTTTTATGGGGGAAAATGTACCATTTGATGCATCAGTTGCTATGGTAACCGCTAGGGTTTGTCTGTGGAAAGAGAGGCAAAATGGTAATGTGGGATCCCTTGGTAACTTCAGTTCAGCATCCAGGCTACACAAATGTGAAGTTCCTGTTCCTGAAGTCCGCGTGTTCCTGGAAGGCACCTACTTCCTTCCCTACCTCCTGCTCCCTTGATTGCAGATTCACCAGGGGCTCAATGATGAGACCCTCAAAACCTGGAGAAGCAAAAAATCGGAGCGAGTCCAGTCCTAGGTAGAATCCTAGGGTGAGGGCTCCGGTTGAGTCTTCCTTGACAAGTACGTCTGTCGGCTGCTGACGGTCACTCAGCTGTTGACCATTCAGCCCTGTGATCTTCCAGATTCTTGCCATGATGGAGAGCTGGACTGTTCTCTGTGGCTGTAGCTCACTGGTCTCAGCCCAGTCATTTAGCTCTCAGACAGTGTTCTCCTGGTGCCCCAGAGGATCCCATAGAAAGCTGGGATGGTTTCCTACCAACCATCCCTCTTGGGAGAACTCGAAGTCTCCTGAAAGAAATTCCAGTAGATGCATCATTGAGTTGACAAAGAGACATGGTATTTAATACACTGTTATATTCTCTGTGGAGGTGACCTTGTCGTTCCTCCTTTTCTTGACCATTCCTTTGACATCTGTGTTTTTTTCTGTGAAAAAAACCTTTTTAAATCACCCCTCTCAATGACTCTTTTGGAGAGTGTTGACATGTTTGTACTGGTGCAAAGCTATGTCCTTATACCAAAATGTGGTTTTCTAAGCCATTAAAGGATATTATACTGAAAATAGTTTATTTTGAAAGTATTTTTTAAGGATCACAAATAGCTTCCCCATTGAAAGTTCTCTCGGAATTTTGAATTTACTGATGGTCAAGGTACGAAGTGATTTTCTTATCCTAATGAGAATTCTTCTTTGTTTAACTACAGTGAGATGCATATTTGTGGATGTAATGGAGAGAAGAAAGACAAGGGTTTTTTCATTTCTGAACTTTTTCATTGAAAAATCAGGCTTGCCTCCCTGCTTCTCTCACTTTTCCTATTTACCCCATCTCCCCGCTTATCCCTGGAGTCTTTGACCAGCAGCATGAATTTAACCAAGGAGAAAAGCCAGCTGGGTCACCTTGGGACCTCGTATCATTTTGACAGTGGGACTGAGTTTTCTGCTCTGTCCTTCTTCCCTGGTCCTGCCTCCTCAGGGTACCCCTGGTCTCCACCATCCTCAGGACGTTCTGCTCCCTCCCATCTTGTCTTGCTAACACCTTCCTCGAAATCTCCAGACCTATTCTTGAAGCGTGTTAACAGATCACTTTTAAGTTCTCCTGACTTTCGGTACAGTCGCAGGTCTCTTCGATAGAACTCTGGAGTCCCTATTTCAGAGACCAGCTGTATTGCAACGCATCTTCCCTCTGCTAACTTCTCACTTAGCTCTTTCCGGGATGTGCCAGAGGAACTCCAGGACTTACTCCTTTGTCCCTCAGAAACAGTCCAGGAAAATCTGTACAGCCTTTAACTGGTAAAAAGTTCCAGACTGGCGGAGTGAGGGGGATGGGGAGTGGGGGATAGTCCCTCAGCAAGACTGCCGAGAGGGAGTCCTGCCGCTTTGCCAGTTTGCAAAGTATTTGGGAACAGATCAGAGTGGTTTCTTTGCTCTGTTTTGGTTGGAATTGTGGAAAGAGTTGTTTTATCCCCTGCCCAGGATTCTTTTAATATTTATATATTTAAAGTTTTTTGTCATGGAAGTGTTAAAAAAATATCCCCAAAATACATGTTTTGAAGAGTTTTAAGAACCCTCACTCATAACTCAGATTCCATGACTATCAGCTCGTGTCCACATTTATACCCAACTAGGCCCTTCCTCCCCTATTCTTTAAAAGAAAATCTCAAATGTCATTTTCATCCATGCTGCTTGTTTGTTGATTGACATGTCTGATGTCTGCCAATAATTTATTTTCTGTTGCATTTATTTTCTTTACCATTTGGCTCATTGACTATTTCTATAAGAAAGGCTTACTTTCAGCTTATGATTTTATTTATTACTCTGATATAATAAGGTCTTAGAACGGTTGGAAATAAATCCTGTGGTTAGAGTAACATTTTCATATTGCTGTGTGGAAGTTGACCTGTAAATTTTTTAATTTGTCTGAATCTTACTGACTTACCTCAAAAGGACTATTTTATTTGTTTTGTTTTGTTGTTTTGTTAATCCTAGTTATCCTTCCAAATTCATGTTCTATCTTCATCAGTGTGAGAGAGTACTTTCAGATATTTAATATTTTAGATTGATGCTTTTTTGTGATCTGATTTCCTGAGAAAACATTGAAGAAGTTAACTTTAGAAGTTTCCAAGTGCTCTTATTAATAATTTATTTTTTCACGGAGTGAGACTGAGCCAATTATAACTGGGTACCCCTGTGTCACTTGTTTTTTTTTTTTTTAATGTGAGTTGCTCAGTTGTGCATTAAATTCAGAACCTGATTTCATTATCCTGTTTGAATTAAGGGTGAGGCCCTCAGGCAGATTTTGGTCAACCGTTACTATGGAAACATCAGACCTTCGGGAAGAAGAGAGAGCCTCACGAGCTTTGGCAATGGCCCGCTGTCACCGGGAGGACCCAGCAAGCCTGGGGGAGGAGGTAGGCCCCGTGGTGTGCTAATGAGCTGCACGTGTGAAGCGAGTGTGCCCCTCCAAAGCTGCGTGTTTCTACTGAGCAGGTTGAGACTCTAACAGATGCATTTGGGCTGCTAGTGTGTTATTTTAGCAACTTGTTTTGTCTTTGGTCTACCATCAAATTGGTGTCTAAAAATGTCCCCCTGCAATGTGATATTGGCTAAGGCTTTCCCCCTCTTTCCCATGCAGCGAACCTCTTGGGGATACTTGAAGGACTCAGTGAACTGAACTTGATCTCACATTTTCTCGTGGTCATTCAGACTCATGTTTCCCCATAAAATGAGGGTGCTGTTGGCAGTGAGGAGGGTGAAAGCTATCTTTTATAATACATGTACCCTGGCAAGGGCTTTCCCAAGCATTTTACCTCCTTCATCTCCTTTTCTCCCATACATTACCCACTATTTGGTATTGAACAGAGGAAGGGGATCTTGCTGGTGAGTGGATGGTAATTTAAAGCAGGTACATCTAATCCTAGTGTCCATGCTGTGTGCCTCCCCAAGTCTTAGGGGACTTTACACAGACACACACACAGACACACACACACACCCTGTATTATATTTGTTCAGTTGCAAAGTCATGTCCGACTCTTTGCAGCCCCATGAACTGCATGCCGCACACCAGGTTTCCCTGTCCCTCACTATCTCCCAGAGTTTTCTCAAACTTACGTCTGTCAAGTCGGTGATGCCATTCAACCATCTCATCCTCTGTTGCTCCCTTCTCCTCCTGCCTTCAATCTTTCCCAGCATCAGGGTCTTTTCCAGTGAGTCGGCTCTCCGCATCAGGTGCATCCTTGTATAGAACTGTTTTAGAACACATCCTGAAAGGTGTCCCAAAACATTGTAAGCACAGTAACAGGTAGAAGCTGCAAAAACGTTGAATTCAGCTGTGGGCGATGGTGTTGGTTATAAGGGGGCTGGTAGCTCCATGCTTGAAGCACAAATGTGAGTTGCATGATTCCTAGTCTGTGGTGATGACTCTTGAGAACGTCTGGCCCTTGCTGGGTTCTGCTCACAGCACAGAAACACTTGATGCTTAATAAATTAATCCCGGCAACCTCTGGGAAGGAATCTTGGACTTCTCACCAAATGAAGATGTGGAGCAGATCTGCTCCCAGAGAACCCCAGAGACAGATCTTAGCTTCTCATCCAGAAGTTCCCAGTGATTGTCAAGCAGCTGTTTCCCCCACAACGTGTCAAAACTATTTGTCTTTAAGAAGCTGTCGGAGAAAAGACCCGATACCCATGTCCACGTTGGATGACAGGTGCAATAGATTCTAGGCAGTCGAGGACAAGCAACAGAAAGGAGGTGGCGTTTGAGTTGACCCCTGCAGGGAAGGACTGATGGTTTTCTGTTTTTCAGAAATTGACTGCCCCGTTTCCCCATGTCCATTAATATTTCATTTTTTTTGAATAATAATGTGAAGCTCTTCAATCATGTGAAGTTCTCAAGCTTTCTAAATCCAGTTGGAATCTGTTTCACTAAGTGCCAGAGGCCCTCTCTTCCTAAGTATATTCATCTGAAGCTCAGTGAGGTGAACTTTCTTTGATTCATTCCCCTACCCCCAGCTCTTGACGCCATGCCAAGCTCTGAGTCAATAGTGAACGAATGAATGAGCAGATGCAAATTATGTGAAAGGATGAATTTGGGGCCACGGTGGGTTTCTTAAAAAGAGGGCTAAAGTGATCAGTATAGGCTATGCTTCTTAAGAGTGCTTAAGTTCAGTTTGTCTCTTAAAATTGGATCAGTTCTTAATTCTGGCCCAGGTCATTGTATTTTGATGTAAGGGAGAGTCTTGGCTGGATGGCTTTAGGTCTTTTGCTCAAAATGTACTACTCTTCCTTCATCCACTCTGCCTGCATTCAAGTTCCATCTCTGTTACTTACCAGCTGCGCTGGGTGTTGCTGGACAAGTGACTTCATCTTGGTGCTAATAATGAGTACCTGCCTTGCGGGCTTGTTAAAAAGGTTGGGAGAGATAGTATCATTCAACTGTTGAGTGCATAAAATGTTGGTATGCAGTAAGTATGCAATAAATGTTAGCTGCTCTGAGTGAGGTTGATAAGAGCAATGTTCCGTCTTTCCAGGGGGAGGCTCCGGATCCAGCCCCATGAGCAGGGGTGAGATGAGCCTGGCCGAGGTTCAGTGCCACCTTGACAAGGAGGGCGCCTCTAATCTGGTCATCGACCTCATAATGAACGCATCCAGTGACCGAGTGTTCCATGAGAGCATCCTTCTGGCCATCGCCCTGCTGGAAGGAGGCAACACCACCATACAGGTAGGAGGCGGCGTGGCTGCCAGGGAGGAGTCAGCGATGGGTGGCGCTGAGAGAACTCCTTCTTAGGGCACAAACTTCTATTGTTCTGCAAACCGAATTCTGTTGCTTCCTTGCTGTGGTCATTCAGTCATTATTCAGACTTGGTTCTCATACATGGGTTACATTCTGAAATGGCTAAAACGCTGAGGATGTGTAAAAGAAAACTGGCCAGGAATTTGGCGCATCATAGGTAATCCATAAATGTGTGTTCAATGAATGATTGAATGCATTATATTTATTTTGTAATCCAGGATCACAGAGGATCCCATCCCCAGATGACCAGAAGGAGTCTGAACTATGTGTACTTATTATATCCGTGAATGTTACAGCTCTTGCTAACTGTGTATTTATCTTGTAAATGAAAAGCTCAATAAAACTGAACCAATTTGAACTAACATGTGCAAAGAGGGGAAAGCCAGGCTAGGTTAGTCAGACATAAATGGATGGCTTTTTATTGGCTGATGATGATGCATATTTTAAAATAATAATGGTAGAATTCTTAGGCATAGTCCTTAAAGAAGCAATTTTAATAATATATACATGATTTTCATATAGACATGGCAGTGAAAATGATTCTTTTAAATATTTTAAAATATTTGTAATACTCCCTTCATACATTCTTCATTCTTTGTTGGCTCTGAATAAGGGTTTACTTAGCTCTGTGTATGTGTTGGTACATAAATATACACACACATATTTTGGTAATAGCTTTTGATTGAGATATAATGTATATACCACAGAATTCCCTCTTATGTATATATTTGACTTGGCCTTATATTTTTGGTCTTGAATTTAAAATTGGCATCTGGATTAATGACGTTCTGGTCCTTTGTGCAAATTTCTAAAGGGCTTTTCTTCTCGTGGGCCTGAGACAGGGCGCCTGGGTTTCAGCCCGGCTCCTCGCTCAGCCTGGGCCCTGTGCCCGCGCGGGGGCTGCGGCCGCCCCCTCTGCTCACCCTCCCCCGCACCTTCCCCAGCACACACTTGGGACGTTCATCACGTGTGCTGCCCTGAGTTGAGATTTGCACCGTGGGAGGGTCCGCTGCACTGCGGAGCTGCCCCCGGGCACCTGGGATCTGTAACCTGCGGGTGGCCCTTTGATTCTCTCCCATGTGAGTCTGCCTGTGCACCCATGGGTGGGTCCTCCGGGCCCCTGGGTCGTGAGGACTTGTGCGCCCACCGCCGTGGTCCTGCTGTCTGCGTGCTTATGCTGGCGTGGGAGCGGCGCTGGAACACCCCTGGTCTCTGAACCCTGTCATTTCCAGGGATGGGAGCAGTCAAACTAGACATCTACTGAGCACTTTCTGTACACGGTGCTCCACTAGCAACTCCCAGGCCGGGGTTCCCAGACACTGGGGCCAGTCAGTCTCTGAGAATTTTCTCCAGGCACAGGCAAGTGTGCAAACGAGGGCAACGTGGTCAGTTTCATAAATCAAATGTATGAGTTTGAAGGACCATCTGACCAGTTTATTCTGAGGTTATATCCTGTCCAATTTATTTTAAGCTCTGATGTCTTTTCTCGGATGAAGTGGTGTTGATAGTGGTGTTTTTTTTCTACTGGCCACATCTGAAGTTGGAAACCCTGGGTTATTCCATCCCCTCCTAAAAAGCAAAGAGCAAAAAAAAAAGCTGTGCTAATTTGCTGATCCCGGAAGCTCAGTTTTCAAGCAGTTGAAATCTCGCAAGGGTATAAGACTTCGTATCCTTGCACATATCCCGTGCATATCCTTGCACGGGAAGGATACCACAGACCCTCCCAGAAAGAAGTAGCTCCAGCTGTGTAAGGGGTTGGTGAAAGGCTTTTTGATGACCTGGGCTCTGTTGGATGGGTGTGGGTCTGAAAGTTGGAAATTGCGCCAGGAGCTGGGGTGTGGGGGGCTGGGTCACATGCGTGGCAAGGAGGCCCAGTGGCGCAAGGGTGGTCGGCGCACTCAGGGGACAAGGCTGGGTCCTTCGGAGCAGCCGAGTTGGTGGAGGAGACAGGACTGGGGATATATTGGGGGCAGGCAGCCCCCCAAGGGGCCTCAGAGCTGTAATGAAGGACTACAAATCTGACAGATAAATTGAGTGAAGCAGAATCTAGAAGGAATCCGATAATTGAAAAGAAGCGCAGTCCAATAATTTAAAAGTTAATCAGAAGTTATTTGGAGAGAGCTAACGAAAGCCTGAATTCAAAATGAATGTGTGGTAGACTTGGTCATATCGCGAGAGAGGATATGTTTTAGGAGGTGCGTGAGGGGATGTTTCGGGGTGTTGGAGATGTTCTCTGGTGTGGTTTACCTGTGATGGTTATGTGGGTATAAATCTATTCTAACAGAACTGGTGTGCTTTCCTATTCCAAAGTTCTACCTCAGTAGAAAAGAAAAAATGGGGAGAAAAAGTACCCTCAGCCTGCTGAGGACAGGATGTCCCGCCTGGAGGCTCTGCACCCTCCCGCCTCACAGCTGGCAGCCTGGACTCGGGTATAGCTAACGGCTGTTGGCCGACGTGTCACTGAGGGGATGCTAGAAGTGAGAAGGTCAGAGGCTCCCTGCCCCCTTTGGCTGTGGAGGTTTTTATTGAGTCTAGATGACAAGACGCCATTAAGTAAGGACTAAGGAGGCCTGGGGAGGGCTCGAGGGGGCTGAGCCCGGCTGGCGTGGCAAAGTCTTGAGTTATTGGCGCATGGCCGTGTTTTTCACAGTGTACCCCTGATGGTGACGGCAAGGCACACAGAAGCTGTTTCTCTGTCAAGTTCTTTATCTTGTAAAGTAATTATGAATATTAGTTCCATGTTTTCACACATTCATTACTCATATGCTCAGGCTCCAGATGAAATGCCACGGTGGAGTTCCAGGACCAGCCTCGGAGGGAGTCGGGCCGCTGTCTCTCGGAGGAGCCGCCAGCGGGCTCCTGGGCGGGTGGGCCTGGATGGGGTGGCCTGCGAGCCCCCCGCCAGGAGGGGAGGGCACGGTGCTCAGCATACGCTGGTTCTCCCCTGATCCCATCTCCCTCTCCTTCTGCGATCTCAGGGGTTGCTGGGAAAATCTCACTCACCGCCTCATTAGAAATCTGTGGCTCCGGGAAAACTGATTCTAGCCTGGAACTGACTTGTGAGACCCCCACCTTGGCCCCAAGCTTCCCTTTCTCTGGAGAGAATAATCTGGAATTCAGGTTGTCCGGGGCCAGCTGAGGACAGATACCCTGAAGCCCGTGGGGGGTGATTTCAGTTCGTCTTGCTGTGGAGAAGCTGGTTCAGGGTAGTCAGTGAGCAGCTGGGACGTGTGAGGGGGCGCGGGCTGCAGTGGTGACTGTTAATGATTGCTGAGGGCCGTCGGCCGTGACCGGCAGGCGGCTTCCAGCTGGAGCTCGTGCCCCCTGCCCTTCCTGTCCCCCGCGCCGTGTCCCCGTCCCAGGAGGGGGAGTCGGGCTGTGGTCAGGTGGGCTCCCCTGGATGCCTGCTCCTCAGTGACAGGCGGTGGACAGGGCCGTCACAGGGCAGTGTGCAGGGCTGTCCAAGAAGACGGCTGCAGAAGAGCTCTTACCTTGACCAGCGTCTCTTCCCAGGATGTGAAGCAAGCGTCACATGGAGAAGAAGGGGAGGGAGACCCGCTTTCCGAAAGTCATCCCTGGGCTTGTGTCCTCTGTCCAAGCATGAGACACACAGGCAGGTGGACTTCTGGCTTTCTTACTGCTTTGGATCAGGATTTTTTTTTTTTTAAGCAATTTAGATATTTTCTTAAAATCCAGCAGTGATGACTGGCTGGCTCCATTTCTGAACTCTTTTCTTCCCTGACTTGTGAAAATAATGATTTAAAGTATGGTGATTGGACCAACTGTGGTACGCCCTTGCAACAGATTCCTACTCAGCAATAAAAGGGAATGAACTGTTGATAAATGGGATTACGTGGGTATACCTTAAAGGCCTTATGCTCAGTGAAAGAAGCCAGTGTCAGAGGTGATGCCCTGGATGGTTCTGTGTAGGTGACATTCTCAAAGGACAAGGCTGTGGTGAGGGAGAACAGAGCAGTGCTTGCCAGCATAGGGCTGAGGGGAGACTCTGACTTTAAGGGAACAGCACAAAGGAACTTTTTGGTGATGCCACTGTTGTGTGTCCTGCTTTGGACACACAGATCTATACATGTTTGAAAATGTGTAGAACTGCACACCAAAAAAGTCAGCGTGATCATTAAAAAGAAATTGAAGTAAAAACCATAATGATGACAATGACCAGCATTTATTAAGGGTTTCCTGTGGACCATGAACTATGCTTAAGTGTTTTCTCATCTACCATCCCATTTAATCCTCACAGTCTCCCTAGGAGGTAGGTGCCTGATTATCTCTTTTTTTAGGTGAGGAAACTAAAGGCCTGAAGGGGGAAGAACTTGCCCCTCATCAGACAAGCAGGAAGTAGCAGAGCCAAGACTGGCATCAAGTCGTTTTTAGGGCCTGGACTTGGAATGCTTGGTATTGCCACATTCTGCTGGTGCAAACCAGCCGTGAGACCAGCCCAGCCCCGCAGGGAGAGGAAAAGGGTTGCCCCTCTCTCTGTGAGTTGACCACATGCACTAAGGAGAGAGGGAGTTATGGAGGGCCCCTTGGGCTACTGGCCCCCCAGCGCCCCTGCAATCATTAGCTGACCACCTATCATGGGTCAGTCTGGCCCCTGAGTTGGGTGCTGCAGCTGCAGGAAAGAGAGGCACCATTGTCTCTGCAGTTGGAGGAGCTCAGTTCTCCCTGGAAGTTCAGCCCCATTTCTGCAGAAGTGTCAACTCCTGACCTTCCCCTTTTGATTCTGAATGAAATTCACCCTTGTACTGAGGATGCGTCACGGGGGACCAGAGTTCTTCAGAAACTCTAAACTTCATTGTCCAGACCTCAGTGGTTTCAGTTTATAGGAATTCAAAACTAAGGACCTAGCTGCCTGCTAGGAACCCTGCCAGGGAGAATTTGCTCTCTTGTTCTGAAACCTTGTAATCATCATTTAAGTCCTGAAATGCCCCAAAGCTGAATGGAGGGTAGTTCCTGGCCTGGCATAATGGGCTCAGAGTCTTCCAATATCTTCTGTCCCTGCCCTGGCTTCTCTGATGGTAATAATGTCTGAAGATAACGTCTCCAAAACTTCTACCTGGGTGCCATCCGAGTGGCTCAGGCTTCACAGCAAACCCTCTGCTCACAGGCAGTAGCGCCTCTGCCCTGGGGCTTCTCCAGGGACGGGTGGTACCGGGGAGCCCTGGGATCAAGTTTCTCTTCAAGAGAAGCTCCTTCTGTCTTCCTGCCCTCTCTCGTGCCACCTTGCTTCCTGCCAGCCCCCAGAAGAGATCTTTCCTGCTTGATGTTTTGTAAGCGAGTGGGAAACTATGAAATAAGCATTTGCTTATGAATTAATTTTTGGCACACGCGGGGCTCAGCAAGTCTCATGGCACCCGCACATCCGTCCTTCGAGTCCTTGCCAGTTTCTGTGTTCCTTCCTCCTGAGATGTTCCCACCAGCTCCCGGAGGGTGCTCCCGCACTTCCTCTTCCCTGAGGGAGGACGGAGCCTGGCCTCACCTGGGAGCAGGAGGAGGAATCTTTGCGCACACCCAGTGTTTGCGTTTTTTTCTTTCTTTTAAAGCACATGCAGATGTTTGGGAATCTATGTGCTAACATGACCATAGAAAACCCCACAGCAAATAAACAGGACAGATTAAAAAAAAAAAATTTTTTTTTTTGCTTAATTGCTTCCGGTTGCAGAAGCACAGTGAAGTGTATGTATCAAATGGCTGCCCACGGCTCTTCCTATGCCAAGTCTAGCCTACAGACACACCCGAAAAGGATTTTCTTTTCCGCACGTACACAGCGTGAGCTGGAAAATGTGAGAAGCGCTGTTGGGAAACTGGCTGTGGGTTCAGCTGAGAGAGCTCCCTCGTCTAGTGGCCTTTCCGTCACCACACACTGATTTATTTTTTATCTTTTTATTTTTTGAAGTTGGCTTAAGACATCATCCCAGGAGCCAGTTTAAGATAGGAAATCTCCCATTCCCTCCAGAAGAAGTCACTGCAAGAAGGCCCTGGGGGTGGGGGTAGGGGAGCACATGGTCTGGAGGCCCGCCCTGACCCCAGCGAGTGGAGAGGAGGGTGAGGAGGGCGGTTTCCTTAGCCTTTGCTGGAGATGGAGGGCCAGCTGGTGAGGACGATCAGCCTTGGTTCGACAGAGCCACCACCCCAGGAGGAGGAGGAGATTGGTGTGCGTTACGTAAAAGGGTGTTGTATTTGGCAGAGGAGTGAGAAATGAGTCACTGGTGAGCGGTGTTTTCTGACCTCGGGTTTTATCAACGTGGGAGGAGAGCTTGGCCAGCAGTGGAGTCGGGAGACTGCTGTCTCCCCGGCCTGGGGGGGGCGGGTGTGGGAGCCGTTGCCATGACAATAAGAGGAAGGCAGGTGGCTCAGTCCCCTCTGCCCTTCGGCTGAAGCCACGCAAGGTCTGGATGGCGAGGCTTCCCAGCCTGGTTCAGGGAGAAGCTGCAGGCACTGCCAGTCGGCCATGCTTGGAGAGTGGGTGGTGTGGGGTCAGGGAATTTGAGGGACATCGCCCAGAAGGGCGGGCAGAGAAGGGAGCTTGGCCTCCACGGTGGAAACACCTGGGCCAGAGTCCCAGCCTTACCCTCGCCAATGGGGTGACCTTGGACTTTGTCAGGATGCTCAGAAACTCAGTTCTCTCATCTCGGAGTTAGAAGAACTGAGTCCCTTCCTTACGCAGTTGTTGAGAGGTTTTCACGGTCACGTAGGGCTGAGAGTGCACGTCCCAGTTGAGCTGCAGGAATGGGACTGCCCGGAGCTGGTTTGGTGGAGGAAGGAAGGGTAGTCTACCCCGTCTCATCACCTCCCACCGTAGGGCTCAGGGCAAAGTCCTGGACCTCCCCGCCCAGCTCCTTCACAGGAAGGGGGACAGTATCCATCCCCACCTCACAGGGCTTCTGCGGCGGTTGCAGAGGGTGATTCAATGAAAGTGCCTCACTCAGGGCCCAGGTCATGAAGGACCTCAAAAGGAGGTGGTGATTATTTATATGAATGCAGTCTTTATTATTTAAAATGAACTTTGTTTTATTCAGTTTGTTTTCCATCAGAAATCCAACTTCTGTCTAGTGCTTGACGATCCAGTGGGCCTCAGGAGGGTGTGCTGTTTTATGTTCTTCTCACGTACAGTTCACTTAAGTCCCTCTCACCATGTCTGTACTTGAGTTGATTTTAGAGATCCAGGAGGGTGGGAGGCTTCCTTGCCTTGCGTACTAGATACTTGCTCTGCCAGACATTCTGGGTGAAATAGCAACGGGCAGTCCAGTTACCTGCTCCCTGACCCAGGAATTTTTTTTTCTTCTCTGTGTTATTATTATTATCGTTACTACTTTTTGGTCCTAATCATCCTTGGACATGGGCCCTTCTCCATTCCCAGGAAACTGACATGTCATTGAATGAGACTCTTTTGGGATTATTGGTTTAGATACGTGTTTTGAGGTGAAGACTCAGGATCCACAAATAGTTCCCATTGTTGGGAATATAAGACTTGAATGAGTGGCCCCCCACCCAACTGTCCAAGTGATGAGGCCTGGATGCTGTAGGGACCTCCTGTAGTTCAGGGCAAGACATTACTGTACAGAGCATCAGCATACGCCTTTTCACTTGGATTGGAAAAGCTCCTTTCAAGGGTAGGATATGCATGCTGGCTTGTGCTGATGGAAGAACTAGACCCAATGTTATTTTTTTTTTTCTTTCCTGAGTAGCAAAGCCAGCAGTGTAGGCAAAAGTGGACAGTTCCACACAGCTGTTCTCCTGGCCTTCCCTAAAGGAGGGGACTGCAGTTGACAAGGAGTTTTGGGAGAGATCTTTGGATGGGCTTCCTAGGTGGTGCTAGTGGTAAAGAACCCACCTGCCAATGCAGGAGACATGAGACTAGGGTTCGATCCCTGGGTCAGGAAGATCCCCTGGAGAAGGGTGTGGCAATCCACTCCAGTATTCTTGCTCGGAGAATTCCACGGACAGAGGAGCCTGGCGGGCTACAGTCCATGGGATTGTACAGAGTCAAACACAACTAAAGTGACTCAGCACACATGCACACATTTTGGATGCAAAGTGTTAATCTTTCCTACAAAATCCACAACCAGTATTAGTTTCTAAGAGGAGATGTCTTCAGAAGACCTTTTGGATTTTCCACGGTCTCCAAAATTTGACTAAGAAGAAAAAAATGTCAGAAAACTTGAAAATGGTTGTCCCTTCATTGTATCCTGTTAAATCCACAGCAAGTCTCAATTGCCCTTCTTTCTTTCTCTTCGTTCAGCTCTAGCAAGAGGCCCTTCCTGACTTTCCCTAGTGCCTTCCAAGGATGGAGTTCCTCTTAGAAACTTCTAAGCCCACAACCAGTTTCTTCTCTGTTGGCTCATGATACCTTAGTCCAGGGCTTGGCAAACTATGGTCGGCGGGTCAAATCCAGCCGGGTGCCTGCTTTTGTAAATAGTTTTACCAGAACTCAACCAGCCCTCTGGTAACCTTTAGTGTCATCTCTGGCCACTCGCATGCTGCTGGGGCAGAGCTGAGGGGTTGTGCCAGAGACGGAATGGCAGCAAATCCTAGAATATTTACCATTTGGCCTTTTATAGAAAGCCTCTGCCAACCTCTGTGTTTTTTTAATCCTTGCTGACTAGATAGGAAGCTGCCTAAGAAAAAGAACCATGTCCTTTTGTGTTTTTTTGGCTTTACTGGGTCTTTGTTGCTGTGCCCAGGCTTTTTCTAGTTGCAGGGAACAGGGGCTACTCTCTAGTTGCGGTGTGCAGGCTTCCCTTTGTGGTGGCTTCTCCTGGTTTCAGAGCACAGGCTTTAGGGTGAGCGGACTTCAGTTCTTGTGTTGCATGGGCTTAATTGCTCTGCGGCATGTGGGATCTTCCCAGACTAGGAATCAATCCCGTGTCTCCTGCATTGGCAGGCAGATTCTTTGCCACTGGATAAACAGGGAGACCCAAGAACCATGTCTTAACTGCTTTGTTCTATGTTCCTCACTCCCTGGTAGAGCAGTCAGTGGTTTGCAGTAAATATTGGCCAGGTGATTGATATCCTAAGGACCCAGACAATTTGACTATTTACTCAACTAATAAATGGAAATTCAGGGAAAGAGAGGCCTCTCCTTTTTCTTTGCTGTTTTAATCAGTGGGGAATCCCCCATTCCCTTCCTTTCCTCTAAAGGCATATATTCTCTACAAGAATATATTCCATCATCCTGCTTACCACCTTTCAACGCAGATTTGCAGGGCAGGCTTGGGCAGCTCCTTCCCCGGTGATGTGTGTGTGGCTCAGGAGTCCTGAGTTTTCATCTGAAAGCCCTCTCTGACCATCCACCCCAGGGCCCCACGTTTCATGTCAGTCACGCCCTGGTGGCCTGACGCTGTGTAATTTCTGTGTCTCCTGCAGAGGTTTTCCTTGTGGTGAGCACAGGGACTCCTTGAGACACATACGGTTAACCCTAAAATATGTGAGATGCTGGCGCCCGGTCTAGGGCCTCTTTGTCATCTTTTCCCGTCAAATTCCCTGGGTGATCTCCTCCATCTCTGTGGCTCCCAACTACAGTCTGTGCCAGCCGCTCCGGGCCCCACCTCCCTGCCCATGTCTCGATTTCTGCACACACCCCTGCCGGGCATCTCCACCTCTGCCAGCTGTCAGTCCACGTGACCCCAAGCCCACACGTCCCCTCTGGTCCTCCACCCCGCTGTCTTCCTATGTCCTGTATAGAGCTCAGTGGACTCCCCACCGCCACTCTGCAGTCACTCACCCGAGCTGGAAACAGTGACATAATCCATCTCCTCCCTCCTGATTTCCATCAGGAACTCATTCCGCGCCCACTCTGCCTCGCAGTGTTCTCATAGTCGGGACTTCGTTAGGACTTGTCACGAGCCAGACAGTCGACACCCGGAAGGTACGCGCGACACGCCCCAAGTGGCCCAGCCGGGGCTGGGGGAGCTGGGGTTGGAAGCAAAATGCTCTAGCTTCAGAACTCCTGTCTCTGACCAACGTCCTGCACCCCCTGCCGGCTCAGGGCCATCTGAGTTCTGAAGCCTGAGATGGGCTCTTCGCAGCCTCCCTACTTCGGGACATTTCTGTCTGCCACGCTGCAGTCAGCCATGCCTGGACCACCTGGTCCCCTGCCACGGAAGATGGAATCCACGGGGCGCTGGGGTGATGCGCCGGAGCCTGAGTGCCCAGCCCCCTCTGCTTCTCACGCCCACCCCCGAGCTCATTGTCCTGCAGCCGCACCTGCCGGTTTGCCAGTCCTGGGACCGTGCTGAGATGCCTGTGCGCCGTGTGGGACGTGCCCAGTTTCCCTCTGCCTGGCATGCTCCCCAGGCCCTGTTTGAACTGCCTCCTGGTCTGGAAGTGTCTTAATCCCCTGAGGCAGAGGCAGTGGTCTCTTTGTGTGGGCAGTTCATTTACTTAGCAGTCAGCACAGTCGAAGTAGAGGCTCGTTGTTAGACAGGGGGAGGCAGAGATCAAGTCAGCCTTCACCCCCAAGTTCCCCACGGAAGTCTCTGCATGTGTTGGCCGAAGGGAACTCGAGTTGTCCATAATGAATAAATGCAAAAAACCCTGCTCTCTAGGCTCATTCTGAGGGTTATATGAAAAAATATATGGGGGAGAAAAAAGAGAAAATATACGGAAAGCCCTCAGCTCAGAATGCTGCCTAATACGTACTCCTTGCTTATGGTTACTTTTTTGGTTATCTGTCTTCCCTCTCCTCCTCTCCCCTCAAAAGTGATAATTTCTCCCAAGATCAAACTTTGGTCTTACTTCCTCCGCAGCACTTGGACCATGGTCGGAGCTCAGTGAATGTTCCCTCAATGAATCAAAAGCCTGGACTCTATGTGGACACCAGGTTAACATTCATCTACTTGTTCTTTCCTGAATATCAATGTGAGGATGTGAAATGTGAAGATGTGTTGCTGACAGTTATCACCATTTTAAAGGGGCACCTTTTTTAAGCATGGGAGGGAGTGAAGTTTATTTGAACCCAAGGAAAACAGATAATGTCAGTGTGGAGAACTCTTCTTCTAATAACAGAGATACTTGCTGGGTCTTTTCTTCCCTTGTAATAACTATAGATGGTGGTAATTGTGTGTGTGTATGCGCGTGCGCACATGCACGCACACGCACATTCAGTTGTGTCAGACTCTGCGACCCCATGTACTGTAGCTCACCGAGCTCCTCTGTCCATGGGGATCCTCCAGGCAAGAATACTAGAGTGGGTTGCCATGCCTTCCTCTAGGGGAATCTTCCCAACCCAGGGATCAAACCCACGTTTCTTACGTCTACCTGCTTTGGCAGAAAGATTCTTTATCACTGAGCCACCTGGGAAGCCCAGTGGTGATCATAATGGATACCAAAGTCTGAGCACCCATGTGCCAGAAACGAGGCGCGATGCCCTCTGTGCATGGTCTCATTTATTCTGTGTGATGGTCATGGGTGGGCAGGTCCTACCTGGATCCGTTTTTGCTCGGTGGGAGATAAGAGGATCCAAGAGGTCAGAGTACTTGCTTAGGGTCACAGTGCTCACTGGTATCTGGGTCAGGCTTTGTTTCCTGCCGGAACCTGAGCTCCCAGCCCCTCTGCAGGGCTGCCTCCTATATGAGAGGCCTCCAGCAGCCTCCCTGGCATGGCTGCTCCCTGGAGACCAGAGAGATGGGCCAAGGGCTCCCCTGGCGGACCCTGCTTCTGTTTTTTGGGCGCATTAGAATTGCGGCTTCTCTTTGTTCTTCTTTTTGTTAATGTACTCATTTTGGAGGGCAGTCTGCCTTCCAGAGAAGCCCCAAGATGGCTTGTGTGTCTTTGGTTTGGTTGTATCACTGGCCTGTGAATGACAGAGGAGAGAACCATGAAGGACTTCACTTTCAGGCTGGGCGTCTCATTTGCCAAATAAAAATCACACACATCATATATGCTGCTTCCCCTCTGGTGGCTGCCCGGGTCTCAGGTCTCTGCAAGTTAATGGGAAGGAAAGTCTCTTGCACGACTTCCTCTCTGTGGAGACAGAAGGCAGCTCATTTAATGGGGCTCCTAGGAAGAGTTAGATCATATTACTACAGTTGTGGGGTTTTGCCTGCCTCTCAAGGAGCATATGTAGTTTGGTGTAATGTGAGGCTTATTAGAATTCTTGCCCATTTTGCATGCCCTGGATCCTCCCCCTGTTTGAGTCCTGGGTAGGTTGAAGGATATTTGTGTTTTTGCAGAGGGAAAAGGAAGTGATCAGTTGCCTCGATTTAAGTGCCTTCTAGGGCAGGCACAGTGCATGGAGCCTCTGTGTACCTGATCTGGGCTGGGCGGGGGGTAGCCCTAATTACAGATGGGAAAACTTGAGTCCCGAAAGATCCAGGGGGTCCTCCCCACAGTCACCTAGTTAGCAGAGCTGAGACATGGTACCCAGGGCTGTCTCTCTCAAAAACCTCTTGACTTTCTACCACACTGGATCGCCTTGCAGTTGCATGGGTCCAACACCAGGGAGCTGATGAGGACCCCACATCCACGGTGGTGTTTTTCTTATTTATTTATTTATCATGGTGGTGTTTTCCATCTTCCAGAGTAGCATCTGCCTTGTTATTGATGGGGGCAGGGTAGGCAGTGCTGGTTATTTGGTCAGAGAAGCAAGTGGTCACTGCTTGGTTATGCAGTGATTTCTCAAAGGCGACTTAGGAGCCACACAGTGAAAGTACATTCGGCCTTATAACAATGTCTGAACACTTCTGTAGTTTCTACCTGTGTTCTTTCTCTGGTCAGAGGTGAACTTGCCTCTCACATAGTAGAGGTTCTGGCTCAGTTAGGTTTCCGTGAGTTTTCTGGAATCCACTTTGGGGGAGCGGAGGGGCAGGAGAGTGAAAGCCTGGGCACTGCATGTGGCTGTTGCGAACCCCTCTACTATTTCCAGTTAGCGGACGCATGTGTGAGTTGTATGCCTGTCTTCTATTTACAAGAGGAAATATCCCATTTAATTTTATTTTCACACCGAGAGCCCAAGTGTTAAGAGAACATGGTGTTCTAACACTCCCTCGGTTATCAGCTGCAGAGCGGAGGTTGTATATTGTCACATACAGTTTTCCGAGTGTATTTCTACATTTGTTACCTGGCAACCTTGCCACGTCGGGACAGGAAGATGTATGGCTTCCTACCAGATCCACGCTGTTTATATTGCAGAAGGTAGGTGGTGTCTTCCTCACGGGAATATAGAAGAGAAGAAGGCTTAGGCTCACAGGGCTCAGTTGAAAGGCTTGGGCTCACGTGGCTGAGATGTTTCGGTGGCTGACCCAAGAGCAGGGCTCCAGTGGGAGGATGGCTCTTGTCCTGCTTGGAGGGATGACTTATTGTGTCCTTGACCACTTCTCAGTTTTGATGAGAAAGGCAATTCCCAATAGAGGGATGAGAGCCACGCTGTCCCCTTCCGAGCTGCTTATAGCCCTTCAGGGTCTTCTGTTGAGCGGATCAACTGCATGGAAAGCACTGTGGCATGGAATTTGCACTCCAAGTGGGGCCTCAGGCCATGATAGCATCCCGCTCCCCCCCATGCCCTGTGTCATTAACCTGCATCGCAGAAGGTACTTGTATTCAAAACCCTTGCAGCCTCGGTTTGAAAGTCCTCTGGGTTGAAGCCACACATTCCAAGGCCCAGGAAAAGCTTGCTGAGACCAAGGACCGTGAATTCTCCAGCACCTGTAACATTGCTTGAGAAATACTTCAAAGGGAAAAATTCCCATGGTAACAGTTTTTTTGAAAGAGTCTTGTGGCCTCCATAGGTTAGACAAGATAGCAGAGTGGTGGGACCTGGCGGCATAGCCCATCTTCACATGCTCCTTTAAGTCTCCCTCCTGGTGATGCCATAGCCAGAGTCTGTCCGCAAGGCCCACAGCACTCACCGGGTTGAGTGGATCCCAAGGCTTCCCACTGGTGTTTGCCTCTGCAGTTCTTCCCTCTGTTGGCCTCCTTAATGAGGAGGCCTTTGCGGTCCACTGGACTCTTAATGTCTTGCCTGTTGAGAGAGAAGAAGACAGCTGAGTCCTCCTGAAGGTATTTAGAAACCATCAGTTAGCTTTATTATTTCTTTTGGCTGTGCCCTGCGGCACATGAATCTTAGTTCCCTTGCTAGGGGTCGAACCTACGCCCCCTGCGTTGTAAGTGCAGAATCTTAATCGTTGGGCCACCCAGGAACTCCCATTCATTTAGCTCTCAGTATATGTATTTTGAGTGCTCCAACCTTCTTTAGAAAACTCAAGCTGTTTATTTGGTTTCACATGGTTCTCTGCTCTTGGGTGTTAATGTCACTCCTGGTATCATCAGGAAATGGCCTGAGAGGAAGCCACAAGATTCCTTACGGTTTTATTCTATAGCAAGTGGATTTTTTTTTTTTTTTTAATACCTGAGGAGGACTTGATCCTTGAGGGTTCTGAACTTGGACAATCATCCTGAGTGTCCTTAACGTGGAAATCTATATCCTACTGTTTAAACTTTAAGATGATCCCTAACTGGCTTAAAGTCCTCAACCCACAGCGGAGGAAAACGTTGCAGGAAAAAAAAAAAAAAACAAGGTCATGCTGCATTTTTTTGGTAAGCACAGGAATCAACATAGAGATGTTATATAACTTCTATTTATATCCTCCTTGCTCACTATCTGCAGGCAGACAAGAGTCGCTGAGAAGGGATTTAATGAGCTCTCCGGGTTTGCTCACCTTCCTGAGCTGGTAGGAACCAGCTTGTTCTCAAGTGCGTCAGCAAAGAATCTGCCTGTGGGTGGGCGGCCGGGGTAGGTGGACAGACTTGTTTCCATGGTGTTCTTTAATTCCCCTGTCTCTCAGCCATCTCACTCCCCCCTTCCCTGACTCCTTCCTCTCCCTCCTTTTCTCCTCTTTCTTTCTTCCCTCCCCCTGCCCCAGTCTATAAGCTTTTGCTTGTTTCTCACACCTAATTCAGGATTCTCGGAGCTATCCCCAGAAAGAATATTTTCCTTTCCCCCTAAGAATTCCCGATTGTGTGGCTCTAAGATATCAGAAAGGTTTTGCCTAAGGTGTCTTTTCCCCCACCCTCACCTATTTCTCTCCCTAGGATATTTTTTTATTACCAGCCCCTTCATTGTAGGCACCTATCCTAGGAGTCTTCAGGCTCAAACAGTAAGGAGCTTTCTTGTAGCTATCGGGTTGCCCATGAACTGGGTGGATTCCATTGCCAGTTGCCCCAGAGAAGGAGGGCGGTCGGCATTTCCATCATCCCCCTTTGTGCTCTTGGCCTGGGTTGGGTGAAGTCTCCTGTCTCATCTAGCACATTATTAAGTGGAGCCGCATGAAAACGAGAGAATGTGTTTGTCCCACAGTTGATAATTCTTGGAGCTCGGGCAACATCTGTTACCTGAGGGTTGCGATTACTCAGCCTGCCTTTAAGAAAGAAGTGGCTGCTCCATCCAGTTCTCAGCAGGGAAGCAGCACTGGCCTTCTGAGAAGCGCCAGGGGTGCCCACCTGCACCCAGCTGCTCTGATGGCTTTGCCTGTGGGTCACATTCTCACCAGAACCTAGGCATTTAAAAGATGTGCATTCGGGAGGTTATAATGAAATGTTCTTAGAAAAGAGTAAGTAGTTCCCATGAGGACAGGCTTAAAAAAAAAAAAAAAAAAAGAAAAGCCAAAACCCACCCCTGCCTTGCCCAAGAGTTGTGCAATCCTTAATAGCAGTAGCCTGTTTGAATAATCAAAGGCGAGCTGACTTCCCCTTAGTAACTTCTGTTAGAGACATCTGCATAAAATATCCCCGGATTCCAGACCAAGAAGGTAACTTTTTTTTTCCCCTCTGAGTAACTGGAGGGACTTTCCCTTTGGAAGGCTTCCAGCAGAGTCAACTTCATGGTTGAGAATACTTTCTCATTAGAACAGCCAGGGGCTAGAGTCCTGACATGGGGTATTACAGACACATCACACGCAAGCCGGGACCCAGAGCCTCTGAGAACCTCCATGACTTCCGTAGCTGGCTGCGACCCTTGGACACGACCCTCCTGCTCCCTGAGTGATCTGTGCCCATGTGCACTTCCTCCACCCTCTGAGTTCCTTTGTGAAAGTGTCAGAGCCTCCCTGACGGCTCTCCCAGTTTCCTTTGTCTGGGTTTTACACTTGTCATCAAGATGCCCCAGACCTCGAAGCGGGGAGAGTTCTGTAAACCATCTGACGTCTTCAAGCCAATTGTTTCCTCTTTGATTCCAGGACTTAACTATTTTTTTTTTTTGTTTGTTTTTTAATTGCTGTTGGAGGAGGCTGGTGCTTCAGTTGCCCTCACCATACGGTGTTTGAGAAATGTGTTTTCATTAGCCCGCCTTGCAACACAAGCCCGCAGACTGTTCAGCCCTGGGCTCGTAGCTGTGAAGTCAGGGGCGGGAGCCAGCTTGTGAGATGGCAGGTCCACAAAGGATTGTCCTTCCGACCCCGCAGTTAATAATGCAAGTGTCAGCGGGGCAGAGCAGTTAACAGTTAACTAGATGGATTAGGGTCAGCAGCTTCCCGAGCCCATCACAGAGGCCTGGGCACAAACCTGATAAGCCTCTGAGAGACTAGAACGCCACATCAGCCTCCTTCCGCTGGTCTTTGGCATTCGGCGTTTTCCCCACTTGGCAGGACTTTGAGCTTTCACGGACAGGGACCTTCTGGTTATTGAGTTAAACTTCAGCTGCCGTGGCTGCGCAGCTCACCTTGATTTCAGTCTTTCAGGACTGCCCCTCCCTCAGAACTCTTGGGCGTTCACTAAGATAGCAGGTCTTGATGGGGAGGATGAAGTGGCCGTGAGACAGTCCAGACCGAGGTCACGTGGGCTTGCCCTCAAGGAGGTTCCAGTCTAGCAGGGGAGATGGATTGTAAGCCTGTTAACAATGAAATATGTGAATTGAGAGACGTGCGAAGAGGGAAGCAGCCAGGGTGCAGATCATCACAGGAAAGCCACTTAGGATGGTCAGGGGAGGTTTCTGTAGGGAGTTGCATTGATGCCCAGACCTAGCAGTCAAGAAGAGCCTGAGGGGTGTGAGGAGCAGAGGGCAGGAATGTTCAGACAGCCGGGTTGGTGTGGGCTTGGCATATTGCAGGAACCGAAGGAGGCCAGTGTTTTGGGAGCATAGTGCTGGGAAGGGATTTGGGGTGCACACAGGGCAGACTGCTGCTTGACCCAGTACCGCACTTGTCATCAGGTGAGTGGCTTGATCGGGTGGTCTCAGCGGCCCCTGCCAAGCCTTGTCCGTGCTTCTAAAGGGTCCAAGTTGGCTTGGCTGTGACCTACTTGGATACATGTCACTGATGCCAGAGCCATGATCTGTGAAGCAGAACTTAGCACAGATGAGTGCTGGGTACTCTCGTCCCGCCATCCCCATCCATCTGGCCCTCTGTACGTTTCACTTGTGGATCCCCAGGATGTTCTCTGCTGCCATATGGAAGCTCCCTGATGGGCCAGTCCCCAGTGAAATGGGCCTGCAGGTTTGGGAGGAAGGGAATCCCTGGAGCGTATGCTTTGGGGTTGTGACCGGAGAGGTCATTGGATAGAGCAGAGGACAGCAGGTGACAATTGGCTGTCCATCAGGAATGCACTTGCGTGGCTGGGTGTTTTGCTATTTGCCAGCCATCATCTTTGTCTCCAGTGGGCCAGGTGTATTTACTTCTTTTTGGATTTTATGGTCCAGTGGGTGTGTCACAGTTGGGTTTCTTGAGAGCAGGGAAGGGAACGTGTCTGGTTAGAATACCTACCAGGTGCAGCCCCTGTGCTGGGCTTCCACCATGGTACCTGCTAACTCCATCCTCCTGGCCTCTCGATGGCACTTCCCTACTCCTTCCTCGGTTACAGGTGAGGAAACCGAGGCTGCACGTTAATAAATGCCATGTCCACACCCGCCCAGTTTCTCACCAGCTTCATCCAACTGTTTGGACCTGAGTGTACAGGACACGAAGCCCTTTGTCTGAGTCTCTGCTGCTCTCTGTACAAACACAGAGAATGGGTGTGCAAAAGATGTTTCTTGACATCAACAGAAGGCTTAAGTTGGATGCCCTGGGGAACCTTGGTGCTTTTAGGGCAGGAAAAGTCAGTCAGTGTTGATTCATTGGCCTGCAGATACCCAGGATGGAGATCAGACCAGAGAGCGAAGGTCCTACTCTGTGACCTGTATGTCAGTTCTTTCTTTTCTTAATTGGAGTATAATTGCTTTGCAATGTTGTGTTCATTTCTGATGTACAGTGACGCGAATCAGTCATATATATACGTATATCCCCTCTGTCTTAGACCTCCCTCCCAGCCCCTCACCTCCTTTTAGGTCATGACAGCACCAAGCTGAGCTCCCCATGCTAGGCAGTAGCTTGCCAGTAAG
This sequence comes from Cervus elaphus, assembly GCF_910594005.1. NCBI lineage: Eukaryota > Metazoa > Chordata > Mammalia > Artiodactyla > Cervidae > Cervus > Cervus elaphus. The sequence goes on along the minus strand of NC_057838.1, from coordinate 33,760,607 downwards.
TTCTTTCTTGCTAACACAGATAAACGCCCAAGTGAAGTGGGAAGGCACAGTAGCTGAGTGGCCACCAGGCTCTGGGTGGGGGACCCACCTGAGCCCTCCTTGGCTGATGCCCAGGGCGCGTTTCTTGGTGACAGAGTCTCTCCAGCACCTCTTGCATCATTCTTTTCGGGTCTCACAATACACATTGGAGGCTCGCCGAGAAGGCCTCTGTCCCCCAGTCACAGACCCCGCGGTGAGGCTGTCGGCGAGCTGACACAGGTCCCGAGGGTGTTACCTGAGCCCCCATAGGGCCCTTTGGTTGAATCATAGAGCCACCCCTGGAGGGCACCCTGGCCCCAGACACACACTGGAGATGGGTTTTCTCCATCTCTAGTTGAGTGGAGGTCCATGGAACGAGATTCCAGAACGTCTCTGAGTGCTTTCTCAAGAGTCCTTCCTGGGGTCTCACCAGAGTCTGGTTTGCTTCAGTGCCTGCCTTTTGTATAAGCCACACACTGACTTGAAGAGTAACCGAGAACACTGCCTTGTGCTGGCAGATCCCCAGGGATGTCCCTGCCACAGTCTCCTGTCACTTCAGGCAGCCTGGGTTGCATCTGTCTCCTGTCCCACTGTTGTTTGTTGTCATTGTGGTTTTTCTCTGGAGGCTCTTTCGCCCCCCTGTCTTTTGCTGGAAGATACAGACAGCGGTGCCAATGCACTCCATGAAAGAAGCCAGCCTCTGGCTTCTGTCAGCAGCTTTGAGAATGGAACCCAGAGAAAATCTGGAGCCCTCTTACTGCTTGTCCCTGGGTCTTCTAGGATGAAGGCTGACCTGCCTCCTTGGCATCTCTGCAATTTAAATCTTCATTATTGCTAGAGATATTACTGCTGAGAGTTTACCTACACCTGCAGGGGCTTGGTAAGATAATATCTTCAAAATTTTGTTTAGGAAGTGCAGTTTGTTGGTTGAGGTGACATGGAGGAATATGTGAGATGCAGTCACCATGGGGTGAGGATGAGGGACCAGACCGCTTAGCAGATCGGGCAGACTTTCTGGCCAGTGCTGTTTTCCATGGGCCCTGGAGGACAGGAAAGGAGAGATGTTAAGTTCACAGGTCTCAAAAGAAAAGTGGTTTTTAAAGGGAAAAGATTGGACTTTGTTGCTTGCTAAAACCGAATTAATTCACCTTGAAAAGCATGATGAAGATCCAGTGCTTTGGTCTTGACCTTGGAGCCCAGGCCCTTCCCTGAAGCCCAGTGACCAGATTCATTTGAGTGAGGCCCTCCCGACACTCCAACCCCTCTCTTAGGCCTTGAACATCAGCCATGAGCAGAAGATGGCCTCTGTCCAGCCTTGGCAGGTCAGAGGAGTTGAAACATGCTGTTTGTCTCTGAGTTATCAAGAGACAGCTCTACAGTTTGGACAAGGGAGCAACTTTTTTCAGAAAAATGAAGTGTGGATGTCTTTCCAACCCATGTTGGTGAGCTGAGACTTGTAGATATTTACCAGTTTAAACCCATCAAGCCTTGCTAAAAAACATCCACCTTAGAGTGAGTAGTCATTTATACCAGGGGTATGTTTGATTCTTAATGTCTACTTCACTCATTATTAGATTCTTTTCAAACATCATACTTTTCCTGAAGTGTCAAGCATAGTTGAAAATACTAGAAATACCGTTCATGTTGAAAGACTTGGGCCTTTCTGGGGGGTGGGGGGCGGTGTTTGACACCAAGTTTGTATTCTGCATTTGGGCGTACTAGACTTGGGGAAGTGGAAACTAAAACATTTATCTCTGTGCCTAACAGAAGCTGAGTGGCTTCTAGAACAAGTGAAATTCCAGCTGGATTTTTTTTTCCCCACTTCCTTCATTGTGATGGTCATTGGGAAATGCTCTTCAGTGTGATTTTGCTGTTATTCTGCAGGCCGTCTTGACCTCCCAGTCCCAGCTGGGATTGTTTATCTTTGGGTGTTTTGGGGACAGTAGACTTTGGTCATCACATAACACCCAGCACATGAGTCAATCCACCTGTCTTACCTGCTGACTTCTCTCCTAGGAAAGTGGTATTGATAGATTCCATGCCTCGTACTGGAGTAGTTTCCCATAGTAATCAAACTAGGTTTTACATTGTGTTTCATAACTGCAACCTTGGTGGACCCCAGCCACGTGAGGCACACACGGCAGGTGGTAAGAGTCGTGCTTTTCAGATAAGAAACCCAGGGCACCAAGGCAGGTAAGCAACTTGCCCAGGTTCACCTGGCTGGGTATCAGGGAGCAGTGGCTAAAATTTAGGTTTCCAGACTTGCAGTTCTCCGGGCTCCTCTGCCTGCAGCACATGTGTTTTATCACCTCGTTCCTGGTGCATGATCTGTGGGTTTTGATTGTTGTCAAGGGTTTCTAAGAAAAGGATTCAAGACCTAGAGTGATGACAATAGGTGAACAGTCTATAACGCCCAGCTCTGGCAAAGCTTCATCTAGCAGAAGGGGCTTGTTTCGGAGCCCATCTTCACAAGTGCATCCGGCCTCGCAGGAAACACAGGCATTCACACGTGTTCCTACCACGGCTATTCTTTACTGTGAGAGGAGTCCGTGTCTGTGCAGCTGAGAGACTTGGGGTGGTAGGTGGGGAAATAGATTATAAAAAGCCAAAAGGTGTTTGGAATTTGACACACTCCTGCTCAGGGGAGAGATGCTGAACGAAGCAGGGGAGCTGAGAGCATGGGCTGAGGCGTCAGACCAATGGGGCTTGAGTCCTGGGCACCATCACCACTTCCCAGCTGTAGGATTCGGCAAGTTACTTAGCCTATTTGAGCCTCAGTTTCCTCATCTGTAAAGTGGGGAGAGTGGTATCCCCTACCTCCTGGGGTACTGGTAAGGGTTAAATGAGATACTGTGTACAAAGCACTTAGGCAGTGCCAGGCAAACTGTAAGCCTTAAGTTACCGCTCACTGTAATTTACAGATCGGGGTCCCCAGGAAGTGCTGAACTCTCAGATGACCACGGGGCTTGGAAGAGAGCCCCACAAGGTAAACCCCACACCTGGGTAGCCACTGATGTCGCTCTGTCACCTGTAGGACGTCAGTTTGAGCTGGACATGAGTGGGCTGCTCTGTTTGGAGACCCCAGGGCCGAGGCTGAGGTGCGCATGTGCCAGAAGCCCGTGGAACAGAGAGAAATCTGACTCCAGGGAGGAATTTCCAGCAGTCCTGGGAAGTGCAGGGATTCAGCATTGTTCAGCAGTCACATTTTTCAAATTTTTGCCCTTAGCCTGAGAACTTAATTCATTCTGCAGCAGATAAGTGAGCACCCAGAGTGAAAGTCATGGGCCGTGTCACTCAGGGACGTGGCCCAGGCAGTCAGATAGAAAAGCTTGTTCTCTGGAATCTCTGAAGGCTCAGTGGGAGGGTTTCTGGAAGGTGGACGACTGCAGGGTGAAATGCTTTCCTTTGGGGAAGGATCTGAGTCTTGAAGCTGTCCCAGGAGTACAGGGGACGGCTCCCCCTAGACCCTCCCCCGCCTCCCGCAGGCCCGGCCTAAATCACATGCACCTCTGCTTCCTGCCGCTTTCCCTTCCTTTATCTGAGATGCTCATAAAGGGCTCCTCCCGTGTCCCTGCGAACTTCCCAGGTGGCTCAGGGGTAAAGAATCCGCCTGCCAATACAGGAGACGTGGGTTCAGTCCTTGGGTCGGGAAGATCCTCTGGAGGAAGAAATGGCAACCCACTCCAGTACTCTTCCCTGGAGGAGTCTGGCAGGCTACAGTCCATGGGGTCACTAAGAGTCGGACACAGCTGAGCAACTGAGCACACACACGTGTCCCCGCAAGTGCAGGCTGGCTGGCTCTGGGTTCCAGGGTCTGAAGACTGTCTCCCCCACCTACCCCCGCCCCACCCCAAGTCTCTGAACTCTGGGGAAGGTGACCTTTCAATAAGGTGCTCAGTCGCTCACCTTCGCTGGTGTGTGTCCAGCACCTGGGGAAGGCCCGTGTCTCCCCTTCTTCTCCCCAGACCCCGTCCTGCACAATGCGGCCGGGGCCGTGACCTCTTGCATCTAAGAAAGGAGTGCCCCACCCTCCTGCCCACTTCCGGCCTATTGTCTGGTGGAGCTGCCAGTCCTCTGCTGGTCCCTAACTTTGGGTGGCCTCTGGCTTCAGAAACTGGGAGGGCTTGTCATAAATCACACCCTGTTTCTTTGCAAGAACTTGGCCGGGCATAGTAGGTGGCTGCCAGACTCATTAAGAGATGTCATTATTTTCAAGAGTGATCTGAAAGGGCGGTTTCCTTATTATTTTCAGCTTAAGAGCTCATTCCTGAGTCCCATACAGCTCGGGCAGCTCGAGGAGGGCAAACTGTGTCCACTTGACTTTTATCCCAGAGTGGGCATGAAACTCAGGCCAGGTGTCACCCACCCACCCCCAAGCCTGGTCAAGGGGACTGACTTGAACTCAGGAGATGTGGTTCTCCATATTCATTTTCCACTCTGGGCCTCAGTTTCCTCCTCTGTAAAAGATGGAGGGCTGGACTAAATGGGTGGTTTCCAAACAGTATTCTGTGGAACCCTGGAGTTGCAAGGAGGATTCCAGTGGTGAGAGGGGTCCTTCCCGCTCTATCTCAGGCTGAGCAGTTGTGCCTGTATCTCTCTAATACCTGGTCCTTACCCCAGTGTTAGGGGAGGGAGGAGGAGCAAGTTTCCTTGGTGGGAAAAGCATCTGGAAGTGGCTGACATAAGGTGCTCCCACCTTTAACATTCTCTGATCTGTGGTTTCTTCTTTGTGGTAGTTGTTTTTAAACCTGGCTTACAATGGCCACACCTAGATCCCCTCCCCTCCTCTGACCTCGAGAATTCCCATGTAGGTAGTCACTTTCTCACCTGGTCCAACCCCGACTACCTTCCCTCAAGCCACTCCAAACATGTACCATTGTCTGTGATGTTGGCATTGGTGCTGGGTCTGCCCCCAATCCAGTCTTTGCTTTTTTGGAGTTGCCTGCCGACCCCTGGGGCTGGTGTCCTGTGTGATCATTAAGAAGGTAGGCAGTGGAGATGGCCCTGAGCGCAGGGGCAGGGAGCCAGCGAGGCTCTGCCACCTGTCAGCTGACCTCTCCTGACCCCAGCTGTCCCGCCTCTAAAGTGACGGGTTTATGAATGGTGCTATCTATCTTGGCAATCTCCTAAGATGCTGATAAAATGGCTTATGTGAAAAGGGCTTTGGAATCTAATGTGATTTAGAGATCTAATGTGATTGGGAGGGGAGGGTGGTGGTGAAGAGAGATGGGCTATGAGGTTGTCAGACTCAGATCTCTCTGCTGGAGAAGGTAGCCTCTGAGGGTGGCTCCGGTCTGGATCACCTTGACCCAAGTTCTCTAGCTTTCTGGAAGCAAAGTAGTTTTTTCCTTCTCTCTTTTCATTGTGATATGACTTACATACAATCATATGTATAGATTTTAGGTGTAGAGTTTGATCAGATTTGACAAATACCATCAGATTTGGTCACATTTGTTTTGTGTCGCTGCTGTAACAAATTACTAAAAATAACAAATTACTAAAATCTTACTAAATTAAAATTACTAAGTCTTACAAATTACTAAAATTACTTTTAGCAATAAATTACTAAGAATAATAAATGGCTAAAATCTTAGTGGCTTTAGACAGTCCGATATTTTATCTTACAAGTTCCACCTGAGTCTTAACCAGACTAAATCAAGATGTCAGCAGGGGAGGGAGCACGGGGGGAGGAATTTGTTTTCCTGCCTTTCGCAGTTTCTAGAGGCCACCCCACAGCCTGTGGCCCCTTCCTCATCTTCAAATTTCAAAACCAGCCACGCTGAGTGGAGTCCTTCTCATACTGCATCACTCCACCCTCCTCCTCTACATGTTTTTTTTCTTTTTTGGCTACACCACGTGACTTATGGGATCTTAGTTCTCCAACCAGGGATCAAACCCGTGCCCCCTGCATCGGAAGTGCAGAATCTTTAACCACTGGACCACCAAAGGAGTGGTACCCCTCCTCTTCTACTTTTAAGCACCCTTGTGATGACATGAGCCCTTCTGCATAATCCAGCATCATCTCCCAATTTTAAGATCAGCTGATTAGGAACCTTAATTCCATCTGCAACTTCCTTCCCCTTTGCCATGTAAGCTGGCATATTTATAGGTCCCACAGGTGAGAGTCTGGACATCTTTTCAGGGCTGGGCGGCATTCTTCTTTCTGTCATGCACACCTGTGCATCCTCCATCCTAGTCAAGACATTGTCTTCACTCCAGAAAGTTCTCTTGTTTCCCTTTTGGTCACTTCTCACTCACCACCCACCCCGCTGCCCAGAGGCAGCCAGTTTTGCTTTCTGTTACTGACGACTCATGCACTACACTAGTTTTATTTGGCAGGGTTACCTCAAACCTGCTGGGTGGAGTGCAGTCAAGTTTGGGGAAGTGAAACAGTCTCTCCGTGACTCTTGGTTCTAGGTTTGGGGAACAGTGGGGGAGGGGAGAGCAATTCACTGAAACACATTGGAGGAGGGCGGTGGACAGGTAGTCATGAAGAGCCTGAGGGGGTTGGGAGCCAGTCCCTGCCTGCTCTGGTCCGAGGTCCCACCTGCTTCTGGAAAAATGGTCCAGAGGAGGGCGCCCCCTTCCCCTCCCAGGCCCTGTGAGGCCCTTGTGACAGGAGGAGGTGGAAGGAGCCGGTCTGTGAACTGTGTGCGGGACCTGGGCTCCCCGCCTCTGGGTGACAGAGGGCACAGCCTGCCCCTGGGAGGCAAGGGGGGAGGTCTTAGCTCCCCTCATGCTGTGGTTTTCACTTCTGTACAAGGTCCTCTCTTTCCAGCATGTCTGCTGGGTTTCCCACTCGAGAGGCCTGGAAGTTCTCCGCTGTCCTCCTCTTGCTGCTCTGCCGCCCCCAGGGTCCCGGCGTCCTGGGAAGATGCTGTTTGTCACAGCGCCGGCATCTCAGGGGTGCTCCCCACAGGAGGCACGTTATCTCAAAGACCCTAAAGCGTCTCCTGATTTCCGAAAGGAGTGATAGTAACAACTTCTCCATCGGAGCGGGGCGGTGGGGGGTGTTAGGTGACAGGCCCGGAGGTTCACCCATGCTCCCAGCACCTCGTCAGCTCAGCCATCGGCAGTGTCACTGTGATGAGCTCGCTGGGTCTTTGTAACCATTCGTGAAGGGCGCACCCTGTTACGATGCCCATCTTGTAGATGAGAAGATTTGCGTTTCAGAGATGTCGTCACTTTCTAAGGTGACCCTGGCTCATGAGTGGTGGAGCCGAGGCCTGGTCTCTCTGACTCTGGAGGTAGTTCTCACCACTGAGCCCCTCAGGTGATGCTTTTGCTGTGACTTCTTCACGTGATAGTCAGTTAATGGTGGTGCAGAACCAACTCATTCTGTGGGCACTGTGCTAAGCGCTTGGTGTACACCTCAGCAGCCTTTCCGCGTGGATTCTGAGAGGTTGAGTTACTTGCTCAGGGTCCCAGAGTTGGTGGGTAAGGGACCCCAGCCTCAAACCCAGGAGGTCCAACTGGAAAGCCTGCCCTACTAACCCTCCATTGAGAGATGTTTCCTTCCTCTGAGGCACTGGTGTGATCTCGCTCCTCTCAGTTCTTGCTACAAGGCATGATGGGGTTTGCCTGTCTTTTCAGCTTTTTGATGTCCAGTGCCCAGGAATCAGCTGGGTCTCCTTTCGCATCTTCTAGCACCATCCTTGTTTGATATCGGTTTTCTGTGCTTATTTGTGTCACTGTACCCCACCGTCCACTTTACCATTTCACTGACCACATTTTGTTTACAAAGCAGCGTCAAATCCTTGAGGGACTGAGGACTGTTATAAATAATGCAAAATAAATACACTGGTCATTGCAGAAACATATAGAAGCGTGTAATCTTCCCTGCCGTGCCCTCCTCTCATTTCATGAGAGGCCTCCTTGCCCTGACCCTATCCAGTGACATCTGGCTGGATGTGAAGCACTGTGTTTGTAGCAGGCCTTGGGTGTGCACTGTTACACTCTCACAGATGACAGACAGTGGGCTTTGGCTATTCACTTACTTAAAGTGCATTTGATTTCTTGAATGACCAGATTGCCCACGGATGTTTTTTATGTTGCCTCCATACCATCGAAGACAAATGGGGCAGCAACTGAACTTCATTGCAACGAGCTGCCACCTTCCCGCAGAGTCTCCCCATGACCCCTGTGGCTGAGATGTTGTGTGATGTCTCTGGGAGGAAAATGTCATCACTGTGTTTGGGTGGCTGTTGGTTGAGCTCTTAGTCCCCCGCACATCTCCTTTTGTTTGTCTGCAGACACATCGGCTCTCAAAGAAGTGAACAAGTAGAACTTGCTTTTTCACGTGTGAGCAATTTTCCAGAGTGAACGTATGTTTTCCTTACCAAGCTACCAGTTTCATGGGGCACAGACTCCTTTTTGTTCATTGTTGTTTCTCCTCCAACAGGCATAATGCCCAACTCATGACACTTGTGCAGTAAATAGTGGGTGGGTGGGTGGATGGATGGATGGATGGATGGATGGATGGATGGGCAAAAGAGAAACCTAAAAGAAAGTAAAGGCAAGTGGAGGGCTTCCCTGGTAACTCAGCTGGTAAAAAATCCATCTGCAATGCAGGAGACCCCAGTTTGATTCCTGGGTGGGGGTGATCCCCTGGAGAAGGGATAGGCTATCCACTCCTGTATTCATGGGCTTCCCTGGCGGCTCAGTTGGTAAAGAATCCGCCTGCAATGGGGGAGATGTGGGTTCGATCCCTGGGTTGGGAAGATCCCCTGGAGGAGGGCATGGTGACCCACTCCAGTATTTTGGCCTGGAGAATCCCCATGGACATAGGAACCTGGTGGGCTACAGTCCATGGTGTCTCAAAGAGTCAGACATGACTAAGTGATTAAGCACCCATGCCCGCATACACACACACACACACACACACACACACACATATGCAGCTGTGGAGCACATGAAAGCCTGGGGCTTGTTTCAAAGAGTGGGAGTGATAGACAGTGACACACAGGATGAAAAGGCCAAGCAGGAGGCAGGCCCCGAGTTGTAAACTGGCATTTGGGAGTGGTGAAGAGAAAACTCATGGGGTCGCAAACAGTCAGACACGACTGAACTGAGCTGGAGATAAAATGTAAAGGCCAGGGGCACAGGTAGGAGGGCTGTATCCTGTGTTGTCCGTAAGAAACAACCAGAGGTAAAGAACAGGGAGAGGGAGAAGAAAGGGCAGGATTGAGAAGAGCTCTGTGGGCAGGTGTCATGGACATTTGTCAGTGTAGCCTGTGGACTAGTGGCTGGAAGAGGGGTCACAGTGACTGAAGTTGCGTGTCGGCAGACGGAAACACAGCGGCTTTCGGGGTGGGGGGCGGCGGGCTGCTCAATCAGGCTCAGGGTGTGCGGGGGTGAGAGGTGGTGGAGTCGAGGGGCTTTGTGAGGATGGTAAGAGTTTGGTTTTTTCTGGGATTGCAAGCTTAGGGTTACCTTCTGTAGGGAAGTGCCATCTCTCCAAATGGGGGAGGAAGTGAAATTGGCAGAAAGCTCCAACCCGGAGAAGCAAGTACATTGTTTGGAGCTTTGTTTTATTCCTCTGGAAATTGACCGTATTGTATTTTTATGTAAATAATCCACAACAGCGTGGTATTTGCAGAGGGGTGAAAAGAGAATGCTCATAAACGAAGTTGAGACACCATATTGTGTTTTCACATCAATAATGTATACTGTTGCTTGCAGTGGGTCCAAAAAAAACAAGTGCGTTTCCAAGAGGCGAACTACCTGTTAATTGTAAGCTTGTTCATCTCTCCCTGCCCTTTAAGACCTCCTTTGAAAACCACCTTTTCCATGAAGATCTTGGGATCACTCCAGACCTACGTTATCCTTGCCAGCTCTGAACATCTATAATATAATTGTCTTTGTAGCTTCTGGAGCACTTTTTACACGTTTCAGTCTTCCTTACAGGCATGTCATTGTAACCTGGTGTAGAACCCGAGAGGGGCGGGTCGCATGTCTTACTTATCTGTATATATTCATAGGGGTTTGCAAAGCGGAGGGTTCATAGATGTCCTTAAACATGAATGGCCATGCAACAGTCACCAAAAATACATTCTGCTTTCATTGTTACTGGAGTTGATATCTGTGTGTGTTGGGAGTTGTGCTTAGTTAGCTAAAATCTGCCCACCACCCCTTAGCAGGCTTCCCAGGCTGGTATGACTTCTTCAGCCAAGACATGACAGTTTTCTCTCAAAGCTCCTTGTAGACAAATCGAGTGAATGACAGTACAAGAAACAGTGCTGAACCTTGGACCCAGCTGAGAGAGGTTTTCAGGTTTTGTGTCTGGCTCTGATCTTTGTGAGGTTTTGGTGTCCTGAGTGGGATTCAGTAACTGGTGTGTCACAGTGTTGAAAAAAACCGTGGGTTTTCCTTGGCAGCACTCCTTTTTCTGCCGGTTGACGGAAGACAAGAAGTCGGAGAAATTCTTCAAGGTTTTCTATGACCGAATGAAGGTGGCCCAGCAGGAAATCAAGGCAACAGTGACCGTGAACACCAGTGACTTGGGAAATAAAAAGAAGGATGACGAGGTGGACCGGGATGCCCCGTCACGGAAAAAAGGTAAACACTCCCCTGCTCACAGCTCTGGGGTGAGCTGGATTGCGAACATGGGAGGAGCCCTGGTTTTCCTTTAATTTTTACATGACTTCTAGACTCCCAGATGGATTCTGACTGGGGCTTTCAGAAGAATAAAACCAGTCTGGTTGTGACAAAACTCTTCCTATGTAACCTGGAAGAGTGGCTCAGTGGTAAAAGAATCTGCCTGCAGTGCAGGAGACTCAGTTTTGATCCCTGTATTGGGAAGATCCCCTGGAGGAGGGCATGGCAACTCACTCCAGTATTCTTGCCTGGGAAATCCCATGGACAGAAGAGCCTGGCGGGCTACAGTCCATGAGGTTGCAAAGAGTCGGACACGACTTAGTGACTAAACAACAGCAACAACATGTAACCTGAACTGAATTCCTGCTGCTTGGGAAACTCCTAATGTTTAATAAACTAATACTTTCTTGGTCAAACTCAGGGTTTTATTGGCAGGAAATCCACTGGTAATCTTTTCCTGTAGTGTTCATTTAATGTCCCAGAAAGTTGAGGAAGATACACACTTTAAAACAAAAGGCATTGTCTAATCCTCCCTTATTTTCTAAAATATTCGAAAGTTCATGAAGCTTTTTATCCATATCTTCCTTGAATAGAAGTAATACTGGGGAGTGGGTAGACTCAAAAGTGCTAGAGTCAGATGGCCTTGGGCAGGTCTGAGCCTTATTGTTTTAAGTTTAGAGCTGGGTTTCTCAGCCACAGCACACGGGACATCTGGACAGTTCATTGCTGTCAGGGCTGTCCTGTGCGTTGCAGGCTGTGTACCAGCATATATGGCCCCGACCCAGTAGATGCCACTGCATGCGTGCTAAGTTGCTTCAGTCATGTCCGACTCTTTGTGACTCCATGGACTGTAGCTCGCTAGGCTCCTCTGTCCTTGAGATCTCCAGGCAAGAATACTAGAGTGGGTTGCCATGCCCTCCTCCAGGGGGTCTTCCTGACCCAGAGATTAAACCCGCATCTCTTATGTCTCCTGCTTTGGCAGGTGGGTTCTTTACCACTGGCAACACCTGGGAAGCCTGTAGGTACCAGTAGCCCATCTCCAACTTGAAATCTCTCCAGATATTTCCTGTCATCCCCTGGGTGGAAATGGGGTCAAAAATCACCCCTCGTTGGTAACCACTGGTGTAGAATGGGGATAAACAGAAGAAAAAGAAGGAAGGCTTACATTTACTGAGTACTTCCTATGAACCAGGCACTGTCCAAAATCCTTTACATGTGTTACTTCATTTAGAACTCAAGTCAACACTGTAAAATAAATTATCTTACATCCATTTTACAGAATGATAATTAACTTGTTAAGAACATGGAACTAGTAAGTATAGCAGAGTCAGGATCTGAACCCAGGCAGTCCGGCAACAGAGTCTAATGCCCCTAACTCTGGTGCCTGGTTACCTTACAGGGTTAGTGTGAGAATTCAGCGAGATAATTAATACACATCAAGTGCTAGATCACGGTGCCCTGGGGCTCCGTAAAGGGTCCCATCAACTGTCATACAGTGACAGTAATTACCATTTGCTTAGCTTACGTTGACCCTCTTGGGAACACTCTCAGAGAGACTTCAGTGATGTTCTCCCCATTTTACAGATGAGGAAGCTGAGGCCCATAGTCATAGGTGTGTGAAGTTGGCAGAACCTCTCCTACTTTTCCTCTAAATGAGAGCAAGCTGAGGTGACGCCTTAGAGCCACGAGTGAGCCGGCAGAGCCCGACTCAGTTTTAATTCTAAGGGCTGAGAGAAGATGGTGGCATCTTGGAGCGTTTTGCCAACCTTGAGGGGCTCTCTGGTGATCCCAGAACTTAGGTCTCTCTGAACATCATCTCTGGCATGGTGAATAGCGTTCCCGAGAATTCGGCAGCACTGACCATCTCATATTTGCATTCTAGCCAAAGAGCCTGCGACGCAGATTACGGAAGAGGTGCGCGATCAGCTCCTGGAGGCCTCTGCCGCCACCCGCAAAGCCTTCACCACCTTCAGGAGGGAGGCTGACCCCGACGACCACTACCAGTCCGGGGAGGGTGCCCAGGCCGCGGCAGACAAGACCAAGGACGACCTGGAGATGAGCGCGGTCATCACCATCATGCAGCCGATCCTTCGCTTCCTGCAGCTGCTGTGCGAAAACCACAACCGGGACCTCCAGGTGAGGGCGGGGCGGGGGCTGGAAAGGGGCGGGGCGGACATGAGGTGGGGGCGGGGGTGTCAGTGGGCGGGGCGGGGCAGACATCAGGTGGGGGCGGGGCGGGGCGGGGCGGACATGAGGTGGGGGCGGGGGTGTCAGTGGGCGGGGCGGGGCAGACATGAGGTGGGGGCGGGGCGGGGCAGACATGAGGTGGGGGCGGGGCGGGGCGGGGCGGGGCGGACGTCAGGTGGGGGCGGGGAGTCCAAACTCCTCACAGCTCTGCCCAGCTCCGCTGTGACGTGGGCTACTCTCCCTTCAGCCAGTCTCCTCCAACTGAGGGCCCAGCCTGTTGACCTCTGAAGGGTTTCTCTGTCTCATCTTCCCCACCGTCTCTTCAGGGACAAAATCCCATGCTCACCTGTGTTGTCGCCACTGCTCCATATATATATTTGTGATGTGTGTGTGTGGTAGCCTGCCACTTTTTGATGTTTAAGTGCACAGGTAAATCTTGACTTGGTGGTGGGGTGGGTGATTAAATACACTGGACTTACAGAATCTGGTACATGGAAAGTTCTAATCAATATGTCTTGGTTGAATGATAGAAGTGGTCTTCTGGTATTTTACAATTGTTGTTCAGTTGCTGAGTCGTCTCCAACTCTTTGCGACCCCATGGACTGCATCATGCCAGGCATCCCTGTCCTTCACTACCTCCTGGAACTTGCTCAAACTCATGTCCATTGAGTTGGTGATGCCATCCAGCCATCTCATCCTCTGTCACCTCCTTCTCCTCTTGCTCTCAGTCTTTCCCAGCATCAGGGTATTTTCCAATGAGTCAACCGTTTGCCTTAGGTGGCCAAGTGTTGGAGTTTCAGCTTCAGCATCAGTCCTTCCAGTGACTATTCAGGGTTGATTTCCTTTAGGATTGACTGGTTTGATCTCCTTGCTGTCCAAGGAACTCCCATAAATGTTCAACTCACATAAATGTTGAACTGATGATTCCAGAAATCCTTTGTTCACTTTTTCTTGTTGTAGCCAAGGCTTGTTGGGCACTTAGATGATTCTGGATGCTAAGTGTCTCCTGTATTGTTACACTTGTTTTATAGATGAAGAAACTGAGGTGCACAGGACTCATTTAGGGGATGCAGAGCTCACATTTGAGCCCAGGCAGTCTGGTGGGTAGAGTTTGTGCTGTCCACCACCTCATTAAGATAGAGGCTGTTTTCCTTGCAGAGTTTCTCCAACAGCAAAGGAAGGGCCAAGGATGGCCAAGATTCGCTCTTTTTTCTGAGTGGACGCAGATCTATAGAAGCTGTCACTCCCCAGAAGCGTGCTGGAGCCTGGCTCCTTGGCTATTACCTGGTTCTGCTGCTGATTGTTAGGGAAAATACTCCTCTCTGCCTAAAAGGGATGAAGCTGAACCAAAAGAGTGTGCCTGCACTCCTCTAAGATAGAATGTTTCCTCCTAAAATAAATAGATTAGCAGTGGTAGTTTTATTTGAATCATGATGGTTTGAAAAGAAAATAGTTCTGGGAACTTCAGTGGTGGTCCAGTGGTTAAGACTTCACTTCATTGCAGGGGGTGAATGTTTGCTCCCTGGTCAGGAAGTTAAGATCCCACATGCCTCATGGCCAGAAAACCAAAACATAAAACAGAAGCAGTATTGTAACAAATTCAGTAAAAACTTTAAAAATGGCCCACATCAAAAAAAAAAAAAAAAAGTAATAATTGTAGTCTAAAGGGGAAGGGGAAGGCCATAGCAAGGGGAAGGTGCAGCCTTGAAATGTTGCATTGTTGACTTGACCCTCCACGTGGTTTGATGACTTTTCACATGTTAGCTGTGGCCAGACCATTTGGTGCCACAGCTAGAAATGGCTGTCCCTTAAAACCTGCTGCAGACTCTCTACCTAGGTAATCTGAGTAATGAATTTAATTGTTAAACAGTAAGAAGAGTGAGATGGTACTGGATTAAGTCCTCAGTATTAATACCATCTGTACTGATTTTTCAATCCAATGGGTCTGAAGAGTCTGGGCTTTGAAAAAGCACTCAGATCCAAGGTCATCAGCCAGCCAAGTCTGGCCCATACTTCAAAACGAAGGGGTTTCTGTCAGCCAGGCAGTGACTTCTCGGCTTTGACGCCTGCTCATCTCCTCCACTGACATCCCCAGCTTCATTCCTGTCCATGGCTGAGTGTGAGATCTTGGCTGTGAGTCTTCTTTTTCCTGCTTGTTGCTCAGACATTCCTACTTTGGACAGAGACCACGTCAGCCCTCGGCGCCCTGGCCTGACGCCTGCATGCTGAGCTCAGTGGGTGGACAGAGCTCTCATGACCCAGAGGTCAGGGTCTGGTGCCTGTCTCCTTGGCTGGTATTTCTCTGCTTGAAGGCAGACTGTATCCGCTCCACCTTCCGGACCTGCACCATCCATCATGGAGGAGACAGGCCAAGGGAGTGTGAGTGACACCGTGGGAAACCCGGCTGTCCCACCAGCAGGAAAGCAAAGCCTTCAGCTCGACTGTGGCGTGTTTGTGGATAGGGGCCCCGCCCTGCTGCTGGGGTGATTTCTAGGCTGAACTTGGTGGCCATTGCCCTGTACTGTTCGCCTGTACCAGAGTCACTGGTCTCTAACAACCTCAGGCTCCTAAGGAAAAGGAGATTAAGACTTTGCATGTGTGTATTGATTTCCTCATCTCGGCGAGGACTTGCTCTGTGCCCTGAGCCAGGGCGATGGAGACCCCACCCCTCTCCCCACAAAGCAGGAGCCCCTGATAAGAGGGAGATGGCCACGCAGCATGCTGAGGGCTGTTGTTGTGCCATCTTAGGGGTTTTGTGGATTCAGAGCAGGAGAACCAACACAGTGAGCCAGGTCCAAGAAAACTTCTCAGAGAAGCTGATGGCTGCTGAATTCTGAACTAACCAAACCCCAAAACCTACCTTGAGTAGAGTCCCGTCCATGAACGTCAGAGGGGCGGTCCCAAGGTGCTTGTTTCCTGAGTGTAGCTCTGGTTTCATGGATCTGTTCTTCCTCCCCTCTGACCCCTGGAACTCACATCTTCACTGGGGAAGCAGAGTGAGGCCCTCATTGTATGAGTTCACCCTTTCTTGTGGGGGAGTCCTCACAGTTGTTGTTTTGTACCTTATTGTTGTTCAGTCGTGGCCGACATGACTGAGCCTGCAGCATGCCAGGCTTCCCTGTCCTCCACCATCTCCCAGAGATTGCTCAAACTCATATCCATTGAGTCAGTGATGCCATCCAACCATCTCATCCTCTGTGGCCCCCTTTTCCTTCTGCCCTTAATCATTCCCAGCATCAGGGTCTTTTCCAATGAGTCGGTTCTTTGCATCAGGTGGCCAAAGTATTGGAACTTCAGCCTCAGCATCAGTCCTTCCAATGTATATTCAGGGTTGATTTCTGTTAGCATTGACTGGTTTGATCTCCTTACTGTCCAAGGGACTCTCAAGAGTCTTCTCCAGCACCACAGTTCAAAAGTATCAATTCTTCGATGCTCAGCTGCCTTTAGCTCTCAGCACAACTCTGAATTAATTCTCTAAGACCCCCCTGGGCAGGAGCACCTTTTCATGAGTCCTTCTAAAACTCCATTCTCCAATATACTGGTCTGCCAGAAACAGCAGTATTGTGGGGAGAAGGAGTGTACAGTATAATATATTAAAAAAAAAAAAAAAAAACTTAGCAATTTAACCTTTGAGGATACCATAGCGCCAGTAGTTTTAAACTGTTTAAGGCTGCAGAATTCTTTGTTTGAACAGCTCAGAAGGTACAAGGTAAAGCAGATGAAAGCAGGGCTGCTTAGTTCATAATAGAAACTACAGAGTGATAGAATTTTCCTTTCTCATCTATAAGAGCCCTGAGACATGGGGCATTCCCGAGGTCCCCCAGGGCTTTGCAGGGCCCGGCTGGCAAACCAGCAGTCTGGACCAAGGGTTTAGAAGGATGAAGGTTGCACTCATATTTACAGACTCCCGCTAAGTCAGACACCCTGAGCTAGTTAATAAAATTGCTCTGACAAGAAGATGCTTGTAGGAATCTGGCTCTCAAAATGACGGCTTTAAGCGGGATTCAGCAGCTCTGAATGCCATCCTCTTGGCAGTTTTCTAGATCCAATGGTGAATCTCTGGGTCAGGGTTTCCTCTTGGATCTGAGGGAGAAGACATTTTCACGAGGAAAGAGAGACCAGCTCCCTGGTAGAAGGAAGTGCAGATAAGCCCAAAGAGGGAGGGATTCTGGCCTTTTGAAGTTGCCCAGAGTTTCTTGTCATGTTTATAACCTTAACTCTCCTGTTTATAAATATTTCAGTAGAGATAAAGCCACCGAACTTGACTTTGCCAAATGGGCAGTTGCTGCCTTAAGCAAGCTTTGTTCACAGTAGCAAGAACCTTGATGGGAAGGACTGTTTTTGAATCACTTTTCCATTGCTTTTGAACCTTCCCCTGAGAGGCTGGCTTTGCCTTTGATCTGGGTTAAGGAATGCAGATCCTGATTTCTGTCCACTGAGGTCTGTTTAAGCCCAGACTTAAAGTCTTTGATTTCCTTCATCTTCCCATCCTGACTTGGTCCCTGGCACTCCAAGGAAGACCACAAAAATAACAGGATTTTTCTAGCCTAGGCAAGGTGGGGTGAGTGGTATGTGCTAAGGGTAAACTGTATTCCTTAAGCATGGAAGGAGTTCCCATGGGCCTTTAGCAAGTGGCACAGCAAAAAAAAAAAAAAAAAACTCTGTAGGGAATAAGAGAAAGTGGATGTGAATTAGGAGGGAGAAATTCTGGGTGGACATGCTATAAAGATCATGAGAAATAGGAAAGGCTTTCAAGAAAGGGCTGCTCACTGTCCTTCCTGGGGAGTTTGAAGCATGTCAGCCTTGATGATTCCCCGAGTCCTCTTTCTTCCACTCATTCAACTTAATTCAGATACTCAGCCAGTGTTTGTGAAGACCCTGGCCCGAGCCAGTCCCTCTGCTAGTGATCTGTTGCCAGTGCTGGTACTCCGATCTGATTGGAGTCAGGATGGAGGGCTTCCTGGAAGAAGTAACTTGAGACCCCATCCTGAAGGAAGAGAAGTTAATCAGAGTGGAGACAGGGAAAGAGTGACAGACAGAGGAAATATATAGTGCAGCTGAAGCCCCAGAGATGAGAGAATGAAGGGTGCTTAAAGAGCAGAAAGAAGTTCATTGTTCCCAGACAGAGAAGGGCATGGCGGGAGAGATGATGTCCCTGAGCAGAGGTAGGGGCATGGCAGGAATGATGACATAGGAGATGGGGACGAAATTGGACCTCAAGAGCCATGCTGTGCATTTGAGCCCAGGACAGTCTGGTCCTCCCCTATCCTCTTCCTGAATATTCCTCCACCCCACCATTGCATGGAATGGGGTTCAGCTGGGCTGTTGACAGACAGGTAGAATCTTCTTTGAGGGACTGGAGCCAGAATGGCTGTGGAACCCTCCTCTGGCTTCCTATGGTCCTTAGAAAAGTAGTCCCATGCAAGCGCACGTGGTCCTCAAACATCTGTCCTTCCCCCACCTCCCACCCGGACTGGAATGATGGCTCAATTTTTAGACTCGTCAGAAACGCTTAAGCATAAGGGACTGAGCTTAACTTGGGGTTGGAGTGACAGTGAGGGCTGGTTAGCTCATTGACAAGTCAAGCATTAAACTTGATTACCAGCTTTTAATCTGTGCTTTTATAAATGTTTTAATTATACAAGGAATATATGAATATATTCTTTCTATGAAGGTTTGAATGAAAATAAGTGTTCAGGTTTTTGTTTTTTTTGTTTTTTTTTTTAAAAAAAAAAAACAAAAAAAAAAGGTCCCTCTTCCCATACCCACATTGTTTTGACCTGAATCCTTCCTGTCCTTTTCCTGTATATTTATATGGGAGCATTGGATCCCTGTTAATCTGCTATTTGCCCTTTTTGTTTTCTTAACTCAACAGTATATCCTAGAGATCTTTCCACATTGATACATACAGACCTGCCTCAGTGTCTCCAACTTGTAACAGTACAGAATGTTGATGAGCTATAATTTGTGTCCAAGCTGATGAGCCTTCCGGTTGTTTGCAGTTCTTCTCTGTCCCAAACAGTGCTGTAGGGAACATCCAATATGTACTTTGTGAATAGTAATAGAAGTGGAATTACCGGATCAAAAGTTACATTCATTTTATCTTTTAATTATCTTTTTAGGAAGATAATCCAAAAAGATAATTTTCTGATTTTCTCCAGCAAACATATGTAACTTTTATAACTGTGCTCAAAAGTATTTGTAGTTAATCTTCACTTCTTTTTAAGAAGATTACTGGAGTCTATGACCAAAAAAAAAAAATCTCTGCATGAAAATAGACACTGTATTATGAGGTGGTTGAATGTGCCTTGGTTTACTTCGTTGAGAAAGTATCTGCTCTTAAAACTTGTGTTAACGTTGTAAGTTTACCTTGAGAATACATACTTGGGCACGTGCATACAAGCATACACACATTTATTCACTTTTGTTCCTTCCTTTAATAATGGAAGTGACCCAACAAGGTAATCCAGATCCCCACCATGGCGGTGGGCGTAAGCCCTCCTCTGACACTTTGTGCTGCGATGATTTACCCTCAGTCCCACGCGGTGAGCATTCAGCAACCAGACCACACCATCATCTTTTCAATAAAACCACTGTCCTTGGAAATGTCAGGAGACTCTGAACTTAACATGTGGTGGGTGGGGAGGTGGGCTGGAGCGGGAAGGAGAGAAATGAGAGTCAAGGGTCTCGGAGTCTGAAGTGGGTTGTCAAAGAGGAGCTCTTCTCCACTGCATCCCTTACAAAAGCCCAGTGTTCATAGCTGTTGCCAAGGCCAAGTCCATGGCTGACCATTGTGGGGGCTGACTCTTCTAACCAACTCAATCCTGTGCCCCAACCGACTGCACATGATCAAAATGGCAGGCTGAATGACCGTGTCCCTCTCTCTTTGCCTCTGCTCCCCAAACCTGGGGACTCCCCAATTGCAGAACTTCCTCCGTTGCCAAAACAACAAGACCAACTACAATTTGGTGTGTGAGACGCTGCAGTTTCTGGACTGTATTTGTGGAAGCACCACCGGGGGTCTTGGTCTTCTGGGACTCTATATCAACGAAAAGAACGTGGCCCTCATCAACCAAACCCTGGAAAGCCTGACCGAATACTGTCAAGGACCTTGCCATGAGAACCAGGTAATTCCATTTTTCTTTGAGGGAGTGGGGGAAAAAAAAGGTGTATCATTTTGAAGCCTTGTTGACATGGACTAGTTCAGAAGTCATATAGCATCTGGCTGTAGACCTTGGGAGTCAGGAGAACCAGAGGCCTCTGTCCAGCAGTGAGGAAGGAGCCAGTGGGCTTTATTATGTTTCAGGACATGACCTAATCACAGGTATTAGCGAGCATCCTGGTCTATGCCCAGCTTGATTTGGTTTGAATGGCCCAGCTCTTCACTTTGCTGGGAATACGTGATAAAGTTGGAGGTAAATGAATAAGACCGAAAGATTGGGCTCTATTTCAAATATTAGGGAAGACGCAAAAAGGGACCACCTCACGGAAGGAGGTTTCAACTTAACCAGAGAGAAGAGCCTTCCTGGACATGAGACCGTTTGAAAATAATATGAAAAAAAACATACGGTTGACATTCAGAGAAGAGAAAGACCCGTTAGTCTTTTTTAAAAATAATTTCTGTTTATTTATTTGTTTATCTTTGGTTGTGCTGGGTCTTCGTCGCTGCAAGGGCCTTTCTCTGGGTGCTGCAAGTGGGGGCTCCTCTAGTTGCAGCACACAGGCTGCTCATTGCAGCGGCTTCTCTCATCGTGGAGCGTAGGCTCAGCAGTCGTGGCACATGGGCCCAGTTGCCCCGCAGCATGTGGGATCTTCCTGGATCAGGGATTGAACCCATGTCTCCTGCATTGGCAGGTGGATTCTTTACCACTGAGCCACCAGGGAAGCCCAAGATCCAGTGGTGCCTCTCAAGAAGTATATTTTTGGAGTGGAATCCAGTAGTTTCTTGAATAGAGTCATTGCTTACCCATGACATCTTATAGATTTTGTGAGGTTTTGCACTAATGCTAGAATGAGGATGGTTTTTAACTCAAATTCGAGCTGTGTCCTAGTTGGAGGGGGTAGGCCAGTGCTTAAAATAGCCCATGATAAACCCAGTGGCCAGGGCAGGTATGACATGCCATGTTACTTGGGAACCAAAGCCAGAACCTTGGCTCAGAAGAGAAGCCTGGCTTACGAGAGGGACCACTCACTGTATATTGAGAATCTGACCATAGTTGTCCATGATTATGAGGCTAACATTTTGTTAGATTCACTTTCCTCTCTAGGTATCCTGATGAGACAGATGGTATATTCTGAGTTAAAGTGAAAAGAAACAAACAAACAAAAAAATTATAACAGGCTTGGGGGGAGAGGTTTTATCTGACATCTAAGTGAATTTCCTTATAACCTCAAGTTGGCTTTTCTGCCAAACTGAGGTCTGTACAAAGGAGCATACTGGTATGAATTCTGCTGCAAATGGGGATCTTACCTGGGGGAAGGTGATTAATTCTGATATTACGTGAATTAAAACTTGCTTTCTAAGCTCGAGCCTGAAGCAAAAGTGTGCGGTACGAAAACTGAGTGATGTAGAGAGAATGGAACACACCTTTCAAGGGGAAACCGGTGCTCAGAACCCAGAATCAGTCACACACCATATTTTCCCTTAAGAACAAAAGCCCACTGCGCTGTTTGGATTAGATGCGGCCAATTTATCAGTTACAGTGCATGGGGACTTTCCTACTGTTTACTGTTAATTCTGAAACTAGAGATTTTCATCTGTCTTTTATTTTTACCACTTTCTCACGGAAAATTTGCTGCCCTCCCCTAGAGACATGACTGGGAGTGGCAAACCGTGTGTTGAAATAGCAGTTCAGCCTGTTGGCCTTTGACGTCTGATCTATGACCAGCGTTTGTGGCAATGTCTGCCTGTGCCTCTTTTCTCAGAACTGCATAGCCACCCATGAATCCAATGGCATTGACATCATCACGGCCCTGATCCTCAATGACATCAACCCTCTGGGAAAGAAGAGGATGGACCTTGTGTTAGAACTGAAGGCAAGTAGGAATTGAAAGCAAAAAAAGCAGTAGCATTTGGAAACTTTGTTGTGTGTTGCCTGTGCATGTGACCTGACGTGGTCACTGCTGTGAAACTCAATCCTGAAGACAGTTGTTTTACACTGAATGAATGATCCACATTGCAAGTTCTGAGTAAAAGGCAGAACTTTGGTTTTTCCCTTCCAAATAAGGTCTTGGGAGAGGATATCAGTTTTTCAACTCACAGGTCACATGGAATGGGAACTCACCACCCAAAGCTAAGAGGCAAATTCAAACAGACTCCGAGAACTAACAACCTGATTCTGAAAGGTTCAGACAGAGAAACAGTGGAAACTCCATTCCCTCTGTGCTCTCTTATTCCCCCTCCCCCCATTGAGGAAAAGGGCCAGTTGAAGAATAGTACCACTAAAACTATTGAGGACCAAAAAAAAAAAAATGCTGTATGTTGATAGTATTAGGGAACATCTTTTTCTGTTTCATGGTTGATAGAGCAGAAGGGAGGGTCATCATTGCTGGGTTAACGTAAGGAAAGTTAAACTGGCCAGTATTGCGCCTCCCGGCCTCTGATGAGTTTCTTTGCATCCTGTACAAGCAGATGACTGATGTAGAAGCACCTTTGGCATGCTCACTCCCTCTGAAACCCAAGTAGTTTTACGGAGTGAAAGCAGTTGCTTCAAGATGCTTAAGCCACTGGGTTTACAAGCTAGCTTGTTGAATATTTGAGAAGCTGATGGACTCCTCCTGATGTTGATTTTTTGAATGTATGAGAAAATTAATTGAAAATAAAGTAAAAACAAAAGAACAAAAAAAACCCTCACTCCTGTCTTAGGGGTTCCGAAGATTCTCTGAGTGCAAAGTTTCACTTTTGAGAATTGGACTTGCAGCCCAGCCTGGTGTCTAAAGTGTGTTTTGAAATGTTAGCCTCCCTGAGCACATTTCCTTTTTAACTGTTCCCGTGTTGGGACAGGTTGAGATCTGCCCTCCGTCTCACCCCCGCATGGAGCACCGGGCGCTTTGTCACTGTCATGGGAGAGCCTGGGACCTACAGGGTTTAGCTGAAAAGCCAATCTCTATTTATGGCATCAGTGGTGCCAGAGGAAAGGTCGTTAGGGAAGGTGGTAACACGGAAGCCCACAGGAATCACCCAGTTATTTTTATTTTATTTTACTGTTTCAAACCGAGAGTCCACGCTAATAGATAGTTTGGGTCTATGGTTTAAGTGGATTTGTTTCTTTGGGCTATTTTTAACTCCTTTGACAAATCCTATTGTCAAAGGATCGCCTCATTCAGGCTCATATCCCTGGCTACCATTTATCAGGATATCTAAGAGGAGTGCCTGAAATAAACTGAGACTTTCAGGTGCTCCTCATCAGCATTTCAGTGGTGTTTTCAGCTAGTTCAGTAACCTGAAGGTTATTAGAGACATTTTTGCTCTGTGAAAAGCCATCTTTTGATGGCATAATGACCCAATGGAACTGCTGTGATCTGTGCTTGGGGAGAAGGAAAAAAAAAAAAAAATACTGCCCCCTCTCACGAAAACAACAGCCTTTGAGTCCAATACACAAAGAAGCATGTGGATTATCGTAGTCCTAGAACCTAAAAGCTGAGACATGCAGGGAGTGGTTATGTGAAAACTTTGAACATAGTGGGAAATGATGGTTTCATATGTGTACGGTGATCCCTTGGGTCCCTTTTGTTAACTGGCATTAGCTGTACTCTCATGATAATATTAGGGGCTATGAGAGCTGATAGTGCTACTTTAGGTCAGGGAGGTATAAGTATTAGTCACTCAGTCGTGTTATTTGTGATCCCATGGACCATAGCCCGCCAGGCTCCTCTGTCCATGGAATTCTCCAGGCAAGAATACTGGAGTGGGTTGCCATTTCCTTCTCCCTTTGGTCAGGGAGAAATTACCTTGTCAGCCTTCTCTGACCTGCAAGTCTGAATCGCAGTGTTGATAACCAACCCCTGCCCCTGAAGGCATCTGGATCTATGTCTCAGGGGCTTCCTGACCACTGTCATCATCAGGGTCCCAGTGTATCCACCAAGCTCCCTTGTTTAACTGTCCCGTGTCCACTAGGAGTTGGACAAGTGACAGTAAGTGTAAACTGTACCCAAACAAACAGGTGCCTCTTGGACCATCATCTGTTCCTGTGGACGTGTTTTGGGGGTTGGAAGTGGCACCTTCTCAGTCTGGTGCAGATGGTTTTCGATGTATCGGGTTGGCCAAAAAGTTTGTTTGGGTTTGACTGTACTCTCTTATGGAAAACCCCAAATGAACTTTTGGGCCAACCCAGCGCGGGACCCACGCCCTCCCAGGGAGTAGAACATTTGTCAGGATGCAGCTCCCGATCACCCGTGGTTCAGGCCAGCCACCCCCTAGCAACTCCTGCTCATTTCTTCCTCCGTTTGTGTCTCTGATTAGAACAACGCATCCAAGTTGCTCCTGGCCATCATGGAGAGCAGGCATGACAGTGAGAATGCCGAGAGGATCCTCTATAACATGAGGCCCAAGGAACTGGTGAGTCGGACGACTGAGCCCCTGGCCGTGGCACGGAGCAGCAGCAGGGCTTCGTGGGTGCCAGAGCAGAGTATCTACTTCCTGGAGCTTTCTTCATGATGCCAGCAATCAGAAGCACAAAGAGAACATTTGATTCGGGCCACTGGCCGGGGCAGGGAGGTCACCCCTGTATGGAGTAGGGGGCCTCTGCCTTCAGCACAGCCCCCAGGGAGAGCCTCCCCAGGCTGTTCTCCTCGGGGAAGGCGGCACCAGGGGGTGCGTGGGAGCCTGGAGTTCACATGCACAGCTCTGCCCTTCTCTGGGTCACCTTGGTGACTCTCTCAGCGCCACTTCCCTGAAAGGAAGAGGATGGTATTAGCTGGTCCAGAGGGTTACTCAGGAGTCTAAGCAGATGGTTCCTGCAGAGCCGTGTGCGCGGTGCCCGCCCGCGGTCAGCTCTTTTGGATCGCGCTTATTCACGGCTGCTCTCTGCTATGGCTTTGTCCAGGGATCAGGAATTCATATCTCTTCTTGGTATCGAGAATCTGGGCAACAGAATAGTGTTGTTTTTCTGTTTTTTTGCGGGGTGGGGGTGGGGCAGGAGGGCGGTGCTGGTGTTTTGGGTCTTGTAGAAAAGAAAGCACACTTGTTTATTTTGGGGGGTGATGTTAACAGCTGGCTGTGACTTCCAGACCGGCAGTCAGGGCTGTAGACTGCGAGACAGCAACTGGCAGAGATGCTGAACCGAACTGAGGACAGAATTCTCTATTTGGACTTTTTCCCACGCAAATAAACTGTAACTGGCAGACCTAAACGAGGGCACGAAAACTTCCCTGCCGCCCGGTGACCCAGTGTGTGCCTGGGGCCGGCTGAAGTCCCTTTATGTGTCCCTTTAAATAAAGTTCACAGCGAGCCCAGCACTTTGATCTCTGAGGCCAGGAGTGAGTTCTCAGCCTGAGACGGAAGTCCTCTCCCAGTTTACGTAAGGGCTTATGTAACTGGAGCTGGGGGTTGGGGAGACTGGGATCCATCACTCCCGAGTGGGGACGGATGACTGGGCAGGACCCCACTCCAGTTCCCATCAGTCCAGAACACACTGCATCCTGGAGGGGGACGTGGCAGCCCCTCTGGGTGCCACCAGCTTCCAGGTCGCCCCCTTGTGGCTGAACAGCTTCATTCCCAAATCGCAGGGCAGAGTCAAAGGCTTCCGGGAACAAACGCAATTCTGAGAAGGTGTGCAGCAGAGATACCCTAATGTTGGGAGCACGTGTGCACATATGTGTGTGCACGCTTACATGTTGTGCATTCAGGCTCTCATGTCCTGTGTGACACGTTGTCTGTTCGGTTTGTTTTTAAAGAACCGACAGGAAGACAAGCTCAGGGAGTGAGGGTGTTGTCGCCACAGTTGTTTCCAGGGCCTGACCTGGTGTCAGTGCAGAAATGTGTGGCCCTCTGTGTGCTGGGTCTCGGACAGTGAGAAGTAATTCACAGTATTGTCCTCGTGGCGATGCAGGAGGCGGAAATGTCTTCTGAGTCGTGAAAGAAAGTGATCAATTTTTAGTGCAAATTAAGGGTTGAAGGCGTTGTGTTCTTATTCTCTGAATGATTGATTCTTGATAGGTTCACCTAATAAACGTTGACTGGGCCCTGTTTTGTCCAGAGCGTCGTACTGGGTTCCTGGGAGGAACTGAGAAAGGGGCAGAACCAACCCTACCCCCTCACAGGGAGCTGAGGCCAGCAGGTGGGAGCAGGAAAGCTGGCACCCAGATGCCCTGGGAAGCATGCTCTGGGCGTGAGAAGATCAAGGTCAAAGCTCAGCTCTCGTGTGAATTTTGGCACGCCCCTTTGCCTCTCTGAGTCTGCTTCCTCATCCATAATCAAGGGGAATCTTTGACACCTCATAAAACGTTGATGAGCCTTCATGTTTCTGAAAGAATGAAGATACTAAGCATAGTGCTCAGAGCATAGAAAGTGCTGGTAGATGTCATCTGTTAAAGATCTTTTCTTCATTTGGTGTAGGCTGCGAGGGACAGGGAAATATTTGAAGCCAGAAAATAGTTTCATCAGCTGTTCCTAAAGGCGAATGGTTTTCTTTTCTGTTTTTCCTGAAATGGCAAAGGTACGGGATGGGGAGAGATGACAGGAGGAGATGAAGAGATAGGACAAGACTGGCTTCTAGCCTTCATTTGTATCATGTTATTGTTTGGGTGCATTTTTTTTTTAGCCACCATCCCTTTCTAAAGTAGAAGGTCATAACAGGGAACTCTGTTGAATGTTATGGGGCAGCCTGGGAGGGAAGGGAGTTTGGGGGAGAATGGATACATGTATATATATGGCTGAATCCCTTCTCTGTCCACCTGAACCTATCACAACATTGTTTATTGACTATGAAAAAAAAGTGAAAGTCGCTCAGTCGTGTCTGACTCTTTGTGACCCTATGGACTACACAGTCCGTGGAATTTTCTAGGCCAGAATACTGGAGTGGGTAGCCTTTCCCTTCTCCAGAGGATCTTCCCAACCCAGGGATCGAATCCAGGTCCCCCACATTGCAGGCGGATTCTTTACCAGCTGAGCCACAAGGGAAGCCCGAGGATACTGGAGTGGGTAGCTTATCCTTTCTCCAGTGGATCTTCCCAACCCAAGAATCGAACTGGGTTCCCTGCATTACTGCAGAAGGATTCTTTACCAACTGAGCTATCAGAGAAGCCCATTTATTGGCTATGCCCCAATACAAAAATTAAAAGTTAAAAAAAAAAGGTAGACAGTCATAGATCAGCCACAGGTTTAGGGAGAATGAACCTCCTGTCAGTGGAGGCTGATGGGCATGGCTGCCTGTGATTGTGTTAAGAAGGATTCTCAGGCTGTGTCCACACCTGGAGGAAAAGTGTACTGAGCCTGGTGGGCTGTGTCCATCCCAGGAGGGGAGGCCCCGTGTGTGTGCTGTCCTTGCCCGTCCTGTGTGGGTCTTCCTGAGACAGGGGCTCTGTGCCGTGGCCCTTCTTGCAGGTGGAAGTGATCAAGAAAGCCTACATGCAAGGTGAAGTGGAGTTCGAGGATGGTGAGAATGGCGAGGAGGGGGCCGCCTCCCCCAGGAACGTGGGGCACAACATCTACATCCTGGCTCATCAGGTGCGCCCCCTCCCAGGCCCCCCGCCTGGCAGTCAGGGCCAGCATTCCACGCATGCGCCCTCACACTTGCTTTTCCTGCAAGGACTCAGCCCGAGGTTGAGCGCGTGGTAACGTGGCTCACGGGTACGGCCAGCCACCTGACCCCGAGTGTGAGGTCCAGGCCGCTTCCAGTGTTCCGTTCCCTCAGGGTCATGTCCTTGGAAACCCCCACATTTCTTAAAAGCATTCCCACTGAGCCGTGACATTTGGATAGTTTATGACTGTGTCTCCAGACACTTGAAAGGAGTCCTAGTCTTTTCATAAATATTGATGAGTCTGTCTTAACCGTCTCAAGAAAGAAACCTCAGCTGCCTGGCCTATCGCACTTGGAAATCTTTGGGAACTTGTCACTCTGCCTTGTCTTTGTTTGCCTTTCGGGGGATGGAGTAATACTTCCTACCCTGGCACCAGAATGCCCTGTTTCGTAACTTGCTTCCCAAGTGGCTGGGCTTCTGAAGACACTTCCTCTTTCTGGAGGTTGACGTGCTTGGAGCAGGCTGAGGTGTGTGGGCAGCCGGGAGCTCTGGTCCCTTCCACCTCTCTTAGGTGGAGGCGTTTGATAGAAAACAATGATGCGATTGGGCTGGAGGTTGATAAGTCCGTGTTCCTTGTCTCCTCCATTTCTGGAATTTAGCCCTTGGGAGTTTGGGAGGGTCACGTGCACACTGCTATGTTTAAAATAGATAACGAACAAGTACCTACCGTATGGCCCTTGGAACCCTGCTCAGTGTTATGTGGCAGCCTGGATGGGTGGGGGATTTAGGGGAGAATGGATACATGTATATATGTAGCTGAGACCCTTTGCCGCTTAACCGGCTATACCCCAATACAAAATCAAAAGTTTAAAGTTTAAAAAAAAATTGTATGCCCAGATCAGCTTACTCAATCTTAGTGAGCAAGTACATACTGATAATTAAATGATTTAAGCTTCAAAAAAAATGATAATGTAGCCCCTGTGAAGTTTCAGGGCATTCCAAAAGGAGGCTCTGTAGGGTTGGATAGAAAACCCCACCTCCCTCCTGCCTGGCCAAGGAAACCAGGGCAAAGTGGGCCTTAAGTGGACATGCGCTCTCCATGCCACTCTGCCAGGCTCCCAAAATAGCTGCTGTGCAGAGCGAGCCTCAATGGGGTGCAGGGGGCCCCCCCTTCGCCCTCCAGCTTGCTGCTTATTCCCATGCATCTTTTCTACCCAGAGCTAGAAAGCAGCTGTGTGTTGCTGTTGCAAACAGAACTGACTCCCCTGTTGTCTGCACTTGTCTTCTAGTTGGCTCGACATAACAAAGAGCTTCAGACCATGCTGAAACCCGGCGGCCAGGTGGATGGAGACGAAGCTCTGGAGTTTTATGCCAAGCACACGGCCCAGATAGAGGTAAAGGCCGGGTACACTTGGGACCCAGGCTTGCGTCGAGGGCCTCCGCAGTGGGCGCCCTGGGCTGGGGCTGGCATGCGGTCATTGGTCTGAGTGGTAAACAGGTGGTGGGCAGCTACAGTGCCCCAGGGCCTGCACTCAATGCTCAAAGCCAGTGACACCCAAGGTAGTGGGGAGGCAGACACCGAACCAGGCCACACAAGGAGACTCGCTGTGAATTCGGACAAGGGCGTGAGGACGACCAGAAGGTATCATGAGACGGTACCGCAGAGGGACCTGCTGTGGGTTGTGGTGGTCAGGGTGGCCTGTTCTGAACAGTTACCTGAGTGCAGACCTTCCGAAGGATGGAATGAAGGGGCACAGCCCAGAGGCTAGTGCTTGACAGGCCCCGAGGTGGGAGGTGAAGGTGAGGAGGTGGGCCTTAGTGAGCAGGAGTGAGAAAACAGTGGATAAGAGAGGAAAGACAGACAGCCCCAGGTCCTGCAGGACCGTGTGCAGCATTGCCGGGAGGAGTCTGGACTTTACCCTCAGAACTCCACCGAGGAGTAGTAATACAACCAGATCTGCACTTGAAAACAAACACCCACACACACACACAAGAAAAGAAATAATCTCCGTTCTGCAGATGGGACAGCACTGAGAAAGGACTCAGAGGTTGCATCACTCAGAGAGAGGTCCAGTTCTCAATGTCAGGGCTGACATTTTCATCCATGTCTGGCTGACCCCAGAGCCCATGGGTGTTTTTAATGTTCCTTGCATTGTCTCCTGGGGCCCAAGAGAGCCCAGACCTGCGCCTGCAGGCTTCAGGCTGTAAGAGATGGTGTGTCCTGATCAGCTAATGAGGAGATGCACAAATACAGTATCAGTGTCAGAGCAAGGATTTTGAAAGACTAGCAGACTCCTTTGGGCCATATGAGACTCGCAGGATAGAGACGTGTTAGAGGATAATCTTACCCGCTGTCTGGGGTCTCTGGGCTGTCCTCATAAAATGTGTCATTTCACCAATCGGTTGACCATGACAGTGTGCATGAGCACGTAATCTCAATTGATTGTTCATGACCAGAAGTTTGTTCTCTGGAGCCCTTACGAGACAAGCTTCAGGTATTTGCAGTGTGAAATGTCAGACGGGAAAGAACCTTGGAAATGGTTGAGCTCCTTGGTTCACCAGGGAGCCAACTGACGTTCGATCAGGTGCAGAGGTGTTAACAAGGTCACCCGCTCTGTTAGAGGTGGAGAAGGGCTGGGATAGATTTTGATTCCCAACTGTACATTGACTGAAAGAGAGGCATGAATCGATCTTGAGTAATGGAGAGAAATGGCCAGGCAGGGCCCCCTGAGCTCTTGAAATCCTGTTCCTGGGCAGCTGCTCATTCCTTCCAGTCTTGCAGGACAGAGAGAGCTGTCACTCCCAGGCTCCCACAGACCCGCATCCCATCGCTCTGGTCCCACGTGCAGGTCGCCCTGAGATCTGAGTACCTGTTCTTGCCAGGAGACCTGCTGTTTCTCCATTGTCTCCTGAGCACAGATCTTCTCAGCTCGTGTTCTTTCCGTGTAAGGGGGGCTGACTCGGAGCCCCCCTGATGCTGTAAAGCAGGATGGCCGTGGGGGACTGCGGACGGTGTATGCACCCGCGTTACCAACACCCACCCCGCCCCCCCAATCCCAGTTAATGAGATTGGCTTATGCACCAGACTTGGTAACATGATCTCTAGTTTGATTTGGAAACCCCTGGTCTCCAGACGACATCTCTGAGGATTCAGGGAGGCCGGGCTGTGGGAACCTGCCTCGTTTCAGAGTTTCCCACTGCAGCTTGACCTGAGTCATCTCTCCTGCTGTGCTGGGAAGACAAAAGCACTGGGAGACTGGGAACCAGAACTTCTCAGGGAGGGCGTGGCTGGGCCTCACCTGGCTTGTCCAGCCCCCGGGGAGGACGGACACAGGGAGGCCTTGCCCCTCTGGTACTGCGCCCGAATCCCTTTGAAATCTCTGCACCCCAGCCCCAGGACTATGACTCAAGGCATTGTTGAAAAATTTGAACAGTCTCTCCCCAAACAACTCTCTGGGGCCTGAACCTGTCTAGGAACGGCACGGGGAATATCTGTGAAGTGTCCACCCCAGGAATCAGCAAAGCTAGTTAAAAGAACAATGAGCGTGATACCAGTATTAAAAGAGCCTATTGTTTCATGCATCACACATGTTAGATGCTCTGACAGGTCAGAGGTCGGAGGTCATTGCATCTGTGAAAACCGAAGATCTCCTTTTTGAGTTCCTATCTAGGGAAAAGAACCCACCTTTGCAATCTGAGAAAGGCTCTTAGGTGAGATTTGTACCGTGGCCTAGCACTACATGGTACAATAGGATCACCGCTAGCTGTGTTTGGCTGTTTACATTAAAATTAAATAAAATTAAATACCAAGCTCCAGTCCTCAGCTGTGCCAGCCACAGGACCAGCTGTGCTGGTCCTTAGTGCCCGTATGTGAGTAGGGACTCTGGTTTCAAAGGGGCAGACACACAGTTGCGGCATCATTTCATCATTCCCGTTTCCATCATTCCAGAAAGTTCTGTTGGACATCTGCAGCCCCAAGCCTCATATGAATCTGTACACAGAACACATTTTGAATTGTTCCAGATAAAACTTCATCACAGTATAATTCATGGGTCTGAGGTTAGAAAAATATTTTGACTTACCGAAACGGTTTTATGCATAAATCTAAGAGATACAGCCCAGTCTGGGAGTTAACAAAATCCAAGAAGACTCCAGGTCAGGTCTGTGTTATGCTTGATCTTTAATTCTGAGGTGGGACTTCCCTGGTGGTCCAGTGGTTAAGCATCCAATCTTCCAGTGCAGGGGGTGTGGTTTCAGTCCCTGGTCAGGGAACTAAGATCCCACATGCCATGTGGTATGGATAAAAAAGAAAAAATCCAGGCTGAATGCTGAGCCTGTGGCCTGTGCCAAGTCCTTAGTAAAGGGTTTTTGACCCTCTCCATTTTTTCACCCTAGATTGTCAGATTAGACCGAACCATGGAGCAGATTGTCTTCCCCGTGCCCAGTATATGTGAATTCCTAACCAAAGAATCAAAACTACGGATATACTATACCACAGAGAGGGACGAGCAGGGCAGCAAGATCAACGACTTCTTCCTGCGGTCCGAGGACCTCTTCAACGAGATGAATTGGCAGAAGAAGCTCAGAGGTGGGTCCGTGCCTCCAGGTGCTGTGGAATTGTGTGGTTCTGGGGGTCTTGCACGCTGGGGTTTGATGGAGAGTGTGTGGACCTCCCCGGAGGAGCAGAGCTGGTGGGGTTCAGGATTCTGTCCCCCTCTGACCACCAGGACGACCGAGGCACCTTGGGAGCTGGTGAATGGGAGCCAGCCTCCAGGAGGCTCTATAAAGTCTTCCTTCCGGCCGCCTTTGAACTGATTCGACTGGAGAGCTCCCAAAAGGACTTAAAATGCTCCTATTTTGATGGAGAAAATTAAAGGGATGGAGAACAGACAGGCCTGCTGCTCACAGGATGGCACATTTGAGCAGGAGGTTGAGAGCTTGTTGACCAGCCCACCTGCTCGGAAGACACTGGTCTTCCCCCTTTTATAGGGCAGTTTGGACTGTAGACCCTAGGGTCATTTTACAGGCAGTGGAATCACTGGCCACAGAAGATGCGTCATTGCTCACCAGTGAATCCCATTGCAGGGCCCAGCCAGGCTGGCTACATTTCCTCTTCTAAAACCCTTCACAGGGCTGCCCTGGCGGGCTTCTCTGCATCCAGTTTTCATTAGGGTTTTAATGTGATCCTTCACTGCCGACAGTACGCTGGGCACCAGCTGTTGTGACCAGTTTAAAAAGGATGCTGCTGCATTCCTGTCGTTAGTCAGGAGCTCGGGTTTGTATTTGAAACCCTGGATTCCAGCTGCCCGTGTGATCACTCCAGCTCCTGCTGAGGGGCGGGGCTGCGGGAGGGGAAGCTGGGCTGGAGGTCAGGCTCTGGGTGCTCTGGTCCTCTTCCTCCCTCACCGGCCTGAGCCTGCGAAGACCTGCCTCGTTTCCTGCTGCCCCTGCTCCGCTCCGCTCCGCTCCCTGCCTGGCTGGAATCGGTTAGTGGCAGAAGGCGTTGTGCAAGCAGGCTGCCTGCCAGGCGCTGGTCTCGCCCCACCCCTACTCCTTTCTCTCTCATTTCTAAGGGACACCTCATCGACCAGCACTTTAAAGCATTGTCATATGTTTTGCTGAACCAACCCAGTTGTCACCCAGCCCCACGCGAGGTGCCTAGCTCACCTTTAAGAGAACAGCATGTGTGTCCTCCACGGTGTGGACCTCAGAATGCCTTATGGACAGGTGGCCCCACTATCATTGGTCCCCAAAGCCACCATGGGCTCCATCCAGGCTGCTGTAGCTCAAGCATCCTGAGTCGTGTTGAGCACCCTCACAGCACCGTGCTCATGTGGTCAGATAAGAAAGATACCCAAAAAGGTAGACAGAGACCTGTGTGTATTCTTGTCTTCTCGGCTATGGCGGTCAGTAGAAGGGAACTTCCTCCTCTTTGTTGATTTTGCTCTTCTTTGAAATAGTCCATGATGCCCACTTTAGAAGATGATCCTGAATTCATGGTTTGCTTCATCCAGACCTCCATGATAGTTATTAAAACGGTGGTTTTGGACTTTCCTGGTGGTGTGGTGGGTAGGAATCTATCTGCCAATGCAGGGGACATGGGTTTGATCCCTGGTCTGGGAAGATTCCACATGTGGGGAGCAACTACGCCCACGTGCCACAGCTACTGAGTCTGCGCTCTAGAGCCTGCAGGCCACAGCTTCTGAGCCCACGTGCCACAAGTACTAAAACTTGAGTGCCCAGAGCCTGTGATCTGCAACAAGAGAAGCCACCACAAAGAGTAGTGCCCACTTGCCACAACTAGAGAAAGC
This sequence comes from Cervus elaphus, assembly GCF_910594005.1. Lineage (NCBI taxonomy): Eukaryota > Metazoa > Chordata > Mammalia > Artiodactyla > Cervidae > Cervus > Cervus elaphus. The sequence goes on along the minus strand of NC_057838.1, from coordinate 33,726,816 downwards.
CCATGTGCAGCAACGAAGACTCCACGCAACCTTAAACACATGAATTAAAAAAAATGAGTTTACCCTTTCTAATATATAGGTTTACTAAGTACTGATGCTAAGACTGGTCAGATTTATTCATTCTCTCTGAATTGTGTTATCCAGTAGGTAATAGGCTCTCCAGGGGGCTTATGAATTAAAAGAAAGATTTGCACCTTTTATGATGAGGTGAGAGACCTTGTCATCCCTCTTTCTGAGATATTGTCTTCAGCCTGGCAGAGTAGGAAGACCTTAGCTGCAAGAGGTGGGGATCTCTGGATTGGTTCTCCTTCCATCACCCACTGGCTTTGTGACCTGGGCAGGTGACTAAACCTCTTCTAGGCCCTCACCTAAAAAGTGGGGAATTAGGACTGCATGATGGATTGGTTGATCAAGGAATGGCCAACTCATCATTCCAAGTTTTCTATTGCTTTGTAGCTAATACCTTCTCTTACTTGGTCTGTCTTTGTTTCAAAAGCAGTTTTTGTTTCAGTGAAGCTTAAACACAGCTACGGTTGTCAACTGAGAGATTTTAATTGGCTTCATAGCTCTGCTGGTAAGAGAAAAATTGAAAGTAATAACTGAATTAAACATGATTTGCATATTTAGGAAGAGGAGAAATGTACTCATTAGAAGTGCAATTAAAATGAAATACATTTTCCCCTCTAAGTAGCTTATTTCTCTTCTGATGCATCTGCAGAAAAGAGTTCTCTGGCTTGTTTATGAAGGTGCTTTACCTTTTCCTGAAAGTGTGACCGGGAATCATCTATGCCTTGGAGAATCTGTAGCTGGGGCTCAGATACACACGGAGGTGTGTCTGAGACACATGTTGCTTCATCTTTTCTTCTGCAAGTATTAAGATACTTAGTTCCTATATTCTCTTGAAACCCTCTTCCCTGCTTTACTCAATAGACACACACACACACACACACACTCTTGTGTGCATTCACATCCTCCATCCACTCTTTGTGACCCCGTGGACTACAACATACCAGGCTTCCCTGTCCTTCACCCTCATGGTTTTTACATTCATTGGAATAGAGTGGGAAGTTCCATTGCTCTATATGCACATGGAGTCTATGTCTTCAGCAAGCCCCAGTTCCTTAAAAAGAAAATAAACTAGGATAAGAGGGTTAGCAGGAGATGCCCTGGGTGCAGTTACTTAAATCGCCTGCCCTTCTGGGATCATAGTACCCTGTCTTCTTGCACCTGTGTGGATACCCAGTTGACTTAAAGGGTTGAGTATTTGTTCATATTCAGAGTGACACCACAATTTAGGTACAGTGTTAGCCTTATAAAAGTCAGGTTTGGGAACTATATGCCAGAGTTGAGGAGCGTTTATTAGAGTCATGTTAAAGCATCAAGCAATGGCTATTCTTACACTTGGTTTGGGTTGAGAGCTCCCCCTGAAGAGAATCCTTGCTTACCCCTCACTGATTTCTGCCATTTCCTGCCTTTTTAGCTTTTCACTTCTTGTTAGTCTGTTACCCACACACTGGTGGGGGGAGGATGTTGTAAATTCCCATGTTCCCATCAGTCAGCCCTTGGCCATCCTTGCCATTGTTTCTTCTATGCTGTTCAGAGTTTTCATATTCAGATCAGGAATGGGCTTCAATCCCAGAAAAAAACACCAACAGTTATTGTCTCCAGAGCAAGTGGTTTCTCATCTTCAATTGGCTTCAGCAATTATTAATAGCTTATAAAATAAAACAAACTCCGGGAAATCAGGTTGACTGATTACTGGTCGGCTCCTCTGCTAAGTGGTGACATGAGCCCCTTAACTGTGTCCTTGTCATTGAGCCCAGGGGTCTCTGAGATGAGGGGATGAGATTGCCAAAGCTTCTATCCTCGGCTGGGCCTCAGTTTCCCTCATTTATCAAATGAGAGATGTTAAACCAGATGCTGCTTATAGCTCCAAAACTCAGCGGTTTGGAAACATGGCCTCTTACCAAGTGCGAGCATGAAAATGAGCAGTTATTAAATTATCCAAGGCTCTGTGTAATTGCGCCATAACTTTCTTTTGGCTAGAAGCTTGTGAAGGCTTGGTTACTGCTATAGGCATCGTTATAGAGTCATCGGATTTGTCACTGGCTGCTGTCCTAGAGTGAAACGGTGACTTCATTGGGAAAGAGAAATAACACGTTAGACACCCATTTTCACCTACTCCACACTTCGCTTTAGAGGAGAATTATGTTGAAGGAGCCTGTCTTCTGGAAACTTTGCCTCTGGCGTGGAGATGGAAATTATTCCCCCCATAGCTCTTCTTAAGCATCTTCCTAAGTGTGAGGTACCACCGAAGAATTCAGAGGAAAAGGAAGCACCGTACACACAGTGTGGCCACTGGCTTGCCCTCAGCTGAGATGCAGCCAGTGTGGTCTCACCTGTGAGTAACAGTGGGGTAGGGTGGCAGCACTGCCTGAGACCTGATGCTTTCAAACTGGGGTGTTGGAGAAGACTCCTGAGAGTCCCTTGGACAGCAAGGAGATCCAACCAGTCCATCCTAAAGGAAGTTAACCCTGAATATTCATTGGAAGGACTGATACTGAAGCTCCAATACTTTGGCCACCTGATGCGAAGAGCCGACTCACTGGAAAAGAGCCTGATACTGGGAAAGACTGAGGGCAAGAGGAGAAGGGGACAACAGAGGATGAAATGGTTGGATGGTATCACCAGCTCAATGGACATGGGTTTGGGCAAACTTTGGAAAATAGTGAGGGACATGGAGGCCTGGCATGCTGCCATCCAAGGGGTCACAAGGAGTCGGACTTGACTGAGCAACTGAACAATAACTACGTCAAGGGTCTCCTGCCCTTTGAGAGGGCTTTGGGGCCCCATCCTTTCTCTACTGTAGCCTTTGGAAATGGAGCTTGGCTGCTGACCATCCAGGCAGAGCTCCTATTTCTGGTTCCTCTTCAGGAAAATGGTGGATGACTTGGTGGTGGGAAAGGGGCTATTGTCTTGCTTTCAGGCATCAGTGAGTCGGTGAAGAATTTCAAGCAGGGAAGGAGTGTGGAAGTGGTAACATTCCTAGCCTGGGGCCCAGCTGGGCTGATTCTGAATGCTGTGTGTGCCCCCCCCACCAGTACCCCCCACTTCTCAAAGGCTCATTGAATTCTCCAGTCTCCTTGGGCATCTCCTCCAGTCCCAGGGCCCCAGGGGGAACTGAGGACTTGGCACGTGAACCCTGGATAACCCCCCGGATTCCATAACTGATGCTGCTGACGGGGGCATGCAGGGTTTTAGATGCTCCAGCTTTTCCCCTTTCTTCTCTTCCTTGTCCCCCAATTCCTCTTCTGTTCCAGTAAGGACTCCCAGCAGAAACAAACCCATCTGATGTCGTTCTGAGCTTATGAGTCAGCTTGAAAACAAGTGACCATTTTTAATGTTTGGTGAAAACTGGGAACAAAAGTGGGCTTGTAGGGGCAGAGCGGGAGCAGGGGCCTGTGGAATGCCCGGCGTTCTGGCTCGCAGTCTCGAACCTCATGGGGTTCCCTCTTTGTTTTCACAGCCCAGCCCGTCCTGTACTGGTGCGCCCGCAACATGTCTTTCTGGAGTAGCATTTCATTCAACCTGGCCGTCCTGATGAACCTGCTTGTGGCGTTTTTCTACCCATTTAAAGGAGTCCGAGGAGGTACTGCCCGAATCTTTGATTTCAAGGAAACTTCTAGAAACAGCAGGATGGCTGTGACTTGCGTCTTAAATGGGATCCCTGGTAGTACTGGTGCAATTGATGGGATCCTAGTTCCCCGTTTTCAGACACGATGAGAGTGTAACTTCTACCACGGGTTTATTTTTTGCTTGCTTTTTGTGTTTTAACTTTTGCAATGTTGTGTTGGTTTCTGCCATAAGCAACGTGAGTCAGCCATAATTAGACGTCCATCCTCTCCCTCTGGCACCTTCCTTCCCTCCACATTGCCATCCCTCCAAGTCGCCACTGGGAACCAGACTGGGCCCTGTGAGCTCCACAGCCGCTCCTCGGCAGCTGTCCATCTGACGCCTGATAGTGTGGACAGGTTGATGCTGCTTTCTCCATTCATCCCACTGTCTCCTTCCGCCACTGTGTCCACAAGCCCCTTCTCTACATCTGCAGCTCCATTCCTTCCCTGCAAGGAGGTTCATCAATAATGCTGTTTTTCTAAATTCACTTCCATAGGCGTTAGTACACTGTATTTGTTTCTCTCTGACTTACTTCACTTTGTATAACAGGCTCTAGGGTCATCCACCTCACTAGAATGGACTCAGATTCGTTCTTTTTTTATGGCTCAGTAATATTCCACTGTGTATACATACCACAACATCTTTATCCATTCATCTGTCGGTGAACATCTAGGTTGCTTCCATGTCCTGGCTATTGTAAACAGTGCTGCTGTGAACATTGGGGTAGATGTGTCTCTTTAAATTATGGCTTTCTCGGGGCATAGGCCCAGTAGTGGGGCTGCTGGGTCACATGGTAGATGTACTTCTATTCTTTTTGAGAAATCTCCATGCTGTTCTCCATAAGGGCTGTGTCAGTTTGCATTGCCACCAACAGTGTAGGAGGGTTCCCTTTTCTCCACATCCTCCACAGTATTTACTGTTTGTAGATTTTTTGGTGATGGCTATTCTGACTGGTGTGAGGTGATACACCATGGATTTATTTTTAAATCTAATTTGAAATCATATAAACTGTTTATCCATATTTATTTCTCAGGAAAGAAAGAGGAGAAGCAATATATTGTATTAAAACAGTAAGAAATCATCTTAACCTCCTTGTTTTGTATGTCAGGAAACTATGTATCAGAGAAGCTGAGAGATTTAGCCAAAGACACACAGCCCCTTAGCAGCTGAGCTAATCCTAGAATGAATATAGATAACTTTGATGCTCAGTCCAGTAGATTTTTTTCCTATGCCATACTTGTGGAATTGATTTCAAACTAAAGAATTTGTAAAAAATAATCTCTGGAATTTATTTATTTATTTGGCAAGAGGTAACAGGAGACAGAGCGTGAATGACTTTAGACCAAACATCCTTGGCTTTTTAGTCAATTAAGAGCTGCGTGCTGTTGTTCACATAATGAGACATGCTGTCCATGGTCTTCACAGATTTCCTTCCCCCCATCTCCTGGTCATCTGGGTGCATATTCTACACATTTTCTGGAGAAAAGGCAAACCACCCAGGAAGAGCAGTTTTCTGTTTGGGGCTCCTGTGTTTAACAGCCTTCTGGAGACATTTACAATTGTGGATTTCTGGGGGCTCCCCTTCTATTAAACTTCCATGGCCCCCTTTTCTGACACCTGCGACAGCCTCCTGGGAGGCTGACTTTTCAAGTCAATTTCTCATCAGAGCTTTTTGGCAGATCACTTCCCTTGTGTTTGTCACAACCTGGCAATAGCTACTTTGTGTGAAACAATGGGATGAAGAGCCCAAAAAGTAACAGAATAAAAAAAAAACAGAAGTAAATCCAGAGCAGACTCTGCTCTGGAGTTTAATAATGCAGATGTATACAGGACTGAAGTAAATTTAAGGTCCAATTTAAAAGTGACTGTGTGTTCTATGGTATATCTAACTTACTCATTTGAGGCGTTACCTTTTCAGTTGAGCCTGAAGCCTTGTGGAAGGCTTCACTGGAGTGATGTTTTCCCCCCAAGGCAGTGCTTAAACACAAGCCCAAGGGGTATGTTCCTTTAAAATGCAACGTCAGGATTCCTGGTGTCCCTGTCTGAAGAGTTGGCAGGTCTGCAGCGCTGCATGGTGTTCCCCTGGGGGGTGTCTGCCTGTGTTGGGCTGCCAGTCAGCAGAGGTGAAAGTGTAAAGTGTTCAGCCAAGGGGTCAGGTGGAGGGGACGGAGCCCTCTTCTCACCTCCAGGGGGCTATCACATCACAGCAGATTCTTCAACTGTTACTTTGGGGGTATGTTCGTTTTCCCCCTCCACTTCTTTAAAGAATATTTAAAACTGATTGTTATTCTGTACCTTGGCCATTTTCTTCACTGGTCACTTACAGCAGTTTTGAGGCCACTGTCTGGGGACAGTTCATTGACAGCTTCCTCCTCTTCAGTGATAAGCCTCATCCAGTGGAACAGCTAGACCCACAGAGTCTGGACTTGGTGTCCAGGCCTGGCCCTAACATTCACCTGCCACATGACTCTGGGCAAACCACTTCAGTTCATCCTCCTTGTCCTCCCTATTAAGCAGTGCTTAGGTTGAGTCAGTAGTTGTGACACCTAGGTGTGGATTTGGAAATTCCCATAGTGGTCAGGAGAAAATAATTTTGACCCAGTCAGGATCTCTGGAGCATCCTGTTTCTTGCCCATGCAAGTTCAAGACCTACTGGATGATTGTTAAGGGTCCTTCCGGCTTTACAACGTAGCACTCAAGGTGGCATTGACCCTGCATCTATAGAAATCTAGCCTTCCTGTTTTGCAGTGTGGGCTTCAGAAGTTTGTGTCGATGGACTCAACAGAAAATATAATTAAATGTCCTTGGAGAGAAGGAGGTTGATCTGCCCTAAGGAAGTCGTTTCCATTATATAGTGACAGAAATTCCCCTCAAACACATCAACTCACTCAGAGGGATTTATTTTTTTTCTTTTAAACGTATTCTGGGGACATCTATACTCACTGTTGACCATCTTCAGGAAGAAGGTTGTTTCAGCCCTGTCTAGAAACAAAATCTGATTGGTTACCTGAAAGTTTTTTTTTTTTTTTAATTTTTTTATTAGTTGGAGGCTAATTACTTCACAACATTTCAGTGGGTTTTGTCATACATTGATATGAATCAGCCATAGATTTACACTTATTCCCCATCCCGATCCCCCCTCCCACCTCCCTCTCCACCCGATTCCTCTGGGTCTTCCCAGTGCACCAGGCCCGAGCACTTGTCTCATGCATCCCACCTGGGCTGGTGATCTGTTTCACCATAGATAGTATACATGCTGTTCTTTTGAAATATCCCACCCTCACCTTCTCCCACAGAGTTCAAAAGTCTGTTCTGTATTTCTGTGTCTCTTTTTCTGTTTTGCATATAGGGTTATCGTTACCATCTTTCTAAATTCCATATATATGTGTTAGTATGCTGTAATGTTCTTTATCTTTCTGGCTTACTTCACTCTGTATAATGGGCTCCAGTTTCATCCATCTCATTAGGACTGATTCAAATGGTAATGCAAACTAGTACAGCCACTATGGAGAACAGTGTGGAGATTCCTTAAAAAACTGGAAATAGAACTGCCATATGACCCAGCAATCCCACTTCTGGGCATACACACTGAGGAAACCAGATCTGAAAGAGACACGTGCACCCCAATGTTCATCGCAGCACTGTTTATAATAGCCAGGACGTGGAAGCAACCTAGATGCCCATCAGCAGATGAATGGATAAGGAAGCTGTGGTACATATACACCATGAAATATTACTCAGCCATCAAAAAGAATTCATTTGAAAGTTTTTTTTTTAAGAGAAATATGTGTTCTTGTTGAATCCTGAAACGAGGGTTTCCAAAATGTCCCTCCAGCAGGAGTTTATTGACCTTGCTGCGTATACCAGTGTGGCTCTCTGACCTAAAAGGCTTGGGGCTGCCGAGGACACTGTGGCCTTAAAAGCTCCTTTTCAAAAGTATTTTTTCCCCTTTAGTTGAGAACTGAGAGTCACACAGTCTTTAAAAAGCATGAAAATTTGGCAGCTTCAGTATTCTTAAAGAATTTGTAAGCATGCCATGGTGATTAAAGCCCATAAAGTACTACTTTTTAAACTTTCTTACTGTTGGAATTTTCAAATCTGTACACAAGTGGAAAGAAGAATATAATAAACTGCCATGTACCCATCGGCCCAGCTTTAACAACGTTTTGCCTGTTTTGTTTTATTTATACTCCTACTGTATTTTCTGCAAGATTTTCAAGAAGTCTAGACATCTTGTTTCACTGTGCATCTCTTAACTTCAGAGAATATTTTTAAATGTGTATAATCACAATAGCATTCTCATATCTAAAAAACCTAACAATATATCATAAAACAATAAATAGCCTGTCCCCATTTGTGTTTCTCCAGTTGTCTCAAAGAAATCTTTCTATAATTGTTTCTTTGGAATCTAACATTAATATTTTTCTAATAATTTTTTTAATTGGAGGATAACTTCTTTACAATGTTGTATTAATTTCTGCTGTACAACCTCATGAATCAGCCATATGTGTACATAAATCCCCTTCCTCTTGGGTCTCCCTCCTACCCTCCCCAATTCCGTTACCCATGCCTAGGTCATCACAGAGCACCAAGTTTAGCTCCCTGTGTTACACAGTAGCTTCCCACTAGCTATTTATTTTACATATCTAGCAGTGATTTTTAACTCTGCTTTTTTAGTGGGAAAACAGCAGATTTTTTATATTGTCTCTTTCAGGATTTGGGTACATGTGTTGTACTGGTCACATTTATTATACTGAGATGTTAAGAGGTAGTTTAAGATGATGATTAAGTGCTTAAGAAAATGAAAGGTAAGCCACAAGCTGGGCAAAAATACTTAAAAAACATGTCAGACAAAAGGCTTATATCTAGCCTATAGGAAGAACTCTTATAACCCAATAATAAAAAGACTAGCCAATTAAAATAATAGGCAAAAGATTTGATCAGATATTTCACACAAAAAAGGATATATGAATGGTCAATAAGAACATAAAAAAATATTTAAAAAAAAGAAGATATTCAACATCAGTAGTTATTAGAAAAATGCAAATGAAAACCACCAAGATATGTTACGAGAGAAACCTACTCGAATGGCTAAAATTAGAATGACTGACAGTACCAAATATTGGTGACGATCTGGAACAGTGCAACTCCCATATGTTAGTGATGAAAAGGGAAAGTGTAGCATCAGTTTGAAAAATAGTATGGTTAGGTCTTCTAAAGTTAAATATATCCTTAGGGTTCTCATATCTATTTCCATGTTTTTGTCCAAGAGAAATTGAAAGCATATCCCCACCCCAGAACTTGTACTTGAAGTTTTCCAGTAGCATCTTTCGTCATAACTTCAATCTGGAAACACCCCCACTATTCATTAATTGTTGAGCGGATAAATAAATTACATGTTATGGTCCGTGTTATGGACCACTACTCAGCAATAGAAAAAACAAGCTATTAATATGCACAATAACATGAACGAATCTTAAAAATTTTGCTAAGTGAAAGAATTTTCTTAAACCACCTACTAATATTATTTTTCCAGTTTTTATGAAATTCTGGAAAATGCAAAGCTACAGTGGTAGAAAGCAGATCAGGTGTTGCTTGGGAGTGGAGACGGGGCAAGGCGTCAGCTGCCAAGGGCGCAAGGAAACCTCTTAGTGTGATATGATGTTTATGTCTCAATTGTGTTAGCAGTTACATGTGGTTAGATGACTGTGTAAACTGCCCACAGTCATGCACTTAAAATGGATGGATTTTTTTTTTTTTTTTAATGATGGTTAAGGACCATCACTGGGGCTTCCCTTGTGGCTCAGAGGTTAAAGCGTCTGCCTGCAATGCGGGAAACCTGGGTTCGATCCCTGGGTCAGGAAAATCCCCTGGAGAAGGAAATGGCAACGTACTCCAGTATTCGTGCCTGGAGAATCCCATGGATGGAGGAGCCTGGTGGGCTACAGTCCACGGGGCCACAAAGAGTCGGACATGACTGAGCGAATTCACTTCACTTTCACTAAGGACCATCAACTCTGGTGGCATGTATATTCGTGGTAGATTCTGTGTCACCTTAGGTGAGGTATGTAACCCAAGACTCCATTTCCTCTGGGGTAAATTGGAGGTGATCATAGTACCCTCATAGAGTGCCCAAGAGGAGAAAATAAATGACCATCCACATGAAGGCCTTGATACCATATCCTACAATTGTTAAATGCACAGGAAGGGACACACCTGACCCTCGTACCCACTTCTTCCTGCATTTCTGAAAAGCTTCTGCCTTTCAGTGCCCATCCCTGATCAGATTCTTCTTTCAAAAGATATCAAAAGGGAAGAGGCAGGTGGCTGGGGTCGGGGGACAGTTCTCAGAAGGTGAGTCTTGGCAGGTGTGGACAGAATGAACTAGGGCAACCCACAGGCTGGTGGGAGAGCCTGGGACCCGCAAGGACGTTGCTTTCCCAGGCGGTGCTGCCATCCAGGCAGCTCTGGAGAAGTGAAACTCCTTTATATAAGCAGCCTTAATCATGTAGTGCTGCTTGTTTACATCTGAAGGAAACTCAAAATGTGACAGCATTTGAAATAGGGGTGTTTTTTTTTTAATGAGTGTTTTACAGAACCTTATTTTTAGCCCTGTTGGCTCATGTTATATAACCGAGCCGTCTCGTGGGACACTCTAAATAGAACTTGCAATAGCAAGAGATGACAGAAACTGGTATAAGCTCTTTGACTACAAGGATAATCTAATTGTAGGATGATGCTAATGATACGGAAGTTGCTTTCCTCCTTCCCTTGAAATCTGATGCGGGCAGGGGACCTGCAATTTTCCTTTGCATACTTTTAATAGAAATTAGAAGTCTGTTCTCCCAGTTCGCCTCCCTGAAGAGTGAAGTGTGACACATGGATGAGTTTTGCTTATGGAACAAACCTATTTGATGGGTGCCTGCTGGGTACTCAGTGCTTCCCTTGGGGAGGTTGGAGTCCAGTGGGGATGGGGCTTGGAAGAGGGGGTAACTGACTGCTACAGGGCTGAGCAGGGATACCGAGGGTCAGAGACAGAAGGAGCAGCACCTGGCCTATTTTGTGAGGAGAAAGGGGATGGGGGAGGCTTCCTGTGAGAGGTGTGTGCCTATGTGCGTGCTGAGTCACTTCAGTCATGTCCAACTCTTTGCGACCCCATAGACTGTAGCCTGCCAGGCTCCTCTGTCCATGGAGATTCTCCAGGCAAGAATACTGGACGGGGTTGCCATGCCCTCCTCCAGGGGATCTTCCCAACACAGGGATTGAACCTACGTCTGTTTATGTTCCCTGCATTGGCAGGCGGGTTCTTTACCAACTTGTGCCACCTGGGAAGCCCCCTGGAAGAGGTGACATCTAAGCTAAGACCTCAGGTGAATAGGAAAGGGAGAGAATTTCCCAGGGAGAAAGAACACGCCGAAGGCTTAGGGGTAAGACAACATGCACGTGACTGGTTATGTCTGGGGCAGAAACCTGGAGGTCAGGGCTGGGACAAGGCAGCCCAGAGAGCTGGTTGAAGCAATTGCCACTGAACCCGCTCCGGTGTGTCCCCTGTGAGGGGAAAGCCCTGATCTCTGAGAGCTCTGCCTCCTGGTTGCAGGGACCCTGGAGCCGCACTGGTCGGGGCTGCTGTGGACGGCCATGCTCATCTCTCTGGCCATCGTCATCGCCCTCCCCAAGCCCCACGGCATCCGGGCCTTAATCGCTTCCACGATTCTCCGGTTGATATTTTCCGTCGGGCTGCAACCCACATTGTTTCTTCTGGGAGCTTTCAACGTAAGTGTGAATCCCTTCATTGCCATTTTTGTTTGTTTGTTTGTTTCCATCTGAGTAGGAGTGCCTTCCCTTCTCCCTGGAATCTTGGCCTGTGCCTTAAGTGCAGAAAAATATATCCTTGGGGTCAGCTGTTAAAACAGCAGAGGAGAGCTGCGGGTGGCCATCTCCCTCTTCACCTGCTCACGGGACAGCGGACCCCTTCATGTGCTCTGTGGACACTGGCAGTCTCACTGTCAGGGAACATTTCTCTCGGAATTAAGCAAAGGGAGAGAGATGCTGAGATTTGCGTTCATCGTGCCCATCGGGTCCTAGGTGTGCTAGGACGAGAGGTTCTAGTCAGGAAGTCAAATGACTGCATGTGAACACAGCCCCCATTTCCGGTGAGGACCACAGAGACAGAGCAGAGAGGCAAGAGGGACTGTTCAGAGAGAGGGAGCAGGTGGAGCAGTCAGAAGAGAAGCCAGAGGTCAGAAGGAGGGTTACCGCAAAGTCAGTAGGGACGTTTAGAAGTGCCGCTTCAGTGCTTCCAAAGCTTCCAGGGTGCTTCCAGCGTGCAAGAGTGGACACCGACTCCCTCTGTGGAATTCTTAGGAAATGGACATGACTGATACCAAGCCATAAATTAGAGAGGTTTCCTGCCAAAAAGAAGGAACAAGTTGGGACCTGTGGGCATCTAAAACCACTTTCCAGAGGTTTCTGCCCTGAGCATATAAGGAAGCTGAAGTCACTGCATAAAAATGGAAGTGATATTGCAAAATAGGTTAACGCTGTAATTTAGGGCAATGATAAATGTCCCCAGATGGGGACAGATGGCAGAGGCAGTAAGGGTGTGAGAGGACAAGAAGCGACTTCAAGCTGACACGCTTAAGGGGAGGAGGCGGGATTGAAGTTTTGTCTCAAAGAATGGAAACCATCAGGCCAGGAGGCAGGGACTGGGAGGAGCATTCTCCCCACTGGTGGAAGCAGCCAGGAAAGCCCAGACCTTCTCAAGGGATAGCCAACAGTTGAGTTTCGCCTCCTCAGTGGTTCATGTACTGAAGTACAGGGCCTGATTCTGGACAAGGAACCTGAACCCGAACTTTAGGAAAACCCACTGGGGCTCCATCCTCCAGGTGGGCCTGTCCTAATTTGATAAATCTTGGGTGAAAAGGGACATCCTTAGTCAAATTAATGTGGGAAATGCTGGGTCAAGGAAAATGCAAGGTTTTTTACTGAAAGATTCCTGAGACTTTAACCTACTGATAACGCATGAGGGCTTCCCTCATAGCTCAGCTGGTAAAGAATCCGCCTGCAATGCAGGAGACCCCGGTTCAATTCTGGGGTCAGGAAGATCCCCTGGAGAAGGGAAAGGCTACCTACTCCAGTATTCTGGCCTGGAGAATTCCATGGACTGTATAGTCCATGGAGTTGCAAAGAGTCGGACATGACTGAGCAACTTTCACTTTAACGCATGATGAATCTCTAAGAAGGGAATACCAGGTCTTCATATTTCCCAGACTTATTTGCCCATGTGTTTTGTAAAGTGTAACTTGGAATTAGTGTCATATGGAGTATAGGTTGGGAAATTCTATTCCCAATACTGGTAAGTGACTCAGGGCTTTTTGGTTTTGTTTTAAAGATTTTTTTCCAATGTGGAACATCTGCAAAGTCTTTATTGAATTTACCACAACACAGTTTCTGTTTTATATTTTGGTCTTTTGGCCGAGAGACATGTAGGATCTTAGCTCCCTGGCCAGGGATCACATCCGCACCCGTTGCATTAGAAGGTGAAGTCCTGACCACTGGACCACCAGGAAGGTCCCTGACTCAGGGTTTTTGAGCAGAGAGGTGGTATAAGCAAAGTATTGGGGAGAAAATTCCCTTGGTAGTGGCGTGAATATTATATATATGGATTTGAGGTGGGGGGACTGGAGGCAGGGGGACCCCTTAGGGGGCCATGTCCCCCTACAGGAGACAAGCCTGCCTCTTGGTCATAGTGGAGAACGAAGATACAGATGTCAGAGCTTTGGAGGAAATGGTAACACATGGTGGGCATAGGGTCTGAGCTTTACGCCTGAAAACGGTGCGCGGCTTCATCTGGGTCCTTTTTTCTAGGCAGCGAAGGTATTCCTGTCTTCACTGGGTGGTGAAGCAGGCAAGAAAACTGCAAATTTTCAGTCACGGAAGACTTGGAGAGGAATAATTCAGCCAGCTACACTGAAGTCATGCAAGACCTGGTTTTCAGGGTGCAGATAGACCTGAGTTGTTGAGTGACTTGACTTGAGGTGACAAGACAAGCTATTCATGTTAGGCCTGGCATTTAGAAATGCATGACCAGGGTGAGAGAGACACTTAAGTGCTGAAGGAGGGAATGCAGGCTTCACCTGCAGTGAGCAGAAGTTTCTTAAGAAACAAATACAGAAGACACAAATAGAAGGAAAAAACATTATTTCAGAGGTTGTCTTCTGTGAGTTAATTCTTTGGTTTCTCTGGCCTTTAGTCATTCCAGAGTTTTCTCTTCTGTAACATAAATCAGTTGGGAGAAAGATTCTGTGGATAATTGATGACCATTCATAATAACATTAGCCCCGGGGGGAGAACTAAAACAATAAACAGTTATTTAGAGGGGATTTAAAAAAAAAAGAATACTTACATGGAGCAATGGGAGAAGGAAAAGTAGCTGTGAGAAAACTGGGCAGAAGTTAAAGAGGAGAGCAGATTGAGGTAAAGCAGATTGCTCCGTTGTTAAGATTGTAGGGCATGACATGCTGGAGGTCCTGGAATGCCAACCAGAGCATGGCCTTTTTTTCCTCTCTTGGAAACCTCAGCACAGTTCATTCAGAATCAATGATGTTTTCTCACCCTAAAAAAGATCTGACACTGGCAAAGTTTAGAATATTAAGGAAAGAGAGACCTGGTGGATTGAAAGTCGAGCCTGTCTGAGAAAGCCGAACCTTCTCCATGGGTGTTGGCTTCCTCCCTTATCTGATTGCCGAGAAGCTCACTTGCACTGACCCACCAGATTAACTGGCAGCGTTTCCCCAGCACCTGTGGCCAAGCTAGCTCGGGTGGCAGGACATGGTTTTACAAAGTGCAGCCAAAGCGCATTCTCTCTGGCTTTCTCCTGACTTAGGTTTTCCTAGCAACGTGTTGCTAAAGGCAGACTTGCAAGCTTGGGATTTCTATCAGAGGTGGGACTATCTTAGACAGTAGGTCAGCTTTCAGTTGCAAGGGTCAGAAAACCTACTCCATGCTAATAAGCAAAGAAGAAAATGTGACTGAGAATGAAGAGGCTGGCTTCAGGTGTAGCTGAATCCAGGAGCCCAGACGATAGCATAAGGACTCAGTTCCTCTTGTTTGCTTCTGCAGTGCTGGTCCCCTCGGGCTCTGTGACAATGCAGAATGGATGCCAGCAGCCTCAGAGCTCACTTTCTCTCAGGTTCAAGGTCAGGGATAAAGAGCAAAATTGTCTTAGCTGCAGTCCCAGCAGAGATCTCAAGGGGTGTCATTGACTCCTGGTCACATGCCCATCTCTGAGCCAATCATTGTTGCCAGGGCAATACAGTATTCTGATTGGCCAGGATGGAGCCCCACTCAGACCTCAAGGACCAATACAAAGGAAGGAATGGATCCCCAGAGGTAAAATAGAAGTTATTTCCGGAAAGGGGGGCAGGGGACTAGAACTCTCCTAGTCCCCTATTTCCCCTACCACCCCAAGAAAGCTGTTTTTCCATATAGAATTAGGAGCAGTGGATAACAAGAGCTGGATGCTTCTCATTAGATTGCAACACTCTAATGCCTAAAATGTAACAGGAATTCAGAAAACACTTTTAATCATGCTAATCACAGGGTTCGTGGATTGAGGTGACTTCTGTGTTTGACTAACTCACGTTAGAATGTTAGAAATGATTCATATCTCATCTTGAAAATCATAATTTCAGTATGTGCAAATTTTGTTTTTGTCATATACAAATGCCACTTGATTAGCGTTGCACATGGAGGTACCTGACTGTCACATTAACTTGCAGTATGCCTGAAAAGCAAAGTAATGAAATGACTGAGATCCACAGAACCATTCTTGGTGCATCCGGTGGGCACTTGGTGCAAAAGGAAGCTTCTGTTTGGGGCAGAGGCGCCGAAAGATGGTTGGGGGCGGGTCACTGTCAGTTCTCACCAAGAGTCTCAGGTTTGACTTGGTCTGTGCTCCTGTCACTGTGGCTGTCATTGTTCTCAGGTCTGCAATAAAATCATTTTTCTGATGAGCTTTGTGGGCAACTGTGGGACATTCACCAGAGGCTACCGGGCCATGGTTCTGGATGTCGAGTTCCTTTATCATCTGCTATACCTGCTGATCTGCGCCATGGGGCTCTTCGTCCATGAATTCTTCTACAGTTTGCTGGTGAGTTACTGGTGTTGAAAGATTTTACATGCAGGAAACTAAGAGAGCATGCTCTGTTCTTCCTTCTCATCACAGATCGCTGCTTTTCACGGTGACTGGTGTGCCTGGTCTAAAGAGGCAGTAGGCCCCTGGGTGCAGTGTTTGGGGCATGAGGAAAGGAAAGCTACTCCCAAGAGGAGGTCTGGCTAGAAGCAGCCCAGGGTGTGTGTGATCACACTGCCTGCGTGCACGCCCAGCCTGTTACTTTACAGTGATAGACGATGCCCGCAGCCTGGCAGGAGATGTTGCCTCCACACACCGGCCCCACCCCTTTGTTTTTCTTTATTTCTTGGGCTCAGCCAGCACTTACCAAGAGAATGTTTGTGTGACTGTCACCTTCTGATAGTTCTCATGGGATCCATCTTCCAGTGAAAACATGTAGTAACAACAAGAGCAGGAGCTGTTTTCAAAGACCCAAGACCCCATGACAGTGAACTTGATAGATTTATGGATCCAGGAGACCTTTTCAGCGGAAGTTTTCATGCTCCAGTCTGAGCCAAGTGGTTAAATGTCTTGACCCTATTATCTTCCTCCTGAGCAGGTTTTTAAGTGACAGACCACTGTCTGCTTATTCTCCTGTCATTACAGGGAATCTTGAACTGTGGAGTTGTAGATAAAAAACCATTTCCTTGTACCTACGTCAAATGATAGGAAGGGTAAAATTGACCTTTCTGCCAGCAAAACCATCCATAAAGGAAATAGAAGAAGTATATTAAAATGTTGCTGAGGATAAAAAATATTCAAAGTCTAGGTGTTGAATAAAGATGAGGAACTTGGGAATTCCCTGGCAGTCCAGTGGTTAGAACTCTGTGCTTTCACTTCCAGGGGTGCAGTTTTGATCCCTGGTCGGGGAGCTAAGATCTTACAAGCTGTGGTGAGATTTAAAAAAACAAAAAAACAAAAAACGAGGGACTTATTTACAAAAGAAGGCAGAGCGAGGAAAGCACTTTGAGGAGGTGCAGTCCACGTGGTCTCCAGGCTGGTGGCCTAACTGCTCTGTGCTGCTCCCATCTACGAAATGGGGAGAACAGTCCATTTCCCCACAGGGCCGTCATGGGGATTCTCCACTACTGCACATGTCAGTCTGAGACTAGCCCCACAACAGAAATGCTGAGCCAGGGCGATTATTACTGTCTCTGTCATCCCTTCTCCCATCCAAACACCGTAAAGACCGCCAGGACTTGCCCCTTCCATTAGCGGTGCATGCTAGCAGACAGAGATATGGATTCTTTCCCTTCTTTTTAAAAATAGGTCTGACCAGACTTTGAGGTTTTAGGCAAAGAGGTCTCTGGATCCACTTGTGATCCCATTAGGTGTCCTATTTTGGTCACTGTCTATCAGAGGCCTTTAGAGTTCTGTGTATATTTCTAAGTCTTTTTGTCTCACACAGTAATCCGTGGAGGGGGTTCTAGCTTGTGAATCTGGGAGACTCAGGTTCAGAACCCAACAAATGCCTGGCCTCTCTGAGCAAAAGAGGCAGGGTTGAGTCGGGGGCCTCTGCCATCCCTGCTGAGGGGGTCTCACCCGTGAGATTGGAGAGTCCCCTTCAGAAATGCCATGTCGCCCAAGGAGAGGGTGATTCTTGCTACTGTCTGCTGTTTGAGGGTGAAATTAATAACTAACATTAAAATGTATTGGTTGATGGAAAATTATTATTAGGGTTAGGGTCCGTTTCCTCTTTGTTCATGGAAAAGTCCTCCTCTTTTGTTCACTGGCAGTACTGCCTGTTGTCAGAAGCCAGGGGGTGTCGCAGTGAGCCTGGGCAGTGTTGTCCCAGCCCTCCCGGGCCTCACAGTGTAGAAAAGAGCCATTACTGTCAGTTACTGACATGCCCCGTGGGCTCCTTCCGTCCCCTCTCACGGGTGGGTCTGCCTCGGAGGTGGGCGATCTCTGCATGTGATCCCCGGCGAGGCTGGGCCTGGTGAGTCCGGTCACCTGCCCGGAGCCCCACTCGAGTCAGGGGCAGAGGGACGACAGCTCCGCGGCCCTGCTGACTCCGGGGTCTGAGGGTTGGAGCCCGGCCCTGAGCTGCCTTTCATTCGGGCCTGTGAAGAAGTCGCTGCCTCTGTGAAGGCGGTACTTCACGGCGCCATCTGCAGGCCCGCGCTCCCGGCTCTCAGCTGTCACAGGAAGATCAGAGGCGCTCAGAGCTCGCTGCGATGTTGCCTGGGCCCAGTGCACGTTGAGAGGGGCCTGCAGGATCAAGCGAGACCGTGGCTGGATGCCGCTCCTCAGTGCTGCCCTGGGGGTTTCTAAACCATCTGGGCCTCGACTTTCTGGGACATCAAGTGAGGTGTTCCTTTTGGTGTCAAAAGCAGCATTTGTCGTGTCTGTTGAGAACCACAGGCAAAAGACTGAAACTACACTTTATTCCACAAATGAGGAAAGCCTGTGAGAGAAAGGAACTGGAGGGAGACCGGGAGCAGGAAAAAGCCGCATGTCACCGGCTTGTGAATGTTCCTTGCCAGCAGGGCAGAAAGGCAGAGCCAGTGACTGTGGTCTCATGGAAGTTCACCCCAAAACTGGCTGAACCCGGTCCCCAGCCGCATTCAAGCCGTGTCTTTAGAAAACTATTAACATCCCGAGATGAGTGTGCAGAATTCATTGGCAGGCAGGTAACAGGAGGAGAAATGCATAGTCAGTAAGTGTGCAGGTGTTCTAATGTCAAACAGTGACATGCTGATGAAAACACCAGTGTGATCCCATGGTGTACCCATGATGGGATAAATTGACATAGCCTTCAGCAAAACATGTGTGTTATAACATTTGACCGAACAATTCCATGTTTAGAAAGTTGACGGAAAGAAAGAACAGGATAGGGGAGTATAGAGGCATGTATATACAGAGGTGTTCATCACAGCATTACTCTTAATGATATAGAATTGAAGCTATCTTCACTGTTTGAAAAAGAAAAAGATGAGGGTTGAGTAGACAGTGATTTTTCAATACACTGGAATATTAGGTGAACATTTTTGTGTTTGAAGCCAACATGAACTTTATGATTTTCTTCCTCAGGTCGAAATCAGAATAATTATAACAGAAGCAAAGCTTATGTAGCTTTGTTCACAAAAACATCATGAAGTAAAACTTGCCTTAGTAAGGATCCATGTGCATAAAATGAAAAAGCTCTCCAAAATCCAAATAGATCTAATTGTTCTTTTTATTAAATACAGACATAGATAGCAACTCTGTTGCCCAAATTCAAGAGAGTATATGCATGAGACAGGTGCTCAGGGCTGGTGCACTGGGATGACCCAGAGGGATGGGATGGGGAGGGAGGTGGGAGAGGAGTTCAGGATGGGGAACACATATAAATCCATGGCTGATTCATGTCAATGTATGGCAAAACTACTACAATATTGTAAAGTAATTAGCCTCCAACTAATAAGAATAATTAGAAAAAAATAAATAAAATTTTTAAAAAAGAGAGTATAAATACCTCAGGATGATATTGAAATAATGTCTAATATAAAATGAATGAATGCGGAAGGAAGAGAGAAAAGGTATTTCCAGAAAATTAGAACACTGCTCATTGTTAACCAGAATTGTGTTAATACTTATTCATTTAGATCTGAAAAAATGATACTATTTTAGGGACTTCCCTTGTAGCTCAGCTGTAAAGAATCTGCCTGCAATGCAGGAGACCTTGGTTCAATTCCTGGATCGGGAAGGTCTGCTGGAGAAGGGATAGGCTACCCATTCCAGTATTTTTGGGCTTCCTATTTGGATCATACTCTCCCAGAGATACTGAGTCTCTCAATCAGGCTGTCACCTGGGCAGGTACTTTAAATATGTGATCTTTTTTTTAACCTGAAAATGTTCATGATTCTCTTAGGAAGCAAGCCGACTATATGCCAGGTTATGGTATAATACTTTTATAAAAATATATCTGCATAAGTTACATTTTTTTCAATTGTAATAAGGCCAGAAGGAAAGAACTTATTGAATAAATGGCTATAGATATTGGAATAATTAGCATTTTTTGTTTTTCTTTTTCCTTTGTGCTTTTTTTGTGTTTTCAGAAGTCTCCTCCATTGAACTTGTCTAATTTTCTAGTTAGAAGAACGCTTTTCCTTATTACAAAGTAATGCATGGCTATTATTTTAAAATCAGAAATTACAGATAAGTGGAAAGAAAAAAAATCACTTGTTATTTCAGTGATTTGGGGGCTGTATAACCTCTACAGTTCTTACCCACAAAAAAGAAGTGTCATTTGTTGTCTGAAGTTGCTCTTTCTTGCTGTTTCATAGTGGCTTGCTAGAAAATATTTAACCAGCATTAACAGCAGCATTAGCCTTTTGTACTCTTAGATCTGAATTAAGGCCTCTTCTCTGCTTCCTTTTAAGTGTCCTCCTTTATCTAATGCCCTTAACTGGCCTCAGGACACGGACTGGCCTTCCGGAGGCAGAGGGCTAATCGAGCAGAAAATAAACTCTGATGTCAAATTCTGCATGGGAAGGGACTCTGAGATCAGCTAGTTCAGTCCACTGATTTCACAGATGTGGAAACTGAGGTCCAGGGAGGTTTCACAGCCTGATCAACATCTTGCAACAAATTAAAAGCAGAGACAGAGTTCACATGCCTGTCCCCGGACTCCCTTGGCTCTGCACTCATTCCCTGGAGCTGTGGTAGAGGCAGGACTCTCAGGAAGAGATTGGATGTCGTCAGCAGGACCATATTAAAACTAGCTCCCAGCTCCAAAATAACCCCATTCAGCCCTTCTCTCCTGGCTCCCCACCATTTCTCCAGCCAAATATCTGAGATTGTACTTCTTAGAAAACCAGCCACTGGTCTCCTATATCTCTAAGTACCTAGGGGGGCCTCCATTTCTCATGAAGCCAACTTCTTGCCGAGCCCAGGCCCCTTGGCAGAGGTCAAGCTGAGATTATGAGCACGTTGTGAACAGCAGGTTGTCTCAGCCCCTCCCAGTGGGATGAGAGGCGGTGAGGCTTCCTGGTGTGTTACCACCACCAGTGTCCCCGCCAAGGTCTGTCAGGGTGGCCTTGGCCCAGGCTCTTCATCAGGAAATTAATGATTACCGTTGGTTGTGTACTTAGCACATAAGTATGGGTGTATGCTAAGCACTGTATATACAGTGTCTCTTTATTCTTCATGGTAACTCTGTCTCTTCCACTCTGCAAATGGCAAGACTGAGGCTCCCAGAGAAGAGGTTAGTAGCTGGTCCTAGTGACAGCAAGTGGTTGAACTGAGGTTTGAATCTCTGTCCACCTCCAAAGACCCTGTCCGCCCCCCCTCCCCCAGCCTGGCCCGTAGCAGCTCATGGACCTGCGGTCAGGGACCAGGACTTGGGCAGTCCTGTATCCGGAGTGGCTGACCCTTAACAGAAGCTCGATCAGATGACCCTAAATGAACACACAGCAGGACCTCATCCCCTTCCTCTCCCTGTCCTCTGCAGCTGCCCGGTACAGGCCTGTGTTTTGTCTAGTCCCAGGACCTTGAACCTGTATGTAGACAACTTGAAATCACTATTGTTTCCCACCCTCCTCTTCCGTATTTGTTTCTCCTTGTTTTTACCATCTCGGTTTTCACTATTAAGACGGGCAAGTGTAACATATTAAGAAAAGAGTATAATGCTTTTTTAAAATTTATTTATTTTTAATTGAAAGATAATTGCTTTACAATCCTGTGTTGATTTCTGCCATACATCAACACGAATCAGCCGTAGGTATACATATGTCCCCTCCCTCTTGAACTTCCCTAGAGTAGAATGCTTTTGAGTTAGCCAAAGGGTTAAGTTCTTTATAAATCAAGTTGTGCTTAGGGGACATCGATGTCCGTCTAATAGAGATGCTTCTTAACACTGTCCCCTTGTCATCCTTTTTTTTGTTTTTAAAGCTTTTTGATTTAGTGTACAGAGAAGAGACTCTGCTCAATGTCATTAAAAGTGTCACTCGCAACGGCCGGTCCATCATCTTGACGGCGGTTCTGGCTTTGATCCTGGTTTACCTGTTCTCAATAGTGGGCTACCTTTTCTTCAAAGATGACTTCATCTTGGAAGTAGACAGGCTGCCCAATGAAACCTCTCTTCCAGGTGGGTTTGGATCTTCTGATCTTTTTTTAATGTTAAAAGAATGTTTCCTGACTACAACCAAACTAAAAATGATGACTTTGGCAGTGTAGGTATTTCCCTAACACTCAAAAGTGTGAATTGAATACAGGACTTCGTTTTCACTGCATTCAAAGGGTGATATGATATGTCAGATGCTGAGTGTGAGTGTCCAGATGCTACATTTATTTACTGAATTTCTATTTTAAACTTGTGCGACATCTTCTTAAAAGTTTGACCAGTGTATATTGAGAGTATGGGAGTAGGCATCCCTTGGCTTGGTAAGTCTATTTCTAGCAATTTATCCTTTAAAAATAGAATTGTAGAAGCAGATGTTCATTGCCGTCTGAAATTGGAAGCAATCTCAATGTAAGGGAGTGTTTCATTAGAGTGTGGTTCAGCCATGGGGTGGGGAACCCTGTGGATATGGTACGTCTTTATAAACCTTCATGGAGAAGTACCCAAGATATGGTGGGAAACTGCAGAAAAGTAACTACAATAGGATCTCACACTTGTGCTCAGCTGCTGTCATGTTTGACTCTTCTGTGACCCCATGGACTATAGCCCACCAGGCTCCTCTGTCCATGCGATTTGCCAGGCAAGAATACTGGACTGGATTGCCATTTCTTTCTGCAGGGGATCTTCCCGACCCAGGGATTGAACCCATGTCTCTTGCATCTCCTGCATTGGCAGGCAGATATTTTACCACTATGCCATCTAGGAAGCCCCTAAAAAGCTCATATGTATGTTTTAAACTATGGAAGAATATGCCTCCAAACTATAAGTAGTGGCTGTCTGTTGGACCTTTTTACAATATGCAAGTTTTACACTGAGCTCATATGATTTTAATTTATAGCAAAACCAGAAGAGATTTCCTATTATGAGAGAGAGAGAGACAGTGATCATACACTTGAGTGATCCCCAAGTGCTCGTTTCCCTTAATTAAAATACTTGACACTAGTAAGTGAAATATTACTGGTTTTTCTATTCAGGTAGCCAGGCGCCCTGAGTCCAAGGAGCAAACTAGAATTGTGACTAAGCCAGACAAGCCTTTCTCTCCCTCCCAAAGGCTGCATTCTTGGCATGTAACCCCAGCCTCCAAGTTGACATTCACTGCCAACCATCTTAGGGTTCTGAACTAAACTGATCTGATGCCATTCCTGCTTCTCACGCAGACTTGGTCTAAATCTTACTGGAGTCTGTGTGTTCGGTAGTATCTGTCAGGGAGTTTCAGCTGTTTGTCTTTAAAGTTGGAGAGGTGCTATTTAAGTGTGATATTTCTAGTAAGCTTACAGGAATTGACATTTCTGGCTTTTTTCCCATCCAGATCACCCAACGAAAGTGTAAATTGCATCTCTGCTTCAGATTTATAGGCAGGATTTGGAGGGTGTTATTTATGTAAAGAATTGTTTAATCAGCCGTGAATTTGGGACTTCAAACATTTTAACCATATGCTGCCAGATTGTTCATCATAAAATTGCCTTCTCTCTCCCAGAAGCCAGCGAGAGTTTGGCAGGCGAGTTCCTGTATTCTGACGTGTGTAGGGTGGAGACGGGGGAGAACTGCTCCTCTCCGGCACCCAAAGAAGGTAGGACCTCGCAGCCTGAAGCCCCATGTTAGTGCCAGCCTCCCCACAAGGCTTAGGACGCACGTGACATTGGAAGCAGATGCAAGGCAGGGAGAGGAGGGGAATGAAGTGGGGGAAAGTCTACAGGCGAATAAAATAGCTGCTGAATTGATTGGGCCAGCATTTACCGAGTGCCCACTATTTGCCTGGGACTGTGCTGTGTTCTATTGTTGTTGTTTAGTCCCTAAGTCGTGTCTGACTCTGCCTTGGAGGTAGAATACAGCATGACTAGGGAAGTGATCATCAGGAAGAAGAGTAGGAAGAAATGAAGCCAGAGAAGTCAACAGAGGACCAGATTATGAAGGGTCTGCAGGTCAGGCTGAGGAGGTTAAAGCTTACTCAAAGGTTGATCCAAGTTGTTGAGGGGAGTGATAGGATGAGACTGGTATTTTAGCAAGACCCTTCTGGCTGCAGCTGGAGAAAAGAACAAGCCAGTCAAAACATTCCCCCCGCACTCCAACACCAGTCTCCAATTTAAGGTGTAAAACGATTTGTCCAGAGGACCACTTGTAAAAGGTTGCTGTTGTAATTGTTATGTAGTTGCTAAGATTCTTTTGTGAGACTCTTTGCGACCCAATGGACTGTAGCCCACCAGGCTCCTCTGTCCATGGACTTCCCAGGCAAGAATACTGGAGTGGTTTCCCATTTCCTCCTCCAGCGGATCTTACCAGCCCAAGGATAGAACCCGTGTCTCCTGCATTGGCAGGCAGATTATTTACCACTGAATCACTAGTGAAACGCATAAGCAGCTGTCTAAGTTGCAATGTCTGTTCAGTGCTGGGACTGGAGTTGAAAATCTGAAAAGGGCACAATATTTTAGATTGAATAGAGGTAAGGGCAGTTCTGGGCTTGAGAAATGAGCAGGGCTTAGTGATGAACACAGTGGTGACAAAGGGAGCCTTTGACGCCTGATTCCTTTATTTCACTGTCCGGCTCCTGTCTGTCCGGTGGTGAGATGGCATTCAGGGAGCATGATCTGGAAATCCTGGCCTGTCTTGCCGCTCACGTTCTCAGTTTCTCCCGCCTTGCCGTGTTCGCAGAGCCGGTCCCTGCAGAAGAGACAGAGCAAGATAAAGAGCGCACGTGCGAGACGCTGCTGATGTGCATCGTCACGGTGCTGAGTCACGGGCTGCGGAGCGGCGGCGGAGTGGGCGATGTGCTCAGGAAGCCGTCCAAGGAGGTAGCTGCGCCCCAGCGGGAGGAAGGGCGGGGGGCGGGGAGAGCACAGCGCAGTGGGCTCCAGTGGAAACTGCAGACGCGGGGGCAGCGCCAGCGCCGAGAGCGGTGACGCGTAGACGCACAGAGCCAGCTGCTCAGGGCTCCTTTTCGCTCTGGTTCTCATCAGACTGTGATGTTGGGCGGAAGCCCCCCGCCGTGCAAAGGGGCAGCTTCCGCCCTCCCCTCCGTCTGCTAAAACGATTCTTTTCTTCAGACCCGTCTGGCCTTCCTGAACACATTTGCAAACCCTTTAGATCCCAGGAAGTGGGCAGGTGCCACATGACACTTGGAGAACTCACAGTATACCCAGGGGTTGTGAAAAGAGATGGGGTTGTGGCTTTTACAGCTTGATGCCCAGTGGGGTGGGGGTGAGGTGAGCCAGCGGGCTTGGGACATCTGATTGGGGTGCATTCAGTCCCCCTCCTCTGCCCGGAGGTCTGCAGACCCAGGGGTTGGGTAGGGAGGTACCTGCTGACAGGTTACACCACCTACATCCCCACCATCCCTACCCCTCCCATCCCCGCTCCTCTTTTCCAGGAGCCCCTCTTTGCTGCTCGAGTGATCTACGACCTCTTGTTCTTCTTCATGGTCATCATCATTGTCCTTAATCTGATTTTTGGGGTCATCATTGACACCTTTGCCGACCTGAGGAGTGAAAAACAGAAGAAAGAGGAGATCTTAAAGACCACATGCTTTATCTGCGGTGAGTGGTGCACGTGGCTTTTGCTGGGGGGTTGGATGGGGTGCTCTGGCCCTCAGTGGGAGGGGCGTCTTCTCCCGTGTCCCTGTCCTTGCCTCTCTGTGGGCCTCCTGCTCTGTTCTCCTGGGAAATATCTGGAGTGCTGCGAGTTAGTCCAGCACTTGCTGGTTGGTTGTGAGAAATGAAGTTTGGGGTAGTAGAAACATCATTGTGCATTATTTGAAATGTCTGTGTCTTTGGGCCTTTTGGCGGTTGCACTGCCAGACTCTCTCTCGTTCCCATTCTAAGTAATTAGAATGGAGCTCTTTCATTCCACTCCAGTCTGTGGATGTCTTCATTGCAGGTGGTGTCAGGTTTTCAGTGGAAATACAGCCCTCTTAGAGCACATGGCGGAAATGCTCAGAGCTTGGGAGTCAGACTTGTGTTCTGATTAAGCCTCTGACACTTAAGAGCCGTGTAACCATGGTACAGTCACTTCACTTCTCTGAACCTTTATTGCTCATCTGTAAAATGGGTACAGCAATGGACTTCTCTGCATTATCTTGGGACTTAATTGAGGTAGTTTATGAAACAGTCCTAGCATAGAGCCTGCACAGTGTAGACACCTACGAATAAGTAGTAAACTGCTATGTAAGAGAGGTGCATGGGGTACCACAGAAATCATTGTCAGTCTGACTCCAAGGAAATACCTGTGAAATGCAAAGTAATCGTGGAGGAATTTGGGAGCTAAGTAGGCATTTCAGGATTGTTCCTAATATATCAATGGTTACTAAATACATAAATTTCTCACCAGTATGTATACTCGTAGTGATCATGTTTCCATTTTAAAAATTAAGATCATAGCTTTTTGCCCCCTTAAAACCATTTAAACCTTTTCATTTCGACAGTTCCAGAGTTTCAGAAAAGTCACAAGAATAGTACAAAGAATTTTTGTGGACTCTTCATCCCAATTCCCCACATATTGAAGTAACACTTTAATATGTTTACTATCATTTTCTTTATTCACACACACACTGTTTCTCTGAGCGGGTTGAGAGTGATTGACACGATGCCCCTTTATCTCTATTTCAATACTATATATGTCTAAAGCTAGGCACCTTCTCTTACACATGCAATATAATTATGAAAAGTGGGAAATTAGCAAGGATGTCACACTCTTAATCTACATATTCTATTCAAAGTTCACACTTTACCCTAATAATGTCCTTTATTGCAAAGATAAGTCCCAGGTCGTGTGTTGAGTTCATTGACATTTTTGAAGAATTTAAGTCAGTTATCTTATCCAATGTCCCTTGGTTTGGGACTGTCTGATGTTTTCCCATGATGAGATTGTTATGGATTTCTTATAGGAACATCAAAGAAATAGTGTATTCTCCTCAGTGCATAATATCAGGAGGTGTTAGTTACTCAGTCGTGTCTGACTTTTTGCAACCCCGTGGACTGTAGCCCGCCAGGCTCCTCTGTCCATGGGATTCTCCAGGCAAGAACACTGGAATGGGTTGCCATTTCCTTCTCCAGAATATCAGGAGGTACATGATGCCAGCTCCTCTTCTAACTGGTCACACTAACGTTGATCACTTGGTGAAGATGGTAATGGCCCTGTTTCTCCACGGAAGTTACTTTTCTTTTCTTTTATACCATTGAGAACAATTTTATAGGGCGATCCTTTGAGATGACATAAATATTACATTAATTCCCAAATGTTGACTCATCAGTTTCTACATCCAGTTTTTGCCTGAGTCTGTGACTGTGATGGTTGCCAAATGATGATTTTTATTATTATTTCTACATTTGTTTATTGGCTTTTTAAGAAATAGCTTTCTCTTTTCTCCACGTATATTTGTACTTTGTAACAACATGGATTCTTGCGTTTTTATTTCATTCAGTGGATGATAATCCTTTACTGTCATAATTTCTTTTGATGCTCAAATTGCCCCAGATTTGAGGGCTCCTTCAGAGCTGCTGTCTGTACTTTGCCACATCACCATCGTTTATTACAGACTTCCGTAGTGTTTTTAGCACCGTGAGGCATTCCGGGCTGCAGCTCACCTTGTACCTTCTCGCACCCAGCCCTGGTCCTGGTATCAGCGATCTCTCCAAAGAGCCCTCGTTCTGTTCAGTGGAGAATGTTTAGAGTCCAGGATCCGGTCACTGGGTGTGCTCATCCCTGTTGGTGTGCCGCTGCTCCCAGGGCTAATGAGGGCAGAGATCTCAGGGGTACATGTATGCACACAGTTTTGTATCTGTTTTTACAAACATGTGAAAAAGGATGAGGTCATCCTCAGACCTCTAACTCCAGTTCGCCATCGCAGGGTTTCTCCTTTCTCCCTTCCCACATCTGTGCTCCACACTTCTCTAACCGTCAGATATCTGCTGCCAGTGTCACCATGTATTTGTTTGCTCAACCTAAGAATACACAGAAACTAGTTTCAGAATTACTCACCCAGACCTCTGCAAAATACAAACCTACCAGCTAGAGTTCAAAATGCACATAAAGTTCCTTTTGTCCTTACTCTGCCTCCTCAAAAACCTTGTAACATGTCTACATGTTGGCATTTACCTGGAAGAGGGGACTCCCATTCACTGGTTGCCTACTGTGTGTGAGCCTGTCACACTCATGCTCAATTAACCCCCACATGCTCTTGGAACCTAGGCGGTGTCTTCCCATCCCCTGCCAAGGTAGCTAAGGCACACTGGAGACCAAACTGACTGGTGAGTGACAGAGGTGGACATCCAGCCCAAGTCCATCTGACTCACAGCCTGTGTTTTCCTGCTAGGATACGAAAGTGAATGTGTGTGTAAGGCCCACAGAACCCAACTCTTGATAAAGGCAGGAGTGAACCCACAACCTCCTCTGTTGGGGCAGTGCCTTCATGGGTTTTTCTGCAGCATGGCCACTCACTCGGGGCTGTCTGTCTCTTTTTAGGGTTGGAAAGAGACAAGTTTGACAACAAGACCGTCACATTTGAAGAGCACATCAAGGAGGAACACAACATGTGGCATTACCTGTGCTTCATCGTCCTGGTGAAAGTGAAGGACTCCACGGAGTACACGGGGCCCGAGAGTTACGTGGCGGAGATGATCAAGGTGAGCGGGCAGGGCTCCTGGAGACAGCTCACCCTGGAGCCTTCAGGCCTGGCTTCCCAGCTTGGAGCACAGTGCTGGCAGCCAGCAGGGACGATGACAGCAATGTCTGCTCATCCTTTATCATGGGCCGGGCGTCAGGCTCTAGAACTCCATGTGTCTTC
This sequence comes from Cervus elaphus, assembly GCF_910594005.1. NCBI lineage: Eukaryota > Metazoa > Chordata > Mammalia > Artiodactyla > Cervidae > Cervus > Cervus elaphus. The sequence continues at coordinate 33,698,091 of NC_057838.1, read as the reverse complement.
ACATTTAAGAAGCCCCAGATGGGGTGGCATCTCCATTTTAAAGGAGGAAGTACTGAGGCTCAGAGAGATGAGCACGTGGCTACCTAATAGGACCAGGGTTTTCCGTTTTATCTCATGCAGTAGCCTGCCTTCCATGTCTATGTACTTGGCCTTTTTTTCCCCCTTTATTTTTGATACGTATTTATTTTTCACTGTACTGAGTCTTCGTTGCTGCTTGGGCTTTTCTCTAGTTGTGGCAAGCAGATGCTACTCCTGTTGCAGTGCTCAGGCTTCTCCTGTTGTGGTGCGCAGTCTCTGGGCGTGTGGCTCAGTAGTTGGCACCCAGGCTTCGTTGCCCCTCCGCGTGTTGGATCTTCCCTTGACCAGGCATTGAATCCGTGTCCCCTGCATTGGCAGGTGTGTTCTTAACCTCTGGACCAGCAGGGACGCCCACTTGGCCTCTTCTCTTGATGATGGAGCCTTGTCTGTTTTTTCTCCTTATATAAGACCTGGTCTCTAAGTGGTATGTTTTTAAAATGATCACTCTATGGCGTTCAGCCTGGTTGGTCCATTTGGCCTCAGTCTCACCTTTCTGGGAGACGCTCTGCTCATCATCAGGGAGGGATCATGTGATGGAGGAATTTGAGTCCCAAATCAATCCCAAATTAATCTTCTTGCTGATGGGTCCTGGGTCCCAGGAAGGGGGAAGCCAAGCAGGTATGCAGAACGCTTTTCCCAGGCCGGACACTGTGGAGGTGCCAAACACATGCTCTGGGGCTCCCAGGCCAGCTGTCCTTTCATACCCGTGGTTCTGAACTTCATTAAAACATTCAGGGGTGTATGGTCAAGCAAAGGAGGCATGCAGTGTTAAGTTTAGGGGCTCTGTGGTTTACGCCGCTCGCTCTGCGGAGGAGAGCCATCAGCTGTGGATGAAGACCACGCAGTTCACTGATGCCCTTCATGCTGCCGAGGACTACAGCCCTCTGCCCCATTATGTGTATGGCACTGTGCTGTGGTCAGCTGTGTCCGGCTCTTGACGACCCCATGAACTGTAGCCCCCAGGCTCCTCTGTCCATGGGGTTCTCCAGGCAAGAATACTGGAGTGGGTTGCCATGCCCTCTTCCAGGGGATCTTCCGTCCCTACCCAGAGATGAACCCACATCTCCTGCATTGGCAGGTGAATTCTTTTGAGCCTTTGTGTGTTTCTTATGCAGATGCAGTCATAATGCTCTGTATATAAAGAAACCCCAGCTGAGGATTGCTCACTGGCAGTGGGCGTGGACAGGCCAGCACTCACATGGCCCTAGTTCTTCAGCACCCAGGTTCTGGGGGGCTTCCTGGGGATGCCGTCCCCAGGAGGCCCTGAAGTCTAACTGTGTGCTTCTCATAGTTCAGTGTACACATGAGTCATACCGAGAGCTGGTTAGAATTCAGCTTTTGATTCAGCAGGCACTAGCAGAACTTGAGATTCTGCATTTCCAACCAGCGTCCAGGGGATGCCAGAGCTGCTGGTCCGTGAACCACACTCTGAATAATAAGAGTTCAACAGAAGAGACAAAATAGACACTACTGTAAGAAATCATCCTCCAAGCTGGTTCTGTGAGTGCTGAGGAGAAGTATTCCTTCTTCTATGGGTTGAGCCGTCTGTGGTCTCTGAACCTCTCCCGTATCTTTTACGCGTTTAATAAAGAAAACTACCAAAGTGGGGAGCCAGGAAGGGTGAACTCTGGGGATGAGGAGAAAAAGATGGAGTTTCACCCCAGAGATGACTGTCTTAAAGGTTTTGAAAGAGAGGAGGGTATGGACTTCCCTGGTGGTCCAGTGATTAGGACTCCGTGCTTCCGCTGCTTTGAGTGCGGGTTCGATCCCTGGTCGGGGAACTAAGATCCCACAAGCCACCTGTCACAACCAAATTAAAGAGAGAGAGAAGGGTAAAGAGACAGAGTGATTAGAGCAGGAGAAGGGAAGGAGAAAAAGTTAGAGAAGGAGGAGGATAAAAAGACACAAGGTTGGTGAGTGTCCTCTTCTAGAGATGAAACTTGGGCTTAGGGTTAAGTCAGTTGCCCAGATAGCGCTCAGCGGCTGAGCTGGGATGCAGGCCCAGGTTTAATGGACTGTACTCCGTAACCTCCACGTTGGGTGAACATGGCAAGGCTGCTGGCAGCTCTGGGCCAGGCGGAAGCAGGGTCTGTTCTTATGGAGACTGGACATTGTGGTGGTTGCTGGCGCAGATGTTCACAGGTCAGGTTTCCAGGCTCGGGACACATGAACTGAAAGGTCTTCCGGTCCTTTCTTTTCCTCCTGGTGTTGATAGTACTGAGTTAAACCATCTTTGAACGTTCATGCTAACACAGACCTATCTGTATTGTGTATAGCAGCCTGCGTTCGCATTCAATTCCTTCATGTTTAGAAGAGGTGGCTTGTAGTTTTCACCCTGTTCACATCTTCCTTTTCTCTCCCGCCCCACTGTATCTGCTTCTCTCTATAAACTGTTCGAATGTGCCCCATCTTTAAATCTTTTGGGGGCCAGTTTTGAAGTTTCCTGTTAATCACCTTACTTTACAGTCACGGAAAACTCCACAGTGCTTTTGGGTTTCTGTCTTGATCATAAAGACTTAGCAGGAGCCTTGTGAGCAGTCACCTGACGAGGATTAAAGGCCAGGAGTCACCCCCAGCCAGCTCCCCTGCCTGCCCAGAGCCCCTGCATTCACTGAGCTTTCCCAGCCATGCCATTCTTGGTGGGAGAACTTCTTGTCACAGCTTCTACAAATCTTTGCATCAAGGAATTCTTACCTCAGTGTCCGAGTTGCTGAGAAACCAGATGTCTGTCTCATGCGCTAGCAGAGGGCCCATGAAGTGTTAGATCCACCAGCTACAAGGCAGTGCGTTTTTGCCAACACCATTCCTGGCAGAGTCTGGCTCTAAAGCCACGTGAATCCCTGCTGGGGGCTCCCTGGAGAGCACCAGCCCCCGCAGGCTGGAAACTGGGGGTGCCCAGCCGAGTCGCTCTGTGGGAGGCCACCAGCCCCGGGGAGCTCAAGCCGCGTGGAACAGGCAACCAGCCCCCACTGTGAGCCTGCTGAGAGGCTGCAGAGGCACCGCAGCCGGTGGGGGGTGGGGGGCGGTCCTCTCAGCATCCTTTCTCAGGAGGCGGGTGTCTGTCTGGGAGGAGAAGTCCGGAGACCTCTCAAGGAGACCAATGCTGGGAGGCTGAGAGGACTCCAGCGTTGAGGAGGGAGAAGGGCAGTGGATGAGCAGTGTCAGAGATGAAAGGAGAAGTCGTCCAGGGGCCCTGTGGCTCCCATCAGGTCCCAGGACTCCTCAGGAAAACCACCTCTTGCTTCGTGGCTGGAGGCTGGGGGTGTTGCCTTCCTCAGTTCTCCTTAGCCCGTTGATTAAGATCCCAGAGACTTCTAAAGAACGGGGTCATCACAGCTGCCAAAGGACCGCCTGGCAGAACCAAGTGGGAAAGGTCCCCCGGGGTCACTTGGAAGGTGGGGGAGCTTCCCAGACGCCCCGAAAACAGCCACTTTGCAGATAGAGTGTCAGGGATGGCAAACAGGTTTTCACCTCAAAACTCAGCAAGTGCTTCGTGGAACCCACCAGGGACTCTGATGGGAGAAGGGTTCTAAGGAGACAAGCTGACTCTGAAAGGGTCCTGAGGCTGCGGTTCCCGCGAGAACCAGCCGGCGGTCAGGGAGCCAGGACGTCGTCTTTCTAGAAACAGATGCGTCCGGAGAAGAAGGCACATCGGATGCTCTGCCTCACAGTTGGGGACTTTGCAGCCAGATGTTCACCCACAAATTAATTCTCATCCAAACATAACAGGACACCATCTCCCTCTCCTCCTAATCGTCCCCTTTCCTTTCACTGGAGATGAAACATTCCTTGCAAAGCCAGGGTCAGGCTGCTGCCCCCCGTGAAGCTGTCATACCCAAGAGTGGGATCCACAGGCAGAGAAGCGAAGGTGTGAGTTTTGGCTCTGGCCCATCCGAGCCAGGTAACCCCAGGCAAGTCACGGAACGTCCCTGATCAGAGTTGCCGGCTGTGGATCGGGGTTAATACCCCTTCATGTGTCCTTGGGGTGGTGGAAAGGAGGGGAATATGTGGGCCCTGGGGTGGAGTGGTAAGTGCTGGGGCACGGAGGCAGTGAGAGATGGAAGGGCCAGAGGAGCCATGACCGGGTGGTAAGCAGGGGGCTGCCGTGCTGGCTTCTCCTGGGTGCCCGGAAGCGTGCGGTCCTGTGGCTGTCGGCACACAGTTGCTAAGGAAAGTCAGAGTGGGCATCTTGACTCTGAGGACCTCCTCTCATGGGAAATTCCTGTGGCTTCTCTCTCTTAAATTTAAAGCTGTTGAAAGTGAGAAGAAAGTGTTAGTCCTTCAGACATGTCTGACTCTTTGTGACCCCACGGACTGTAGCCCGCCAGGCTCCTCTGTCCATGGGATTCTCCAGGCAAGAGTACTGGAGTAGGTTGCCATTCCCTTCTCCAGGGGGTCTTCCCGACCCAGGGATCGAACCTGGGTCTTTTGCATTGCAGGCAGATTCTGTACCCGTCTGAGTCACTAGGGAAGCCCTTAAACATTGAGGCAGGACAAGATTGACATTGTCACTGTCTGTCTGTGGAGTGGGTCACGGGTACTTGTGACTTCGCTCTGTGTATTTAGGGCTGTCCTCCACTCAGGCTCACTGCCCAGGACCAGGGGCCCCGGCACCGTGGGGAGTGGGCCCTGCAGCCTGTGTGTGAGGTTCTGTCACCAGCATGGACACCAGGTTCGCTGTGGGTTTGTGTGCCGACTCTGCACACACAATGGGCGGCGGTGCTGGCAGCTGGTGGCTGCGGGGCGCTCAGCCTCGGCTGTGACTCCCAGCGCCACCCGGAGTACTGCAGATTTGGTCTCAGATTCGTTGACTCAGGCCCCAGACAGGGCTGAACTTTCAAAGAAATGTGATTACAGGGTGACCTCACTTAGCCCTGGCAGTTCAAGGCAGGAGGAAAAAACCCTGAGTTCCCTTCTCCCTGCATGAACTTGAAGTTTGGTGCTACCACGTAGAGTTTTGGTGATAGCCCTTGTAATAAGCAGACTGTTTTTTTAACCCTGCCCTACACTTCAGTTTTCATGAGACTTTATATACCACATGCCCTTGTTTGAGAGATGTTACTTTTTCTCTGGTGCCAGCTGATATGAAAATGTGTGTATGTCTGTATATGATGGTTTGATTGGCCACGCAGTCGGATGTATTTAACCCGAATAAGTAGGAAGTTAGTTGTGAGTATCTCTGCCTGAAGGAATTTCAGTACTGCACAGTGGGTGCATTGTAGGTCAAAGATCAAATATGTGATTCCCCTCAAGGACCCAGGAGCCCAATTTTCCGTGACAGTGAAGCTCAGGAGAAGAGCTCAGTCCTTGGTAGGCTGACTTAAGTTAACTCTTTTCAAGTTAGAAACTCAAAAAGCCTTAAGAGGGAAGGTTGGTAAAGAAGACCAAATGCTAACTGAAATAGAAGGCATGTATATATTTTGCTAATGAAATAGAGATTTCCCTTATGAAGCTTGGAATTCTACCTTGTCAACCTAAGGTGTGTTTGCAGAGGTGTGTTTTGAGTTAATTGCAGTTAAAGACAGAGTGGCCAGGTGGAGTGCTGCGTACCCCCATTCCCAGGGGCTGCTCTGGCCCCCTCCTCTCCGCTGGGACAGTGTGTGAACTGACAGGGGGACGGAATGGAAAACCTCCTTCCATGCCAGCCTGATCCCACTGCAGAGGGAGCAGGCTGTGTTGTACTATGCCCTGACCCGGGCACACTGGGTCATACCCTTGTCACAGGTCTTGTTTTACTGAGTAGGTACGGAAATCAGTGCTTCGAGTGCAGGATCTTGCTTGGTCTCCGTAGCAGCATTGCAGGTGGCACCGTCACCATCTCCCAGGTGCCATCTCCCAGGCAGGAACCTAAATAAAGCCCCGGAAGGCTGAGCCACTTCTCCAGGGTCACAGGGCTGGGCGGTGCCTGGGCCAGGGTTCACATGCAGGTCCGCCGCCGAGCGGCCACCCTGGAGGTGTCTTGACATGTGCAGTGGCTCCTTCTGTGTTTGCACACGCGCCTCCGTGTCTGTGTGTCGAGAAGCTGGCCACGGTCCGGCTGGCCTGCGAGGGGTTTTCCTGAGGAGGACTGGCTCATCTCCCTCCTCCCCTGAATTAACTGCCTTCAGAGGAGGCAAAGCCCATAGAAAGGGATAGGAGGAGGAGCAGGAAGGAGGATCCCCTAGAGAACAGCACCAGTGACACGGTGGGGTTAATTCCCTGAGCTGCCGCTGGATCCACCGATCTCGAGGGAAAGGCTCTTACAAAGGGAGTATCTGAAGTAGATGTTGATTTAGATGTGTGATAATCTGATAAACTTCATTGCCCTCAGCTAGGAATGGGGGATGAAATTTCCTTTGGTGACCATATTTGGGGAGAGAGAGTGGTAAGTTAAAGGGGAAGGCCGGTTCACCAGAGCCGCAGTCAGACTTGGGCTCCCACACCCAGGTGACTCATCCGAATGGTTATAACTCCCTGATAATTAAACACTGGAGCGTCTGATCCATCATCCCTTAAGCCTGGTGCTGACTTTTTCTCACAGAGTAGACAGCCTTCTCCCGCTGCCCACCCACCCGCCTCCACCCCCACCAACACACACACTAATCCACTGGATATTTTCCAGCTTGTTCCATCTTTTATTAGTTCACTTGACCTCCTCAGAGACTCACAATACAGGGACATAAAAACAAAGCGATTTTCCAAGTTAAAAGTATCGTGGTGGCAGTCAGAGGGGTACACTTAGAAGATGGTGGGGTTGTGTGGTTTATGCATAAGAGGGGAGAGTGCATTCCCAGAAAATGCTCTGGTGAAAGCCCTTAGAAATTTGCATGCAAAAAAGTCACATAAGGGAAACTTTTTTTTTTTTGCCTGAAAATAAGCTCCTGGGTCAACTTTCCAAGCAGATAAGTTCTATTAGCAAAGTAAGCACCACTAAACATCTACTATGAGGAAACACACTAAGACGAGTCACACGCAGGAGGAGGTCTGGCTTTAGCATGCGTGCTTATCTGTATTTGATAAGAAAAGACAGGAAGCAAGCGCAGACAGAAAGCAGTGTGTTAGCAGGGGCTAAAGATCAAGACGGGAACTGAGTACCTGTCACTGCCTTCTGCTTAAAAGGGACATCGACTGGAGTCTTGCTCCTTTCCTGACCCAAGACACAGCCTGGTGCTTTAGAACCCACCCATAGGCGCTCCCCAAACGAGCACTGCAGCTTCCTGCCCCCCAGGTGGTCCGTGGAATCGGGGAGTGGGGCGGGGCGGGGTGGGGGTGTAACTCAGGACGGAAGTGGAGGCTGAGAGTTGCGTGTGGACCATAGTCAGATCAAAGTCAGGCCCTGCACATCTACGTAGGACTTTCCTGATGGCTCAGTCGGTAAAGAAGCTGCCTGCAATGCAGGAGACACGGGTTTGATCCCTGGATCAGGAAGATCTGCTGGAGAAGGGAATGGCAACCCACTCCAGCATTCTTGCCTGGATAATTCCATGGACAGAGGAGCCTGGCAGGGTATAGTCCATGGCGTCACAAAGAGTCAGATGCGACTGAGCGACTTGAGCACATACCCGCGCAGCAGCTAAACAACAATAAAAAGGAGCTACAGGGGCAGGGTGGTGACGGCGGCACCGTGAGCAGAGAAGTGAACACAGAAATTCACATGGTCATCACGAGGGGTCTTAGTTCAAGGGAGTCCCTCACAGATAGGACTTAGGGTGCAAACGGAGGGGTGTGCACCTAACGATGCAACCTCCCCTTCTGCCCCCTCTCTGCATCATGTAGATGAGTCTGGCAGGCAGGCCGTGGCTACTGCAAAAGTGGCGTGGAAACCCTCTGCTTCCACGCAGATGTGAAGTAATGGGCTTGGACTTTGACCTAGATTTCCAGAGAGGATGCTGGGAGAAAGGGTAAGCGTGGGGTGAGGGTGGGGTGGGGTGATAAGTCCCCGAGATGGAGATATTTCAGTGTCAGCCATGCTGTCAGCTCTTCTTTCCCAGGGTATTTTCTGGGAATGCACCCTGCCCTATTATGAGAAACAGCACCGCACCACCTCCTCCTCACTTTGGGAGGCTGCGGCCTTGCTTAAGATGCTGCCCAGGCTCCATAAGCGCTCAGCGGCGGGCGGGTGAGGATACAGCCGGTGCTGGCCTCTGAGCCAGCTCACAAAGCTCTCTGAAGTTAGCTGACACCGAGGCCGAGTTCAAGCATGTCAGAGTGAGGGAGAAGCGCGCAGGGATTTGGCACTCGCCTGCGGGTGGCTGGAAAGAGTGTGTCAGCATCATGGATGCGCCTCCCGGCCGGCCAGGCACACTCTCACCCCCACCCTCGGCACCGGAGCTTCGGTTCGTGTCCGCGGCAGCTGCACGGAGCAGTTGCTCAGCTTAAGTTTCCACACCCGGGCTCACGCCCCGTCCTGCCCTCCGATGATCTGGAGCGTATGAAGCCACCCTCGCCTGAGCGCGCTTCACAGGCAGTTTCCTTCCCTTCGGAGGCACTCGGGCGCTGGGAGATGGGTCTACAGGGACCTCCCAGCCGTCTGCTCGGAGTTCCCCGTGTTCTCACCTCCGCCGAGGAGTGCTCAGCACTGCGTGTCACCGTTAGGGGAGCTAAGCTGTTATCCACTCCAAAGGAGCTCGGCCGCCCAGGCGGGTCCCGGGGCCCGGGTCCCCTGAGGGTGCGCCTGGCACGTGGTGGGTCCAGCACCTGTGATCGCGTCTCCCCCTTGGTTCATTAGTCCAGGGGCGAATGCAGCGATTTACATGTTTGTACAGGTTTGTATGTGTGTATAAGATGTTTGTTTACACCCTCATTTCCCCCAACTCAGCAGATGTTCTAAACTCCCAAGAACACATTTTTCTCCCTTCCATTCCTTGGACTCACCTCCTGTGCCTCTGCCCACTGCAGCCCCCACTGGGCCACGCTCCTGACCCCTCAGCCCCAGGCTCCATGTCCACCCGCTGACTCCCCACCCTTCACTCTTTCATCTCTCCTCTGCTCGGAACACGGACAGTGTCTGACAGAGCTGGACACAGCCAAGAGGCGCGTGACCCCCTGGCCTTTACGAAGATGTTCTGAGTTTATTTTTATCACGTACAAGTATTCAGGATTCTTTAACATGTATCTCTTCTGAAGGAAGTCTAGTAGCACGCGTCTGGGAATATGAGAATGAGGAAAAGATCCTAGCAGTTAGGTACGGCCGTTCATAGTTAAAGATTATGCACGTGGACCAAGCTCGTGGCGTCACCTTTCACAAACCTGCTTTTCTGCAGGGCCCCCATGTTACCACCTAGAAAATGAGGAGGCTGAATCAGAGGGTCTCTTGGACCATCTTTAGCTCCATAATTCCACTCTCAAACAACTCCCGAGGGTCTGTGTCAGGAGTGGACGTGGGTGTCAGGAGGGAGACGGGAGACCCGCATGGACTCAGCAGTGAGCTTTGGGCTAAGAGTGCAAGGGGGCAAGTTGGTAACATGGGGCGGCTGGAAAGGAGGGAGGAATTTGGAGACTCTATGCTCGGCAGATCCTCTCTCCCTCCCAGAAGTGTTCAGGCTGTGGGCACCTTGCTTCGAAACCCCTGTCAGGTCAGGGTGATGCTGGCGGCCTGCCCTGAGCTCTCACTGAAGCCATACGGTCATCTTCCCATCACCTGATCCTCACGGCTGGCCTTCGGTCCAGAGGAGCCGCCTGGCACATGCTGCCCGACAGCGACACAGCTACAGGTGAAACAGCGGGGCAGGGAGGCACGCGGGTGTGCATAGGGCGTGTGTTCAAAGACAAACACCAAGTATTTTGCCCTGAGACAATAGCAAAGAACTTTGGAAAGCCTCTTAAGTAGGCTAAAAACAAACCAACAACAACAACAAAACCATTGTTGTATAAAAAAGAGACCAAAGTTTAAACTCATGGGATCCAAAAGGGAGTAGAAGAAAAACCAAGAACAATTGGCAAAACGCTGTGCGTGACCACAAGGAACCTTCTGGTGGATTGCATAGCTAACTGGATGGGCCGGGGAGGCTGCCTGAGCAGAATGTCCTGAGCCAGCCGGGGAGGAGGGCGGGCTCGCCTGGAGGTTCTTCCTGAGGAATCTCCAGCCGGCCTGCCCTGCCCTGCCCTGCCCAGCGCCGCCCCCCCTCACCCCCACCCTGACCTTTCTCCCTTCCTCTGTAATCCTGGGCTCCCTCCACCCGGCAGCCCGGATACCCAGGGCCCAGCGGTGCCTCTCTGACTCCTGGGCGCTGCTGTCTCGAGGCCCCAGTGCAGGCCCAGCATCCCTTCACCTGAGGGTCGACAGTGACAGAACGGTGGCTCTGCAGCTGGCCTTGCCTAGGGATTTCATCAGAAATGGGTGCGGTCCTCGCTCTGGCGAGGGCCTGGCTCTGTTACTCTGTCCAAGAACAACTATTAACCACGTCTGGGAAGGGTGAGTGGTCATTCCAGCCCAGCTGAAGATTATATAACAGGGCCTGTCTGGGTGATGTCGGCTGAGACGAGCGCAGACCGGGCTCATGCCTGAACTCGGGGCCGGCCTGGGCGCCCTTCACGTGGCTCCTGCAGGAAGAGAGAAATCCGTGCGTCTGAACTCTGGGAAAGGAAGAATTCACTCAGGTGGGATGGGAGCGCTCCACCTGGAGTCAGCATCTCGGACGACAGACCACTCTGCGGCCTGGGGCTGCTGACGCTGACCTGCAGTACTTCTGCATCGTACTCTCCAGTTGACAGACACATTCCTGCAGCCGTTTGATTCTCACATTAACCCTGTGAAGTAGCTTTCAAAAAAAAAAAGGGGAAGCAGAGACCCGGGTTGGTTGGCTGACTCGCCCAGCTCGCTGTGAACGCTCTGGGCCTCTGAGCTTCAGTTCCTGACTCCAGGACACGTCTCTTCTCGTTGACACTCTGACATACAGGGACCTGGATCCCTGAATTAGGGTCTGGCTTCCCTCGTAGCTCAGTTGGTAAAGAACCTGCCTGCAGTGCAGGAAACCTGGGTTCAGTTCCTGAGTTGGGAAGATGCCCTGGAGGAGGAAATAGCAACCCACTTCAGTATTCTTGCCTGGAGGGATAGGGGAGCCTGGTGGGCTGCAGTCCATGGGGTCCCAACGGTTGGACACCACTTAGCGACTAAACCACCACCAACAAATTCCAGGTGTGGGATCCTTTTTTTTTTTTTTTAAGAGATTTTACTTTTTTATAGCAGTTTTAGGTTTACAGAACTGCTGAACAAAAAGTCCCGAGTTCTCATGTGCCCCCTTCTCCTTACCTTGCCTGCTAGTTCCCCTCTTAGTAATTTTGTTTACTGTGATGTAGTTACTACAATTGATAAACTAATATACAGTAATTATTAGTTAAAGACGGCAGTTTACACCAGGGTTTGTGCTTCTGTTGTGCTCTGTCTATTCATCCCTACCGCCCCCAACCGCCACTTTTTTTTTTACCTTTGGGATTCATTGTTTGTGTTTTTTTGTGTGTGTCTTTTTAAATGTATAATAGATACTGTAAGTGGCAATTTTGGAGTCATTGAGCATAGCGATCATTATCATTGTTTTTCACCCAAAGTAAGAAATTGTGGTGTGTGTTTGTTTTCTCTGATCTTAGGAAAGAGAGCGCTGAAGATTATTTTCTTCCTCTTTAACACACATAATCACCTTAACTTGGGCTTCCTAGGTCGTGCAGTGGTAAAGAATTCACCTGCCAATGCAGGAGACTCAGGTTCTATCCCTTGGTCAGGAAGATCCCCGGGAGAAGGGAATGGCAACCCACTCCAGTATTCTTGCCTGGAGAATCCCATGGACAGAGGAGCTTTGTGGACTACAGTCCACAGGGGTCGCAAAGAATAGGACATAGCTGAGCACACACACAATCACCTTCGCTCACAAGAGAGGCAAACATTTAAAGTTTATTGAGTGTATATATTCCTGCTGTAGAAGAGTTAAGGATTATCTTTGGTCTTCCTCCTCCATCCTCTTCCAGGCATTTTCTGGGGGCTTTGGATACATGAAGCCAAGAGTCTGTTTCCAGGCTGCCCCGCCCCTCTCGGGGTCACTCTCATCATCCCCAGGCACTCTGGGAAATCCAGTCTGTCTTGCTTGGTAAGAGAAGGTGCAGTGCCTATGACATTTGCTTGGAAAGGACCATCTCTGCACGCCTGAATCTTCCCAAGGGGATTCTGAAGGGTAGAGGAGACTCTGTGGCTTACAGGTCTATCTTCCCAGGACCGATCTTCAGTCTTTTATCCTCATGACCCCACCAAAAAAAAAAAAACTCGCAATTCTTTAGTCTGCCTGTGAAAGAATAAGGGGTTTAGCCATAAATGCTGCGTTGTTTACATGGTAAACAAAACTCTACCACCAGTGGACTTTCTCTGAGGAGGTAACTGATGATCTCAGCTGTCTTTCTTAGAACTGCCTCTTCAGTTGAACCTGGGAAGAGGGAGAAAAAAAAAACACACTTCTCAGAATGATTAGCATTTGCATCATACAATCCAACTTCCTCTCCTCCTCTCTTTCTCTCTCTCTCTCTCTCTGTTTCTCTCTCTCTCTCTCTCTCACACACCCTCCCTCTTTCCAGTCAAGAACGTTTCAAGAGGTCAGTGCCGCCCCCATGTCTAAAACTTCAGTGTTTGCTTTGCAGGGACTTTTCCAACTTTACCTAGAAAAGAACTAACCAGAACCTTAGCACTTGTGGTCAGCGTGCTTCCGGCTGTGGCTTGGGTCGGTTTGTCTGCTCTGACAGAGGAAGTGCTTGCTGTGACGGGAACCGCGCTGGCTGGATTGGAGGACTGGGGCAGACACTGCCTAAGGACATTGGTATGTGAGGTGCCAGCAGCAAGGAGGGCGAGGGAGGCACGGAGGGGCGCCCAGACCCGGGGCGACAGATGTGGCCGGCCGACAGGCGGTGGAGACACCAGGCCTCAGCCAGCCCCCTCCTGACCACACACACACACACACACACCCCCGCCAGGATGAGTTCATGCATAAACAACATGTCTTCGCTGGAGATGACTTTCTCAAAAATTCAGGGGAAGCTGGGACACTGAGACATGTTTTTGACCTGGAATTGACATGAAGGTGGGAGTTTTGCAAACGTTCAGAGACCTTCAGAGTCTGGCTGGCTGGAGAGGCAGGGGTGCGCACTTCATAGGAGTCACTGAGCGCTCTAACCAGCTCAGCATTTGCTGTGAAAGTCTGAGCTAGATTGAAAGTCACTTCTCTCTCTGCTCCTCTGCTAAGGCTGGGATAGTCTTAGGATTTTTCCTGTAGAGATTCAGATCTCTGTGTGGCCAAGTCGTGCTGGTGAGGAGCCTTCACATTGCATTGGAATTTACCCTACCACACAGGATGTAAAACCCAGTAGAAATGGAGAGCACAGTTTGGCCAGGATAGCTAACTTAAACTACTAGATACTTGTTGGTAATTTGAGATTTGACTTAACAGCCAGTATGATTATGTAAGTAAAATACTGGCTACACTGAGGATCTCAAATTTTTGGTACATACCCATGTCAGGGCAGAAAAGCTAATGACACCCAGTGGCCAGAGCACTCAGGTTCCCTTGTTTGGGGTTTTAGTGGCGCCCCCAACTCTGCTTCTTACTGTTAGATGTAAATGTTAGAAGAGTGCTATAAGGGAGAAGCTTGAAGGTGGTCACCAGGAAGTGTCTAAAACAGGAAATCCTGTCCCTCCGTTTGCACTGAAGACTCTCATGAGATAGAGAATGAAGACTCATCACTAGGATCCAGGCACAGGGTCCAAAGTGACCTGAAGAAAGGATGACATTTCTGTAAAATCATGGGGTTTTACCTTTAAATCTGATTCAATTTCATGTTCTGCTCCAGGGCATATTTTGAGGCTAATGTATTTTCAATCGTTTACCATTGACTAAGATGGAGATTCTAATCAGATGTGTTGTTTTTGTCTGTGGCTTTATGTAGCCCTTGGACAGGGTCTTCATCCCCGGGAGTACAGGGAGCCCATGTACAGAAGCACAGAGAAAGCGAAAGCAAACAATGTCAGAGTGCATCTCTTGACCTTGAGGGGAGGAGCACAGATGCCAGTAGCAGCCGCCTGAGGGCCAGTGGAGCCCGTTCACCGTTGCAGCAGACACTCACTGGGCACCGAGCACTTGGAGCTGAGACTGCAGTGGGCTCCACGGAAGGGCAGAGCCATGCCCTGCGGCCCCATTCCTGGCACTCCTGCCCCTTGGGAATAGAGGGGCCTTGCCGTCTTACCTCTAGACCCTCGGCACTCAGCCCTGTGCCAGGCACAGAGATCATCAGTGGTCTTTTCAGTAATCGGTTGTTGGACGGGGTCTGTGTATTTTGCATTTGTCAGAGGCCTTTCTGAAACCATTGCTTAGGAGTCACAGGATCACATCACACACCCCACAGAAGAAGGTAGGAATCCACTGTGAACAAAGTCTCTTTCACATCTATAGTTGTTTGGTCACTTGCTCTTTAGAATAAGAAACTGTTCTTTAAGGTACGGGCAGACTTTGCTTCGATTTTCTGTATTCTTCTGAAGGCCTGTTTAATGTGGATTTTGTTTGGAAAGCTGTTTTCTATTTTGGTGGAGGATTCGCTAAGCCAATGCACATATGAAAGACCTGAGAGTCAGGTTTGAGGTGAATCCTCTGGCCGTTTTCAACAGTTGCAGGTTCCTCTGTGCGTCAGGCAGTGGTGACTGTGCTCAGCTTCGCCCCAGCGCCTCACCAGGCGGGGGCTCCAGGTCACTTTCTGCCCTTCCTCACTCCTGCAGTCCCTGCTCCCTCCCTGCCTTCCAGTCCAGCTGTCCAGCCAGCATCGCACGCGGGCCCAGCACAGTCCATCTGCTCTCTTCCCCGGCTCGGACCACTCTGGTTTCCGCCTGCTCAGTAGCCCTCACGCTGACCCCTCGTGTGGCCGAGTGCAAACCTTCCCCGAGACCCAGGCCTTCCAGGAAGAGGACACCAGCCACTCACAGCCCCCGCAGTCACGTCCGACGTTGACCTGACTCTCACTCCCTTGACACAGCCTAGCTGCTTTCTTCACTTCTGCTTTTTAACAGAAACATCCACTTTCCTTAACTAAACTGCAGGCACTCTGATGGGTGGAACCCTGGTTCATACTTAGGTTTCAAAGCCATGACCACCTTCACGAGGTCCAGCAGGCAGGGACCAAGTGCAGAGGCCTCGCTGCTGGGTCGCCAACACCAAGTATGTAAAGACTTCTGAAGCAGTTGTATTTCTTAAAATGTTTTCTTCCGAGAGTGCTTATGCTTTTGAGTTGAATCCAAAGAACTAGCAAATATTCCTTCCAGATATACTCAGCAGTAGCAGCTCACAGTGTATAAACACCAGGTCATTCTCAGGGTCTCCTATGAAATACAGGGATTTCCTTCTTCCCCGCCCTCTACCAGTCACCCTCTCTTCTGGGGCTGGGTTCTGCGCTGCCATCTTGGAACACCCTCCCGACAGGATGTCTGTGGTATCCCCATGGATGGTGTGTCTGACGGCTTCAGGGGGACTCCGGGGCTTTCCTCTTCCCCTTGCTTCCTCGGGAGTCAGCGTGCAGACGTGTAGCCATCCCCGTGGACGTCCCGCCTCAGGGGCGTGGTTGGCCTCCTGCAGCTGTGCTCATGGTCGCCAGCCTGGCCCACCCATCTCTCCTGCTGTCCCGGGGCTTGAGCGGCCTGTGAGCATCAGTGACCCCCAGACACCCGTCCCCTCCACATGCCCTCTCCTGATCAGCCAGGCCATTCCCCCAGGAGAGGGACAGAGTGGGAAGGCGTGATGACGACTCGGGGCTCTGAGTGTCGTCAGTGACGGCTGACCGTATGCGTTTCAGCATCGCTACTGCGCTTAAACATTTCCAGAGGTCTGCTCTCCTGTTCTTCGCTGTAGACACACAGCAGAGAACCGACTGCAGCCATGGCAACGGTCCAGCGTTCTAGGCTGGTCATCCTCAAAACGGAATGTATTTGTCAAATGCTCTTTTGCCTACGGCTCTGTCTGTGGAGGGAAGCTGACAAGAACGCGTGGAGGCTCCTGTCGGGGCACGTGTGAAGGGAGTGTTGATCACGGCGTGCGGCACGGGCAGGGAGACAGTGTCACATTCCTCCCCCACAGGCATTCTAAACACCTGAGATTCCCCATGTAAGCATTAGTTACCAGGCCACCCAGCAAACAGTGGGTTTACCATTCCTTGCGTCCACAGGTGTTTATCAAGGGTCTGCTGTGTTTTAGTCCCGGTACTGAGGTGGTTCCTGGGCTCAGGATGCGGGCAGGCTGGAGATTCCCCACATGTCTTACACAAACGCTTTAAAGTAGATGGGACAGCTTGTGCCGGTGTGGTGCCTTCTTTGTGATACTGCCGACTAGTTCTTGTTTGGTTTCTGTATTGCTAGATCACCTTAGGTCAAGACGCGGTTGTCTTGCTTTTTAATATTTAGACATGTCTTGTGGGATCTTGTTCTTGATTTTGAGTGTGTTGATGCCTTGTGTTGTGTATGACAGGTTGGCAAACTCCGGCCTGTGGGACAAAGTGGGCCTTCCGCCAGCATTTGTGAAGTTTTTTTTGGGAAACAGCTACCCCATTCATTTGTGCACTGTCTATGGCTGTTTGGGGGCTACATGGTAGATTCATTGTGACAGAGTCCGTATGGTCCAGAAAGCCAAAGATCCTATCAGAAAATACTACCCAGGAAGATTCTGCTGACCTCTGGTGTACACAAAGCACCAATAGCAAATTCTGCATGTGTGTTGGGCGGGTGGGGGTGGGGTGGTCATGCCGTGTGTTAGAACGTTTATTAGAATTTATTCCAATGAGATCGGAATGGCCCAGATGAAACGTGATAGCGCGTGCATGTGCGAGGAGCAGGTTTTCCTCCTCCTGCCTCGGCTGATGAAGTTTCTCTGTGGTTCACTCCCACCTTTCCGTACAGCTCATCTATAAAGTGTACTTTTTAGGAGAAATGGGAGAAAAGCAGATGTGGGCAGAAAGAAGTGAGGTGGGAGGAAGAGTCTTGTCCATTCGGTTAACCAGCAGTGAGAAATGGTGTTTATACGCATGCTGCTGCTAAATCGCTTCAGTCGTGTCCGACTCTGTGCGACTCCATAGATGGTAGCCCACCAGGCTCCCCCATCCCTGGGATTCTCTAGGCAAGAACACTGGAGTGGGTTGCCATTTCTTTCTCCATTACAGGTATGAGCAACAGGTATTAAAAGAAAGGGTGGACCTCTGACCTATTTGCAATAATGTCTTTGTCACATTAAAATAACAAATATAAATCTTTTCCTTGATGTGTAAATGCACAACCGATATCCTTGAAGTACTTGTTATGAATTCTAAGTTGCTCATATAGTTGAGTTGAACACATGTTCATCATCACAAATTTCATGTAACCCCTAACAGTATCCTTTTGCTTTCTTCAGAGTATATATGTGATTTAGTCCTAAAAGTCCAGTTCTCTTCAGATACAGGGGCATTAAAAGGGATATCTGTTTCTCTTTCAAGTGTGCAATTTGATTGCAGTCACTAACCGTTGAATCTACCTGGCCTACCCTTCGGGTAATATTGACGAAGGAACGAAAATATCACTTAGACTAAGGGACCAATTTTGTGCTGGTAAATGTTTGGGAAAAGAGAGGGAACTGATTTGTCGTGTTTGCCACTTTGAATACTAACACCATGGCCGTTTCAAGTGACCAGTGTGATGTTACTGAAAGCAGAGTTGTAAAGAGTTATGCGATAGGACCCTATTACAGTGTTTCCGTCATACAGACATGATAGAGGTGAATAACCTCAAGAGCATGGATAGAAATAAAATGTGGGAATGAAAAAAAAAAAAAGAAAGGGTGGAGGTGGTGAGGGGAGGAGACTGAATGGGTCTTTCTTACACCAACCAACAGCACAGGCCAGCCATTTCAGGCGAGGAGGAGCAGGAAGCAAGAGTGAAGGGTGGTGTTCGTAAGTTCACAAAGAGGGCAACTGAACCCACTCTCCGTTTGCAGCCTCCTGACAGTTGTCTACCAAGAACACACCCATACACGTAGCTGGTAAATCCCACAACACTCGGGATCTTAAAATCCACTTACTTCTAGAGTGTTTCTTTGCAAATGATTTTGGAGTTTCAGTTGGGGAAGATGTAAAGGATCCCTGAGGGTGGCTGGTGGTGATGGTCACACAGGAGAGTGAATGCTCTTAATGCCACTGAACTGTACACCTTGAAGTGACTAAAATGGTAAGTTGTATTGTGTGTATGGGACCACAGTTTTAAGACTCAGATCTCATTAGCTCTGTAATTTGCAGAGATCACAGATGGAAAGGCAGTGTTAGTATTCAGAGTTGAGAACTTTTGTTTGGAAACCCACTTTGACCCATGTGTCATTTTACAGTGATTTCTTCTAGGAATTAAGAGAGTTTCCTTATACTCAATTACAAAGACATTTACTGAATGGTTTCGTTTTTTCAAATACACAGTGCAGTACGTTAGTTCTGTAGCAGGCAGAGAGAGCCTGATGAACGATGCTGCCAAGTCTGGATGGCATGGTAGAAGTGACGCCCTCTTTTTTCCATCTGGGTTCTAGGAAAGAAACCTAGACTGGTTCCCGAGGATGAGAGCCATGTCCCTGGTCAGCAGCGATTCAGAAGGAGAACAGAATGAGCTGAGGAACCTGCAGGAGAAACTGGAGTCCACCATGAAGCTTGTCACCAACCTCTCTGGACAACTGTCAGAATTAAAGGATCAGGTAAAGAAAAGAACCCTACCTGCCTACACACATACACACACCACTACAATACACACCAAATTTGGTGAGGGAGGAAAATAAAAAAAAGGAAAACAGTAGTGCTCATGTTACAATGCTGAAGTTTATCATCTGGACAAAAAAGGAAATGGGTGATAAGCCCATTCAGTCCATCAGTTTCCTCTCCGTTCCCCCCTCACTGCCCCTTTGACAGGATAAGCCTAGGACACCACTTTCCGTGCTGCTCAGGACGAGGTTTTAATGTGAAAAACAAAACCAGAAAATGAGAAAATGCAAACTACTTCAGTGAAGCGCTGTCCAGAAAAACACACTGTGTAAAACTGCCCTGTCTTCTTCACTGACAGATGATGACAAGCTGTTTCTGGCTTTTCTTTCCAGCCCTCAGAACTATCAGCTTCTTTCCCCAGGTACTTAGATTCAGCATCCAGGGGATAAACCCTAGTCCAGGAAGAGCCCCCTCCTCACTGACTGGCTGCCATCGTCCAGGCAGTGAGGCAGGTGCTGGGGGTGGGACAGTAAGCACTCCAAACGCACCCCTTCCGTCACCGAGCTTAGCCGTCCACACACGTGCTGCTGCATCCTGCTCCCTGTCCCTAAGATAAACGCCTTGCCCCTGTAATTAAGCCAGGGGAAGAAGGCAGCATCCTTTTTAATCCCCTCCTAGCCCCCTTAAAACAAGCACTCACAGTCACCAGGTGATGACCTCCGTGCTGGGCCAACCTGCACTCAGCCACATTGATTGGGATCCACCGTGCTTAAAGCTGTTTAATCAGTTCCATATACGAGATTATACATTTTACAGAGCAGTAGTTACCAGGCCAGGCTGGCCCGGAGGTAAGTGGTGAGGTAGACCCACAGCTGCTAGATTACTCTGGGGAACATAATAACTAGTGAAGACTCCGCCTAGAGTCAACTCTTCTTGGAGGTGGTTTCCATGGCACTTTAAGCAGTCCTACTTTGCATTGTTTCTTTGCCAACTAAATTATTCCAAACTGAACCCCAAGATAGTATCTGGCCTCAAATTAGTTTCTTTCACTTGTATTAAGATGCAAATAAAAAGACTAATGAGAGGAGAAAGCCTTACTTATGAAGGGTATCTCTGGTGCTGAGCTGGGTAGCCCCCTAAAGTGACTAATAACCTGCATAAGTAAAACTTACAGAGATATAACTAGTTTCCTTTGCTTATTGTTTTATTGAGTCTTTAACCCTTTTGTGAAACAACAATGGTCCCCAGGACTACACTGATGTCCATCTCCTGAGGCTGCTTGTGTTACCCCCGCTCCCCCAGAGGGAGGCAAGCTCTTTAACACATGGAGCGATGCTTGAGCTCCCTTCCTCTCCCTTAGAGCTGTGGCTATAAGAATCACCATTAAATCAGGTACTTTAAATTAGATGCCAAAAACTCGTAAGAGAAATTGATCTAATACAGACCTAAATAAAGGAAGCAGTTAGCTCTCTATACAGTGCATCTGTAAGCACGTCTGAAGCTATTATTGGGTAGTCTGTGGTAGTAAATGCCATGCAAGTAGGCCCAGCCTGTCCTCTCAACACTAAGAATCTGGGGTGTTGAATTGCTCCCTGAGGGTGGTTCTCAAGCTGCTTCGGTGATGCACACTTCGCAAAGCAGTGAACTTGGCCTAAGGAGTGAGTGGAGCCGAGGAATTCACCCAGAATCATAGGTGTACGAGGTACCCAAGACCCCAGGTGGCATTGGACCCAATTCCATCCTTTTGTTTGTTGAGGATACTCAGATACACAGCAGGCGGGAGCTCCTGGTCTTGCAGGCTAGGCTTGTTTCCCCTGTTTTGTTTCCTCACTGTATCCTGTTTGCCTTTCATGGTTGACTGTTTCAATTCTTACTCATTTTTTTTAAAAGTTAAGAGTTTCAGGAGTCACATCATGTATCAATACTTAAACATTATGAAGGATGCATTCACTGCCATGTTACATAACTGATCATAATAGAGACTTGGCATCAGGATTGTTTCTATGAAGCCAGAATTTTGGCTTGAACAACCTATGTAAAACTATGATTACGTATGAACTAAGGTTCATTAAGTGACATCAAAACCAGTGTGGTTTAAACTGCTTGGTTTCAGCTCTTTTTACATTTTTGTTTTAAAGTGAGCCGTTGGAACCACCCTTCAGAAAACCTTACCCTTATGAATGACTTTGAAATTGAACCACTTTTTCCTAGAAGATGTTATAGGCTGAAAAGAAATAGGAGGAAACGAGTAACTTATTCTAAAGTACCTTTACCAGGATTGATCTGCTTAGGTTTTAAGGTGTCCAGAATTACAGGAAAAACTCAGCATTGCTGCTTTTACTGGGGGAAACTTGGTTCTTTCAGAAGGAATTAGTCAACAGTTTCTTTTGACTTTGTAGCAAAGCTTTAAAGCATTTTTTGGAGAATCAACTTGTTGAAAAGATTCACATTTTGTTAATGTGGTGTGTAACAATCCTCAAGATTTCTTAACCTTTTCTGCATAAAAAGTCATGCAGATAGGCAGAGAACTGCTGGTTCTTAAATGGTAATTGTGAGAATTCTTGCTCTCCAAAGGGAAAAAAGTTTTGAATTAAAAAATAAAAAGCCCACAAATGATTAATGAACGAGAAACTCTGTGATATTTTTTAAACCCACTATGAAAGAATACCATTCAGTAGTAACAATGCTGGAAAATATAAAAATTGCTTCATCACTCAGATATTTTTTTCAGATCTTCTGGTCCAAAAAAACAGCATAATTGAGCAAAGATAGTTGAATGTCTTTGGCTTTAATCTTTATTGTTACTGACCTCTCTGGTGCTGGTTTTATTCAAATACCAGTTTGAGAAGAAGTAGTTCTTATCAAGGATACTAGTAAAAATCCGGTTAGTGGCTTTTCTATTACTGTCAAGAACAGTTAACTAAAATTGCTATTCTAAGTGTTAGTTCATGATGCTGCTCATCTTCAAGTTTCCCCTCCCAAGAGATTCTGAATACAAATGTGATTCTAAAATGTTATGGAAAAACCCAAAAGAACTTTCCGGCCAATCCAGTAGTTGTTAGGAATACTGGTAGTGCTTGAAATTCTTATCATATTAACATGGTACATTGTTTGGCGTTTTTCACGCAAGAGGGTTATTATCTTGTTAACTACATAAAGAAGGAAGGGATAACATGATTAGAATAATTCCTCACAGTTGGAAAATGGGATATTAAACCTTACCTGAAGGTCTGTGTTCCTTAGCCTGTGTTGGAATCACAAGAAGAGGCCCTCTAGGATACTGCAATCTATGCAGAAAGCAGCAGACCTCTAACAACAGGATACATCAGGAAAAGTACTGGGGGCCCGTCCGTCAGAACGAAGCCCATCTCACAGGGCACACGAGAAGCAGGCAGGCAGCCCCACGCGGGGCCTGGGGCGTCAGAGGAGTTGAGCTCCGACTTGTCGAGGAGCTGACCTCTGAGCTAACGAGGAGACGCAGCAGCAGGGGGGCAGCCTGGGAGGGGAGTCAGCATGGGCAACGGCATGAAAGTGCCTGGCGTGCCCCAGCAAAGGCGCTGTGCTGGGGCCCTTTCACTTGTTCTTCCGGCCAGCGTGTACTAAGCACCCGTCCGCCAGGTATGCAGCCCCAGGGACTGGGGTTACAAAGGTGAGCTAGGCCTCTTCTCCTCCTTCAAGGAACTAGGAGTCTGGAGTGGGAGACAAGTAGGTAAACAAATTAGAATTCAACATGGTAAGTATGTAACAGAGATTTCAAAGTTTGCTCTGGCAGTAAAGAAAAAGGCAGCACTTCATTCTGCCTGACCTGAGGGAGAGGATCTGAGTCACTGCCACGGAAACCTCTCAGAGATGGTCATGCAGCAGCGTGACAGAGTATCTGTCAGGGGAACTCGAGAGGACCACTACACTGGGGACCAAGAATGTGACCAGCTGTATGTTTACAGTGAGTCAGTATACCTGCCTTTGAGAGAGGCTTCAGCTGTTTTTTTCAGTATTTTAGGCTCGTTCTTAGGAACATGACTGATTTTATAGGACTGTGAAGAGCAGTTAGATCAAAGTCAGTGGAGGTGATGGAATTCCAGCTGAGCTATTTCAAATCCTGAAAGATGATGCTGTGAAAGTGCTGCACTCAATATGCCAGCAAATTTGGAAAACTCAGCAGTGGCCACAGGACTGGAAAAGGTCCGTTTTCATTCCAATCCCAAAGAAAGGCAATGCCATAGAATGTTCAAACTACCACACAATTGCACTCATCTCACACACTAGTAAAGTAATGCTCCAAATTCTCCAAGTGAGGCTTCATGAACCGTGAACTTCCAGATGTTCAAGCTGCTTTTAGAAAAGGCAGAGGAACCAGAGATCAAACTGCCAACATCCTCTGGATCATCAAAAAAGCAAAAGTTCCAGAAAAACATCTACTTCTGCTTTATTGACTACACCAAAGCCTTTGACTGTGTGGACCAGGACAAACTGTGGAAAATTCTTAGAGATGGGAATACCAGACCACCTGACCTGTCTCCAAAGAAATCTATATGCAAGTCAAGAATCAACAGGTAGAACTGGACATGGAACAATAGACTGGTTCCAAATCGGGAAAGGAGTATGTCAAGGCTGTATATTGTCACCCTGCTTATTTAACTTATATGCAGCGTACATCATGAGAAACGCTGGGCTGGATGAAGCACAAGCTGGAATCAAGATTGCCGGGAGAAATATCAATAACCTCAGACATGCAGATGACACCACCCTTATGGCAGAAAGTGAGGAGGAACTAGAGAGCCTCTTGATGAAAGTGAAAGGAGAGAGTGAAAAATTAGCTTAAAACTCAACATTCAGAAAACTAAGATCATGGCAACTGGTCCCATCACTTCTTGGCAAATAGATGGGGAAACAGTGGCAGACTTTATTTTTCTGGGCTCCAAAATCACTGCAGATGGTGACTGTAGTCATGAAATTAAAAGACACTTACTCCTTGGAAGTAAAGTTATGACCAACCTAAACAGCATATTAAAAAGCAGAGACATTGCTTTGTCAACAAAGGTCTATCTAGTCAAGGCTATGGTTTTTCCAGTGGTTATGTATGGATGTGAGAGTTGGACTATAAAGAAAGCCGAGGGCCGAAGAGTCGATGCTTTTGAGCTGTGGTATTGGAGAAAACTCTTGAGAGTCCCTTGGACTGCAAGGAGATCCAACCAGTCCATCCTAAAGGAGATCAGTCCTAAGTGTTCATTGGAAGGACTGATGTTGAGTAATGTTGAAACTCCAATACTTTGGCCACCTGATGCTACAAGAGCTGACTTATTTGAAAAGACCCTGATGCTGGGAAAGATGGGGGGCAGGAGGAGAAGGGGACGACAGAGGATGAGATGGTTGGATGGCATCACTGACTTGATGGACATGAGTTTGGGTGGAATCCGGGAGTTGGTGATGGACAGGGAGGCCTGGCATGCCGCAGTCCCATGAGGTCGCAAAGAGTCGGACACGACTGAGCAACTGAACTGAACTGAAAGATCAGTTGTGGTGACTGGAGCTTCCAGGCTGCTTAGAATCTGAGTAGCCACGGCCTTACTGTGACAGGAGGGCAGGCTGCGGCGTTTGTGTGCTGTGGATGAACTTTCTCTGCAGTGCGAGCCCTTAATCCTTTACACTGGTAGAGCAGATTTTGCCCATTTGCAGTCGACACTATTTTCAAGAAAAATCTTTTAGACATTTGGTTGCTTCTGACCTGTAAAGCTACCATATCATTTGCTTTCTGTTTAGACTGAGTCAAAAAGAAGGCATACAGAAATTCAAGCTAGTCTCTATACAGTTTATGAAGAACATTGGTTCAAATGTTCATCCTTAGCAAAATGTGGATTTTGAGGGTTTTTAAGTGTATCTACTACAAATGGGACATTTTGCACTAATCAAAGTAGATTTTTCAGTATTAAAATGTTGAGTTGTTACCTTAGATCTCAATCTGATGGATATTTTTATCTAGTCAGGTTTGTTTCAAATGTCCAGAGAGAATGTGCTAAGGATAGACTTTGTTTTGATATGGGTAATAGTAACAGATAATAATGATGCCTTAAATAAGATAAATATAGTGTATGTGAATCTATGTAGACAGGTAAGTAGGTTGAATTGAGCTAATAAGGTCAGGAATTATGTGAGAATGTATACCAAGGGACCAGGGAAACTTACCTGGTCAGCAGTGTTGAACTTGGTTTCCTATAGGCCAAATTCAGTCCCAGTGTGGGGTCTGTTTCACTGACTATCTCAGAAATAAGCCAAAATCAACAGGAGAGTTACATTTTCATATACTTGAATACTTTGGAAAAAAAAAAGTTCAAGTATATGAACTACTTGGTTTTCTTTTGTTACTGTTCCCATATAATTATCACTGGATGAGGATCGTGTCCAAAGGGCCAAATACTTAAGCAGCTGCCCCTGGTACTTTAACATTGATTACTCACTCAGATGACGCCATTCTGTCTACAAGGCCATGGCTGATCAAAACAGAACTCGGGCAGTCAGATTTGTGTGCCGACCATGTGCTCAACTGCAGAGAATCATCCCTGAGATCTCATTTTGAGAAAATATACCCAAAGTACTTTTTAAGTATTCAAGTATATGAAAACGTAACTTTTCTAAGGATCTTGGCCTCTTTCTGAGACAGAGAAATGCTCTTCTAGAGCAGCAGTGTGGTCCTAGATCCACAGCGTTAACAATACCTTGGAACCTGTTAGCAATGCAGATTCACCGACCTTACCCTGAGCCTCCTCAATGGAAACTCTGTGGGCCCTTTGATCTGTGTTGTAACAAGCCTTCGGGGTGCTTCTGGCACATGCCAAAGTTTAAGAACTATTATTCTAGGGAAATAGGAAGCAAAATTAAGTATGTGCTGAAAGTGAAAGTGTTAGTTGCTCCGTCAGGTCTGACTCTTTCCCCCTCCCCTGCCCCGAGACTGTGGCCCGTCAGGCTCCTCTGCCCATGGAATTCTCCAGGCAAGAGTACTGGAGTGGGCTGCCATTTCCTCCTCCGGGGGATCTTTCCTGCCCAGGGATGGAACCTCGGTCTCCTGCATTGCAGATGAATTCTTTACTGTCTGAACCACCAAGGAAGAAGCCCCAGGAAAGTATGTGCTAGGTTCTTGAAATTACCAGGTACAACCTCTGCTTGAACAAAGGTTTTGGCCACTCACCTCAATAGGAAGCTTCAAGGTCAGGGACTGAGGGATGGTGATGCGATCGTTAGTTTAGAAAGACAACCCTGAAGAATTAGAGTCAGACCACCACTGAGGTATCAGGTGATACCTATAGCCAATAGATTGAAAAATCACAGGAAGCTGATTGGACACACAGGCATGAGGCTACACAACATACAGAGAAGATCATCTCAAATTAAGTAGAAATTTATAGAAAAATTTCAGGAAAAACTTCAGTGGCCAACTTCAACCGTGGAAAAATCTCAGCATCTTTAAATGGAAGCTTTGAGTACCCATCAGTACGAGTTGAGCCCACCAAGATTCCTAAATCATTGAGAATGCGGAGATTATTAAATTTAGTGAGTTCTGTTGGAGTCCTTCTCAAGGCTACCTGCCAAGGGACTAGTTTGGGGGTGAAAGTCTGGGCTGAGTATGTGAAGTATCAGGCAGTGAGATGACTGCATCACCATCTAGTTGTCAGTTTATTCCATGAGTCACAGGAGGCTCTCCTGCAGCTGAATCTGTGAAGTATAGTAGAGGATTGTGACACCTCCTTTAAAGATTTGTCACTCATCTAAGAAAACTTTAAAGGCTAGCAGAATACCCCTAATTCAACTCTTCATAAGAGGCTTTGTAAAAAGTTACCTTTTGGAAATACTCCTTGTAAATCTTCTCTCCTAAAATACAACTGAAGGCATTTCATAGGAGTCTCAACATAGTATTTTGATATGAAAGGAAAACTGCTGTTTCAAATAAGGCAAAATAACTACTTTAAAATTGAACTGAGGTAACATATTCTCATTTTACTTTCTCTCAGGGTATTTTGTACCAAAAATTAGTCCAGGTGAAAACAGATATAAGCATCTACAATGTGACAGACACGATTAGAAAATTTACATACATCCTCTCTATGAGGTCGGAATTATTACCCTCATTTTATATGAATGAAGAAACAGACTTTGAAAAGTTACAACAACATAAAACTTTATGGAAATAGGTCTGTCTGATTCCAGTGCCCACATCCTCTATATTAATACTGCTAAACCCTAATTCCTCTCTGACTTTAGGAAGCCAAAAATCTAGAAGCAGGATCTAAAACCACTTAGAGATAACAATTTTATCCGATATTTCATATAGCTTTTTTACCTTAATTGACCTAAATGCCCAGCATCAAATCCAGAGTTGGGATAACTGGGTTAAGAAAAATCTAAATACAGGGAGTTAATTATGCACTGAAATAGGCAGAACTGAGCTAGATACCTGTCAATATGAGAACTGGTTTAGTTCAGCAGCCAAATAAAAGGTCCCAACTTCTTGTTTGCAGTTTTGGAACCACGGTTTCATTTGAGCAGCCTTAAGAAATGGTCTTTCCTGACCTTGGTGTGTGTAGGGGGTGAGGACTGGTCACCACTGGGTGCCAGGCCATGATTTATGTTATTCAGTTGCCCTGGACCTGAGGTGTTAGGACATTATCATCTCCCTAGAAACTCTATGTGATTTTTTTTTCCTCTCAAAACTATCCAAGAACCGTTGGAGAATAACCGAGACACCCTGAAGACAGTGGACTCAATCTCTCTCAAACTTAGAGTTCTAAACACATCAGACAGTTTCTTGAGTGTTTAGCATGTTGCAACTCTCATACAAAGCTATGATTTGGACGTAGATTTGGGAAACAAGACTCTTGTGCTTTAACTGCTTTTCGTTCCTTTGTGAAACAAGTAGCAAGCAGAATTTCTGAATGTCACGTTGCATGACGAGGGCACAGAATTCCCCACCCTGCCCAGGTAGATGCCCTTTTTGAAGCTGTGTGTTTGATATACTAACGGTATGCTATTTGTAGAAAGTGGGTTTCAGTATAAACCATAACCACAGAGGTAAGTCTATGGTTGAGTATACGATTTGACGTACAGGAAGTGTCTGGGTCTAATGATGAAACTTTTTAACTTTCCAGATGACAGAACAAAGGAAGCAGAAACAAAGAATTGGTCTTCTAGGACATCCTCCTCACATGAATGTCAACCCACAGCAACCAGCATAAGCAAATGAACTAAAGGCATCGTATTTACCTTTTTAAATTATTTTTAGTGTGGGTCTTGCTAAATTAGTTCTGATTCACCCACAGAGGTTACATTTATGCTTAGTATATTTGTAAATACTCAGTTTTATACTGTATGTATATGATTGCTACTCTCCAGGTTTGGATATATGTATTGTAATTAGAATTGTTGGCAGGGTGAAATTTCATTTGTGCCAAAAAAGTATTTAAAATGCCTTTTTGGGAAGGACTAAAGAAAGCACCTGACTTGCACTTGAACCACATTATAGATTTAAAAGTATATGACATGTATTTTGTATTTAAATCTAGAATAACCAGTATTTATGTTTTTTATAAAACTGTGCAATACCAATTATGCAATCACCATAAATTTGTAACTCCTGTGTATCCTAAGGGGAGTGCACATCTTTGAAGCTGGTGTGTTAATAGTATGTAACAAATGGTTAAATGATGCTGCTGCCAAAACCATATTACTAGTGAGTTTCGGGCCCCCGGGCGTTTTGTGCCATACAATGACCCTGTGGTGATAGTCCTTCTCGTTGCTAGCGGCACCAGGGCCTCTGTCTCCTAGTGACCGCGCTCCGAGCCTCGACTGTCAGGTCAGCATTCATTATAAGAAAAGCAACTTTAGTTTCAAAGATACTTTTAGGCTTCTGAATTGATCATTTAAACTATGTCTTTTAAGTAAGAGCGCTAAAGTAGAGGCTCAGACTTTAGTTTGCCAAGTTAATGAATTTTTTAAAGGGAAATTTCTAAGCCACGTTTGAGGTAAATGCATACTGCTAGCCCATCAATGTCATCTCCAAGGTGAATTTTGGTGTCACTTCATAAAGAAATGAATAATTGATGGTCTCTAGATGATCTAGTCCAAACAGTTGATTTTTTTCCTTCATCAGAACCAACATGCTACAGTAGCTAAGAAGTATTAAACTATAGCCATCCTGATAGAGATGAAATATGATCTATCCCATTAGAACTCATAGTTTGAACACTGACATGTTATCCTTGTGAACGAGCCACATTTTTTTTCTTTGTCACATGATTTCTTTGCTTGATGGATGAAAAGTATGAGAGGAAACTTTTATATCTGTTGCCTAGTTTTGTACATGGATCTCATTTTACAAGAGACTCTCTCTACCAAAAAACGTTTAAAAATGTATTGAAAGCTGAGTTCTGAAATGAGTAAAGTTTGTAAATGCATATATAAAAATATTTAATAAATGATGCAGAATAAAATACTGTGACTGAGTGATGGCTTTCATTTAGACGTTTCTATACGTCATCACAGCTATTCCAATTATATATTTTCTTTAGGACCAACTTAAAAGTATAAATGGCTTACTTACCAGGTTGATTCTGAAAGTGCTTCCCTGAGGAATGAGAACTCTGAGAGCTCCTGAACAAATACAGGGGAGGGTTCAGTCCAGTGGCCACTGGTTCTTCTTGACGGGTGACGGCCAATCAGACTGTCACGGGTAACGTGGGCGCACGTGGTCGAGTCCAGAATGCCGGTTCAGGCTCCCGCTCCTGCACTTTCCCTGGGGGACCTGGAACTTGTCATCTGAGCAGCGAAGTCAGCTTTCCTTCAATGGTCAGAGGCCTTTGTAACAGCTGGAAATGTCTGACAAATCTAACTCATCCAAAGGCAGAGAAAGGCGTCCCCTCCTTAGAGCACTGCCTGCCCTGGTTGCTCGTGTAACGCTGATTTTCTCTGTGCTTTGCTAAATAAGAATAATTAGCATCCAATGTCAGAAACTAGGTTGGGATTAAACTCCACTTAAATGATTAACTTCAAAACCAATGCTTCTGCGTTATAAATTTGGTAACTTAAAAAACAAGTGAATCCTTTTCCAGTCAATACAGCATATCTCCATAGAATTTTTCCATAATAAAACCAATCCAAGATAGATACGTACTTGTATCTATGAACAAACCACCAGCACGCCATGCCAAACCCCACCACGTGAGCCCCAGCCCGACGAAGACTTGCTCCCCTTGGCTCTCCCTCTGACCTCCCGAGCTGCCCAGCCCGGCGAGGCAGTCTGTGTGGTTTGTCTCCCAGCCCCTGTCCCACCTCATTCACCGCCAAGTTCTGCTTTGACATGTTCAGGTGGCGGCTTTTACAGGTTTGTCATGTTTCATTTGATTCCTGTCACTTGATACAGATCTTCATTCGGTTCGCCAGCTTCAGCAGAAAATAAATGGAATTCTTCTCCACCCCACATGCAGTAGATTCTACCAGTGGAGTTTGGGTGTGAACAAAAAGCTGGTACAACTGAAACAATATCTGAAATTATAGCTCCCGTGGCCTTTGATGTATAATTGTGATTTCACCTTTCTCCAGACATCGCTTTTTCAACACTTGTATTTCAAGGTCCAAGTCGCCTTTAAAGTTACTCAGTAGCATGGAAACTTACATTGCCATATGTAAAATAGCCAATGGGAATTTGCTGATGACTCAGGGAAATTAAACAGGGGCCCCGTGACATCTAGAGGGGTGGGACGGGGAGGGAGACGGGAGGAAGTTTCAAAAGGGAGAGGATATATGTATACCTATGGCTGATTCATGCTGAGGTTTGACAGAAAACAAAATTCTGTAAAGCAGTTATCCTTCAATTAAAAAATAAGTTACTCAGGTGAAGAATCAGTGCTATTGGACTAACAAATGTACAGCATAGTGCTTTCGGCTCTGATCATTTAATTTTAAAAGTTTGCTGTAGCACCAACTGAGATTTCAAGATTTTGCCAGTTTCCTTAACTAAACCATTTGTTATGTCAAAGGGTCTGGGAAACTCCATTCCACTGTTCTAATGTTTATATTATCTTTCCCATTTCTACTTATGTCCCTAAAATTCTGTAGTGATAAACCTTGTTTTCTCCTACAAATAAAGCTTCCATTTTTCTGAGTCCTAAAGCTTTATTTGATATTCCACCCTGTACAACTGTTCTTAGAACTGTGTAACTCTATTCACACACACATACAAAATACAACTCTTTATTTTGTTTTTAAAAAATATGATTCAACCCACCTGTTTTTCTTCGGTTGGTTTCATTTGGTTCTACTTTCTGAAAATGAATTGCTTGATTTTGTGCTTGTAAAAACTGCTCTTTCACCCTGTTTAAACATTTCCTAACGTAAATTATAAAGCAAGCAAACGTTATTTGTGGGAGCTAACCAGCAACACTGTCTCTGCAGTAGCAAGCTGAGCACAGTGTTACTTATGTGCTAATGGGAAATTACCAAGTTCTTCACGGTAAACTAAGGAATTATCACATTAAAATCTCAGTTACTGATTTCTGTATCTTCCTCCCATGGTTGGTTCGGATAATGTGCTAATGAGAGACAGCCTATAAGTTTCTGCTAGTTGTTTTAAGGCTAATCATGAGAGCTTTCTGGGCTACACAGATGGAAATTTAGTCTTTTAAGACTATTAATTATGAAAGGAGAATAAGTATGTACTTACACAAGTAAGTTTTGCTAAAATAATGTTTTCACAGATTTGAAAAAACAAAATGTGCTTGATAGCAGGCTTAATTTATATGACAATAAAACAAGTTTACACAAGACAGGATGTCATAACAAAGGACTCCTACTGAAGGCTCTTGAGACAATGTGTTCCTATCTGCCACAGAGCAGGAGGGAAACTTTTCATTTTTAATTGGAGAATAATTGCTTTACAATGTTGTATTGATTTCTGCTGTGTGACAATGTAAACCAGCTATGATACATATATTCCCTTCCTCTTGAGCCTCCCTCCCACCCCCGTCCCACTGCCCCGTCATCACAGAGCACGGGGCTGAGCTCCCTGTGCAAACAGCAGCTCCCCCCAGCTCCTATTTCACACATGGTAGTGTACAGAAGCCAGGGCCACTCTCTCGATTCGTCCCACGCCCTCATCCCCTTATTGTGTCCACAAGTCTGTTCTCTGTGTCTGTGTCTCTCTTCCTGCCCTGAAAATAAGTTCATCAGTACTATTTTTTTAGGTTCCGTATATACGCTTTAATATATGATGTGTGTTTTCCTCTTTCTGACTTATCTCACTCTCACAGGCTCTAGGTTCCTCCACCTCACTACAACTGACTCAAATGCATTCCTTTTTTATGGCAGAGTAATATTGGAAGTGTAAATTGATACAGCCAGTATGGAAAAACAGTATGGAGGTTCCTTAAAAATCTAGGAATAAAGCTACCATATGACCCAACAATCCCACTACTGGGCATATACCCAAAGAAAACGATAGCTCAAAAAGACACATGTGACCCCAATGTTCAGAGCAGCACTGTTTTCAATATCCAGGACACGAAAGCAATCTAGATGTCCATTGACAGATGCATGGATAAAGAAGCTGTGGTACACATATACACAACAGAATATTAACCATGAAAAGAAAATTTTCATTGTAAAGGTAAGAAATTGAGCCTTAGAGTGGTAAAGGAACTTGGCCAAGGACCTAAGTCCAGAATAAACGAAGGCCCCCCTGACTCGGCCAAACAGGAGAGAGTTCTCACACCTACCATTTTCCCTCCATAAAAGGGCTATCATATCTTATTAGTAGCAGTTTCCCATAATGGTTCTTCCTTTACAGGAAGTCCTTATGCAGAACTGTATTTTGTCCAATACAAATGGATTTCCTTTTCAAACCTACGAGGATCTACACGCTAGAAAGTACTGAAGGTGATTACTTTGTCAAGAGTGAAAACTTTGTGGCAAAGATAAGAAGCTTCTAAAATCTCTATCTTTTACAACTACCCATCTCATGTCAATACCTCTTATTTAACTGCATTTTTCAACAAGAGAATCTTTTCTCAGACAAGGTGGCTTTCTCCACATGAAATATTCCACACAGGCTGGCATCCTTTGTACCAGAGAAGTCGGTGTTGATTGGCCAACCCTGCTCTCCTTTCATTATACTGATCACTTGTTCACAATCAACTAGAATGTTGGAAAACCCCCATAAAGATTTCGATTTTACAGAAAGTACCCAAAATTCCGCCAGTTTTGCATCACAAAGTAGTGGTTAAAGTAGAGTTTTGAGTAAAATGCCATGCGTGTGGTTTTTGTGGGTGGTTACAGCTCAGAGCGATTCTTGGGCCTCGTCAGTAATCTCCAGGCGACAACGAGGCTGGCTATTAACAAACTAAGACGATTCTGATCGTCGCAGCAAACGTGTCTCCGTCTTTGGTATCCTATGCCACCTTAGGCAACTCACAACCTCAAGGCTGATTCAGAAGCATAACTAGCCTTCACGTCCGGACCTCAAAACCTACCCAGTGGAAGACAATAAAAAGACCACTGGTGGGTTTTTACACTGGGTTAAGTTTGACAATGCTCATGGGCTATGAACTCCCCAGCTGCTGGTGGTTTAAACTCATTTAGTAAAACAAATCTCTAGCCCACTGGGGTACTACATTAAAAAAGAAAGAAAAGAAAAAAAAAAGAACCCAAGGAGAAACTTTAAATATTTTAAGGTCATGACAAACCAGTGTGAAAGAGAATCCTAACACCTAGAAGTGAAACTGCATCATCCACCCAGCCTGGAAAGAAAAAAGAAAGCTAAAAACCACGATCGATTAAGAATGCCGAGTCTGAGAAAACCCCTAAGGTGAATTCTGAACAACAACAAAAAAAAGAGTCCCACAACACAAGAAGTGCATACTGTATGCAAGAACTGCTAATGGAAAGAGTTTGCCAGCATTTCTGTAATGACCTCATGAAAGACGACTGCTCCTATGTAAATGAAACTGTAGACAATCCAGGAATTTAACCTGTCCATTTCAGAACTGAATTAAGCTAGTGATTTAATCTTTTTGACATACATTGTCACCTATAGCATCTCATGAAGACTTGTCAGAAAGCTCTGTAGAAGAAAAACAATCTAAAAAGGCCACATACTATATAAATCCAAGTAAACGACATTCTGGGAAAAGTAACACCATGGAGACAATAAAAAGAGCAGTGGTTGTCAGGAGTAGGAATGGGGCATGGATGAATGACAGAGAACACGGAATTTAGGGCGACGAGACCTTAAAGGTGGAAAGATGTTATACATTTCCAAAACCCAAAGGATGTAAAAAGAGAGTGAGCCCTAAAGTAAGCCGTGGGTGATCATGATGTCAATGTAGGTTCCCTCAACCATAACCACAGTGCTGAGGGATGCTGGCAATGAAGGAGTGGGAAAGGTACATGGGCGTTCTCTGTACTGTCTATTCAATTTTGCTGTGAATCTAAAAGTGTTCTTAAAAAGAAAAAAGTTAACTAAACATTTTTTTCAAGAAAACAAAAAATGGTTGGATAAAATACTGATGCATGCAACAGTTATGACCCTTGAGAATTTTATGCCACGAAAGAAGCCAGTCATAAAAGACCACATATAGTATGATTTCATGTATATGAAATGTTCAGAAGAGGCAAGTCAAGTCTACAAGAGACAGAAAATAAATGACTGGTTGCCCCGGGCTAACAGGGGTGGGGTGTCAGAAAGAAATGGGGAATGACTGCTAATGTGGGCTAAATTCCCAAGTCTTGACATGACATGTTTGGGTCATATCAAGTCATTTTTTAAAACTGTTATCTTTAACATCCAAACTGTTTACTATCCATTTGAACTGAATTCACAAATAAAACTATTATAGAGCTCACAACTCCTGGATAATTAATCTCATATTTGTGATCAGTGTTGAATTTAAGTCTGACTTCCTTTTTACAAAACCATCAGAAAAGACACTTTACCTAGGGGTGATGATGTATCTCTTTAGTTTATGAAGTACTTTTATCTACATTTTCATTTAAACCTCCCAACCCTGTTACGTAGATATTATCCCTGACATGTGCATGGTCCTATATTATAGCATCTTTCACATTCAGATGCAAGTTTTAGATCGTATCTCATATAACTGTGTGAAGCCCATGACTTTCCTTAACAATTGCAAGGATTCTAAGGTGAGTGCTCACAACTTGGTAATGAGTCCTTGTCACTTTTTGATCCCAAGTCTTGGTTGCAACCTAATTCTCATCACCTCCCCTCTCTCTATTCCACCCCACCCTAGTGTAGACACAGCTGGCTCTACCCTCTAATTTAAAACACATGAACATCCGGGTGTTGTGAAGAGTGGGCCTCTTTAGAGTGTAATACTAGGACCCACTTTCTTTCATCACCCCTGCACAAATAAAGGCACAATAAAAACAAAATTAAAAAAAAAAAGTTTCTTCCAGCTTCAACTAAAAGCTAAAATTTGGGACTTCTCTGGCGGTCCAGTGTCTAAGGCTCTGCACTCTCAATGCAGGGGGCCTGGGTTCCATCTTTGGTCAGCTAACTAGATCCCCCATGCTGCAACCTGACAAGCCAAATAATTAAATAAAAATAAATATTAAAAAAAAAAAAAACACAAAACATTTTTACTTCTTTTTTATGCAGAACAATTTTAGCCCCCTGGACCCAACCCTCCCATTGAGATTAGCCCTTTACCTTGACCAAACAAAAAGAGACCATAATTCATCTGTTTAGCTTTCAACTCAAAGAGCAACTAGCTTTTAAATAGCTTTTTTCCCCCACTTCCGGATATCTCCTAATCTTAGAGAAGAAGACATCAGTTTGGAAAGGTGAAGCAATTTGACTAAACCAGAACATCAGACCTGGGATTTAAAGGCAGATCATGTGATCATATACACTCATCCGTGGGATCCATGAGGAACCCATGGGTAGTAAAATTTGAGGACACTCAAACCCCTTAGGGGAGTACAGTCAGCCCTCTGAGGCCATGGGTTGCGAATCCAGAGGCTCCATATCCAAGGACTGGAGGACTGACTGCAGCGCACATGCTCCTCGCTAGGCCCATGCTTCACCACACCGGGGTGATCCTGCCGATAAGGTGCTGGCCTCCAGCTGTCCGCCTGTTGGGGGAAGATCTGGTATATACCAGGCCAGAGTTCTCGGAGAGGCTAAGTAAGAGTTCTTAGGGTAAGGACTGTAACTAGTCCATTTCATTCAGTACATAGCACAATTCCTGCCAATAAAGGGGCTCAAGACATTTGAGGGGGGAAAAGATTGTGAGCCTTCACTTATGTCCTTGGGGGTTTTGGAGCCAGGGCCAGGTAAGAGTCTTTCATTCAGGAAGGACTATTTAGCAGTCCTTAGCAGATCTCTACAAAAAAGATCTTAATGATGTAGATAACCCCATTGGTGTGATCACTTGCTTAGAACCAGACATCCTGGAATGCAAAGTCATGGTGGGCCTTAGGAAGCATCACTACAAACAAAGCTAGTGGAGGTGATGGAATTCCAGCTGAGCTATTTCAAATCCTAAAAGATGATGCTGTTAAAAGTGCTGCACTCAATATGCCAGCAAATTTGGAAAACTCAGCAGTGGCCACAAGACTGGAAAAGGTCAGTTTTCATTCCAAACCCAAAGAAGGGCAATGCAAAAGATATGTTCAAGCTACTGCACAATTGCACTCACTTCACATGCTAGCAAAGTAATGCTCAAAATTCTCCAAGTTAGGCTTCAACAGTACATGAATCATGAACTTCCAGATGTTCAAGCTGGTTTTAGAAAAGGCAGAGGAACCAGAGATCAAATTGCCAACATCCACTGGATCACAGAAAAAGCAAGAGAGTTGCAGGAAAACATCTACTTCTGCTTCATTGACTATACTAAAGCCTTTGACTATGTGGACCACAACAAACTGTGGAAAATTCTGAGAGATAGGAATACCAGACCACCTTATTTGCCTCCTGGGAAATCTGTATGCAGGTCAAGAAGCACAGTTAGAATGGCCATGAAATAACAGATTGGTTAAAAACTGGGAAAGGA
This sequence comes from Cervus elaphus, assembly GCF_910594005.1. Classification (NCBI taxonomy): domain Eukaryota; kingdom Metazoa; phylum Chordata; class Mammalia; order Artiodactyla; family Cervidae; genus Cervus; species Cervus elaphus. The sequence continues at coordinate 33,661,264 of NC_057838.1, read as the reverse complement.
ATACATCTAGGCTGTATATTGTCACTCTGCTTATTTAACTTATATGCAGAGTACATCAGGAGAAATGCCTGGCTGGATGAGGCACAAGCTGGAATCAAGATTGCCAGGAGAAATATCAATAACCTCAGATATACAGATGACACCACCCTTATGGCAGAAAGCAAAGAACTAAAGAGCCTCCTGATGAAAGTGAAAGAGGAGAGTGAAAAAGCTGGCTTAAAACTCAACATTCAAAAAATGAAGATCATCGCATCCGGTCCAATCACTTCAGGGCAAATAGATGGGGAAACAATGGAAACAGTGATGGACTTTATTTTCTTGGGCTCCAAAATCACTGCAGACGGTGACTGCAGCCATGAAATTAAAAGACACTTACTCCTTGGAAGAAAAGCTATGACCAACCTAGACAACATATTAGAAAGCAGAGACATTACTTCGCTGACAGAGGTCTGCCTAGTCAACGCTATGGTTTTTCCAATAGTCATGTATGGATGTGAGAGTTGGACCATAAAGAAGGCTGAAGGCCAAAGAACTGATTCTCTTGAACTGTGGTGTTGGAGAAGAGTCTTGAGAGTCTCTTGGATGGCAAAGAGGTAAAACCAGTCAATCCTAAAAGAAACCAATACTGAATATTCATTAGAAGGACTGATGCTGAAATTGAAGCTCCAATACTTTGGCCACCTGATGCAAAAAGCCAACTCATTAGAAAAGACCCCGATGCTGGAAAAAATCGAAGGCAGGAGGAGAAGGGGATGACATAGGACAAGATGGTAGATGACATCACTGACTCAAGGGACATGAGTTTGAGCAAGCTCTGGGAGATGGTGAAAGACAGGGAAGCCTGGCGTGCTGCAGTCCATGGGGTCACAAAGAGTCAGACACGCCTGACCGACTGAACAATAGTTTAGCAGTGGCCCAAAAGGAGTTGCACAGACAATAAAAGATCAAGCAGTCACCACTCCTTTTGCTGCAGACCACTGAATCTTATAACTAACCAATACTCAATGAGTCCTGCTCCACAACTCAAAACATCCCCTACTGTTCCCTCTATGTGTTTTAGTCGCTCAGTTGTGTCGGACTCTTTGTGACCCCATGGACTGTAGCCCACCAGGCTTCTCTGTCCATGGAGTTCTTCACACAAGAGTACTGGAGTAGGTTGCCATTCCCTTCTTCAGGGGATCTTCCTGACCCAGGGATCGAATCTGGGTCCTCCTGCATTGTAGGGAGATTCTTTACTGTCTGAGCCATGATCAGGCAACCGTGATCTTCTCCTCTCTTTCAATTCTTGAAAAAGATAAACCTATAACTGTGTTCTCTGTATGCACCTGTCCTCTGGACCCACCTGCACCTCCACACCCTTCTCTCCTACCTGACTCCCTCATCCAACCAGGCTAAAAGACAACCCCTCAACCATCCGGGGATGATTATGACACCTCTCAGATCATACCAAAAGAGACAAAACACACCAAGAAGTTACGGCCAGGACTTCCCTGGTGGTTCAGTGGCTAAGACTCCAGGCTCCTAATACAGGAGACTTGGGTTTGATCCCTGGTCAGAGAATTAGATCCCACATGCCACAACTAAAGATCCTGCACGCCACAGCTAAAAATCAGCACAGCCAAATAAATACTTTAAAAAAAAAATTATGGCCATTTTGGGTAACACAGAAGCATGGTTTCTTTCCATGTGAACATACACCCAATGTGGATGAATCTCAAAAGGATTATGTTAAACAAAGTAAATCAGACTCAAAAGGCTACATGGTGTGTCATTCCATGGATATGACATTCTCGAAAAAACCTGCAGGAACGGAAATCAGGTCAGTGGTTGCTAGAGACAGGCGGTACGGAGAGGAAATTTATTACAAAGGGACACAAGTGAAACATTCTGGGTGATGGAAATAACCTCAGTGTATTGGCGGTTACTTGATTATACAAACCTTTCAAAATTCATAGTACTGTAACCTAAGAAGAGTATATTTTGCTATAAACAAATATAATTTGTTCACTAAACTTGACATGAAAAAAACTAGTGGAAAGGGGTAAAGGTCCAGGCCTGAAGTAACCTGCTCCCCAGGAGCTCTGATGCAGGCTGTCCATGGCCCATATTCTGAGAACTGCTAGCGTCTGGGTTGTGTCACAACGCCTTTGTCCTTAGCACATGCACTGTACTTACTTTTTGAGCTGAGTATCATTTCACAGTGATTAGGAGGATCTGGGTCAGAAATGTGCCCACTGGGGAGTCTAGGAGGGCTGGCAGTGAGACTCAAAAAAAAAAAAAAAAAAAGGATTTTTTTCTACTTTTAAAGAAATGCCTGTCTTTTAGAACTTACAAACAACAGTCCTATAGATACACTGCATTTGTTTTCTCTTGCTACTATTAACAAATTTTCCAAAACTTTAAAATTACCTTAAGCTTCTGGTTATCAAAGTCTTAAATGAGTTGACAGGGTTAAAGCCTTCAGGAGGCCCTAGGGGAGATTCATTTCCTTCCCTTTTTCAACTTCTAAAGCTGCCTGCATTCCTTGGCTCCTTGCCTGCTCCCACCTGCAAAGCTAGAAATGGCTGATCAAATCCCTCACAGCCTGTACCACACTGACGGTGATGCTATGCCTTCCTCTTTTACTTACTAGGACTCTTACGATGACACTGGTCCCATGTGACTAATCCAGGAAGTCTCCCTATCTCAACATCCTCAACATAATGACATCTGCCAAATCCCTTTTGCCATGGAAGGTAATATATTCACAAGGCCTAGGCATTAGGACATGAACATCCTTGAGGGGCCCATTATTCCACCTACCACATTTGCCTAAGCAGAAACCAGGCAGTTGCTCATGTTTAAGACAAGACAAGAAGAACAAATCACCAATCTGTTTTCATGCCTGATGGATTTGAATACAACTGGGAAAGTAATATTTTCTTCTGGTCCAAACAGGCTGAACAAGTCAGTTAATCAGCATGACCGTATAGAATGACGAAGCTACTACAAAGGATTGCCAAGACAGTCTGTGGCTTCCTTTTACTTTCACTACTGCTACTCTTGGAGAACCAGAAAAAAACTATTAAAAATGTGTTTACTTTTAGACACACACGCACACACACACACACCTTATTAGAGTTTTTACTGACTAGGGTTTTACCTGTAAGAATTAACATTTCAAAAACAAGTTAAAATTCATCAAGGTACAAAGAGAACAAGAGTGCGCCAAAAACATCCCACCCAGATAACCCTTGTTGATTAAACAAGCAAACAACAAAAGATGTGTAAGGTTAGAACATTTAAATAATATGCCATTCATATCTTCTACAGTGAACCATTTTTCCAAACTTATTGCTCACTTTTAAATTTCTTTGATATTACTTAACTTTGAAAAAAACTTAAAGATTCTGGTTGTCAGTTCAGTTCAGCCGCTCAGTCGGGTCCAACTCTTTGCAACCCCATGGACTGCAGCACGCCAGGCCTCCCTGTCCATCACCAACTCCCGGAGTTTACTCAAACTCATGTCCATTGAGTCGGTGATGCCATCCAACCATCTCATCCTCTATCAACCCCTTTTTCTCCTGCCTTCAATCTTTCCCACCATCAGGGTCTTTTCAAGAGAGTCAGTTTTTCGCATCAGGTGGCCAAAGTAATGGAGTTTCAGCTTCAGCATCAGTCATTCCAATGAATATTCAGGACTGATTTCCTTTAAGATGGACTGGTTGGATCTCCTTGCAGTCCAAGGGACACTCAAGAGTCTTCTTCAGCACCACAGTTCAAAAACATCAATTCTTCGGGGCTCAGCTTTCTTTATAGTCCAACTCTCACCTCCATACATGACTACTGGAAAAACCATAGCTTTGACTAGATGGACCTTTGTTGGCAAAGTAATGTCTCTGCTTTTTAATACGCTGTCTAGGTTGGTCATAGTTTTTCTTCCAAGGAGCAAGTGTCTTTTAATTTCATGGTTGCAGTCATCATCTGCAGTGATTTTGGAGCCCCAAAAAATAAAGTCTGTCAATGTTCCCCCTGTTTCCCCATCTATTTGCCATGAAGTGATGGGACCAGATGCCATGATCTTAGTTTTCTGAATGTTGAGCTTTAAGCCAACTTTTTCAGTCTCCTCTCACTTTCATCAACAGGCTCTTGAGTTCTTCCTCACTTTCTGCCATAAGGGTGGTGTCATCTGCATATCTGAGGTTATTGATATTTCTCCCAGCAATCTTGATTCCAGTTTGTGCTTCATCCAGCCTAGCATTTCTCATGATATACTCTGCATATAAGTTAAATAATCACGGTGATAATATACAGCCTTGATGTACTCCTTTCCCTATTTGGAAACAGTCTGTTGGTCCATGTCCAATTCTAACTGTTGCTTCCTGACCTGCATACAGATTTCTCAAGAGGCAGGTCAGGTGGTCTGGTATTCCCATCTCTAAGAATTTTCCACAGTTTGTTGTGATTCATGCAGTCAAAGGCTTTGGCATATTCAATAAAGCAGAAGTAGATATTTTTCTGGAATTTTCTTGCTTTTTTGATGACCCAACGGATGTTGGCTATTTGATCTCTGGTTCTTCTGCCTTTTCTAAATCCAGCTTGAATATCTGGAAGTTCACGGTTCATGTACTGTTGAAGCCTCACTTGGAGAATTTTGAGCATTAGTTTACTAGCATGTGAGATGAGTGCAATTGTGTGGTAGTTTGAGCATTCTTTGGCATTGCCTTTCTTAGGAATTGGAATGAAAACTGACCTTTTCCAGTCCTGTGGCCACTGCTGAGTTTTCCAAATTTGCTGGCATATTGAGTGCAGCACTTTCACAGCATCATCTTTTAGGATTTGAAATAGCTCAACTGGAATTCCATCACCTCCACTAGTTTTGTTCACAGTGAAGCTCCTAAGGTCCACTTGCCTTCACATTCCAGGATGTCTGGCTCTAGGTGAGTGATGACACCATTGTGATTATCTGGGTCATGAAGATTTTTTTCATATAGTTCTTCTGTGTATCCTTGCCACCTCTCCTTAATATTCTTCTGCTTCTGTTAGGTCCCTACCATTTCTGTCCTTGATTGTACCCATCTTTGCATGAAACGTTGCCTTGGTATCTCTAATTTTCTTGAAGAGATCTCGAGACTTTCCCATTCTATTGTTTTCCTCTAATTTTTGCACTGATCACTGAGGAAGGCTTTCTTATCTCTCTTTGGTATTCTTTGGAACTCTGCATTCAAATGGGAATATCATTCCTTTTCTGCTTTGGTTTTTGCTTCTCTTCTATTCACAGCTATTTGTAAGGCCTCCTCAGACAATATTCTGGTTGTCAATTCTTTAGCAAATATGTTTTGAAAATATTTCTTTCCTAGTCTGTGGCTTTTCATTTTCTTAGCAGAGCTTTTCAACAATCATAAATTTTTAATTTTGATAAAAACTAATTTATCCATTTTTTTCTTTTATGGTCACAATTTTTGTAACCTAAGAAATCTTTGCCTAACTGCAATCCCAAAGATTTTCTCCTATGTTTTCTTCTACAACAGTGGTGTAGAAGAGTGTATTCTGTGGTGAGAGAAATATGCTGAAATCTAAGCTAATCAATACAACAGCTTTAGTTAGCCACACATGGCCAATGAGGACTTGACACGTGGCTGGAACAACTAAGAAGCTCAATTGTTAAAACGTATTTAGTTTTAATTCTTTAAATTTAAAATAACCACATGTGGCTAACATATAGGACAGGAAGCTCAAGAGCAGCTTATAGTTTTAAATTTTACATTTTGGTCTAAGATACATTTTTAGTTAATTCTTGTATATGTACAAGGTATGAGTCAAGGTTCTTTCCTTAAAATATAGATGTAAATTATTCTAGCACCAAGTTTTTAAAAAGACTATCTTTACCCCCAATGAGTTATCTTCGCATCTTTGTCCAAAGTCAATTGACGACGTTTGTGTAATCTATTTATTGACTTCTTATTCCATTCCACTAGCCTATGTGTCCTTCCTATCACCAGTATCACATCGTCTTCATATTTGGTCAATTGATCTTCAACAAACATAACAAAAATACATACTGGAGAAAGGATGAGTTCAGTTAAGTTGTTCAGTCATGTCCGACTCTTTGCAACCCCATGAACAGCAGCACGCCAGTCCTCTCTATCCATCGCCAACTCCCAAAACTTACTCAGACTCATGTCCATTGAGTCGGTGATGCCATCCAACCATCTCATCCTCTGTCAACCCCTTTTCCTCCCGCCTTCAATCTTTCCCAGCATCAGGGTCTTTTCCAAGGAGTCAGTTCTTCACATCAGGTGGCCAAAGTAATGGAGTTTCAGCTTCAGAATCAGTCCTTCCAATGAACACCCAGGACTGATCTCCTTTAGGATGGACTGGTTGGATCTCCTTGCAGTCCAAGGGACTCTCAAGAGTCTTCTCCAACACCACAGTTCAAAAGCATCAATTCTTCGGGGCTCAGCTTTCTTTATAGTCCAACTCTCACCTCCATACATGACTACTGGGAAAACCAGAGCTTTGACTAGACACACCTTTGTTGGCAAAGTAATGTGTGCTTTTTAATATGCTGTCTAGGTTGGTCATAACTTTCCTTCCAAGGAGTAAGCGTCTTTTAATTTCATGGCTGCAGTCACCATCTGCAGTGATTTTGGAGCCCCCAAAAATAGTCTGTCACTATTTCTGCTGTTTCCTCATCTATCTGCCATGAAGTGATGGGACCAGATGCCATGATCTTAGTTTTCTGAATGTTGAATTCTAAGCCAACTCTCTTGCTTTTTTGATGATCCAGCAGATGTGGGCCATTTGATCTCTGGTTCTTCTGCCTTTTCTAAATCCAGCTTGAATATCTGGAAGTTCACGGTTCATGTACTGTTGAAGCCTCACTTGGAGAATTTTGAGCATTAGTTTACTAGCATGTGAGATGAGTGCAATTGTGTGGTAGTTTGAGCATTCTTTGGCATTGCCTTTCTTAGGGATTGGAATGAAAACTGACCTTTTCCAGTCCTGTGGCCACTGCTGAGTTTCCAAATTTGCTGGCATATTGAGTGCAACACTTTCACAGCATCATCTTTTAGGATTTGAAATAGCTCAACTGGAATTCCATCACCTCCACTAGCTTTGTTCTTAGTGATGCTTCCTAAGGTCCACTTGCCTTTACATTCCAGGATGTCTGGTTCTAGGTGAGTGATGACACCATTGTGATTATCTGGGTTGTGAAGATTTTTTTCATGTAGTTCTTCTGTGTATCCTTGCCACCTCTCCTTAATATCTTCTGCTTCTGTTAGATCCATACCATTTCTGTCCTTTATTGTGCTCATCTTTGCATGAAATGTTCCCTTGGTATCTCCAATTTTCTTGAAGAGATCTTTCCCATTCTATTGTTTTCCTCTAATTTTTGCACTGATCACTGAGGAAGGCTTTCTTATCTCTCTTTGGTATTCTTTGGAACTCTGCATTCAAATGGGTGTATCTTTCCGTTTCTGCTTTGGTTTTCACTTCTCTTCTTTTCACAGCTATTTGTAAGGTCACCTCAGACAATCATTTTGCTTTTTTGCATTTCTTTTTCTTGGTGATGGTCTTGATCCCTGTCTTCTGTACAAAGTCACCAACCTCCGTCCATAGTTCTTCAGGCACTATGTCTATCAGATCTAATCCCTTGAATCTATTTCTCACTTCCAGTGTATAATCGTAAAGGATTTGATTTAGGTCATATCTGAATGGCCTAGTGGTTTTCCCTTCTTTCTTCAATTTAAGTCTGAATTTGGCAATAAGGAGTTCATGATCTGAGCCACAGTCATCGCCCAGTCTTGTTTTTGCTGACTGTATGGAGCTCCTCCATCTTTGGCTTCAAAGAATATAATCAATCTGATTTTTGTATTGACCATCTGGTGATGTCCATGTATAGAATCTTCTTGTGTGTTATTGGAAGAGGGTGTTTCCTATGACCAGTGCGTTCTCTTGGAAAAACTCTGTTAGTGTTGCCCTCCTTCATTCCGTACTCTAAGGCCAAATGTGCCTGTTATTCCAGGTGTTTCTTGACTTTCTCCTTTGCATTCCAGTCCCGTATAATGAAAATAGCATCTTTTTTGGATGTTAGTTCTAGAAGGTCTTGCAGGTCTTCATAGAACCATTCAACTTCAGCTTCTTCAGCATTACTGGTCAGGGTATAGACTTGGATTACCATGATACTGAATGGTTTGCCTTGGAAACAAACAGATCCTTCTGTTGTTTTTGCGACTGCATCCAAGTACTGCATTTTTGACTGTTTTGTTGACTATGACAGCTACTCCATTTCTTCTAAGGGATTCCTGCCCACAGTAGTAGACATAATGGTCATCTGAGTTAAATTCACCCATTCCAGTCCATTTTAGTTCTCTGATTCCTAAATTGTTGATATTCATTCTTGCTATCTCCTGTTTGACCACTTCCAATTTGCCTTGATTCATGGACCTAACATTCCAGGTTCCTCTGCAGTATTGCTCTTTACAGCATCAGATTTTGCTACTATCACCAGTCACATCCATAACTGGGTGTTGTTTTTGTTTGGCTCCATCTCTTCATTCTTTCTGGAGTTATTTCTTCACTGATCTCCAGTAGCATATTGGGCATCTACCAACCTGGGGAGTTCATCTTTCAGTGTCCTATCTTTTTGCCATTTCATACTGTTCATGGGGTTCTCAAGGCAAGAATACTGAAGTGGTTTGCCACTCCCTTCTCTAGTGGACCACATTTTCTCACAACTCTCCACCATGACCCATCCGTCTTGGGTGGCCCTTCATGGCATGGCTCATAGTTTCATTGAGTTAGACAAGGCTGTGGTCCATGTGATCAGATGGGTTAGTTTTCTGTGGTAGTGATTTTCAGTCTGTCTGCCCTCTGATGGAGAAGGATAAGAGGCTTATGGAAGCTTTCTGATGGGAGAGATTGACTGGGGGGAAACTGGGTCTTGTTCTGATGGGCAGGGCCATGTTCAGTAAATCTTTAATCCAATTTCTGCTGATGGGTAGAGCTGTGTTCCCTCCCTGTTATTTACCTGGGGCCAAACTATGGTGGAGGTAAGATAATGCGACCTCCTTCAAAAGGTCCCATGCATGTACGGCTACACTCAGTGCCCCCGACCCTGCAGCAGGCCACCGCCGACCCACGTCTCCGCTAGAGACTTCTGACACTCCCAGGCAAGAGTGGGTCAGTCTCTTGCGGGGTCACTGCTCCTTTCTCCTGGGTCCTGGTATATACAAGGTTCTGTTTGTGACCTCCAAGGGTCTATTTCCCAGTCCTGTGTATGTGAGAAAGGACAGTCTCCAACAAAAGAGGCTGGGAAAAGTGGATATCCACAGGCAAAAGAATGAAACTGGACTATACACAAACATCAACTTAAAAGGTATTAAAAATTTATATATAAGACCTGAAACTGTAAAACTCCAAAAAGAAAACATAGAAGAAAAGCTTCATGACAGTGGTCTTGGCACTGATTTGAATGCCAAAAAGGACAGGCAAGAAAAGCAAAATAGATGAGTGAGGCTACATCAGACTAAAAAGCTTCTGCACCGCAAAGTAAACAATCAAGACTCAAAAGGCAATCTATGAAAAGGAAGAAAGTATCTGCAAACTGATAGGAGATTAATATTCAAAACATATAAGGAACTAGCATAATTCAACAGCAAAAAAGAATGAATAACCTGGTCAAAATGGACAAAAGATCTGGGAAGACATTTCTCCAAAGAAGATCTGCAAATAGCCAACACGTATATGACAAGATGCTCATCATCAGGAAAGCGCAAATCAAAACCACAATGAGATATCACCTTACACCTCTCAGGATGGCCATTATCAAGAAAACAAAATAACATGTGTTGGTGAGGCTGTAGAGAAACTGGAACCGTAGTGCCCTGATGGTGAGAATGATGGATGGCACAGCCACTATGCAAAATGGTATAGAGGTTAGTCAAAAATCAAAAATAGAACTACCATATGATCCAGCAATACCAATCTCTTGGTATTTATCCGAGAGAAATGAGATCAAGATCTCTAAGAGCTATATGTACTCCCATGTTCACTGAAGCACTGGTCACAAGCGCTAAAAGGTGGAAATAACTATTAGTCAACAGATGAATGGATAAAGAAAATACAGCACACACAGACAGTGAAATATTATTCAGCCATAAAGAGAAGGATATCCTTTTGTAGGCTACAAAATGGATGAAACAGGAGGGCATTATACAAAGTGAAAAAGCCAGCCAGAACAAATACTGCATTTTCCACTTATATAAATTATCTAAAGTTAACTAAGCAGACGGAGTATGGTGGCAGCCAGAGTCTGAAGGAAAAGAGGAAACGGGGAGTCGTTATTTAATGGGTATACATTTCCAGTCATGCAAGATCAAAAAGTTCTAGAGATCGGCTACATAACATTGTGCTTGCAGTTAGCACTGTATGCTAATCTATTACGAGAATAGGTCTCATCTTATGTGTTTTATGTTCTTACTACACTAAAAAAAACAGGATGGGGGAAGGGATAGTTAGGGAGTTTGGGATAGACGTGTACACACTGCTATACTTAAAACGGATAACCAACAAGGAACTACTATACAGCACAGAGTTTTGCTCAATGTTACGTGGCAGAATGGATGGGAGGGGAGTTTAGGGGGGAATAGATATATATATATGTACGGTTGTGCCCCTTTGCTATTGACCTGAAACTATCACAACATTGTTAATTGGCTATACTCCAAGACAAAATGTGGGCTTCCCAGGTGGTGCAGTGGTAAAGAATCCACTTGCCAATGCAGGAGACGCTAGCGGGTTCGATCTGTAGGTCGGGAAGTTCCCCCAGAGAGAGAAAACTCTTGCCTGAAAAATTCCATGGACAGAGGAGTCTGGCAGGTTCAACTCCATAGGGTTGCAAAGAGTTGGACATGACTGAGCGACTAAGCACTCACACAGTACAAAGTTACATGTGTATGCATGGCTGAGTCCCTTCGCTGTTCACCCGAAACTCCCACAACATTGCTAATCCACTATATCCCAATACAAAATGTTTTTGGTGTTAAAAATAGAGAAATAAATATTTTTTTTAAGTTAAAGGACAAAAAAGAAAAAGTCAGCAGCCCAGAAGGTTTGATCTTGGTGGCAGTTCTGGCCTCAGCTCACCCAAGAGCAGAGAACCTGCACTGTTCTGCATTGCTTGTGCAGTGAATTTTGGGCAGTTTCTCCTGGGTTAGGGTGATGGATACAGAAGCCAAATTATGGAGTCCACTAAAAATATTAAGAAATCCACAAGAGCCTACTGGAATCTTTACTCTGGGCCATTTCTGATGCTTAGCACACCCCAGATCTCTGGCTTTCTAGTATACAAGAACCTCAAGGTTACTCTGAGTGACCACAGTGGACGTTCATCTTTAAAGAGGACCCAGAAAACCTAATCAGGAGCCACCACAGGTTTGGAAAACACTGGAAGGAGCCTATTTAATAAAAGCAATTAGAGACTGAGATAACAGTGGGACTGCAGACAAGATGGAGAAGCAGAAGGACTTGAACTTACCTCCTCTCATGAAAACCACAATTAACTGCTGAACAACTATCAACAAAAAAAGACTGCAACCTACCAATAAAGGATATTCTACATCCAAAGACCAAGAAGAAGCCACAACCAGACTGTAGGAGGGGCACCTTCACAGTACTAGCCAATCCCTACCGACCTATGTGTGCCTGCTAAGTCCCTTCAGTCATGTTCAACTCTACGGATTGAACCCGATGGACTGCAGCCTGTCAGGCTCCTCTGTCCATGGGATTCTCCAGGCAAGAATGCTGGAGTGGGTTGCCATGCCCTCCTCCAGGGGATCTTTCTGACCCAGGGATCGCACCTGCATCTCTTACGTCTACCTGCACTGGCAGGCAGGTTCTTTACCACTAGCACCACCTGGGAAGCTCACCTACTGTGTGGGTGATCCACAAACTGGACAATAATTATATCGCAGAGGGTCTCCTGCAGGAGTGAAAGTTCTGAGCTCCACATGAGACTCCCCAGTCTGGGGGTCTGGTATCAGGAGGCAGAGCCCCCATTTGGCTTTGAAGGCCAGCAGGCTTGAGTGGAGGAGCTCCATGGAATTGGGGGAAATAGAGACTCCACTCTTGAACGATGCACACAAGGTTTCACATACAGTGGGAACCAGGGCAAAGCAGTGACTCCTCAGGGCTTTCCTGATGGCTCAGTGGTAGAGAATCTGCCTGCAGTGCGGGAGACACAGGAGACATGGGTTCAATCCCTGGGTAGGGAAGACCCCCTGGAGGAGGAAATGACAATCCACTTCAGTTTTCTTACCCAGAAAATTCCATGGACAGAGGAGCCTGGCGAGTTACAGCCCGTGGGGTTGCAAAGAGTCAGACACGACTGTGCAACTGAGCATGCATGCCCCAGGAGTCTGGGCCAGATGTACCTGCAGGACCTGGAGAGTCTCCTGGCAAGGCAGGGGTCCGCTGTGGCCCACTGCAGGGCCAAGAACACTGGTGGTAGAGGACCCTAGGGAATACTTCTGGAGGGAGCTTTCCTAGAAGTCCTGTCTTGGCACCAAGACCTGGCCCCACTCAATAGCCTGCAGGCTCCAGTGCTGGGACACCTCAGGCCAAAGAACCAACAGGGTGGAAACACAGCCCCACTCATCAACAGACAGGCTGCCTCAAGTCATCCTGAGCCCACAGCCACCTCGAGACATGCCCCCTGACACAGCCCTGCCCACCAGAGTGACAAAATCCAGCTCCACTCACCAGTGGGCAGGCACCAGTGCCTCCCACCATGAAGTCTGCACAAGCCCTGGAACCAACTCACCCACCTGGGGTTAAGTATTAGAGAAACACAAATCAAAACTACAATCAGAAAAAATAAAAATACAATAAGGTATCACCTCACACTACGCAGAATGGCCATAATAAAAAAATCTACAAACAATAAATGCTGGAGAGAGTGTGGAGAAAAGGGAACCCACTCGCACAGTAGGTCGGAATGTAAATTGATACAGCCACTATGGAGAACAATATGGAGGTTCCTTAAAAAATTAAAAATTTAGAACTACTAAAGACCCAGCCATCCCACTACTGGGCACATAAAACTACTAATGACCCAGCCATCACCCAGAAGTCAAAGTGAAAGTCACTCAGTTGTGTCTCACTCTTTGCGACCCCGTGGACTATACAGTCCATGGAATTCTCCAGGCCAGAATACTGGAGTGGGTAGCCTTTCCCTTCTCCAAGGGATCTTCCCAACCCAGGGATCGAACCCAGGTCTCCCGCATTGCAGACAAATTCTTTACCAGCTGACCCACAAGGGAAGCCCAAGAATACCGGAGTGAGTAGCCTATCCCTTCTCCAGCGGATCCTCCCAAGGAATTGAACCAGGGTCTCATGCATTGCAAGCGGATTCTTTACCAACTGAGCTATACAGCCTGAGAAAACTAATTCAAAAAGACACACGTGCCCCAGTGTTCACTGCAGCGCTACTGACAACAGCTAGGACATGGAAGCAACCTAAGTGTCCACCAACAGATGAGTATGTGGTACGTATATACAATGAAATATTACTCAGCCATAAAAAGGAACAAAACTGGGTGATTTGTAGAGATGTGGGTAGATCTAGAGACTGTTATACAGAGTGAAGTAAGTCAGGAGGAGAAAAACAAAACTAATGTCACATATTAACACATGTAAGTGGAATCTAGAAAAATGGTACAGACGAACCTAGTTCCAGGGCAGGAATAGAGACACGGAGGTAGAGAATGGACATGTGGACACGGCATCGGGGAGGAGGGTGGGATGAACTGGGAGGTTAAGACTGACATTCATACACTACCAAGGGTAAAACAGATAGCTAGTGGGAACCTGCAGTATAGCCCAGGGAGTTCAGCCCAGGGCGCTATGGTGACCTAGCCGGGTGGGATGAGATGGGCATAGAAGGGAGGGGCAGGTGGGAAGGCAGTCCAAGAGGGAAGGGATATATACACACACACAGCTCATTCACTAGAAACTAACACTGCACTGTAAAGCAATTATACTCCAATAAAAAATAAAATAGCTAGAAGGATATATTGTATAGCACGGGGAATACAGTCAATATTTTATAACAACTTTAAATGGAGTATAATCTTAAAAAAATTGAGTCACTATGCTGTGTAACTGAAAGCAATATAATACTGTAAATCAACAAACTTTCATGTTAAAGATTCAAGGTCTGCTGTTGGCGGAAATGTAAATTGATACAGCCACTATGGAAGACGGTATGAAGATTTCTTTAAAAACTAGGAATAAAACCAACATATGACCCAGCAATCCCACTCCTAGGCATATACCCCGAGGAAACCAAAACTGAAAAAGACACGTATTCCATTGTTCATTGCAGCACTATTTACAGTAGCTAGAACATGGAAGCAACCTAGATGTTCATCAACAGATGAATGAATAAAGAAGCTGTGGTACACAACATATACAACAGAATATTCAGTTCAGTCACTCAGTCATGTCCGACTGTTTGCGACCCCATGAACTGCGGTTTACCCAAACTCATATCCATTGAGTCAGTGATGCCATCCAACCATCTCATCCTCTGTCGTCCCCTTCTCCATTATTCAACCATAAAAAAGGAATGCATTTCAGTCAGTTCTAATGAGGTGGATGAACCTAGAGCCTATTACACAGAGTGAAGTCAGTCAGAAAGAGAAAGATAAATACTGTATCCTAACACATATATATGGAATCTAGAAGAATGGTACTGGAGAACTTATTTACAGGGCAGCAATGGAGAAACAGACATACAAAATAGACTTATGGACATGGGGAGAGGGGAGGAGAGGGTGAGATGTATGGAAGGAATAACAGAAACTTACATCACCAAATGTAAAACAGACAGCCAACGGGAATTTGCTGTGTGGCTCAGGAAACTCACACAGGGGCTCTGTATCAGCCTAGAGGGGTGGGAGGGGCGGGAGGTGGGAGGGAGGGTCAAAAGGGAGGGGACATATGTATACCTATGGCTGATTCCTGCTGAGGTTTGACAGAAAACAAAAAAATTCTGTAAAGCAATTATCCTTCAATTAAAAAATAAATTAAAAAAAATGCAATAAAAAAAATATCTCTGTCAAGATTCAAGGTCTGCAACACGCCAACTTAAGTTTTTACCAATTATGTTCTAGAATAATAAGCCGTTTTTTAAAGAAAAACATTCTACTCATATTTCTTCAATTATTTCCCCTTTTCCATCCTGTTTATCTGTCATGTCAGTATCCTTTGCAGGTACTGAAAACCACGTCTTACCTGGACCCTCAGCAATGGTCTCTTAATGGTTGTTCCTCCTATTCACCCTCTTGAAGTGCCCAGGTTTCTCCTATCCTACTTTCCAAAATCTTGACTCACAGATTCAAAGTCCTTTGACTCCTTCTTCCTTATCTATCCTCATCTTTCACACTTTCTCCCTTCAACAAAGCCGCTGCCCCCAACACACCCATACATCTATAATGATTAACACTATTCTCCAGGTACTAGAAAAATGAATGCACTCTGCATCCTCTTCTCACATGCTGCTCCTTTACTGAGAATGTCCATCTCCTCCTGCCTTCACTTGCCTTTTACTTATCCTTCAGACCTCAACTAAGGTATCCTTTTCCTGAGAATCTTTCCATGACAGTCTAAGCTAGGCTGTGTGCTCTTTATCCCTTACCACACTGAAGTTATTTTGCTCTCTGCTACTCTGTCTAAATTGTAACTCCCATGAGAGCTGGGGCTGCTTTACATCTTTTTCACCACTCTATTCCTGTTACTGTTAAATTCAGAAATCCTTATTTTAATAATAGAAACAGGTACAAATCAGAATGGAGGAGTCAACACAGAGAAAGAAGTGTAATTCAGCTATACTGACTGTACTGACAATTCAGTTCAGTTCAGTTCAGGCGCTCAGTCGTGTCCGACTCTTTGCGACCCCGTCAACCGCAGCACACCAGGCCTCCCTGTCCATCACCAACTCCTGGAGTCCACCCAAACTCATGTCCATCGAGCTGGTGATGCCATCCAACCATCTCATCCTCTGTCTTCCCCTTCTCCTCCTGCCCCCAATCTTTCCCAGCATCAGGGTCTTTCAAATGAGTCAGCTCTTCTCATCAGGTGGCCAAAATACTGGAGTTTCACCTTCAACATCAGTCCCTTCAATGAACATTCAGGACTGATGCCCTTTAGGATAGACTGGTTGGATCTCCTTGCAGTCCAAGGGACTCTCAAGAGCCTTCTCCAACACCACAGTTCAAAAGCATCAACTCTTCAGCGCTCAGCCTTCTTTACAGTCCAACTCTCACATCCATACATGACCACTGGAAAAACCATACCCTTGACTAGATGGACCTTTGTTGGCAAAGTAATGGCTCTGCTTTTTAATATGCTGTCTAGGTAGGTCATAACTTTCCTTCCAAGGAGTAAGCGTCTTTAATTTCATGGCTGCAATCAACATCTGCAGTGATTTTGGAGCCCAGAAAAATAAAGTCAGCCACTGTTTCCCCTGTTTCCCCATCTATTTGCCATGAAGTGATGGGACTGGATGCCAGGATCTTAGTTTTCTGAATGTTGAGCTGTAAGCCAACTTTTTCACTCTCCTCTCACTTTCATCAAGAGGCTCTTGAGTTCTTCCTCACTTTCTGCCATAAGGGTGGTGTCATCTGCATATCTGAGGTTATTGATATTTCTCCCAGCAATCTTGATTCCAGCTTGTGCTTCCTTCAGCCAGCGTTTCTCATGATGTACTCTGCATATAAGTTAAATAAGCAGGGTGACAATATACAGCCTTGACATACTCCTTTTCCTTTTTGGAACCAGTCTGTTGTTTCACGTCCAATTCTAACTGTTGCTTCCTGACCTGCATACACGTTTCTCAAGAGGTAGGTCAGGTGGTCTGGTATTCCCATCTCTTGAAGAAATTTCCACAGTTTATTATGATTCACACAGTCAAAGGCTTTGGCATAGTCAATAAAACAGAAATAGATGTTTTTCTGGAACTCTCTTGCTTTTTCGATGATCCAGTGGATGTTGGCAATTTGATCTCTGGTTCTTCTGCCTTTTCTAAATCCAGCTTGAACATCTGGAAGTTCATGGTTCACGTATTGCTGAAGCCTGGCTTGGAGAATTTTAAGCATTACTTTACTAGCGTGTGAGATGAGTGCAATTGCACAGTAATTTGAGCATTCTTTGGCATTGCCTTTCTTTGGGATTGGAATGAAAATGGACCTTTTCCAGTCCTGTGGCCACTGCTGAGTTTTCCAAATTTCCTGGCATATTGAGTGCAACACTTTCACAGCATCATCTTTCAGGATTTGAAACAGCTCAAGTGGAATTCCATCACCTCCACTAGTTTTGTTCACAGTGATGCTTCCTAAGGTCCACTTGACTTCACATTCCAGAATGTCTGGCTCTAGGTGAGTGATCACACCATCGTGATTATCTGGGTCATGAACATCTTTTTTGTATCGTTCTGTGTATTAATGCCACCTCTTCTTAATATTTTCTGCTTCTGTTAGGTTCCTACCATTTCTGTCCTTTATTGAGCCCATTTTTGCATGAAATGTTCCCTTGGTATTTCTAATTTTCTTGAAGAGATCTCTAGTCTTTCCCATTCTATTGTTTTCCTCTATTTCTTTGCATTGATCACTGAAGAAGGCTTTCTTATCTCTCCTTGCTATTCTTTGGAACTCTGCATTCAAATGGGTATATCTTTCCTTTTCTCCTTTGCTTTTCACTTCCCTTCTTTTCACAGCTATTTGTAAGGCCTCCTCAGACAGCCATTTTGCTTTTCTGCATTTCTTTTTCTTGGGGATGGTCTTGATTCCTGTCTCCTGTACAATGTCACGAACCCCTGTCCATAGTTCATCAGGCACTCTATTAGATCTAGTCCCTTAAATCTATTTCTCACTTCCACTGTATAGTCATAAGGGATTTGATTTAGGTCATACCTGAATGGTCTAGTGGTTTTCTCCACTTTCTTCAATTTCAGTCTAAATTTGGCAATAAGGAGTTCATAATCTGAGCCACAGTCAGCTCCCGGTCTTGTTTTTGCTGACTGTATAGAGCTCCTCCATCTTTGGCTGCAAAGAATATAATCAATCTGATTCCAGTGTTGACCATCTGGTGATGTCCATGTGTAGAGTCTTGTGTTGTTGGAAGAGGATATTTGCTATGACCAGTGCATTTTCTTGGCAGAACTCTATTAGCCTTTGCCCTGCTTCATTCTGTACTTGAAAGCCAAATTTGCCTGTTACTCCAGGTGTTTCCTGACTTCCTACTTTTGCATTCCAGTCCCCTATAATGAGAAGGACATCTTTTTTGATGTTAGTTCTAGAAGGTCTTGTAGGTCTTCATAAAACTGTTCAACTTCAGCTTCTTCAGCGTTACTGGTCGGGGCATAGACCAGTAACAATATCAATACTGTGATATTGACCGGTTTGCCTTGGAAATGAACAGAGATCATTCTGTTGTTTTTGAGATCGCATCCAAGTACTGCATTTCGGACTGTTTTGTTGACTATGATGGCTACTCTATTTCTTCTAAGGGATTTCTGCCCACGGTAGTAGATATAATGGTCATTTGAGTTAAATTCACCCATTCCAGTGTCCATCTTAGTTCACTGATTCCTAGAATGTCGATGTTCACTCTTGTCATCTCCTGTTTGACCACTTCCAAGTTGCCTTGATTCATGGACCTAACATTCCAGGTTCCTATGCAATATTGTTCTTTACAGCATCGAACCCTGTTTCAATCACCAGTCCCATTCACAACTGGGTGTTGTTTTTGCTTTGGCTCCATCCCTTCATTCCTTCTGGAGTTATTTCTCCACTGATCTCCAGTAGCATATTGGGCATCTACCAACCTGGGGAGTTCATCTTTCAGTGTCCTATCTTTTTGCCTTTTCATGCTGTTCATGGGGTTCTCAAGGCAAGAATACTGAAGTGGTTTGCCATTCCCTTCTCCAGTACTGACAGTGGTCTCAATCAAAAATATTCACTGCCCACCACGTCTTTTTATATTGTTTATTATAGGACTTGGACTCAGAAGACCCGGGGCAATTTTCTTTTGCCTCCTCTGATTTTTTTTTTCTTTATTTGAAATTTTTTCTTATCTTCAATGGCTTAAGGAAGACTTATATCAAAATATTAAGCAAGACCTATATCAAAATGATATTAAGCAAGACCTATATCAAAATGATATAGAAGTGATGAGAAGAGATAAAGTGAAAGAATTTTGTAAATCAAATAGTACATACACATATAAATATCATCATATACATATATGTATCATTAATTAACCCATGTTGCTCAAAGTCTAAGGGCTTATTTTTATCCATCAGTGCTTCCTACTACTACTAATTCCCTATATTTTTAATTTTTATTTTAATAAGGCACAGGATAGACACAAATTTACCTTTCCTTTTCTGAAGTCTACAATCCTTGTCATCTAGTATCAATTTTATGAGCAGATTCTGAAGTACTTGCTATTTATTAAATTAAAATTCCTGACCCCTTTATTAAAGTAAGAAATAATTGGCTTTGGCTAAGGGCCACACTAACATTGCAAGAGCTGATCATTTGAAACAAAGAAAAAAACAACAAAAATGTTAAAGGAGACTACTATTTCTCAATGCAACATTATAAATAGTCTGGATTTCTACCGCAATTAAAAGGCTTCACTTTTCAGAAAGACTCTTTTCTCTTAAGAAAAATAGAGGAAACAAGTCATAAATCTCCTGAGATGAAAGAACACAAACACTGTATTACTCCCCAGTATCCAAAATGGTGAAATAAAATGGATATAAATGATAAACATTAATATTAAATGGAAATGGTACACTTTCAGTGACTATTTCTTATGATGTTGCACTTATTCAGCATACTGTACTCTCAGTTAAATAATATACGTTGAACTGGAAAAATGAGACCAAGGACAACTAGCTTGTTGAAGCCAAATTCAAGAAACTGTACCATTAGCAAGTAAATTTTACAACAACTGCTTAAAAAATTGAAACAAAAAGAAGAAAATAAATGAAAAAGTCAAACTCTGGACTCTATCATATGCTTTCAAATAGTATATTTTTAAATTATCAAATCATAGATAATATCAACCAAATGGTCACTTTTTCCAACAAGGAGCCACTGTGTAGGCAGACCATTGACTTTTGCAAACATTTGTCAGTCATTTAAGGGGCTTTCCTGGTGGCTCAGAGGTCAAAGCGTCTGCCTGCAATGTGGGAGACCTGGGTTCGATCCCAGGTTGGGAAGATCCCCTGGAGGAAGGAGGAAATGGCAACCCACTCCAGAATTCTTGCCTGGAGAATCCCATGGATGGATGAGCCTGGTGGGCTATAGCTCACCGGGTCGCAAAGAGTCAGACACGACTGAGTGACTTAACTTTCACTTTCTTTCACCTGAAGGGGGTTAGGACCCATCAGTTATTTGTATATATCTTAGCAAGGCATCAGAGATCATATGTAGCCACTGGCAGGCTTACAAAAAGCTAGTCACATTCTCACAAGGCAGGTTTTATGATAAACACACCACAAACAGAAGCTACCACAGGCACTCAGGGGCAAAATCCAGCTGGGTTTCTTTATCCCTAATCCCAGTTTGAGCTGCAGGTTTTTTCCAGAAAGAACAGTAGTTTGATTTACTCAACACTCAGCAGAAGTCAGGGTGTGGTCATCCTCCTCTAAATAATATTACAAATGGATTTTCCCTAACTCTTGCAGCAACAGGCTCTTAAAGCAGTTACTGGTAGGAAAAGGTGAGATTAAGGTCAAAATGTCCAAAAAAATTTCAGAAAAGCTTTTAAAGACCACCCTAGAGACGATGGAGGCAGGGGCGTTACTACGACCAAGAAGGTAATATAGCACAGAACATGAATATTTTTCAAGCTTTCAACATGAAGCCCCAGTAACTGTTGAACATCTGGTTTTGCCAGTTCTCCTGCTGAGTAATGACAATTTTACCCCGAATTAATCCAGTACACTCATAACCGCTTCAAATACAGATCAATCACATTTGCTTCATCACCATCAGCATTGCAACAAGACTAAGGGTAAGTAAGCATCAATGCAGAACCAGTGGTTTCCTAAACACTACCAACTAGAGAGATCGGGAAAAGCACATCCAGGAAGACTTTCAAGGCAGGGATAACCAGGAGCGTGTGCAATAAATTAGCAACTGTATCCCTTCTCCCTGGCTAGCGGATAGAGTGTTAATTGGCCTCTATCTGCTGGTATGCAACCTGGCTCGTCTGATCTGTTTGCACCCCACCACCCCCTCCCCCGCTCCACCCCCGCCCCATCCTGGCTACTCAGAAATGAACTTTACATAAACGCCCACACCTGGGACTCCCGTCATGAACGTGGGTCCACACTTCCTTCTTGTTACCTTCGAAGCATATTCTGTGCGCTTACGAGGAAACGGAGGTCCAAGCTCACACAGGGGCCTTGGCACTAACCCGCAGTGTAACTTTCATCTTGCTCAGCGCGGGCACTTGCTCCCTGAGGGCAAGGGCGTGACTCGGGTGTTCTGAATACTCACTAGGCAGGTAGTGATTGGGACGTGAACTCTTTTCTTCGTGGCTACTCGCAGGCCGCAAGCCTCTCGAAGAGTGGGGAAACAGGCCAGGCTAAGCGACGCCTGTGGTCACAGAGCCGGTAGTTGGCAGAAAGGAGCCTCGAAGGCCAATCTGAAAATCTCAACATGGGTCTATAACACGGCCCTGAGCTTCCGCTTGGTTTACTCGGCCCTAAAATCCCGCAGACTTTCAGGGTGGAGGGAATCTGGGCGGGGGCGCTCCCTCTCGGATGGTTTTTCCCGTCAGCAGCCTCGGTCGACAGAGGAAAGCGGCGGCCCCACCCACCGCCAGCTGCAGGGCATTGCGCCAGGCACATGTTGCCTGTTCCCAGGCACTCCCTCCTCCGCGGTCACCCCTCTGCCACCTCCGCCCTCACCCCACCTCGGCTGTGCGCCTGCACGCCCCGCCCTTGGGCCCCTGGGCAGGCTGCTCACGTGGACCTCCACCTGGGCAGGCGGCCGCCAATGGCAAGGCGGGGCCTCGCCTCGCCACGCCCCTCTGTGCCACGCCTCCTGAGGGAGCAGTGGATCCAGGGTCTGCGTGCACTTCCCGCCCCTGCCGGTCCTTACTGCTTTGCTACATGCTACCTGGGGATGGGGGCGGGGGGTGGAGGTGAGGAGTGTCCAGGCAGGCCTGGATGGAGGAGGGGGCGTTTCCTCGGAAAAGGAGGGAAGTGTGTGTCACCGTCTGCACACTTGGGGATTGTTAGAATGAAGTCAGAAAGAAATGCTCCAAATTTGCCCATTTAATGTCTACATACTAATCTCTGGGACCTTCACTAACTCCCTCCTATCACCACGAACCTCAACAGTTCCTTCAGAGCAGCGCACCCACTCTGGGGGCCAGCTGTCTTCCAGTGGGAATGGCAGGTTCTTTGAGATGCTCTCGTCTGTCTGAGGGCACCCACCTGGCCACCCTTCTGCCTTAGAGGCTAGTCCAGGGCATGCTTACAACTTGAGTGACACTTTAACTTCTTCTATTAATGTAATATCACAGGTATTCTTGTGCAGTTTTCTTGTGTACGGTTTTATGAGGGGAAGTATAAGGCTACATGAAGACCGCGGTGTTATACTCAAAACCTGACATAACAGAACAACAACAATGCCATGGGTCCCTCAGTTAAGCACATGTCTGCTGAGAACTAGCTTTTCGTGTTTGTTAATGTGGACTTCGGTAAGATGGAGCATTCCTGATACAGGACTTAGGGAAATATATGTCCCCCATATTTGTTAGGGGAAGCACACTGATTGAAACCGCCCACCCTGGCCAGGCACCATAGTAACCATTTGCATGAGTAGTTTTATGACAGGAGATCCTGATAAGGAATACGGAACTAATAAGCCACCACCAACCGGAAGAGTTTGGGAAAGGTCGAGAGGAGACACTCCCTGTCTGTCCACTTCCCAGAATCCCTCTCGCTAGCATCCATCTTGGCTGAGCGATGCATGCGCCACCAGCAAAGACTCTGAATCAGAATGATTGGCCAAAGACTACCCGGAAACTAATCCCATCACCATAAAACCCAAGACTGAGAGCCACGCAGCAGAGCAGTTCTCCTGGGTTCCTTTACCCTCCTGCTCTCCACCTGGGTGCCCTTCCTAATAAAATCTCTTGCTTTGTCAGCACATGTGTCTCCTCGGACAATTCATTTCCGAGTGTTAGACAAGAGCCCAGTTTCGGGCCCTGGAAGGGGTCCCCTTTCCTGCAACATATTTAGCAGCAGAGAGTTGGGCTTGATTATGTGATCCAGTAGACAGTTGATATCTGAGTGCAAATACTATGGGGAAATGGCTGTATCCCCAAGTTTCATTTTCTTGTTAATCTAGAATGGCAAAAGGATTAAGGAACGCTAAGAATTGAACAAATAACAAAAAGCATTACTGCTTTGAGGTCTTAACATTCTGGTTCCTCTTTGCCACAATCTCCCCCTCAAAGCTTTTGGAACTCAACGACTGTTCATGGATTGATTTTTAAGCACATCTTTCTTCATAACCGTTGAAAGAATGTCTTTCCTACATTTGTATCTATATGGCTGAAACTAAAGTTTTGGCAGAATGGAAGCACTGGAATAGGTTGTGGGGGGAGACAGAGTGGCATATTAAGGAAACAAGGATAAGAACATCCTGGATAGTGGAGATAACAGGAAGAGCTTAGAGAAAGAATGAAGACCAAAAAAAGAAATGCACTGGGTGGCATATCTCACAGATGATTCTGATAGTAATGATAAGCTGCTTTCTTGAGCATGAGGATCTTACACTGCTTGAGGTGACCAAGAAAACATTACCATTCTCTCATCTGAGGAGTCCTGAGAATTCTGGCAATAAAGTAGAAAATATGTAGGGAGCGGGTGAGAGTTGAGATCCACAAAGATCATCTGGGATCCAGCAGACCTAAGTGCACATTGTTTTAGTGTCTGCACCCTACCCCCAACTTGAAAAATCAAAGACTATGGGGAAGGAGTAACTGCTAAGGTAAGCAGGACTCTGCCTGTATCTGGATGCTGTTCTGGAAATTCCTGGAGCAGGAAGGAAGGACTTCCACAGCCAGGAAGGATTCAGCTGCTGTGTCTAATTAGGCCTGCAAATTGGAAGGCACTCGGTAACTTCCTGAATGATGAGATCCTCAAGGTAAAGACCCTGTGTACCCACCGTACATCTTATCCATCCTGAACCTCCCAAATAAGGATCAAAGATCTAGTTTGGGGGGAATCCTTGTGGCAACCTGTAGCTCTCCTAAAATCTCAAGTTTTTGAGACTACTTGCTGAAGGGATTGTATATTTCTGAAGTATAAAGCCCATGGTTGAAGGTTTTCAAAAACACAAAAAAACTTGTTTTAGTTCACTCTGGGGTGGGATGGAGAGTCTCTTGCAATAGATGCAGACTGTTCAACACAGAGAGGTATTCTGAGAGAAGTATTCCACTGGATACATTATTTTGTCAAATCCTAGTTCCAAGATTCCTATTCCAATTCCCTTCAGAGCCCTAATGCTTCCTACTTCCTGTGAAACATAAAAAATCCACCGTAAAACTGAAGAGCATTTTCATTTTCTACCCTGTGAGGCTGAAAAGGAGGAATAAGTGGAAGGGAAAGGTAGGTTGTAACAGGGAAGGTAGAAGAATAAGTCTCGAAAGCTGAGATTCTAGGATGATTGATTAGGGGGACGTCACAGTCTAGTTAGCCTGTGCAGGCTAACAACAGCCCGGAAGAGAACAATCGGATAATTCACTAATTGTGTTTCTGTTTATATACCCTCCCACCCTCACTTTCTAGGCTACTGTAGGTTCTGTCCTGATTAGAGGCCAATTTCTGGAACTAGATAGGATCTTGGAGGTCATTCTCCTTATCTGGCATGTGAGACAACAGGTTGAGCATTAACAGGTGACGTGGCCAAAACCACGCACAGCTAACTAGTTGGCAGAGCTAGGATCAGAACCACTCTCTCCCTCTTTGGAGCCCATTACTCTTCCTGTTTGTCTCCAAAACGGCCAACATTATTTTCCCACCCTGCATGTGCCCAACACACCATTTGTCCACAGGTAGAGTCTTTTTCCCCTTGACTTGGTTGCTGACTTCATTTACCCAGTAAGACACAGTGGGTGTGACCTGCTTGGACTTCCAAGCTCAAGGTCTAAGTGGTCTGGCAGCTTCTGCTTCCCATTCTGGGAAGGCAGCCTCCATGCATTCAAGAAGCTGGGGTTACATGACTGGGTGACGAGACACAGCACATAGTGGCCAGGCCATGTGGAAGAGCAGGAGACACGTGAGGGAGGCCTTCTTGGACATTCCAACCCGGTCCAGCCACAGCTGAAGGCAACAGAGTGACCCCCACCAAATCACACGGAGCAGAAGACCTACCAGGCTGAACTCTATCCCTTACCTTACCCAGAACATCATGAGAAGCAGACAGCTAAAAGACCCCTCCATCCTTTGCCTTACTCTAGTCACTTAATTATCATACTTAAGCAATCAGGACATTAGACTTATGGTCAGGCTTAAGAATTTCAGGGAAACTGGTCAACCAAACACTTGTATGTTTGTCAACAGCTCTTTACCAAACCAAGTGGTTTTCTGCTTCAAACCAGATACTAACACTGTAAATTACAGTTTATTAATTTGCTGGTCAACCAACCCTGCTATAGGTACATTAACTTTTACTTAGTGTTTAAGAAAGTTTTCTCCAAGTCCTAATGTTCTGGTCTCTAATGATGCATCACAGGCCACCAGAAAACTTAGTATCATAAGGTAACACTACTTTGGGGAACTTTCCTGGTGGTCCAGTGGTTCAGACTCTGTGCTCCCAATGCCGTGAGGCCTGGGTTCAATCCCTGGTCGGGGAACTAGGTCCTACATGCCACAACTAAGAGTTCACATGCCACAACTTAAGAGCTGGCAACTAAGACTCAGCACAGCCAAATGGATAAAAAAAAATTTTTTTTTTTATTTAAAGTAACAATGCTTTGCTCAGTACTTCGCAGTTTGGGCCGGGCTCAGTAGCTCCAGCTGCCTCCGCTTCACTCAGCATCAGCTAGGGATGGTCTCACCAGAAAGGTGGCTTCAGGCTCACTGGTACTGTCATAGGTGTGTCTTGGGGATCTCAAGAGAGAGTTCCGAGAAAGGAATCCCAACAGGAGCTTTGTCATTTTGTAAGACTTGGCTTTCAAAGTCAGGTGACACCCCTTCTGCCCTGCCATTGACCCATCCATATTCCAGGAAATGGGACAGAGAGGCCCCACCTATTGACGGAGGAACACCATCGTTACACTGTTGGACGGGCATGTGTTTGGAAAACACAACTCTGCCTCACTCAGCGTCAAACTCTGCATCTCAATTCCACCCTAAGGATAAAAGCTTGATAGAAAACTAACTCTAGGAGCCTTAACTTTTAAAAGTTAGTTCTATTTCCAACACCAATGAAAGTTAATTCGCTTTTCTTCCAAATGTCTTGGTTTGGAGGCTCTAGTTTATTCTTCTTTCCCAGGTTTTTTGGAGTACAACTGGGAAGAGGGGGCAGTATGAATAATCTACTATTATGGCTGTTTTGTAAACCTCTCACCTCTTAAAAAAATCGATTTATTGCTTACAGTTGAAACAAGTAGGATATTCATGGCAAGGTTGAGACATTATGAATTTAATCTGGTTCTGGCAACCACATCTTTTAAAGAAAATTCGTGTTCTATGCTCTGTAGCACATTGTGGATGAAGACTAATAACTTAAATTTCTCCATCCACATCACATGCACACAGGCACACAAACCACAGTCATTCAGTATCTTTAATTCCTAATAGATTTCTAGCTTCTCAGCTCAGCTTACCTGGAATCTTAAAAAAAAAAAAAAAAAATACCTGGGAATGCCACACCAAAGGAATGTGGTACCTTTTAAACTGTTGCCTAGCAACACTCAAATGCTCAGGACAGGAAGCAGTGTGTGCAGTTTCTCACTGTAATTCTGGTAGGAATCATACTGTGCCTAAGATTTAATTAGCCAAATTGAGGTTTTGTGCAAACAGCAAAACTAACATTTCTATTATTGCAAAAACATGCCTGAGGACATATATCAATCAGAGAAGAGCTGTTATATTTCTATGGCATTTTATAGTTCTTTGGAAACTGTTAGAAGGAAAAATAAATATTCAGTAGAAATTATCTATATATTATTTGCAGATTATTATGCCTGTATTAAATACTTTTCTATCTATGGTCTGACCTCTAAACCTAGTTTTTCCAGCTCCTTATTCTAAACTATGTTTTCATTATAATTCAAAGATATGATTTTATGAAGCTTCTAATGTTAGCTTTTCCGTCTATCTCTGCTGATTCCACTTTGAGGTTTACTGAGTATCTGCATTACCAAAATTTTGGTACATATCAAATGTTTGCCCTTTAAATTGTCTTTTTGACAAGGTAATTTCAGAGATTTTGCTGGTCCACTGACTGGTAACATGTCACTCCTATAAATTAAAGTTACCACTAACAGGGAACAAAATATCTTTAACAAATGAATTATTACCCTTGAATTACTTCTTGGGAATTCTTCACTGACATAGTTTATCTCTCTTAAAGCTGAGCAGACCAAGGGTATTTTTTCAAAAAGCACAATAGAATGAGGGGTGAGACTGTTCCTAGCCAAAATATCTTAACATTTCAGTTGATTTTAAAAGAAATGAATTTGTTTTTAAAACTATATTTTAAGAAAAAGAAAATTGGGTTACTTGCCCAAGAATGGTAAAAGAGTGCTGTGAGGAGGTAACTTTAATCTTGTAAAAGAAAGGAAACTGCTAAGGCGAAATCACAGAGTGCATCTTTGTCACAGGCTCAGGACATTCATTACTTTTGAAGCAGATTTAAGAGAGAAGCCCTGTCTCACAGAACGTTGCTGGATTAACACAGCTGCCCAAATAAGGCAGGGGCCGGTCCGCACCCACGGCTGGTTCCAAGCCTCTGTGCGTCCCTTTCGCAAAGCCACATTAAGCAAGGCAGCTGAGTTTTGAAAGTAGCTACACACAGAAATTCTCAGGCAAGTAAGTTTCATTTAGAAATGAGAAGGTTACTGAAACTAACATAACTTATTCCTACCATCTCCCCTCAATCCTCACCCCTGCTGCCCCCAAAAGAGTGAAGAATGATTTGAATCTGCCTTCTTAATGTTTGGCTCAAATTGAACTTGGGTCATTTGCTCTGTGACTCTACAGACATCCGACAGGGTCAGATCTGTAGGGGTTCTCTTAACCCCACGAGTGGTTCAACGGGTATTTCAGGTTCCCTGTGTGTTGGCTCCACCCTAGAGAAAGGTCCCAGTGAACTCACTTGATGGCCCATTTCCAGTCCTGGCATTAAGACTGTAATTGAAACTCAGTTTAAAAACTGAAGAATTGCTTGTCATTTTAGCTAATCTCTCTGAGCACCATTTTCCTCTTCAGTAAAATGAAGATAATCTTCCATGCCCTACTATTTTTTTAATAACTCATTTTTTGGGGTGGCTTCTATTTTATTTATTTAACTAAATTAATTAATTAATTTTTTGGCTTTGCTGGGTCTTTGTTGCTGCGTGGGCTTTTCTCTAGTTGTGATGAGCAGGCTTCTTATTGTGGTGGCTTCTCTTGTTGCAGAGCATGGGCTCTAGGGCACCCAAGTTTCAGTAGTTGTGGCTTAGTCGCTTAGTCGCTCCGTGGCATGTGGGATCTTCCCAATCAGGGATCGAACCTGTGTCTCCTGCATTGGCAAGGCAGGTTCTCTACCACTAAGCCACCAGGGAAGCCCCATACCCTACTTTTTTTTCACAAGAGTTTGGAGGGATAGGAGTGGTAATCAGATAATAAGTAACATGAACTGAACACTTCCCATGATCTAGACCCTTTTCGTGTGTTCTAAGCGTTGTCCCACCAAATCCTCATAATGACACTATGAGATAGGTCCAGAGACAAGACTGAGGCTTAGAGACGTTCGACACCCAGACCACACCATGTCAAGGTGTGAACTGACTTCTAACTACTAAGCTAGTCCATGTGCAATACAAAATTTGTGAAAACACTATTAAATGATAAAACAATAGGTCAATGTCAAAGATTATTATTATCAAAACTCCCAGTTGTGAACATTTCTTTAAAAGTTAAGTATATGTGTGTGTGTACATCTCCCTATATTATTTTTTAAAGTTTCTATCTTTGTCAATTTGGAGGTGGAATGTTGTTTCTATTCAGATGACTTTTCAGAGGGCAGCAATCTATGATCAGTGTAGAAATACTGGAAAATGAAGAAAAGTCTTAAGAAGTACAAATGTGATAGCAAGTCACATATAGAAGTGTATTAGAAGAGCAACAAGTCTCATTTCTCAAAAAAGAAGTAAGGCCATTAGAGAGCTTTTCTCAAAGGAAGAAGAGAGCATTTCAGTACCAGCACGAAGTTAAAGCTCTGATATTTATTAAGTGAGAGACAGGAAGACATACTGTCCATAGCAAGTTGTCATAGGTTTTCAGCTATACTTAGATCAGACAAATCAAAAGAACTGCTCACTAAGCAAAGTGATTCAACAGAGGTAGGATTTAGCAGACCCCTGGAGACCATAGATTTGCTGAGATCCCTGAGAGAAACATTCATTTCTAGAGACTCCCAGTCTAAAAGAATGGTTTTGGCAGTAGAGCAGTCTGCGCGGGGTGATAGAGAATGTACTTATTTGAAAGAATGACCTGGACATTGAAAAACACAGTGTTTTGCTCTCTGGGACCAGAGCAAAAGGTCAGGGAATTCCTAGAATTTAGAGTTGTACCTTGGACGTTAGAGGGACATTTGAGGCAAGCATGTGTGTTGGAAGCAGAAGACTGGACTCTGACCATGAGGGGCTCTTGCAAAGGAGGAGGTTAATACTAGAAATGAATAGTCAGGAATGTATGACTGTGCTTTTAGGTAATTGTGGGAAAGAAGAGATCTAAGGCAGAAACTGGAAGGTGCCACAGGCTGGAAAGGCTTCAGGGGACCCTGTGTTCAGAGGCAGAAGAATCTCATCATCATGACAAATGTGAGAGGTCATTCCATTCCTCTATCTCCATTCCTGTCAAAACTGGAGGCGTTTTGTCTTTCCCTGAGCTCTCTTGAATTCCCCTCTAATGTCAACCTCACGCACACCGAGAGGGATGCCATTTTCATATGGTGTCCCCGGCCAGGTTGTCATCTACAAGGCCTTTCCCCAGGTTCACAGGCTGCAAGGAACCCTCCAAAACCACCACTTTTTCATTCAAACCTAATTCTAGCTACTAACTCAGTAAACAGAAAGTTCCAGGGAAGAAATGATCATGGTGGGGAACACACACAAACACCTTACACCCTCAAAGCTCCCCCAGTAACACATTAAACACTTTCTGGAAGAGTCTGCACAAAGTTCCTACATCCTATTAGCTCTTTGTTCTTCTGTAAGCATGAGCAATCCAATTCTCTGATTCCTGGCCAATTACAGGCCACATATGGAAGGAGAGAAAGACCTGATCTTAATCTCTTTCAGGAAAAGTTTCCTGCACTGATATTCATAGTTCATGGAGTATTCTTTTTGAAATTCTGTGACCCGAATCATCTTAGAAAATGTTCAGCGACAGATGAATGGATAAAGGAGATGCGGTGCATTCATACAATGGAATATTATTCAGTCAAAAAAAGAAATAGAATTAGGTCATCTGTAGGGATGTGGATAGACCTAGAGTCTGTCATATGGAGTAAACTAAGTCAGAAAGAGAAAGACATATATTAATGCATATACATGGAATCTAGAAAAATGGTACTGATGAACCTATTTGCAGGGCAGGAATAGAAACACAGATGAAGAGAATGGACATGTGGACATAGGGCAGGGAGAGAAGGGGAGGGTGTGATGAATTATGAGAGTATACACTACCATGTATATGCACCATGTACATATATATTTGTAGTATATCTACACTGCCATGTGTAAAACAGCTAGCTGGTGGGAACCTGCTGTATACCACAGGGAGCTCAGCTCCACACTCACTGGTAACCCAGAGGAGTGCAATGTTGGGGGTGGGGGTGTGGGGGGATATGGGTATACATATGGCTGATTCACTTTATTGTACAGAAAAAACTAACACAATATTGTAAACCAATTATACTCCCCCAAAAAGAAAAAAAAAAGACAGTATAGATTTAACTTAACATTATTTTGCCAACAAAGGTCCAAACAGTCAAAGCTATGTTTTTTTTTAATAATCAAGCAAGGATGTGAGATGGATGATAAAGAAGGCAGGCTGAGCACCAAAGAACTGATGCTTCCAAATTCTGATGCTGGAGAAGACTCTTGAGAGTCCCTTGGACTGTAAGGAGATCAAACTAGTCAATTCTAAAGGAAATTCAACCCAGAATATTCATTGGAAGGACTGATGCTGAAGCTTCAAAATTTGGCCACCTGATGGAAAGAACAGACTCTTTGGAAAAAACCCTGATGCTGGGAAAGACTGAAGGCAAAAAAGAGATGGGGGTGGCAGAAGGTGAGATGGTTAGATAGCGTCACCTACACAATAGGCAAACTGGTTGTCTGAGGAGGACTTACAAATAGCTGAGAAAAGAAGAGAAGCAAAAGGCAAAGGAGAAAAGGAAAGACATACCCATCTGAATGCAGAGTTTCAGAGAATTGCAAGGAAAGATAAGAAAGACTTAACTGCACAATACAAAGAAATAGAGGAAAACAATAGAATGGGAAAGACTAGAGATCTCCCAGAGAAAATTAAAGATACCAAAGGGACATTTCATGCAAAGATGGGCTCAATAAAGGCCAGAGATGGCAGGAACCTAACAGAAGCAGAGGAGATTACGAAGAGGTGGCAGAGAACAATACAAAAAGTGTCTTAATGACCCAGATAATCACGACACTGTGATCACTCACCTAGAGCCAGACATCCTGGAGTGTGAAGTCAAGTGGGCCTTAGAAAGCATCACTATGAACAAAACTAGTGGAGGAGATGGAATTCTAGCTGAGTTATTTCAAATCCTAAAAGATGATGCTGTGAAAGTGCTGCACTCAATATGCCAGGAAATTTGGAAAACTCAGCAGTGGCCACAGGCCTGGAAAAGGTCACTTTTAATGGCAATGCCAAAGAATGTTCAAACTACTGTACAACTGCACTCATTTCACTAGCAAGGTAATGTTCAAAATCCTTCCAGCCAAGCCTCAGCAGTACCTGAACCAAGAACTTCCAGATGGACAAGCTGGATTTAGACAAGACAGAGAAAGCAGAAATCAAATTGCCAACATCCAATGGATCACAGAAAAAGCAAGGGAATTCCAGAAAAACATCTGCTTCTGCCTCATTGACTAACCTAAAGCCTTTGACTGTGTGGATCACAATAAACTGTGGAAATTCTTAAAGTGCTGAGAATACCAGACCACCTTACCTGCCTCCTGAGAAACTTGCATTCAGGACAAGAAGCAACAGTTAGAGCCGGACATGGAACAATGGACTGGTTCAACATTGGGAAATGAATAAGGCAAGGCTGTTTACTGTCACACTGCTTATTTAACTTATATGCAGAGTACATCATGTGAGATGCTGGGCTGGGTGACTCACAAGCTGGAACCAAGATTGCTGGGAAAAATATCAATAACCTAAGATATGTAGATGATACTACTCTAATGGCAGAAACTGAAGAGAAACTAAAGAGTCTCTTGATAAGGGTGAAAGAGGAGAGTGAAAAAGCTGGCTTGAAACTCAACATTCAAAAATCGAAGGTCATGCCATCCAGTCCCATCACTTCATGGCAAATAGATGGGGAAAAAATGGAAACAGTGACAGACTTTATTTTTTGGGGCTCCAAAGTCCCTGCAGATGGTGACTGCAGCCATGAAATTAAAAGACACTTGCTCCTTGGAAGAAAAGCTATGACCAACCTAGACAGTGTATTCAAAAGCAAGGATATTGCTTTGCCAACAAAGGTTCATCTAGTCAAAGCTATGGTTTTTCCAGTAGTCATGTATGGATATGAGAGTTGGACCATAAAGAAGGTTGAGCCCTAAAAAATTGATGCTTCCCAATTGTGGTTCTGCAGAAGACTCCTGAGAGTCCCTTGGACAGCAAGGAGATCAAACCAGTCAGTCCTAAAGGAAATCAACCCTGAATACTCACTGGAAGGACTAATGCCAAAGCTGAAGCTCCAAAGTTTGGCCACCTGATGGGAAAAGCTGACCCATTGGAAAAGACCCTGATGCTAGGAAAGATTGAAGGCAGGAGGAGAAGGAGGTGGCAGAGGATGAGATGGTTGGATAGCATCATGGACTCAATAGATAGGAGTTTGAACAAACTCCAGGAGATAGTGAAGGACTGGGAAGCCTGGAGCGCTGCAGCCCATGGGGTTGCAAGGAGTCAGACAAGACTTAGTGACTGAACAACAATTCAACAGACACAAATTTGAGCAAACTCCAGGAGATAGTTGAGGACAGAAGAGCCTAGCATGCTGCAGTCCACGGGATCAAAGAGTTGGATATGACTTAGCAACTGAACAGCAACAATAATACACTTAACTATTAACATTATGTACAAGCAAGCATAAACTGTCACTCAAATGAAATAACTTGCTCAAGGAATAGGCACCAAGTCTTACCCCCTTAAGCAAAGAATATGCTTAATATATCCATTCATTAAAAATAAATAAATAAATGAACCCTGGCATGTCTGGAATATCAGGAAAGAAATTTTCAATTAATGTAATTGTTTTCCACTATACCTCAACCAAACAGTAATTTGACCTTACACCAGTCTTCCTTTCCTTAAAAAAAAAAAAAAAAAGCCTTTGCAATTTCCATATCTCATAGTCAGTTTGAATAAAGAACCACTAAAAAGGAATCAAACAGGAAGATTCATGCTACCCAAGCAAACAATGAAATCCATACCAGGCACTCAAGGTTATAAAGAGAAATAAAAGCTGTAATCCTTGCCTTCAGCACTTTCCCACCAAATAATCACTGTTCTCCACAGCGTCATTCATTCTTTGCCTCATGCTGGCAACTTGACAGGTGCTCTCTGCTTCCCTCTTATTCCAATCATGTTTATTTATCAATGGTGACCACCTATTTGCTTCTTATCAACTGCATAGTGACCATAGCATTATCATAAGTAACCTTTCCTATAGGTGTTTCACGGTTGTATCAGTAAGTCCAGTTCAGTTCAGTCGCTCAGTTGTGTCCGATTCTTTGCGATCCCATGGACTGCAGCACGCCAGGCCTCTCTGTCCATCACCAACTCCTAGACTTTACTCAAACTCATGTCCACTGAATCAGTGATGTCATCCAACCATCTCATCCTCTGTCATCTTCTTTTCCTCCTGCCTTCAATCTTTCCCAGCATCAGGGTCTTTTCCAATGAGTCACTTCTTCACATCAGGTGGCCAAAATATTGGAGTTTCAGCTTCAGCATCAGTCCTTCCAATGAATATTCAGGACTGATTTCCTTTAGGATGGACTGGTTGGATCTCCTTGCTGTCCAAGGGACTCTCAGGAGTCTTCTCCAACACCACAGTTCAAAAGCATCAATTTTTCGGTGCTCAGCTTTCTTCATAGTCCAACTCTCACATCCATACATGACCACTGGAAAAACCATAGCCTTGACTAGATGGACCTTTGTCGGCAAAGCAATGTCTCTGCTTTTTAATATGCTGTCTAGGTTGGTCATAGCTTTTCTTTCAAGGAGCAAGTGTCTTTAATTTCATGGCTACAGTCATCATCTGCAGTGATTTTGGAGGCCCCAAAAATAAAGTCTGTCACTGTTCCCACTGTTTCCCCATCTATTTGCCATGAAGTGATGGGACCAGATGCCATGATCTTAGTTTTCTGAATGTTGAGTTTTCAGCCAACTTTTTCAGTCTCCTCTTTCACTTTCATCAAGAGGCTCTTTAGTTCTTCTTTGCTTTATGCCATAAGGGTGGTATCATTGGCATATGTGAGGTTATTGATATTTCTCCCGGCAATCTTGATTACAGCTTGTCCTTCCTCCAGCCCAGCGTTTCTCATGATGTACTCTGCATTTAAGTTAAATAAGCAGGGTGATAATATACAGCTTTGATGTACTCCTTTCCCTATTTTTGACCAGTCCATTGTTCCATGTCCAGTTCTAACTGTTGCTTCCTGACCTGCATACAGATTTCTCAAGAGGCAGGTCAGGTGGTCTGGTATTCCCATCTCTCGAAGAATTTTCCAGAGTTTGTGTGGTCCACACAGTCAAAGCCTTTGGCATAGTTAATAAAGCAGAAGTAGATATTTTTCTGGAATTCTCTTGTTTTTTTGATGATCCAGTGGATGCTGGCAATCTGATCTCTGGTTCCTCTGCCTTTTCTAAAACCAGCTTGAACATCTGGAAGTTCATGGCTCACGTATTGCTGAAGCCTGGCTTGGAGAATTTTAAGCATTACTTTACTAGCATGTGAGAGTGCAATTGCACGATAGTTTGAGCATTCTTTGGCATTGCCTTTCTTAGGGATTGGAATGAAAACGGACCTTTTCCAGTCCTGTGGCCACTGCTGAGTTTTCCAAATTTGCTGGCATATTGAGTGCAGCTCTTTAACAGCATCTTTTAGGATTTGCAATAGCTCAACTGGAATTCCATCACCTCCACTAGCTTTGTTCTTAGTGATGCTTCCTAAGGCCCACCTGACTTCGCATTCCAGGATGTCTGGCTCTAGGTTGGTAGTCACACCAATGTAATCACATTGTAATCTGGGTTGTGAAGATCTTTTTTGTATAGGTTCTTCTGTGTATTCTTGCCATCTCTTCTTAATATCTTCTGCTTCTGTTAGGTCCATACCATTTTCTGTCCTTTATTGTGCCCATCTTTGTATAAAATGCTCCCTTGGTATCTCCAATTTTCTTGAAGAGATCTCTAGTCTTTCCCATTCTATTGTTTTCCTCTATTTCTTTGCACTGATCACTGAGGAAGGCTTTCTTATCTCTCCTTGCTATTCTTTAAAACTCGGCATTCAAATGGGTATATCTTCCCTTTTCTCCTTTGCCTTTCACTTCTCTTCTATTCACAGCTATTTGTAAGGCCTCCTCAGACAACCATTTGGCCTTTTTGCATCTCTTTTCCTTGGGGATGGTCTTGATCCCTGCCTCCTGTACAATGTCACGAACCTCCATCCATAGTTCTTCAGGCACTGTCTGTCAGATCTAACCCCTTGAATCTATTTGTCACTTCCACTGTATAATCATAAAGGATTTGACTTAGGTCATACCTGAATGGTCTAGTGGTTTTCCCTACTTTGTTTAATTTAAGTCTGAATTTGGCAATAAGGAGTTCATGATCTGAGCCACAGTCAGCTCCTGGTTTTGTTTTGCTGACTATATAGAACTTCTCCATCTTTGGCTGCAAAGAATATAATCAATCTGATTTTGGTGTTGACCATCTGGTGATGTCCATGTGTAGAGTCTTCTCGTGTGTTGTTGGAAGAGGGTGTTTGCTATGACCAGTGCATTCTCTTAGCAAAACTCAGTAAGTTCAGTAAGTCCAACAAGATGCTATTGTTAAGCAGAGAAGTTCATTTAGTTACACAGAGCATTTAAATTATCCAGTCTGATAATCTCAATTTTGATATGCCTATATACTCTCAGAAAAAAAATTCACACATTGGTCTATCATTTCACACAAGAAAGGGATTCAGCACTCATATTCAATAAACTTTCTTTAGAAGAAATTTGAATATTTTCTCCCTTTATGAAAAATAGAGTGCTGTCCATTTACTATGTTTAAAATTAATTCTGACTTCCTATATTTATATTTACATATGTTGTTAGTTATGGGCAATGACTTCATATATTTACATTTACATATCTGTTTGTTCTGGGCAATAACCTCCTATATTTATGTTTGCATGTCTGTTCATTATAGGCAAAAACTATTCAGTGTACAGTTAATAAGACATGTTTCCCAAGTGATTTTATTAAGTTTCCAGTGAAGAGACTGGATTTGTGTTTTTGATGTGTTGATTTCAATTTCAGGATGAATATTCTGAAGAAGAAAAGATATATTCTGACACAAATTTACAAAGTAACTTGGATTTCTTTTTCTTTTTGCTTTTATTTATTTAACATTTTTTTATATGGAAGTACAGTTAATTTACAGTGTCGTGTTAGTGTCAGAGGTACAGCATAGTCAGGATTTCTTTTTTTTATTTCCATGTCTTAAAAGAGACCAAGCTGAGACTAAGTTCTCCACATCAGATAGGAATGAAACTGCTTCCTCTTTTTTTCTAGCATACCATGTCATTCTTTCCTGATTGCCAAATAGACATTTTATTTTTATAAATAGCCATGTCTATATTAAACCCAAGTTATCTTTTAAAATTTTTTAAAAATACTGTGAAATGCTTAGGTGGATGTCTTCCCCAGGAAGAGTCAGAGGGTTGACCCAAGTTAGGACCATTTATGGTGACGACTTAGCAAAATAATCAAGAAGGAAAAGTATGCCAAGTTCCTGTTCTAGTGATTTCATTTACGGAATGCCAGCTGGTTTCAGCATTTCCCTGTTTATATGAATACTAATTTCAAGCTTTTCAAACAGACCTTATTTGATTCAGTCGAGTCAGGAATAGGACATGTGCGGGTGGTCCAGTGTCTAATGCAACCTCTGTGCCTCGGGTTTAAAACCAACTGGTGAGATTCCAGTGTCTGTGGAGTGTCTATGGGATCTCTATTCTCAGCTGTATAATCTTCCAGATTAAACCAGTAACAATCTGTATGTACCCCCAGACGGTAAATAATCAGACATAGCTCAACTCTTCCCCACTTTCCACTCACACATGACTTTGCATGTGATTATCTAAAGCCTGCAGGCCTGATATTTTCCCCCAAATCCTGCCATTACAAGTATTATATAACCAGCCCACTGTTGTTTCCAATTTAAAAATATTTTTAAAAAGTGACAAAACCAGCCTGCAATAAATGTGATTTAAGGATAAGTCTCTAAGTAACCTCACTGAGGGATTCTGAGATAGGTCTAAAATACTTTCTTCTAACTCTTTGCCCAGTAGATTCATCTTTAAAACATACATAATAAAGATCTTTATATGTATAATAAATATTTATACATAATAAATGTATACATAGTAAAGATTTATACATAATAAATGTATACATAGTAAAGATTTATACATAATAAATTTCTGATCTGAATTTATGGAGGTTCCCTGGGACAGAGAAAAGTTCACTTGAAATAGATTTTTCTTTTTCATGGAATTTCAGGTTTAGCAGAATTTGTTCTGATGCAAATAATATTTTCACATAATTGCAAACACATTTTTCATTCTCTGTAACTTTCTAAAGATACTGCTCAAGGAAGCAACTAATACAAGCTTTGTTAAGAGGAAAAAGCATATTTAAAATAAAAAAGAGTAAACATTGAAGTTACCTAAAATGAGCTTCAACACAGACACAGCATGGGAACATTTTTAGGGGTTGAAATGTGTAAAAATATGTATAGTTTTAAAAGTTCAAAAATTGATCCAAATAATATGAGATTAAAATGACATCATAAACAGTGTGGATAGGATATGAGATAACTGGGTAGCATTTTGGGGAAAATTCATATCCTACGCCAGGAAAAATTTCAAATGGATAAAAAAAATTTGAAGACAAACAATGAAAAGTATTCAAACCCAAGAAGAAAAACAGGATGTACTCTTAATCATCTTGGAGTGTAGTTACCCTTTTCAGCAATGAGTCCAATCCAAATGCCATAAAAGAATATATTGATAAACTCAATTACATAAAAATTAAACTTTTGGGCAAAAATCATCCCCAGCAATTAAAAAAAAGAGAGATGGGAAGGTGAGATAAAAAATATTTGCAACACATATATCTAATGAAGATCTTACCTTCCTAATATAAAAGAACTTTTGCCAATGAGGGAGTAAAAAAGGACTAACAGTCCAATAAAAAATTTTAAAAGAGAGATAAACAATGAAAAAATGAGATACCATTTTTTCCCAGTCATTCACCAAAAAAAAAAAAAAAACCTTAAAAGTTCGGTAACACCAAATGGAAAATATACATTCTCATATATGCTGATAGATGCATAAATTAATACAATCTTTAAATTAGTGCAAATGTAGGGCCTTTTCCCAATAGTTACCAAAATGGCTAATCACTGTATCTTTGACTAACAATTCTACCTTTCTGGGTATATTTGTGAAGTAATCACTCACAAGGCTGTTCACTGAAGAATTGTTTATTAAAAACAACTCAATGTCAAATAAATTATGGTAAATCCAAAGAGTGTAATATGATACAGCTGTTTCAGAGAAGAAAAACAGAAGTGAAAGGATTTGCATACTGAAACAAAAAGCATCTCCAAGAAATAAGTGAGAAAAAAGTGAAGGCTCAACCGTGTGCTCATGACTTTACCTTTTGCGTGAAAAGGAACAAGACCACATGGAGATTTGCTGATAGGTGCAAAGAACTTGTGTATACACACACAAGTAATAATTACTTCCGGGGTGTGCTGCCTGTGAGTAGTCTACAATGACTGAGAACCAGGTGGATGGAGATCAGTATGGGAAGAGGGATATTTAATTTTGGAGTTTCTTCATTTTTTTCCCAATAAGGTACATACTAACTATTCAAATAGTAAATGTAACTTAATCTTTGTACCCAATCTAAGTCTAGTAGATGATTTCATTTACTTTACTTCTGGTTTTATATCTGTTTATTGACACATTTTCTAAAACTGCATGTTGTGTTAGAAACTGAAAATTAATTAGGTTTGGTTGAAATTTATTACTGAAAGAGTAAATCGCAAAAATCATTTTAATTATATATTTGACTTTTCTTAGTCAATTTAGGCTTTCTCTGTACAACTCTGTCCTTATGTCTCAGCTTCAAATATAATCCTTGCATTTTGCTTAGAAATATGTGAGAACAGCCACAGATCAAGGAGTATAACCTTGTCACTGAAGAATTTTAATCAATTTGAAGTTTTTATAAACATACAAGCAAGTTAAAGTGTTTTTTTAATGTTAAATTTTACATATTTTTAATCATGTGCATGAGGTTTGACTGAAGAAGTTAATTGGCCATCTGTATTTCTTATTCATTTTTCCTCCTTCGTAAGTGGAATATAATAGCTTACTTTTACCCTAAGATTAAAAACCATTCCTTCATGTGGTAAGAAATTGTCTTTAGCACGTGTAAGGATATTTTCCAGCCTATGTAAAACTATCACCAGGACTTCCCTGATAGTATAGTGGATAGGAATCTGCCTGCCAATGCAGGATCCCCGGTTCCCGAAGATCTCACATGCCCTGGAGCAACTAAGCCTGCAAGCCACAACTACTGAGCCCACGAGCCACAACTGCTGAAGCCCTGCAAGCCGACAGCCATGCTCTCAGCAGCCTCAATGAGAAGCCTGTGCACTGCAATGAAGACCCAGCACAATCAAAAATAAACAAACACATTTTTAAAAAAAGATTATCACCAAATTACATCATCTTTCTCTAAGAAGATCTTTTGACTCTTCATCTTTAAATATAAGAATTCTTTTTTTTCCCCAACTTGACACAATTAAGATTTTATCCTAGTTCATTGCAAACACAATTTAAATTTCAAGAAATCACTTAAAATGAAACTTGTTCCTCCATCCAACTCCAGATATCTGCCCTCAACCCACCCCACAGGTATCTTCTGAAACACAATTTTGTTAAATAATTAATGTATGATTTATTGTTTCATGTTTTATCTCCCTGATAGAATACAAGGATATAAACCATATCTCTGTTATTTGCCACAGTATATTCCCCAAAGACAGTGTAACTGGGGGCCTTGTACACAGGAGATTCTTAATATGCATTTGTTGAGTAAGTGAACAAGTGAAATGGCCTTTGTTTCTTCCCCAAATCTTTTCATCTGTTAGAAATCTAAGCTCCTAGAGGTTGAAGACTGTCTCAGAGGAGTTGGTGAGTACAGCACCAAACCAAATTACATACCTTATTCATTTATTACTAACAAAGCAACTGTGTATCAGTGGAAACATTAAAACTGACAGACTCAAACTCAACATCCTTGAAATAATAGAACTTGGCTGACTTGCTTAGAAATAATGCTAAAACTTTCAAAATATATTTTGCACCAATAATTCTGACAACTGTATTGCTTACACTTTACTCAGAGTATTAACTCAAGCCATGAGGTGTGACTTACCTCCAAAGGTAGGTTCTAGATGGAATCCAGTTTACCTCGAGCAGGCAGGTTCTTTCCCGCCCCCCCCCCCCACCCAAGAAAGACCAGTAACATTGAGCCAGTACTCGACATTAAAAATATTTACAGAATGGAATGTCCCTGTTGGTCCAGTGGCTAAGACTCTGCATTCCCAATGAAAGGGGCACAGGGTTCGATCCCTGGTCAGGGAACTAGATCCTGCATACTGTAACTAAGACCCAGTATAACCAAATAAATAAAAATAAATGGTAAAAATATATTTACATTGGGTACAAATGGAAGGCGTATCTTCCATTGAAAATGGTTTAATTTTCCCTGGGTTGTTATAATGACAATTTCCTTAACCTGATAACAGATTTTTTAAATGTAATCATGTATTTATTTTATGGTTTGCACAAGATGTACCTTTAGTACATCCAGATTTTCATAACCCATCAAACAGTTTTTCAGTATGTGTTATGGCAGGATATTCTAGAACTGCCAAGAAAAGTAAATTCACAGAGCTGCCTGCAACTCACTAACTATAACAAATTAGCATAAGCAGCCCCATTTTAGAAGGAATGGCTTTTACAAGTTACACAGAAAAATAATGTGATTTTTGCATTTGTATCATTAAAAAACTGTCCATATGAGTATATGATTTATCGTGAATATTAAACACAGCCCAGACTGGTTAACATAGCCAGTTAGTCTATTTGAAGTGGAAATCCTTAATGAAACAAAACTAGTTATGATCTTAAGAATAACTAGGAGAACTAACTAAAAAGTACCTATTTTTACGGATTTTCTCTACTTTAAAAAAAAGTGCATATCGAATAAAACCTTTCAACACTTGTCAGCTCTCCTGTGAATATACCATATAAATGGACTGGCACTGACTGCCAGGAAAAACTAAAGGCCAAATTACTCTCTTCCACCCATGCTGTGAAGTTCAGAGAGAAATCTGTCCGAGAGCCGTACCATACAGATAGGAGACAATGAACCATTTAGCAACAACCGAAGGATGCATAAAATTCTTCAGATTTCCTGGCACCATAGCAAAGATCTTATTTTCCTAGTCAGCCTCACAATTTAAAATGCCTGTGGCTGGTGGTTCACAGCACAAAACAAAGGTGCATGTTTTCAAATATCTAACTTGCTTCAGCTCTGTTAAGTCCAGCAAAAGGAATTAAAAACTGCTAATGGCAAAGGACACTATGGCTGCAGGGTTGCCTTATTACAGACAGATCCACAATGCAACCAGATGTCCGTGCAATGCTGATAGAGGTATCATCAGTACCTAGGGTAAATGAAAAACCAGAGAGAGTCAGATCTGTTTTGTACACTCTGCTGGTAAACATGGGGCCATTAGGGAATGGTTTATAACCACCTTAAGAGGATTTTCTTTTTACAGAGCCTAACCTGCCAGCTCATGAATTTTGAAAACATAGCAGCTTATAAAACAGGACCATCTTCCCAAACCCTCTACTCTGAAGGATGCAGAAAGGAGGAGAATATTGATGATTAGTGTGCTTTAGGAGGGCTGAAGGGGCTGTGGCAGGAAGGGAAAAAGCAGGGGTAAAGGCCGAGATGCAAACTAAGGTTTACAGAGAAATTAGGAAATGCCTGGCCAGCCACTGACCACCGCCAAATGACTCTTTTCTCCACTGGACTCTAGACTTTAATTTAGCTCTTCTTCGACTTCCTCAAACTCAAAACGTCAAACTCTCTCCTCCTTTCTCCCAAATCCCTTTTCTCAGAGCGCTTTCCCACCTGTGTCCCTGATGGAAGTGAAAACAACTGATTATCCATTCTAGAAATCTGGGGGTGTCCCAGATGCCGCCCCTTCAGTCAATCATCCAGTGTTTTGTTGTTTAGTCACTCTATGTGCTGTGTGCGCTCAGTCGCTCAGTTGTGTCCGACTCTTTGTGATCCCACAGACTGTAGCTCCTCCGTCCATAGAATTTCCCAGGCAAGAATACTGGAGTGGATTGCCACTCCCTTCTCCAGGAGGTCTTCCCGACCCAGGGATGGAACCCTGGTCTCCTGCGTTGCAGGCGGATTCATTACCGTCTGAGCCAGAGAAGCTCCTGTTCGGTCTCTGCTGTCTGTGCTCAGTCGCTCAGTCCTGTCCGACTCTTTGCAACTCCGTGGACTCTAGCCCGCCAGGCTCCTCTGTCCATGGGGATTCTCCAGGCAAGAACACTGGAGTGGGCTGCCATGCCCTCCTTCAGAGGATCTGTGCCACCCAGGGACCAAACCCAGGTCTCCCACACTGCAGGCAGATTCTTTACCTCCTGAGCCACTAGGGAAGCCCAAACCAGGGAAGTTTAATCACTGAGTAACTTCAAAATATCTCCTGTTTCTTTTTTCCCTCCCTACCATAGCCATCTAATTCAGGTCATTCCTGTTTCTTTTGACAACAGCCTCCGAAACTGTCTCTCTGCCTCTACTAGCACCCTCTTTTGATTGATTGCTTAAATATATGCTGTTTTATTTTTTATTGCAGTATAATTGCTTTACAATGTTGTGTTAGTTTTTGCTGTAAAGCAACATGAATCAGCTATACATATACATATATCCCCTTCTTCTTGGACTCCCTCATTCCACCCATCTAGGTCATCACAGAGCACCAAGCTAGACTCATTAAAAAAAAACAAACAAAACACTGGTTTTATCATTCCCAAGCTGAATACCTGACTTTCAGCACTGCCATACTTTTCCATCTTATTTTTACCCAAGTTTACCTGCCTCATTCTATCTTGAGCTTCCCCTGCATAAAACACTAAAATGCTTAACTTTTTGGTTACCGAGAACAGCATGCTGGATCAAAACTTAAAACCCTTGCATTTTTCCTTTTCTCTCTGCCAGGAATACTTTCCTTCTCCATTTGCCTGGTCAGCACCACCTCATCATGCCCTCCGCCTCAGGATGGAAAGCCCTTCCTTCAGAAAGCCCCACCCCCACTCACTTCCAAAGCCAGCAAGCTGCTGTGACCCCTACGCACACCTTCCTCACTGCACTCAGGCTGTTTCCTCCATCAGATTGTGAGCATCTGTGAATATCTTCATTGTTCACCACCGTCTAGGCTCCACACATAGTAGGTCTTTTAAAATAATGGTTAAATGAACACACTAGACAGTAAAGAATCTGCCTGCAATGCAGGAGACCTGTGTTTGATCCCTAGGTTGGGAAGATCCCCTGCAGAAGGGAGTGGCAACCCGCTCCAGTATTCTTGCCTGGAGAATCCCATGGATAGAGGAGTCTGGCAGGTTACAGTCTATGGGGTCACAGAGAGTAGGACACGATTAGGCAATTAATACTTTTCAAGTATAACATCCAGGATAGAATCCAACTAAATGCATTTCATACAACTCAAGTGTAACCGAGTGAAGTTCTCTAGCTGTTTCAACTATGATAGACCAGGGTGTCCCAAACACACCAGATTATAAGAATGACCCGAGTC
Source organism: Cervus elaphus (assembly GCF_910594005.1). NCBI lineage: Eukaryota > Metazoa > Chordata > Mammalia > Artiodactyla > Cervidae > Cervus > Cervus elaphus. The sequence goes on along the minus strand of NC_057838.1, from coordinate 33,616,533 downwards.
ACTTGTTAAAATGACAGAGACCTATCTCTGAAAGAGACATGCAAGAAACTGGTAAAAGTGCTGGAATCTGACTAAATCTGAAGAAGAGAAGTGGAGATCAGAACCACGAATGAACTGGCTTTTCACTGTATACCTTTTGGATTTTTCTTTAAAACACACACACACACACACACACACACACACACACAAAGTAAATATATTTATCTTATATGTTTTATATATTCACATATTCCTGGAAGAATATACACATACTAAAAAAAACACACAAAAAAACAGTAACATTGATCACCTCCTCCAGGAAGGTGAATTGGGATGTTGGGAGGACAAGGTTGGAGAAGAGATTTTTCAATGACATTCTTTTACATCTTTTGGAATTTCTAGTCATGTTCAGTGTGTGGCCTGGTCAAAAATTTTAAAAGTTAAGCAGAAATACAGGTTTTTTAGGTCCCTCGCTAGAGAGGGATCTATTTCATAAAGATAGAAGAGGAGCCTGGAAATCTGTATTTTTAACAAACTTCCCAGGAAACACCAAGTGAATGTTGAGGAAAGTGTGGGGAACAGGATTAAGGTTGCACTTGACCTTGGAGGTCATCTAATCCAGTAGTTCCCCAATCTGGGTATCATTCGTGAATTAATCAGAATGTTGGGGATCCGTTTTGTGCTAATGAAGAGCTATGCACTTGTCCACGGTAGGCCCAGTGCTGGCATTTTCCAGCCTAATGAAACCTCTCTCTGATCTTCCCTAGAAACAGAAGGCAGGAGGGTTATACGTGACTGTAGCTTGTGACGCAGGATTTGTCCACTGTGCTCTGCTAAACCCTAAAGCCAGACCTGAAAATATTGATCTCTGTGTTAAGCAAGAGCTGGACAACCTGATTTTCATCTGGTGAAGTGTGTATGTGTGACATCACCAGTATCAGAAAGTGTATTCCATACACAATGACCCGCCAAGACCCAGGAACACTTGGAAAGGAAGCCAGCGCCCTCTCTTTCCTCGATGTCACCTACAGGAATCACATGTCATTTCCCTAATGCATTTCAGCCAAAGACCTAAAGATGTGCATTTCCCTTATGCCAGTTCCTCCTCTCTCGTGCCAGTTTCTGATAGTTATGGTCACTTGACCTAGATCTGAGGAGACACCTCATAATTTAAAAATCTAAAATTGTGAAACCCACTGGTGTGACTCTGCTTGCACAGAAAAGCAGAAGTCCATTTGCAGAACATCAAAAGGAATTAGGAGAATGTGGGCTGCGTGCTGCTTGGGGTTGCCTAGCAATATGGTGAGGGCATAGGAATCACAGAGAGGGTGAGATTCACACCCACAAGAAATCATATTATTCATAAACACACATACTCATACATACACATGTATCTGATGTCTCTGAAGAATGTTATAAGCTATAAGTACAGAACTACACTCACAAGTGGAACAGTCTTCAGAGCTCTATAGGATAAACATGTTAGGTGACTGTGTGCTTCGTCACTCAGTCTGACTGTTTGCCCCATGGACTCTAGCCCACCAGGCTCCTCTGTCCATGGGGATTCTCCAGGCAAGAATACTGCAGTGGGTTGGCATGCTCTCCTCCAGGGGATTTTCCCAACCCAGGGTTCGAACACAGGTCTCCCACAATGCAGGCAGATTCTTGACAATCTGAGGCACCAGGGAAGTCCAGGTGATCAATTACTTATGCTTAAATGTCTTGGTGAGTATATCTGTCACTTAGAGGAAAAACTATTGTATGTCTGTGAGTGGAGTTTACAATGAGCCTCACTGATGTGAGCCCTGTCAATGAAAGTAAACTTCACATTTTAAACATATTAATATGTAAAATGACAGGAGGAAGTATTCGATCTACAGAAACAACTTTAACCTCTTTGCTCATCCTTGTTTCAGAATAATGAGGTGTGCCCTTAATTTTCATAAGAGCTGGGTGTATGATCATCAAAGGCTGACACTTGATTTCAAATCCAGGCTCTGTCTTCTGCCATATGATTTAATCCCCCTAGACCTGACTTTCCTCATCTATGAGTCGAAAGTAACAGCAATATTTACCTAATAGGGCTGTTGTGAGGATTACAATAAGGGAATCTGAAGGGAGTGATAAATTAGATGACTGGGATTGACAGAAAACTAATAAGGATCTCTACTCAATACTCCAGGAAAAGAATCTAAAAAAGAGGGGATATATGTATATGTATAACTAGTTCATTTTATTGTAGAGCAGAAACAAACACAACACTTAAATCAACTATATTCCAATTAAAAATTGATTTTAGAAAACCAATAAAATAAAATATAGGAATCCACGTAAAGGACAGAGACAAGAGTAAGCACTCCATAACTTTTCTGCTCCTTATTAGTGTTATTATGCAAAAGGCTCTTGATCACCTTTCAATAAATACAGAGACAGAGAGTTAACCCAAGCAATAGTATCAGTAGGATTTCTGCCTAACAGGATGCTGTTCAGGTGTCAGGAAGAGGAGATTGTGGCTTCCACTTCCTCTCCTGCCTGGAAGGAGAGATGAGAAGTCACCCTCCTCTTTTCTCTCATGGCCCAATCAGTGATTATTCCAAAGTCAGAGAGCCAACCAACTCAGTTCTAAGAATGACACTCAAGATTCAAATGCAGTCACTCACTAAAGAAAAACTCCATCCTAAGGCCAATAAAGGTCTATCTAGTCAAAGCTATGGTTCTTCCAGTAGTTATGTATGGATGTGAGAGCTGGATCATAAAGGCTGAACACCAAAGAATTGATGCTTTTGAACTGCAGTGCTGCTGAAGACTCTTGAGAGTCCCATGGACTGCAAGGAAATCAAACTAGTCCATCCTAAAGGATATCAGTCCTGAATGTTCATTGGAAGGACTCATGCTGAAGCTGAAGCTCCAATACTCTGACCACCTGAAGAGCTAACTCACTGAAAAAGACCCTGACGCTGGGAAAGGCAGGAGGAGAAGTGGGTGACATAGGATGAGATGGTTGGATGGCATAACTGATTCAATGGACATGAGTTTGAGCAAACTCTGGGGGATGGTGAAGGACTGGGAAGCCTGGCGTGCTACAGTCCATGGGGTTGCAAAGACTCAGACATGACTTAGTAACTGAACAAAGGTCACACAACCTAGAAACCCTTAAGCTGCAGGCTCCCCTCCCAGAACAACTCGCTCCCCCATCCTGCACCTTCCAGGGTACCAATCTGGAGGTCCTCTAAAAGGACTCCCCTCTGTCTTCTTTCCAGCTGACCTTGAAAATGTTCTCAGATTTTTGTAAAGCTATGATTTCCCGGATACATATTACTTCCCCAGGGCATGCTGAGGAGAACTGGCAGGTGGGGAAAGCAGGGAGTCATCATCCATCTCCACTGCTTGAGTTTTGAGCACTCTTCTCCAGCAGTCTTTGTCTCTTAAGATCGAGGTGAGAAAGAACCAGAATAGCTGAGCTGCCAGCCCACCCCTGGGGAGAGGTAAGTAATTAGCAGAGCTCCCTGAGCATCACTGAGAAAAACAATCTGTGTATCCCCTAGGCAAAAGATGAACACTGAGTGATTTGTGAGAACAAGAAAATTATATGGATTCTATGTATTCATTTTATATGTGAAGCAATAAACAGTTTTAAACAAATATTTTAGTCTGTTCCTAATATCCTTTGACTTGTATGAATTTGGGATTTTTTTTTTCTCTTTTGAACTATTTTGAACAGGATTGAATTACAGATGCTATGGTTACTTATTATGGTTTAGAAAATTCTACTTACTGAGATAAGAATAAGTTTCTCTTTGGCTTTTAAAAGCCCTTGAAAAAACAGTTAGACAATATAACGGAAGAAAGGACCCCATTTGTCTTAGCAACTAAAAGATTAAATTCCTAGGAAGTTTGTTCTTCATGTAAGAAGTCAAGAGTTATATGAAAAACACTTTTAAAGCCACTGAGGTTCCAAAAAAAAAGACTTGAACAAACGGAAGGATATCTATGATATTAGATAAAAAGGCTTTATAAAAATGTGATTCTCCCTAAATTACCTATGTATGTAAAAAACTTAATTAAAAAAATTTTTTAAAGTATTACAAATTGACTAAAATACTAATATGGAAAAATAAACAAGCAAATGTATGAATGAAAATTCTGAAAAAGGAAAGCAAGGGTTGTCTAGCTGTGTTAGATGCTAAAACGTGAAGCTATAGTAATTAAAAAGGCATGGTACCTGAACAGACAGACAGCTCAATGGAACAGAAATGGACTCAGATACAAAAAGACATTCAGTATGAGATAAAATGGCATCTCTTATCAGTGGAGAAAGATGGTCTATAATGAATGGTCGATAATGAACTAATCAGTCCTTGGAGAGGGGGGCAGGGGTATTAAAGTTGGATCCAAACCTTATACCATAATATTCCAGACAGATTAACATTTTTAGAAATAAAATCCTGAGCATACCAGAATAAATTGTTTATACTTTTCTACATAATCTTGGAATACCATAGGCCCTTTGAAATACAGAATAAAAGCCAACATCCATAGGAAATTGATTTGTACACTACAGTCAAACACTTCTCTATGGCAAAACAACAAGAAACACTGGCATAGTTGAAAGACAACAAACTTAAAAAAACTGCATTTCTTATAACAGATAAAGGATTCCTACAAATTAATAAGAAAAAGATCAATGTTTCCAGCAAAAAAGACAGTTTGCAAAAAAAGAAACAAATGGGGGAAATCTCCAGTTCACTTATAATAATGTATCTTTTTCACATATCAGATTAGGAAAGATTGAGTGCGATTTGCTATTGGTTATAGCATGGTTAAACAGGTACTTCAGTTTTACTGCTCAAAGTTTAAACTGCTGCAGCACTATTGGGTGATTTGGCAGTATATATATAAACCATTAATGGACATATACTTTGATCTAGCAATTTCACTTGCAAAAATTTATCTTGCCATTGCTCAAGCATGTGTGAAATAATCTCGATACTAAGTTGTTCAAAACATATTTTTCTGTATTTGTAAAAAATGAGGAACAATCTAAATGCATAACAGTAAGAAATTGTTTAATAAATCGTTGCTACATCTATATAATGGAATATTATACAGCTGTTAAAAGGGATGGGGAGGTATTTTATGTTCTGATGTAAAATTATTTCCAAGATCTATTACAAGGTAAAAAGTAAATGAGGGTATCTTCCCTAGTGGTCCAGCAGCTAAGACTAACACTCCAAACTCCCAACACAGGGGATCCAGGTTCAATCTCTGGTCAGTTAGATCCCACATGCCATAACTAAAAGTGTGCATGCCCAAATTAAGACCTGGCACAAATAAGGAAACACACACACACAAAAAGTAAACAAGGACCCGCAGTCATCAATTATCCCTAGAAAAGATACAAGTAGGAAAGATTTTCACCACACATCCCTTTATCTTCAGAAACAGAAACCCTGTGAACATAAAACTTAGTCCAGAAATAAATAGATAAAGTTTAAAATAAAAACCTTTGCCATTTTGATTGCTTTTATGTCAACAGTTCAGTGTTTCCTTTGGTATTTTGACAATCCTGCTACAGTAAATAGCTAAAGTCTTTTAGGACTTTAATGTTATCTTTGTATTTATGGAGTTAGGTTTTATATAGTTCTTCAAGTGAGGAGGGTGCCAAAGAAAGCCCATTTTTTCTGAATGTGTAACTTTCTACTACCTGATTCTATTTCTATTACTTGATTTAATTTTTCATGTTAGAGCCATTGGCAGACAGAACGCTGAGATGGCCCCACATTCACATAAGTTTTGTTAAACCAAAGTCATGCTTATGCGGTCGCATACTGTCTGTGGCTAGCCGTAGAGTTGAGTAGTCTTGACAAAAAGCCACATAGCCTGAAAAACCTGCAACCTTTACTTACATAGTAAAATAGTAAAAACCTTACTATTTGTCCCTTTATTATACAGAAAAAGTTTGCCAATCCCTGTTTAAACCATTTAGAGTTGAGGCGCCTATTATTTGCAGCCTGAAAGCATTCACACAATTTTGGTCTCTTTCATTTTGATGAAAAGTGAAATAACACTAAACTATAATGGATAATAATGACTAGGCAGGTTTTTAAGTAAATTTCTATGGACATAGAACATGCATATATACAAGTTTACAAATCATTACTGTACCACTTAATGAGTTTCACAAAGCAAAAATATTTACGTAACCATTACCAAGGGCTACCCTGGTAGCTCAGCTAGTAAAGAATCCACCTGCAATGCAGGAGACCTGGGTTCAATTCCTGGGTTGGGAAGACCCACTGGAGAAGGGAACAGTTACCCACTGCAGTATCCTGGCCTGGAAAATTCCATGGACTGTATGGTCCATGGGGTTGCAAAGAGTCAGACACAACTGAGTGACTTTCAACCATTACCAAACCCCAGAATCTTTCTTGTCTCCACCCAAAGACACCTCCTGTTCAGATTTCTATCAGAATAGACTTCCAGAGACTAGCTTTGACTGTTTATAAGCTGCATATAAATAGATTTATAGTACGTGTCCTTTTGTGTCTGACTTCTTTTGCTCAGTGTTTTGTTTGTGAAATTTATCTATGTTTTTGTAAAGTAGTTCAGCCATTCTCATTGTTACATAATACTCCATGGTATGTCACAATTTATTTATTCATTCTACAGTTGATGGACATTTGTTTCCAACTTTTAACAATAATGAATAGTGCTATTGTGAATATTGTAATTTTGGGGTGCACATATACACACCTAAATATGTTACATACATGTATATGTTACATCTATAAGTTATATATGTATATGTCACATATATGTGTGTATAACATATACACTATTAGAGTAAAACTGTGGGTCATACAAACATGATTATTACTATATATCTGCAAGTACGATCCAATGTCAGAAAACACATAGTTTCATTTAACAGAAATTGATTCTACTTCAATTTTACTATCCTGGAGAAGGAAATGGCAACCCACTCCAGTGTTTTTTTTTTTTTTTTCATTTATTTTTATTAGTTGGAGGCTAATTATTTTACAATATTGTAGTGGTTTTTGCCATACATTGACATGAATCAGCCATGGATTTACATGTGTTCCCCATCCTGAACCCCCTCCCACCTCCCTCCCCATCCCATCCCTCTGGGTCTTCCCAGTGTACCAGCCCCGAGCACTTGTCTCATGCATACAACCTGGGCTGGCGATCTGTTTCACACTTGATAATATACATGTTTCGATGCTGTTCTCTCAGATCATCCCACCCTCGCCTTCTCCCATAGAGTCCAAAAGTCTGTTCTATACATCTGTGTCTCTTTTTCTGTCTTGCATATAGGGTTATCATTACCATCTTTCTAAATTCCATATATATGCGTTAGTATACTGTATTGGTGTTTATCTTTCTGGCTTACTTCACTCTGTATAATGGGCTCCAGTTTCATCCATCTCATTAGAACTGATTCAAATGTATTCTTTTTAATGGCTGAGTAATGTTCCATTGTGTATATGTACCACAGCTTTCTTATCCATTCATCTGCTTATGGGGATCTAGGTTGCTTCCATGTCCTGACTATTATAAACGCTGCGATGAACACTGGGGAACACGTGTCTCTTTCAGATCTGGTTTCCTCGGTGTGTATGCCCAGCAGTGGGATTGCTGGGTCACGTGGCAGTTCTATTTCCAGTTTTTTAAGAAATCTCCATAGTGGCTGTACTAGTTTGCATTCCCACCAATAGTGTAAGAGGGTTCCCTTTTCTCCACACCCTCTCCAGCATTTATTGCTTGTAGACTTTTGGATAGCAGCCATCCTGACTGGCATGTAATGGTACCTCATTGTGGGTTTGATTTGCATTTCTCTGATAGTGCCACTCCAGTATTCTTGCCTAGAGAATCCTGTGGACGGAGGAGCCTGGTGGGCTACAATCCACGGGGTTGCAAAGAGTCAGACACGTCTGAACGACTTAACTAACTTTCAATTTTACTATAACATCAAGGTTAATTTAGCAGAGTATCAGGTTCAAAAGACCATATACAACCAGATGTATAATCAATTAATTGAAAAATTATAAACAATTAGCAGCAAGCTGATTTCCCCTCCAGAACCTACACTGTTCTGTTACTTTAAGTATGTTTCAAGCTGCCTGCTTAGAGGTTAATTATTTGAGCAGCTGTGTTCAAATCAATGCTTCCTTTGGAACACTGGGAAGGCTCAGATGACATTGGCACTTTGCTAAGTCACAGAGGTGCATTTTCTGGGACATATTCCTTACTTTGAGGAAAAAGTGATGAAAAGTTATAGATGGATGAGGTGGCAGGGAGCCTCAGTAGATTGAGAGCTCCAAAAAAAAGGCAGGGGGTGGGGGGCAAAATTGCTATAATTTCCAGCTATTTTCCTACTTATGAAAAAGCCACAGAAAATCAAGATTTCATTAAAGGGCACTTCCTCCTATCCCAGCCACTCTTGACTGGTACTTCTGCCTTGCTGTTCCCTTCGTTACTCAGGCAACATTCTCCAGGGGTTTGAAAACAGTGTCTTTTTTTTTTTTTTTTTTAAGCAGCACCCAAGGATTGCATGGATAGCTCCAGTTCAGTTCAGTTCAGTTGCTCGGTGGTGTCCAACTCTTTGCGACACCATGGACTGCAGCACGCCAGGCCTCCCTGTCCATCACCAACTCCTGGAGTTTACCCAAACTCATGTCCATTGAGTTGGTGATGCCATCCAACCATCTCATCCTCTGTCATCCCCTTCTCCTCCTACCCTCAATCTTTCCCAGCATCAGGGTCTTTTTCAAATGAGTCAGCTCTTCACGTCAGGTGGCCAAAGTATTAGAGTTTCAGCTTCAACATCAGTCCTTCCAATGAATACCCAGGACTGATCTCCTTCAGGATGGACTGGTTGGATCTCCTTGCAGTCCAAGGGAATCTCAAGAGTCTTCTCCAACACCACAGTTCAAAAGCATCAATTCTTCAGCACTCAGCTTTCTTTATAGTCCAACTCTCACCTCCATACATGACTACTGGAAAACCCATAGCCTTGACTAGACAGAACTTTGTTGGCAAAGTAATGTCTCTGCTTTTTAATATGCTGTCTAGGTTGGTCATAACTTTCCTTCCAAGGAGTATGCATCTTTTAATTTCATGACTGCAGTCACCATCTGGAGTGATTTTGGAGCCCAAAAAATAAAGTCAGCCACTGTTTTCACTGTTTCCCCATCTATTTGCCATGAAGTGATGGATAGCTTACTGTCTTATATATACCAGGACAATCAAGAGAACCAAGAAAGAGTCTAAAAAGGCAATAAGGAGAGTGATTATTAGGGGTACTCATTTGACTGAAGTTTTTTCCACTCATCAGGTTTATCAAACCAATAGAGAAGATTCAATCTGATAATTATCTAGATGAGTCATCTATAGCCACAAAGTACTAGGGTCAAACTCAGGGCTTTGTGGTTTTGAGCTGATGTCCTCCCAACAAGACAGCAAAGTGCAAGTTGAACTCTCTTGGCCTCTTTCTCCTGTTTGGCCAACTCTAAGGTACCGATTTCTTTAAGCAACAAAGGAAATGAGGGGCGGGGGGCAGACAGTGAGGGGAAGGAGAAGGATGAGGGAGAGGAGGAACAGGATGAGAGGACAAAAAGAGTGATCATTCTCTGCAGACTCCTAGAAATATTTTGCCACGAACTTTCCAGAAAAGGGCAGCTCTGGTCTTCTAGCCCCAGCGGTCTGCTCCAGGTATGGCATGGGCATACCTTCGGGTGGGTCCTTCCACTTTCTTTAGAAACTTTAGTATTTTCAACTTGATAGCATCTCCCTCCATGTGCAAGGTGATAGGATGCCAGCTCTGAGGCAGCCCTTATGCCCCTAGACCCGACCTCAGTCTCTCTCTAGGACAGATTATGAAAGTCTGAAGAGAAAAGAAAATGTACCTTCACAAGGGAATAAGGCACAGGAGAACTGGGCTGAATATTCCGAGCTCTGAAAGTAGATACTGCAGTCACGTGCAGCCCTCTTCTGCAGGGCGGTGCTGTCTGACAGTATCCTGTCCCACCCTAAACCCAAACAATTTCTGCCCTCATATTAATCGAGAGAACACTGTCACAGAACCCTCCTGCTGTTTTAGGAGCACCCTTAGCCATCTGTAGCCTCTGTTTCATCCATCAATGATCCTTTCTGTGTTGAAAAGCTTTTGACTCTTAGAAGCTGTAAACAGTGACCCATTTTGACTTGTAAAATCTCTTTTTCCCCCTCTTGAACTCTTGAAAGAGAACTCTTCCCAACTCATTTTCCAGGAGCACTTATCTTGAAAGCTTTTGGCGGACGTTTATTGCACTCCGTCCCACTCCTGTGAGGTGGCGAAGGTCTGTTATCCCCATTTTATTACCAAGGCAGCTGAGATAGAGAGCAGCGCTTTGCCGAAGGTCGCGCACTGACCGAGTCAGGGGCGCCCTCAGAGGCAGGACTCTGTGTTCCTGGCAGCCTAGGCTGCCTCGCCTCTGTTTGAACTGCCTTAAAAATAAGACTTTCAGGAATTCTGATGAGAAGATTGAAACTCTGCAGTGCTTTGTTAATGGTGACTTGGTAACTGCATATATTAACGTTATTCATTGACTTACAGCCAAAAGCCATTCATTTACTGGATCCTCAGCCTAAGAGAGCTAGTTCCCCTGTTTGTCACTGATTACAATCCAATACTTCCCTGGAAGGATAGGAGAATGCAGTTACATCAGACACCCATGGAAAAGCATGAATTGTTGTCCTTCAGGCTTCTAAGAGAGTGAATCTCTAGATTTCTACCAACTCCTTACCCTGGCCTATGCTATGCCCTTGCCTCAGTTTCCCATCTGAGAGGCCACCCTCCAGCCACCTGGGTGCCTCTTAAAGTAAGTCACCCACTAGTTCCAGAACACCCCTTACATTGTGGTCTCTCTGACCCCCTCTTCACTTCACCCACCTAAAATCTCTTACCAAGATTCATCTGAATCACCTCCCAAGAAGCCACTCCCACCAAACCTGGTGTCTCTTCCTTCGAAGCCCTTATCTGATGCCATCTTCTTTAGAATCAAGCTTACTGGCCTTGTGCCCCTTGAGTGTAGATTATAAAGTACTGAGGGGCAGGGAGATTTTTACTCATCCTTGCGTGGTCTGCTGGAAAACAGCACAGAGAGTGGTCTGCTCACAGCACAGAGAACTGCTTACTCCAGGGGTGGGCAAAGTATTTCTGCTGAAGCTTGGTTAAATATGTTATGCTTTGCCAGCCATGAAGAGTCGTCATTGATTTTCTTTGCTTTCTTTGTTACAATTCTTTGTTTAAGAATTTTATATTATTTATTTCCTTTAACTCTTTAAAAATATAAAAATCATCCTTAGCTCCCAGATCAGCTAGGGGTCTGGATTTGACACTCTGGCCATGGTCTGCCTGACCCCTGGCTTAGTAACAGCAGTATTTCTTGGCTAGTCATCCATGGTCCTGAATTATGTTGGAATGCACTTATTTTGTATCTATGGAAATTTTAACACAACTGATGGCTTTTGTAGTGGTTTAAAATGATAGTATTTGTAATGAGAATGTTTTCTTTCATTTTTCTAATATCGTGAAAGATCAACTGTACCACATAACCCAAAACACTTTTATACTCTTAACTTTTTGTACTTTTAAAAGAAATTCCATATGGTAGTATCTGTATTTAAAAGTCAAACAGTTCAAATATGGGTGAAGATCTGCATTTATCTATGTGGAAGTATAAACCTGTAAAATCCATGTGTGCATCTTTTTGCGACATTAAAGGGCCAAATTCCATCACCTTCACAAAGATTCTGCCAGAGCTGTTGTGGCCTCTTGGCTTTTTAGGAAGTGGGATAATAAAGCTAGCTCTGCAGCACTGAAAGGATTTTTTTTTTATGGTGTTGCAAAATGTTTCATTTGTCCTGTCAATGATTGCTCTGAAGCAGGATCTTGGACAAGTTAATATTTATAAAGCCTTAAACTCTAGAAAAGAGGACAAAGGAATGGTCCCTTTCCAGTCTCACTGACCTGGGTCCCAGTTTAGTGCCCACACAACACCATCCCCGCCACCTCCCTGGCCCCAGGAATACTGCAGAATAATAAGCATTAAATATTTAGTCATTTCCTGCATCACGTTTGTCAGACATCATCGGTTCCCCTATTAACATATCTAACTGAGTTAGAGTTCAAACAGCCGGTTTCCATATCAGCAGCTGTTTGGTTTAATATCTTTTCAACAAAGGTGCCATAGGGAGCCTTTTGGAAAGCCTCCTGTTAATACTTCAGCCTGTTTTCCTGAGAAGATCCAGCTGAGAACAGTGTTGACTCTGTATGGCTGATAATTTCCCAGTGTGTGATTTGTGAAACTTATGCAGATGAAATTGTCTTCAAGATGTCACTTCTGAAAACCTCTGAACTTCACTGAAATTTAATTGTGTGTTGAAGGGCATGTCTTGATTTCATTAGCATGCTGAAGGTCAGTCTGTCCTGGGAGGGCATGTATGCCCTATAATAGAGGGTTGCTCTGCTTATAGGAAAGAAAGATGGACAGAAGCATAATAATCCTGGCCATGAAGACAGCATTAATTATAGCCTGTTGACCTCTCCCTTTTGACAGGGAAGCCGTAATGCTTCAAAGAAAGAGTTCCGTTAGCTAGGTTATCAATTAAGGAAGCAGGAAGTAGCCAAGAAGGAAGGTATAAAATTATCTTGTAAAAATACTCTTCGATATTAGAGCTACTTAACACATAATAAGAATATATAGTCTAAGGTAGTAGAGAATGTTAAAAATAACCTTGTCCTGTAAAAGTGAAGCTGACCTTTGGTAAACTTAAGTTATCTGTGTCTCATTAAATAGACAGTGGGCTTTCATGCTAGAAAAAGCCATAATTTTTAAAAATGTGTCCTTGTGTTTTATATTTAGAAAATGCCTTTTCCTGTATCTACAACAGCTTTTGAAGATGGAAAATGCAACAAACCAAAATTGTGCTCGATTCATTGTACTCTCTAAACTTTGAACAAGCCTGGTGAATCACTATTTCTATTCTACTCTAATTTTTTGCTATATGTTTCATATGTTTTGGAAGTAGGTTGGAAGAAGCAATAGAAAATATAGCCTCTTTGGTTTTCATTCCTGGCCTGGATGTGTCTGGATTAATAGTCTATGAGGTTGAATCATATGAAATTGCCACTTAAGTAAAAAAAAAATCATCAAATATTGGTAATTTCATAAGTAGTTGCTGGCTACCAGTTTGCTATTGGGCTGGCCAAAAAGTTCGTAAGTTCTGTAAGATGTTACAGAAAAACCCAAACAAACTTTCTGGCCAACCCAATATTTCTCTTTTGTTATCCCTGTGATACTGTCTTTGACCCTTGAAAATTGGGAGAATTTTTAATCCTTGTCAAAAGGGAGAATTACAGAATAAAAATTTAGTCTTATATAATAGACAGTATGAAAGATGATAACAGATTAAAGGTAACCAACAGAAAACAGGTAAGGATAGAAAGAAGATATATAGATGATAGATATATGACAAGAATTGATAATAGGTAGAAAATAATATATGACAGAATTTCTGGTTCCAAGCATTGTGTATCTGTAGAAGAGTGTTTTGGCTCTTCCAGTCACTTGGCAGAAACAAGAGGAACTTCCTCTTTTTCAAAGTATTACAAGCATTCTTTTAACCTGCTCCAAGTCAGGGATTCTGAAGTCCTCCTTTTCTTTCCTCAATGAGCTGATCATAATGATAACAGTCACTAACATTTATTGAATATCTCCTATGTGCCAGTGTCTATCATAAAGCCTGTACATTTTCTCATGTCCTCCTCAAAACAACTCGATAAGGTAAGTATTAGTATTATATTCCCTGTTTTTTAAAGATAAAACTTGGAGGAGAACATCACAGCTCTTGTCTTCCAGCCTACATAGTATTTGATTATGTGGACCAAGGACCTGAGAGGTAGAGAAAAAGCTAACCAGTCAACCTGCTTATCCTTATGTCAAAAAAACACAGCCTTAGTGTTGAAATCAGGGAACCTTTTCCGATGTGGTTTGGTAACAAATCATGCTTCTGATCCTTAAATTTGAGCTTTAAAATCTTCCTTTGTGGCATAGCAGTGTGACACCAGGACTTAATCAATTGCTTAGGACATCATTAACCTTATCAATAAAATAACATAAAATCTATAAAACAACATAAAACCTCAGAGAAGCATTAAGATTTCCACTGATATCTGACATACTCAGATGAAGACAAATACAAAGTAGCACAACCTATTCCAAAACTAGAGATTATTATTCTGGTTATTCTGCTTTGATAATAATTGTTATTTCTCATTTGTAAGTTTGTGACAACAGATGGACAAGAAAAAAAATTGACTCTAGAAAAAACAAAATCTATAAAACATATCCGCTTTATAGATTAAAAAGTAGTCTCTTTTCCTAAACTGTGCTGTTTACCAAAAATAACAAAAAGTCTTTTGAATCAGAAATGCATTTTTAAAGGTATAGAGCATTTCAGTCATTTAAAGCCCCTATACATCCTCCACATTCTGGATTACAAAGAATAGGAAAGAAAAAGAGATGGAATTACTGCTACTCTTCAAAGAGGATATGTTCATGGAAACCTTGCTACAAACCCTAAACAGCCATGGGAAAATGATTTACCTTTCTGAAGACTGCACAAGAGTCAACAGCCCAACAAGACAATGCTGTTTTAATTCTCCAGGTTGCAGAATTATCCAAAGAAAAAAGAGCTGATTTTTTTTAAATGATTGCTAAAGATATCTCTGAAGACAGTCGAATCTGGGTTGGCAAGGCAAAAAGTCAAACAGCAGATCAAAACAAGAGAAGAAAACTGTGACTAAAATAAAAGTGATGATATGTTCATGCAAAGGAAACATTCAAGTCTATGTAAATGAATTACAGAATTTTCTCTGCAAGGCTCTGATAATTTCTCACCCGTGTTAGATAGACCAAATAGTTTAAAACAAACACTCTGTAGGGGCTGAGTTAAGACCCGAGTTTTAAAAACACTATTAGTGAGGCAGATGGTGATAAAAATGATCACAAAGTAATGATTACAGACACAGCTAAGGCTAAGTCTAGCTGCCCAAATGGTGTCACCCATTCTTGGCCTACTTCCCATGTCTCAGTCTTACCTCCCATGCCCACCCATGGCCCTGTCATTTCACAGATCTTTCAGCTAGGGACAAGGTTGTTTATATAGCAGAGCTAACAAACAGGTACACTAGAAATTTAAGGCTCTCAGGGGGAAAGAGTGGGAGGGAGGGATATATTGGGAGTTTGGGATTGGCATGTATACACTGCAGTATTTAAACCAGGTAACCAATAAGGACCTGCTTTATTAGGAACTCGGCTCAATATTCTGTAATATCCTAAATGGGAAAAGAATTTGAAAAATACTAGATACATGTGTATGTACAACTGAATCCCTTTGCAGTACACCCGAAACTAAAACAACATTGCTTTGCTGATTAATCAGCTATACTCCAATATAAAAACATTTTTCAAAGATACACTGTATATTAATGCATATATGTGGAATCTAGAAAAATGATATAGATGATTTTATTTGCATAAGATAGAGACAAGACATAGAGAACAAACATATGGACACCAGGTGGGGGCATGAACTGGGAGACTGGGGTTGACATTGGGGTTGAGATTGGGGTACTATCTATAAAATAGGTAACTAAGGAGAACCTACTATAGCACAGGAAATTTTACTCAGTGCTCGGTGCTGACCTAAATTGGAAGGTAAATCTATAAAAGAGGGGATTTATGTGTATATATGGCTGATTCACTTTGCTGTACAGAAGAAACACAATATTGTAAAGTAACTAAATTCCAATAAAAATTAATTAAAAAATTTTTTAAATGGTATACTGGAAGAGAAAAGAAAACCTAGGGAGATGGACACAAGGATAAACACACATTCCTAAAATTCCATCACCATATGCATCATTCACATATATGCACCCCAATCCTCAACTCTAAAGATGCACTTTCTATGAAAACATAAAATTACTATGATTTCAAGACTTGTTTTTTCAAATTAGCTAAGCTCATGTTTCTTTAGCTAGTTTACAAAAGAATGTCATTGATTAGTGAAAACACAGACTTGACTAATGAGTGAACTCTGGGAAAAGGCTCCTGTGTATCTGAGAAGCTTTAACTCACAGAAATAAGTTGGAACAATGCCTCTGGCTGGGAAAAGAACAAAGATGGAACAAGCAGTTGCCTAGGGTAGTGAATTACCAAGGGCAGCAGACGTTCAAGTGGCTTCTGTGGGAGCAAAGGCAGCCTTTGAATTTGGATGTAACCCACTTTGCTTGGGGTAGGAGAGGGTGTGGATCGGGTATTCACTGGAGAAATTAAGCAACCATTCCACTGGGCTCGTGGGTGGTGGACAGATGGATGTTTTTAAAAGTGAATATTTAGAGTTCAGGGTGCAATTTAATGCTTTCACTAGTACAGCTCCCTAAGAGTATGCTCCACTGGCTGGAAGCCAAGCTTGCCTTCTGCCTCTTCGGCCCGGCACAGGCTGCTGAGTATAAACCAAATGGCAATCACCAGGTAGTGAAGACTTGTCTTTGCTCTGGCTTCTAGAAAGCTTAGAGTCTTTATTTATTTATTTTTTTCCTTTTCTTTTTTCTCTCACTGCTGGCAACTGAGTTGGGCTATTGGATATATATATATCTATCTGGCAGTTTATCACATTTCCTTATCCATATTTTTTTCCTTTCCCCTAACTCACTCCACTTTGTTTTATTCTTGGACAGAGCATATATTTGTATAAATTGCTTCAAATCCTTCTGTGAAAGTGGCAAACAGGCAAACACATAGATAGAATGTCAATATGGTGGATCACAAGATATCCTAGTCCTGGCTGAGGAAACAGATCATTTAAATCATTAACCCAGGAGACCAGCTAAGTGTGAGTAAAAACCTCAAGTGTTTAAGCTGCAAGGTTCACAAACTTGGGAGAACTGGGGACAGGTCTGAAGAAGAGGATGATGTATTGAGGTTCTGAACTATTAATGCAAGTCCACAAGAAATCATTTTCATTTCCTTCACTGAACTTCCTAGTCATTCTTTGAGTGTTTCTCTTTCCTCTAGCTAAAAAGCCAAACAGGGCTGGGAAACCGATTTCAAAATGGGCTTCATTCTTTTAGATTGTTCATACTGATCTCTCTTGGCATTTTATATAATGTTTAAGAGGGATGCTAGAATCCAATATTCATTATGCTTCATTAGGTAGTTGTTGAATAAATCAAGCAAATCTGGTGGCTGTTTTGAATGTAATGGAGTGTCTATCCTGGAGGTCAAACCTCACCATTCTCAGACAGGGGCTGGTCTACCTGGGAAGATACTCAGCTTCTCCCGGCTCCCTAATCTTTAAATTGAGGAGCATGAAAGACTGTAGAAATCACCCTCTGCATTTCACAATCATTAGCTCTTTTGATCTTCATAACAACCCCGAAAGGTAGGCAAGGCAGTTGTTAGTTTAACAGACAAGGAAATAGAAACTCAGAGATTAAACAAAGTGTTTAAGATCTTCGAGCAATTAAAATAGAACACCTGAGACCAGAACACAGTCCTAACTCCAGAGATTCACTGTATTGTAGTTTCAGCATCTCCAGTTCTATTACAATCTCCTACCTACCTTAATATGTGGGAAGAAGAGAGAAAAAGGTAACTCAGTGCAAAGACACCAGGCTAAACACACCATAGCTCTGACCTCTTTGGACTTGTTTTTGATCTTGTCGAAGAATGTATACTCTAACTCAAGTGAGAGCCAGATGATTGACAGCTGGGGGTGGCGGGGACTTCACAGGTTTGGGGGGAGAAAGCATTGAACCAGCACTGCCTTACTTTAGGTGGAGTACTTAGCAACGATGCTACATCCAGGTGGTTCTACACTGCAGCATATGCTCAACCTTTTAGTAAAGGCCACGGTCTTATTTAAAAACAAAACATCCAAAATGTCTATTATGAGCTTTCTAAAGCCCCGTTCAATGAAAATGCAGCCTTTTCCTCACTCTTCTTCCTAGGCTGACATTTTAAAATACCATTTTCCTATTTCTTTTCCTATCTTTAGAGAGGAAATTATGTGTAATGCATCAGAAAGAACCCCATTCGGAATTCAAGAAAACTGGGTTCCCAACTTGCTCAACTCAGTTCTGTGACCTGAGGCAAGTCACTCAGCCTCTCCGGACCTATTTGGGCTCAGGAAATCTAGGGGGTTTCCTATCTAAGCTTTGAGATCTCTTCTAACTCTCGAATTCTATGAATCATTTTTAACTTAGGTTTTTCTTATTTAATTTTTGCTATTTGTTCCATCGGGTATTAATTCCTTCTTATAAGCCTAGTTTAATCTCAAATTCATAATATCCCTAAAATTGCTCTCCATGACTGCAAGTAACAGGATCCCCTCCCTGACGGATTCTGTTTTGTTCTTCAGCATAAACTTTATATTATTTATCATATTCTGATAAGTGTTGTAAGCATCAGTGTCCTTATCAACTGCATCTGTTAGAATGAAAAAAAAAGTCAACTCAAGCTACCCTAGACAATAAAGAAAAGATCTGTTGATTCATAAATTAAAATTAAGTATGAGTGTAAATTGAGGCAAGGCCTGATCAGAGCTCTCTATCCGTTTCTCAGAGATTTTTATTGACTCTGCTGATCTTTGCTCACCACTTCCATTCTCAGAAAAATAGCAAGCAGCTGCAGGGCTTGTGGGTCTCTTACCCGTACTCAGCTGGGGCCCTAGGAAGAACACCCTACTGTCTATTCTCTGTTTTAGGAATCAGGAAATGCTCCCCAGGGCCTTCAGAACACTGGTTTCTGTGTCTCTTGGACTAAACTGGGTCACAAAATCATTCCTGAACCAGCCACTGTGGCCTGAGGAATTTCAGACTTAAGCCTAGGGGGTCTGGACCATTCCTTGGGGAGGAGGCGGAGCTACCATGACAGGCTTAGACCAATCAGGGGCCACCCCTAGAACTGAGTCCAAACCCTAGACTACATCATGGCCTAATATCCTGGAGGAAAGAATGCTGGGTAATCTGTCATTATAGCCTGTCTATTCAACTCCAAAAATGTGGAGGCTGATATTGTATCTTTTGACCCTTGGGTGCTGGGCACCCAGTTAATATCTGCTACACTGAATTTCAAGTATTGGTGAAGACATGAACCAAAACAGAAAATAACACACAGTTCCCCTTACCTCTTCTCCTCCCTTTTCTATTCTCGTAATGACTGTTTCATCTTCCCTAACTTTCCCCACTATTTATATATTACCCCTCTTATTTTTAGCCATAAGTTTTACTAAGTCTGAAGATAACCAAATATTTCCTGAATAATATGTCTCTGAATATGCATATTCTCTAAATACGAATATAAGCCTACTTGCAAATCTAGCACTTAGATTTAGAGTGTTGTTGGCAGGACTCTGAAAATCAGTTTTTCTTTTTCTTTCTTTTTAATAGAAAAATGTACTACATCAGAAAGATTTGTTTTCCACAAAGCAGAACCAGCTTTTTTTATTTCACTGATTTTGATACATATATGTATGTGTGTGTGTGTGTGTGTTCAGAAAATATTAAACAAATAAATAACAAATCAGACCTTACTGATTACATAATCCTCTGCCATTAAAAACTGAACTTCAGGACTGACTCTTCAGAAAAGAGAAAGGGTGTGGAAGGGACTGGACATGCTTTTATAAAAATCCAGGCATCCAACCAAGGCTGGAGAACTGGGGTTTATTCAGCCCCTCTCTCCCATTCCAGCCTCTCTGGCAGCCCAATTCTCTCAAAAGACTCACAGAGTACAGGGGTCTGGCAGGAGGTAACACTCAAAATGACAAGGAGTAGGGAGACCCCTAATGCAGGTAGCACCCCCCTCCCAAAATAAGACTATGACAAGTGCTTGCTCAGGTCTGTAAATCGAGGGATACTGCATCTAGAGGTATGGAGCTCACCTCTGTTTATCCTTTACTGAGCACATACGCTATCAGGTTCAACCTCACAAGTCCCTGTTTTTGAGGCAGGCAGGTGGACAAGAAAACAGTCACAGTTCCGCAGGGTAGAATCAGTGAAAGCTCTAACACATAAGAAGGGCATGTGCATCCTGCAACCCAACTCGTGGTCATATATCCAAAGAAAACCATAATTTGAAAAGATGCATTCGCCTCCATGTTCTCTGCAGCACTATTTACAATAGCCAAGACATGGAAGCAACCTGAATGTCCATCAGCAGCGGAAAGGGTAAAGAAGATGTGGTCTTTACACACATACATGCACACACACACAATGGAATATTTCTCAGCCATACAAAGAAATGAAATGATGCCATTTGTACAAACATAGATTGACCTAAAGATTATCATAGCAAGTGAAATAAGTCAGAGAAAGACAAATATCATATGTATCACTTGTATGCGGAATCTGAAAAAAAATGACACAAATGAATTTATTTACAACACAGAAAGAGACTCAGATGTGAAAACCAAACTTATGGTTACCAAGAGGGAAAGGCGAAGGGAGAAATAAATTAGTAATTGGTGAGTAATACACACACACTACTATCTATAAAATAGATAAACAAGGATCTGCTGTGTAGCACGGGGAACTATATTCAAGATTTTGTAATAACTTGAAAGGGAAAAGAATGCAGTTATGCAATATGGCAGCCTGAACCCACGTCCCATCTTAGGCTGATAGAAAAGGCTGTCCAGAAGGGATATTCAAGCTGAAGTTTGAAGGAAGGAATGCGAGATTATCTGGACAATTCGCTCACACCAGTTTCAGCAGGGTGCATGCTCACACATACTGTAAACATCCACCTAACCCTTAAAGAGATACGGGAACACACGTCTTCCAGTAAGTAGATGGAAAAGGAACCCTCCCATCTTTGGCCTCTCCTATTGCTGGGTCAGAAGAAGGATGTGATTCTGGGTTGCTGGAATGTATACAAGTCTGGGGTCTTTGGGGAACTAGCTGATACTTCACCAACATTGTCTTCTTGAGTCTCTGCACATCTGCTAACACTGGAGAGTTTAGAGGGAAAAAAGTCTAAACCCAGGGTACATCTTAGGGTGTCTTCACACAGATTGGCACTGTGAACAAAGCAGGAATAATTCACTATGTTAAATAGTTAAGCTTTCCCTATCTTTATAAAGTTTCACCGAGTTTGTATTTGGCAGGCCACACTAGCCTTAAAATAATGAAAGAAGTGGATTAGAGACTGTTATACAGAGTAAGTCAGAAAGAGATAAACAAATATTGTATATTAACTTATATATGTAGAATCTGGAAAAAATGGTATATACAATCTTATTTACAAAGCAGAAATAGACAGACAGATGTAGAGAACAAATGTATGGATACCAAGGGGAGAAAGGGGGTGGGATGAACAGTGATATTGGAACTGACATATACACTACGGTGTATAAAATAGATGACTAACAAGAACCTGCTATACAACACAGGGATCTCTGCCCAGTGCCCTGTGGTGACCTAAATAGGAAGGAAATCCAAAAGAGGAGAAAATATGTATAACTGATTCAATTTGCTGTACAGTGGAAACCAGCACAAGATTGTAAAACAACTATACTCCAACAAATACTTTTTAAAAAAATAAATGGATTAATAAATACCAAAATAGTTCTGTTTCCCAGGCATATGAACTTGAGAACCCCTTATCATAATTCAAGAACCCAATTCAGCATAAGTTTTCATAGGAGCACTTGGCTCTAAGCAAAATCAAGTAAGTGGAACAATGTCTGATATACACTGATACATGTCTTGAATAATCTGAACTGACATATATGAAAAGAGATCATAAAAACACTGGCATTTTTAAAATGTGTTATTTATGTCATTTTTGAAGCAAAACATTGTAATATTGTATCATTACTAGGAAATCTAGAAATAGATTAAATTTGATTACTGGTTATTTTCAGATTGGTAACATTCACAGTCCTGTTTATATCTCTGTGGGGTTTGAACATGGAGCTGCAGAGTTGGGGTCTTAGGATGCATACTTGAAAAGACAAATCCTGGACTATGGAGTCATTTTTGGAACCATTTGTGAGATAAGAGCTGATGACACCAGAAGCATCCCTAAAGAAAGGACCGTTTTTATAGAATTCATTTTACCCTTGGATGAACGCTTCCTCCAATGTTTATTAGAACTTCCATGAGACTGGGTGAAGGCAGTATTTTAGGTTAATCGTGTCAATGTTATGTTCTTTGGGCTCGCAGAATTTCATTTTGGTTTCCATCAGTTTGTCTTTCTAACACTGTGAATCTAAGGGTGAGATTCTGAAATCTCTGTTCTTTCTACACCACCACAGAAGTTGAGACATGTGTATAATATCTGGGTAATGATTTTTCAGTTCCAACTGTGTGTCTAAGTAAACCATTCTAACCATGAGTGTAAGAGTTTGGTAGTGACTCTGTGGCTGCTGGACTCGTCTGACCACAATGGTCTTTAGGATTAACACGCGTTTCTCATTTATCACAAGTCACTTTATTTTTTTTATAAAACAGAACTATTTCTAAACCTTTATTTTTGCACGATGGGCTTCTTTTCAGGTAGATAAGTGCATTCTGCTTACATTTACAAGGGCATTAATTGCAGACATGCAGATATATTTGAACTTCTACTCATCAGTGAAATTAAAAATCCCATTCTTGTCCCTTTTTTATTCATATCCATCAACTCTCTGGTTAAGTCTTCTGTTCTTATATACTTAGATTATCTTAGTATATAATCTAAGACATGGACAGTTAAATTTTCTTACAACAAAAGTCAGACCTGTTTGTTCCATTTGCAAGATGATTTTGTTATTAAATAACAATCACTGGTGAAGGCTTATGTCAGATTGTCAACCTTAAAAGGTCATGTTTGAAAAATTCATGCTAGCACTAAGTACTTCTGCTATTGTTTAGGTTAGATTGATAGCATTTTATGAACAGGAGAACCAGAGTGATATCAGGGCATAGGTAAGGAAATTCCTCCAAAGGAGAACAAACAAATCATATTGTTGAAAGAGATGAAGAAATGCTCATAAAACCACTAGATCCATAAAGTTTTCTGAAGCCACTCATCTGAACCAAACAAAAGCATTTTCTACTTTAAATGTAGTCCTTTTAAAAAATGTGCTTTTAAAACTTTCTATTGAAGTATAACATGTATCAAGAGCTGCGCATTCTAAGATTATGGCAAAACTTGAAAATGAATGGAAAATTTTAGGAGATCATCTGTATTTTACAGACAAATTTTCTACTTAACCAGGTTCCTTTATACTGTATCTTTTCATGGCTGCTATCTTGCTATATATAGGAAGTGTGAGCAATTATTAAGATTTTTACTCAAAAGTCTGATTATAATTTTGTTATTGGGACGTGACCATATGTATGCTGAAACAACTAGGATATTTAAATTCAGTCAGAGAATAATGAGTTCCAGTCTGTCTCCTTGGTATCAAGAGTCAGAATCTATTGAAAGAATAAGGCTGACATTTATATACACATGCCTGAGAGTACACACACGTGCAATGTACAGATGCACAAAACCTACTAGAGACGCATTAGCAGCAAAGTACCCCATGAATGGTTCAGATAATGTATCTGGTCTGAGACAGGATTTGCATGAATACATACATATCTTTCCAGCCTGGTTAAGAGTTCTGACATTTGCACAAGAGAAAAGCCTGTGGGAGGCGGGAGAAGGGGAGAGATAACTTAGGAGTTTGGGATTAACATATCCACACTACTATCAATAAAATAGTTAAACAACGGTGACCTACTGTATAGCACAGGGAACTATAGTCCATATCTTATTATAACCTATAATGCAAAATAATCTGAAAAAGAACATTCATATATGTATGAATCACTTTGCTGTACAGTTGAAACTAACACGTTGTAAATTAACTATACTTCAACTTCTTAAAGAGATTTTTTATTTTATTTATTTGCTTTTGGCTGTTCTGGGTCTTTGTTGCTGTACAGGTTTTTCCCTAGTTGTGGCAAGCAGAGGCTACTCTAGTTGCAGTGCATGGGTTTCTCCTTGTGGAGGCTTCTCTTGATGTGGCGTACGGGCTCGAGGGTGCGCAGACTTCAGTAGTCAGGCACATGGACTCACTAGTTGTGGTGCGTGAGCTTGGTCACTTTGCAGCATGCAGGAGTCCCCCAGACCAGGGACTGAACCTGTGTCCCCAGCATGGGCAGGTGGACTGCCACCACTGAGCCACCATGGAAGCCCTATACTTCAATTTTTTCATTAATTTTTTTAAAAAAGAGAAAAATCTGTGATTTACTTACTTTTCCTATAGGCTATTATAATTCCTCAAGGAACTGATTGCCGGATCAGGGATACCACATATATCCATTTGCTTAAAGCACAGACATTTACAGTTTGGAGGCTACAAACCCAAGACTAAGGTGTCAGCAGGGACTGGTCCCTCTGAGAACTGTGAAGGAGAATTTGTTCCAGGTCTCTCTTGGCTTCTGGGGCTTTCCTGACAATCTTTGTTTTTTTTTTTTTTGGCTTATAAGCCAATTGCTTGGCTTATAGATTTATCACCTCAACCTCTGCCTTCAGTTTCATGTGGCATTCTTTCTGTGTATGTGTGTGTTGTCCACATTTTCCCTTTTGATGAGAACACCAGTTATACTGGATTAAAGCCCACTCTAATATCTTTATTTTAACTTCACTAATAACATCTACAACAACCCTATTTTCAAATAAGTTCACATTCTGAGGGACTGGAAGGTCACAATTCAACCGATAGGACAAAGAAAAAGTAATCTAGCTGCTCAACAATTTTCTTGGGTCATGGAGAAGAAACGCAAACAATAAAAATAATATATAATAAAAACAAAACTCCACTCATCAAAACTACTATCCTGATTCACAAGAACATTTACTGAACAGCTATATGGAATAGGTATTCCCTTATCATGGGATCAGTTGAAATTCCCAAGTTTTTCAATTTTGGGGAGAAATAAAAGTTCCCTCATCCAGTAAATGCGATCTACTATTTTTCACCAAGTGAAATGGAGTAAAACCATAGAAACATCAGAGCAACAGGGAACTCTAAAAACCATCTGGAGTCAGGGATGAATGAGCTGGAGCCCAGAGAATGTAAAGGATTTAAGGTCACGTGGCTAGTTCGTGGTGGATTAGAGACTCAAACTGTGACCCCTAGTTTTGATTTCCAATGCAATGAACTTTCCACTGATCCCAGAGCAATGGGCTAATCATGCCCTACCAGTCCAGGTTATAGAATGTTACCTGATCTATTGCATGCTTGCCATCAGATTTCTATCTGTAACTAAAAGCTGTCTAAACCACTGTTTGGAACTGAGATATATAAAAGAGAAAAGAAGCAAATAGATTTCCACCCCCTCTCTTCCAAACCCATGTCTTTGACATTCTCTAATGATTAAAGGAGTAACTTTCAGAGTTTAAAGGGGGAATTGTACCTTTTCAATGGAGAATTCTAAAGGATATTACTTTTAAAAAGTGATAAGACTAAGCATCATTAATAGCAGAATAACGATGTCATATGACTCCTGATAGGATGCCACAGTATATAGATTCACTCACTAAACGCTGTCCCAAAGATAACTTGTATCTTCAGGATTAGCCTCTAAATTTATAGAAAATATTGGGAATAAACAAACAGAGTAAATAACACCATGACAAAAAATCAGACAAAGTCAGAATGTGGGACATTCGTCAACTATCGTAGTCTCTTCAAAAAGTCACTATTTAAAAAAAAAAAAAAAAAAGATGCAGGAACTGTTCTAAATAAAAGGGACTTAAGAGAGACAACAACCAAAATGCAATATGTAGACTCTGATTGAATCTTAGCTAAGAGAAAAATGAAAAAACGTGAAAAGACATTCTGGGGAGATTTTAAAAACTGAATATGGATCAACTGTTTGATGATATTTAGGAATAAACAGTTAAGTTTCTATGTGATATAATATTATGGTTAAGTAGGAGAACATTCTTATTTTTAGGGCTGAAATGTCTAGAAATCTACAACTTGCTTTCACATGATTCAGCAAACAGAGCAAACAAATATATTATCATAGATAAAGATGGCAAAATGTTAACTGGTTAATCTAGGCAATTATTATTTGAGCTACCTTGTACAATTCTTTCAATTCTTGCATGTGTTTGAAATTTTAAAAGTTGGAAGAAATACAGTCAGGAGTTTTTTGTATACTTTTTTTCTTTTGCTCAAGTATTTATACAACAAAAGTAGGAAAATGAGGTGAATGAAAGATCCTATTTTCTTCAATAATTTTTGTCATGCCCTACACAATGTGGCTCAGCTGGTAAAGAATCCGCCTGCAATGCGGGAGACCTGGGTTGGGAAGATCCCCTGCAGAAGGGAACAGCTACCCACTCCAGCATCCTGCCTGGAGAATTCCACAGTCTGTATGGGGTTGCAAAGAGTCGGACACAACTGAGCAACTAGGACTTCCCTGAGAGCTCAGTTGGTAAAGAATCCGCCTGCACTGCAGGAGACCCCGGTTAGAATCCTGGGTCAGGAAGGTCCGCAGGAGAAGGGAAAGGCTACCTATTCCAGTATTCTTGGGCTTCCCTTGTGGCTCAGCTGGCAAGAATCTGCCCCAAGGTGGGAGACCTGGGTTCGATCCCTGGGTTGGGAAAATCCCCTGGAGAAGGGAAAGGCTACCCACTCCAGTGTTCTGGCCTGGAGAATTCCACGGACTCTAGAGTCCCTAGGGTCGCAAAGAGTCGGACACAACTGCATGACTTTCACTTTCACTTCACTTTCACACAATAGAAGGGGTTATTAAATAAAGGATTGCTGGTTTCGAATTTTGTATGACCAGTACTGCTGAGAGTTGGATTATCCTTCAGAGGGCTGATTCAATAAATAATGATATATCCTTACAACAAAAAAACTAAATAAAACAAGATTAAACCCTTTATTTTGTATTGGAGCAGAGCCAATTAACAATGTTATGATAGTTGCTAGTGAACAGCAAAGGGACTCAGCCATACATATACATGTATTGATTCCACCCCAAACCCCTCTGCCATCCAGGCTGCCACATAACATTCAGCAGACTTCTCTGTGCTATATAGTAGGTCCTTGTTCGTTATCCATTTTAAATATAGCAATGTGAATATGTCCATCCCAAACTCCCTAACTATCCCTTTCCCCCACCTTTCCCCCTAGCAACCATAAGTTCATTCTCTAAGTTTGTAAGTCTCTTTCTGTTCTGTAAGTAAGCTCATTGCATCATTCCTTTTCACATTCCACTCATAAAGGATGTCATGTGGTAGCGCTCCTTCTCTGTCTGACTGACTTCCGTCACCCCTTGCGCCCTTGGGCACACGCATGCGTACACACAGGCACTCTCACCCCTGAGCCCCATTCATGTTGCAGACAATCTCTAGGTCCACTCATGTTGCTGCAAACGGCATTATTTCATTCTTTATAATGGCTGCGTAATATTCCACTGTAAATATGTACCAGACCTTCTTTATCCATTCCTCTGTCAATGGATATTTGGGTTACTTCCATGTTTGGCTATTGCAAATGGTCAAGCAAACATCTTTTTTTTTAATTAAGAAAATCTTTAAGTACTAATTTAGAAGGATCTCCAAGGCATATTGTTAGCTAAATAATGCAAAGTACAGACCAGTGTATACAGGTTAATAGTTATGTTAATATATTTTCTCATATGTGAATATACTACCCCTAAAAGAATACACACAAATGTGGCTGCTGTATCTATGAAAAACCCACAGCTAACACCAGATTCAAGAAAGATTTCCCCCTAGGATCAGGAAAAAGAAAAGGGTCACAATTTCTATTCAACACTGTGCTGGAAATTCTAACTAGTGCAATTATGTACAGAAAAGAAATAAAAGACATTCAGACTGGAAAACAAGAAGTAAAACTATATCCATTCACAGAAAACATGATTTTATATATTGAAACCACTAAGAAAAATCCACCAGAAAACTATGAGATATAAAAAAATTCAGCAAAGTTACAGGATATAAGATTAATATATTAATATAAAAATCAGTTGTTCTTCCATATACTAGCAATGAACGCCCAGTAGGAAAGCAATCAAAAAACAAAAACATAAAATAATGAGTGTTGGTGAGGACACAGAGAAAGTAGAACCTTCAAACACTGCTGGGGGGAATAGGAAATGATACAGTCACTGTGGAATACATCAGCAGTTCCTCAAAAAGTTAAACATAGACATATCATTGACCCAGCAATTCTTTTTTTTTTTGACCCAGCAATTCTATTCATCCACACACAAACTCGCACATGAGTATTCACAGCAGCATTATTTATAATAGTGGGAAAAAGCAAACAACAGAAATATTCAGCAATTGATGAATGGATAAACAAAATGTGGTGTATCTACGCAATGGAATACTATTGAGTCATAAAAAGGAATGAAGGTCTGATATGCTCTACAACATGGATGAATTTTAGAAACATTATGCTAAATGAGAGCATATTATATAATCCTACTTATATTAAATGTCCACTGCAATGGTTGCCAGGGAGTTAGGGGAGTGGGAATTGGGAGGTGTGTAAAGTTTCACTTTGACATGATGGGGCGTTCTGAAATTAGATACGATTGATGTTTACAAAACACTGAATATACTAAAAATCGCTGAATTATATACTTTAAAATGGTTAAAACAATGAATTTTATGTTTCATGTAAATATGCTTTACTTCAATTGAAAATTTTTTTAAAAAAATTTTGGGCCCCAGGGAAGTGAACTAAATGAAGGGAGGAAAAGGAGGGAAATATTCACTTTGTACCTTCTGTCCCTTTTGAATTTTATATGATGTGAATTTGTGAAACACACACAAAATGTGAAAATCAAGAACATAAATTGTTGGGCTTCAATTTTTACTCACAAAGGTAGTAAATTCCAAATTTGGAGATTAATGGATGGTTAAACCAGATTTTAAAATTGCCAACTTTTAGAGCCTTTAGAAATAGGATAGAGACTTCCCTGTGGTTTAGTGACTACAACCACATGTTCCTAAGGCAGGAGGCCCAGGTTCAATCCCTGGTCAGGGAACTAGATCCCACATGCTGCAAATAACAGTTCACATGCTGCAACTCAAGATTCCACACGCCACAACTAAGACCCAGCACAGTCAAATAAATAAAAATAAATTTTAAAAAAAGGAAGAAATAGGCTAGCTTCTCCTATTTAGGCAGACCTGATTGTCTTTGCCTATGGGTCAGATCATCTCTCAAAGCCTCCTTTCCATTCTAGATTCTAGAAAATCAATACTTCTGAGTGATGAGATTGGTAGTATAATTCCCTTCCTCAATCAATAACAAAAGATAGTTATACATTATAAAGTTAAACCCATTTATTTGTGCCATGTTGCTATGTGATGTGAATACCAGGCTGCTTCCACCAGCATCCATTCATTCCTCAGCTTAAATGGATTGGATTGTGTGTATGGGGTGGGTGGGTATGGGTGTGTGTGTGTGTGAGAGAGAAAGAGAGAGATTTTCAAAAGTCACTAAGACATTTGATGAAAATATGGACTCCTAGACCACACCTAAACCCACTGAATCAAAATCTCAGGATCCATGAGGGCAGGACCCAAGAATGGGTATTTTAAACCACTGCTATAGTCAAAAGAAGTGCAATGTTATAAGCAGTGAAAGGGGTTCAGAGTTGGGAGGTGCCTTAGTATCCACAGACCCGAGGTTTCTTCCTCTAGGACAAGGAGTCAGCCATTTACCGGGGGTGGGGGGGTCTTTCCCAGAACCATATCTGCCTTGGGGCTTAAATTTCTTCACTGGAAGGTGCTACTCCTTTGGGTTAAAGCAAAGTAAACCACTAAGAAAATATCAGTTACTAAGGTCTCAGACCAGGAGCTGACTGTCGATCAGATCATGAACTCTTTATTGCCAAATTTAGACTTAAATTGAAGAAAGTGGGGAAAACCACTAGGCTGTTCAGGTATGACTTAAATCAAAGCCCTTATGATAATACGGTGGAAATGACAAATAGATTCCAGGGATTAGAATTGATAGACAGAACGCCTGAAGAACTACAGATGGAGGTTCGTGACATTGTACAGGAAGTGGTGATCAAAACCATCCCCAAGGGAAAAAAATGCGAAAAGGCAAAATGGTTGCCTGAGGAGGTCTTACAAATAGCTGAGAAAAGAAGAGAAGCAAAAGGCAAAGGAGAAAAGGAAAGATATACCCGTCTGAATGCAGAGGTCCAAAGAATAGCAAGGAGAGATAAGAAAGTACTCCTAAGTGATCAGTGCAAAGAAATAGAGGAAAACAATAGAATGAGAAACTCTAGAGATCGCTTCAAGAAAGTTAGAGATAACAAGGGAAAATTCCATGCAAAGATAGCATGATAAAGGACAGAAATGGTATGGACCTAACAGAAGCAGAAGATATTAAGAAGAGGTGGCAAGAATACACAGAAGAACTATACAAAAAAGATCTTCATGACCCAGATAACCAGGATGGTGTGATCACTCACCTAGAGCCAGACATCCCGGAGTGCAAAGTTAAATGGGCCATAGGAAGCATCACTACGAACAAAGCTAGTGGAGGTGATGGAATTCCAGCTGAGCTATTTCAAACCCTAAAAGATTATGCTGTGAATGTGCTTCACTCAATATGTCAGCAAATTTGGAAAACTCAGAAGTGGAGCCTTCTAATCCCAGGAAAAGGTTTGGACTGGAAAAGGTCAGTTTTCACTCCAATCCCAAAGAAGGACAGTGCCAAAGGATGTTCAAACTACCGCACAATTGCACTCATCTCACACACTAGTAGGATTTCCCTTGTGGCTCAGCTGGTAAAGAATCTGCCTGCAATGCAGGAAACCTGGGTTCAGTCCCTGGGTTGGAAAGATCCGCTGGAGAAGGGAAAGGCTATCCACTGCAGTATTTTGGCCTGGAGAATTCCATGGACTGTATAATCTATGGGGTCACAAAGAGTCGGACATGACTGAGCGACTTTGACTTCACTTCACTTCACACTGTAGCAAAGTAAAGCTTAAAATTCTCCAAGCTAGGCTTCAACAGTACGTGAACCAAGAAATTCCAGATGTACAACCTGGACCTAGAAAAGGCAGAGGAACCAGACATCAAATTGTCAACATCCACTGGATCATAGAAAAAGCAAGAGAAATGCAGAAAAACGTCTTTGCTTCATTGACTACACTAGTCTTTGACTGTGTGGATCACAGCAAACTGGAAAACAGTGACAGACTTTATTTTCTTGGGTTCCAAAATCACTGCAGGTGGGGACTGCAGCCATGAAATTAAAATATGCTTGCTCCTTGGAAGAAAAGCTACAACAAACCTAGAGAGCATATTAAAAAGTAGAGACATTACTTTGCCAACAAAGGTACATATAGTCAAAGCTATGGTTTTTCCAGTAGTCATGTATGGATTTGAGAGTTGGACCACAAAGAAGGCTGAGTGCCAAGTGATTGATCTTTTGAACTGTGCTGTTGGAGAAGACTCTTGAGAGTCCCTTGGACTGCAAGGAAATCAAACCAGTCAATCCTAAAGGAAATCAGTCCTGAATATTCACTAGAAGGATTGATGCTGAAGTTGAAGCTCCAATACTTTGGCCACCTGATGCGAAGAGCTGACTGATTAGAAAAGACTCTGATGCTGGGAAAGACGGAAGGCAAGAGGAAAAGGGGACAACAGAGGATGAGATGGTTGGATGGCATCACCTACTCAATGGACATGAGTTTGAGTAAGCTCTGGGAGATGGTGAAGGACAGGGAAGCCTGGTGTGCTACAGTTCATGGGTCACAAAGAATCAGATATGACTGAACGACTGAACAACAACAACAAAAAGGTCTTTATGAATTAAAGTATAAGTTTGCTTTCCAAATCCATTAACAGACTGTAAGGCTCATAAAGGCCAGGCCACAGTATAGGTAAGTTTTAATGTGAGGTTAAGACAGTGATGGGATCAGCGGAGCGGTACTGCTTTCTGTTTGTGTTTTTTTAATATTTGGCTGCACCCTGCGGCCTGTGGGACCTTGGTTGTCTGACCAGGGGTCAAACCTGCACCCCCTGCATTGGAAGGCAGAGTCTTAAACACGGGACTGCTAGGGAAGTCACAGCATCACTGATTGATTCAGCCCAAAAAGCCAGAGAGATGCCTGAGAGTGTGCATGTGATGTGGGGGGTGGGATAGAGGTGTCATGTTGGAGAGTTTGAAGGAATTTTACTTATACACTCTGTGTGTAATAAACCACCCTAAAGTGGTGGCTTAGAACAATGGTTTAGTATTTCTCTCAAGTCTGTGGGTCATACTGATGTCACTAAGCCTTTCACTCTGGGATTCTTCCTAGTCTGGTGGTCATAGGGCATTGTTCGAAGAGACAAAACCAGAAGCTGAAAAGCCACTTGAGGCTCCTGAACTTACATACAATCACTTCTGGTACCTTGTGTTGGTCAGTAAAAGTGCCTAGACGAGCCCAGACTCCAGGGGTGGGCAAATGGTCTCTACCTTTTGATGTGTGTGTGTGTTAGTTGCACAGTTGTGTCCGACTCTTTGCAGCTCCATGGACTATAACTTGCCAGGCTCCTCTGTCCATGGGATTCTCCTGGAGTGGGTTGCCATTCCCTTCTCCAGGGAATCTTCCCATCCCAGGAATCCAACCTGGGTCCCCCTCATTGCAGGCAGATTCTTTACCGTCTGAGCCACCAGGGAAGCCAGAACTTTTGATGGGTATCTGTCAAATATCTCTGCCATGCTTTTCGATCTACAACGGGAGGTAGCATGAAGACCCTATACATCCAGAGAAGAGACTTCAAAGATGAAGGGGGGATGTGAGAAAAGATTACTAAGAAGAGGTTCAAAGACATGAAGGTGAACACTGCCTAATTCAATCCTTTTCCTTGGACTCGCCAACTGGACAAACCTCCTTAAATGCATAGGAGGGAAGAGACAGACAACACATTTCTCTGCCTTTCATTAAATGTAAAATAGCAGTTTCTATGTACTAGTAAGGAAATTTGAACTTCTATCGACTCCTAACTAGTTAAGTCACATACCATTTAGAATTCAAGTGCCAAGGGAGATTGCTAACTGGTTAAGAATGGTGACGGTCTCTCATATAGAGTCTAAGCACCTGCACGTCCTAATAGTCATCATTCTGGCTCCATTTTTTACAGTGTTTTGCTTTTCACATATTCTATCTTTCAACCTCTGCCCTATGACTAAGGTACCATGATGGGTCTCAATTTATCAATAAAAACAAGGCTGAGGGAAGCTAAGAGAGTTGTTTAAGGTCACTTGAGCCAGTAAAGGCAAAGCCAGCATTCGCAGTCAGGTAGGCTGAACCAGCTTCCACTCTTAACCATGACACCACCCCCTCTGCATTTAGAGGTGTGTGTTGTTGATGGTGATAACATGGATGGTGGCCATGGCTTTGTTATTTCAAACACCAAGATATAAAATGGTTTTTATTTTGCTTCTTAAAAAGAAATGAAAAAAAAAAGAAAGAAAAAGAAATGACTATGGAAAGAGAAAAAAATATCCAAAGAAATCAACACTCCCGGGACTTCCCTGGTGGTCCAGAGCTTAAGACTCCCAGCTGTTACTACAGCAGGTTTGGGTTTAATCCCTGGTTGGAGAACTAAGATCCTGCATACCACGTGGTCAAGCAAAGTATTTGTTCGACTCCCTTCATGGTTAAGTGGTTAAGAATCCATCTGCCAATGCAGGGGACATGGGTTCAATCCCTGGTCGGGGAGGATTCCACATGCCACTGAGCAGCTAAGCCTGTGTGCCCCAACTACTGAGCCCCAGTGCTGCAACTACTCAAGTCCATGCGCATGAACCTGTGCTCTGCAACGAGAAGCCACTGCCGTGAGAAGCCTGCACATTGCAACTAGAAAGTAGGCCCCACACTCCACTACTAGAAAAAGCCCTTGCACATCAGTGAAGACCTAGGACAACCAAAAAAGTATTTGTTGAACAGGAAGAATATATGAGGGGCTTCCCTGGTGGCTCAGTGGTAAAGACTCCTCCTGCCAATGCAGGAAACTCAGGTTTGATCCCTGGATTGAGAAGATCCCCTGGAGGAGCAACTGGCAACCCACTCCAGTGTTCCTGTCTGGAGAATCCTTGGACAGAGGAGCCTGGCAGGCTGCAGTCCAAGGAGTCACAGAAGAGTCAGGCATGACTGAGCCACTTAGCAATGATAGCAAAAAATATATTATCTGAACATTCGTCAAGGTAAAACATAAAATCCTTACCGAAAAACAAAAAAGAGTGAGAGAAATTTTAAAAAAGAAAAGAGAGAGAAAGAAAAACAGAAAGAGAAAGAGAAATCAACACTTCCAAACCACTAGCAATAGGCATTTTCCACGAGAATAAAGAAAACATCTATGGAGAGCTTCCTTGGAGGCTGTCACTAGGAGCTTTTATAAAATACATTGCTGTTTTTAAGGTAAATACTGTCGCAGGGTATAGATAACAGGGAAAATAGAGGTAGTTAGAATTACTCAGGGTCTTAATTCTTAGGTTTTCCTAACATGTTACTTTTCAAAAGGACTTTTGTAACATAGTTATTATTTTGCTAACCATACCCTATAAGCTAAAGTTAATTTGAAGATACTTTTTCAAAAAAGACCAACCACAGGATTTTACCAAACAGCAGCCAAATTTTCTTAAGGAGATTTCGTTCTCATCATATGAATCAGAAATTTTTAAGCTTCTCTGAGAGTTTAAAAACCAAGTTCGTCAAACACTTTATGCCACCAAAAGTGAAATATTCAGCAGTGCTCTGAGATAACCAGTTTATGTGGGGACAGGCATAACACTTAAGGGAAGAGAAATTATTTCACATCTTAAGTCCTAGGAGGAAAAGCTAAAGGAAATATGAATTGCACAGTTACTAGGAAAAACTTAGGTAATTATGGTTTTTTAAAAAACGACTTTAGAGACTTTAATTCCCTTTAAAATAGAGGGACTGAGAGCCTTTCAAAATGTAATTGTCACATACTAGGCAAGACATATCAGCAATATTAGAACAGATTTTC
This sequence comes from Cervus elaphus, assembly GCF_910594005.1. Taxonomy (NCBI): domain Eukaryota; kingdom Metazoa; phylum Chordata; class Mammalia; order Artiodactyla; family Cervidae; genus Cervus; species Cervus elaphus. The sequence continues at coordinate 33,581,422 of NC_057838.1, read as the reverse complement.
CTTCTCATTCTGCTCCATTAAAAGGTTTTAATATTGATCCACCTGAAACTTCTATCTTCCAGTGAGCATTAAGTATCAGCCTCTATCCAAGCTGCTGATCACATGTCTCACACAGTATAAAATTCATTTGTATCAAGTGTATAATTCGACAACTTGGGCTTCCCTGATAGCTCAGTTGGTAAAGAATCTGCCTTCAATGCAGGAGACCCTGGTTCAATTCCTGTGTTGGGAAGAGCCCCTGGAGAAGGGAAAGGCTACCCGTTCCAGTATTCTGGCCTAGAGAATTCCATGGACTGTATAATCCATGGGGTCGCAAAGAGTCGGACACGACTGAGTGACTTTCACTTCACTTTCACTTTAGTAACTTTATCAAGTGGTACAATTATCACCATAAATCAGTTTAAATCTAGTTTTATCTCCCCCAAGGAGATCTCTTGCAAGTGACCTCTGTTCTTAGTCCTAACTTCAGACAACTAACCTAGCTTCTGTCTGTAAATTTGCCTTTTCTGACTGTTTCATGTACATACAATGCATGCCTGCTTGTGTGTGACTTCTTTCACTTAGCATCATGTTTCCGGGGTCCTGACATAACATGGATCAGTAGTTTGTTCCTTGTTGGAGCTCTAAAGTATTCCATTGCATGTACCTGCCACATTGTGCCTATCCATTCATCAGCTGATGGACAATTAGGTCGTTTCTAGTTTGGGACTGTTATGAGTATAGGATTTCTGAACACTAGGGTGGGATTCTATGTGTGGACACATGCTTCCATTCCTCTTGGGTAGACACCTAGGAATAGAATTGCTGCTCACAGAGTAGTTTTATGTTTGACTTCTTTGAAAAAAATTTCTATTTTCCAAAGAGGTATGACTGAGTTATGAGATGAGAAAGATCATTTGCTGGGAACTGGTCTAAAACCCAACTGCTATCGCTACTCGGCCCCAACCAAATTCATAAGGCTGTTCAGTGAGCTCCTCTCTAACTTACACATGTGAGGATAAGGTTTAGGGACGGAACTGCTAGAATCACTATGGTAGCTTTCTCTGGGTGGAAAGACCTCTCTAGGGAGACTTTCTAAGAAAAGTCATAATGGGTATGCAAAATCTAAAGGAACAGAAAATGATTCCCATATAAAACAGCCTGCAGTAACTACTTACTCGATACAGAGCTTTTGTCTGGGATGATGCAAAAGCTCTGGAAATGGATAATGGTGATGGTTGCACAACATCACAAATATACTTAAATACTTACTGCCGCTGAATTGTGCACTTACCAATGGATACAATGGGGCTCCTTTGGTGGCTCAGTGATAAAGAATCCACCTGCCAACACAGGAGACACGGGTCCAACCCCTGATCCAGGAAGATCCCACATGCCTTAGAGCAACTAAGCCCGTGCATTGCAACTATTGAGCCTGTGCCCTAGAGCCCAGGAGCCACAGCTATTGAGCCCATGTGCTGCAGCTACTGAAGCCTGCACGCCCTACATCCCGTGGTCCACAGCAAGAGAAGCCAACGTAACGAGAAGCCCGTGCGTCACAGTAGAGAGCACCCGCTGCTCACTGCAACTAGAAAAAAGCCCAGGTAGCAATGAAGACTCAACACAGCCAAAAATAAATAAATAAGTAAAATTATTATTTTTTTTAACAGCTACAAGTTAACTTTTATGTTACATATATTGCACCACATTTTTTTAAAAAGCTAAGAAAAGCATTGGGTCACATCATTCCTGTGCACAAACTACTCATTGTCCTCCCATCACTCAGAATAAAGCTCAAATTTCTTCCCAAGGCTTACCTAGCTGTCACCCCTCTTCCACCTGTCTTGTGCCTCTGCCACTCTTTGTCACTTTGGCCTCCTTTCTCTTTCTTAAACCTTGAGCTAAGAGGCCTTTCCCAGTTCTTCTGCTGGACCCAATCTCATCCTCCAAGCCTCAACTCAAATCTATCTTCTCAGAGTTGTTGCTGTTTAGTTGCTCAGTCATGTCTGACTCTTTGCGACCCCATGGACTGCAGCCTGCCAGGCTCCTCTGCCCATGGGGTTTCCCAGGCAAGAATACTGAAGTGGGCAGCCAGTCCCTTCTCCAGGGGATCTTCCCGACCCAGGGATTGAGCCCATGTCCCCTGCTTGGCAGGCAGATTCCTTACTGCTGAGACACCAGGGAAACCCTTCTTCTCAGAGAGACCCTCCTTAAGTAGCCTCCCCAAGTCTGTCTGTCTCTCCTTCCTCCATCCTGTTTACTTCCTTCCCAGCACTTGTTACAGCAGTAGTCATCTTTTACTGTTTTACCGCCTGCCTCCCCAGGAGGAGTCAACTCCAAGGTGGCGAGCTCCTTCTCTGTCTTGTTTACCCTCTACGCCTAAACACAGGTACACTGCCTGCTACAGAGCAAGCCTCTGAAAAATATTTATTGAATATGATAAATAAATAGAGCTCTCTCAAGTGTCAAGAAGTGAGACTTAATTGCAATTTAACTACATTAAGCTTGCATTTAAACATTCATTTTGCAGTTGGTTTTCTAATAAAAAATAATAGCCTTCATTGGCCTAGTTTCATACTAATGATTTTTACAAGACTCTTTCCCACATGGAAGTGTGATAAAGAAAAAAATAATCTGGGAAGACTTGTTTCCCTCACATCAATGATCACTTTTTTGGTTGTTTTTGTTTTTTAAACTGTTTCTTATTTTATTCATTTGGTTGCTTAGTTGCGGCATGTGGGATCTAGTTCCCTGACCAGGGGTCGAACCTGGGCCCCCTGCATTGGGAGTGTGGAGTCAGTCACTGGACCATGAGGGGAGTCCCTCAGTGATCACTTTTTAAAAACCATTTATAAGAGACAAAAAAAAAAAAAAAAGATGGAGATATTTCTTAAGCTCCTTTACACACAAATTATATATTTTTGAAAAAGATCAGACAAGGGAATCTTACACCCATCTAACTAAATATTTTCCAGAGCAAAATTAACTCCTTTGCTTAAAGTCAAAAGAATGAATGCTAAATTCTAAAATTATAATAGCGAGCGGACAAAAAAAATTTCTGAGAGAGATGGAAGAAAATTGAATTCACAATTTATAATTCTGTAATATCTATGGAGCCTTAACTCTTGTGTACTGGCTACATGGTAAGTTTACTATTTGTAACAAAAATGATGGTCAGAATTATCTGTCCAATGTCAAAGCCCCTATTGGTCCGAACTGCAAAATATAAAGAATCCACTCTCATTCTGACCCTCTGTCCCCTGAGTATTCAACACCTGACCTCTATAGCACCCTATCCTGAACCATCTTCTAAAGAATCACCCCATCATCCTAGTTAAAACCCACCTATGCTATGCTCAATTCTTCAAGTCAGCATTATAGGCAGAGAATCTGATCAACAAAACCATAATAATGATGTGTTTATGGAACCCAAAGCATTTTAAGGGCCAGCACAGATTGTCCACTAACACAAGTTAGCAATGGCCTCTTAAAGGCAGAGCCTTTAATAAGAGGTGTGGCCTCATGCCTTCAGTAGTGAAATACATGGAGTGCAGGAGGAGATGAACATTTTAGATGATAAAGGGCAGCCTGAGGCACCCTCAGCACAATGAAAGAGAGATGACCAGTAGATCTTTGGATATGTGAGACTGAAACTCAAGAGAGAGATTTGGGCTGGAAAAATTAGACTTGAGAGCATCAGCCCATGAATGATCATTAGAACCACGGCAGTAGGAGTACCTCACATTGTTCAAGAAAAGTGTCTCGAGTAGGAAGAGAGAGTTGCTCTTCTTGGTTTCTATCAGCTCCCTTTGGGCGGCCTCTCTCTCAGAGCCTGCTGCCATTCCTGCCATCTCCATTCTTTCTCAATTCAGTAGCTGGAGTGGCCCTTCTGATGACCGATTCTTTTCCTCAAAACTCCCCAGAGGCTACACCCATCTCCCTAAGAAAAGACCAAGTCATGGCAATGGCTTACGAGGACCACAGGATCTGGGGCCCATTGTTCTTCTGACCTCAAATTCCAGGGTTCACTGCAAACCACCATGGGGGGCATTCTCCTGTCTTCAAACACCCCAGGCTGGCTCCTTGCCTTTGGGTCTTTGTCAGACATGCTTTGCTAGGTACCCACATGTCAGTTTCTCTACATTTTTTTAAGGCTTTGCTCAAATATCTCAGAAAAGCCTACACTGATCTATTCTTCCTTTAAATTCCCACCACCCCTTCCGCATACTCCCTACCCTCCTGCTCAGCTTATTTTCTTTTCTAAAGCACTTATTAACATCTAGTTTTATAATGATTTGTTTTATTATGTGGACACTTAAAATTTTCTCTAAGAGAAGGAAGTTTTATCTGCTTTGTTTGCTAATGTATCCCAAGTACTTAGAACAGTAACGGGAACATAGTAAGCTCAATATATATTAATTAAATGTCAAATGAAATCTAGAGAGAATCCTAAGGAATTTGCATATTAAATGATAGGCAGAAGATCAGATTACTCCTAAAGAAATTGATAAAAAGCTTTCTAAAACACAAAAGAAAATTTGGAGATTATGATTTAAATTAATAAAAAGGAGAAAAACTTTCAAAAATGAAGTGGTCAAGAGTGTCTAATGCTGCCCACGGGCCAAATGAGATGAAGACTAAAAGACATCTAGTGGAATTAGTAACAAAGAATGTATGGACCTTGGAGAGAGAAGTTTCAGTCACATGTGGCTAAGACACATCAGAAGAATTTCAAAAGAGTTTATTACAAATTCAGTGAAAAGGTACTTCCCTGGTAGTCCAGTGGCTAAGACTCTGCACTCCCAATGCAGGGGGCCCAGGTTCAATCCCTGGTCAGGGAACTAGATCCCACATGCTGCAACTAAGAGTTGGCATGCTGCAACTAAAAAGATCTCACATGTCACAACTAAAGATTCTGCACAGAGATAGACGATCTCACATGCTGCTATTAAGACCCAGCATAGCAAAATAAATTAAAAAGAAAAAGCAGATGTTGACAACACTTCTAAGGTTTAACTCTGGTGGCATGGTTTACTGGAGGCTACCACATGTAACAGACAACCACACAACTCTCAGAGTTTACTTTATTAAAACTGTGCTCCCTTCCATATTCTGTACAGAGACCCTCATCGAAGGAAAAGACAGTGACTTATGAAGCCATGTTTTCCAGCAACAATTCTTTCAAGAGTTTTTCTTTTATATATCAGTTGAAAGTATGTATGACTTATTATTTTAAATCAGCTTCACAGGGGCTTCTCTGGTAGTCTAGTGGTTAAGCATTTGCCTACTAATGCAAGAGACATGGGTTTGATCTCCGATCTGGGAAGATCCCACGTGCCACAGACCAACTAAGCCCATGCACCACAACTACTGAGTCAGTGATCTAAAGCCCACAAGCTACAACTATTGAGCCTACGTGCTACAACTACTGAAGCCCATGTACCTAGACCCTGTGCTCCACAACAAGAAAAGCCACCTCAACGAGGAGCCCAAGCACTTCAACGGAAAGTAGCTCCCAATCCACACAATTACAGAAAGCCTGTGTGGAGCAGTGGAGATATATTGCAGCCAAAAATAAATTTTAAAAAGATAGTTTGAAAAATTACTTCCTTCCCATTAGCCTGAGAATCTCTAGGTCTTCTGACACCCACCATTGAAAATGCAATTTCCAACATACTGTACTTAAGCTATGAGGTACCATAATCCATTAAACTTAACACAGTAAAAAATACTTCAGTCCCAAAGCCGGCTTTTTATTTAATTGGGAAACATTAAAGACATTCCCACTACAGTGAAGTATATGGCAAGTATGCCCACTGTCTCTGCTACTACATATTGAACACCTTGTTGGAGGTATCAGCCAATGCAATCAGATAGGAGGAAGCAATTAGAGTCGTAAGAACTGGAAAACAAGAAGTAAAACTATACTTGCAGATGGTATAATGATATAATGGCAAAAGCCAACTGATTCAACAATAAAACTAATTTAAACAATAAAATAATTCAATAATACAGCAGGATATAAAACTAACTTACAGAAATCAATAGGCTCATATACACAAACAATGACCAGTTAAAAGGCACAATAAAAACAAAAAGCCATTTACAATGGTCACAACAACAAAGATAAAATATTTAGGTATTCAGTTCAGTTCAGTTGCTCGGTCATGTCTGACTCTTTGTTACCCCATGGACCACAGCACGCCAGGCCTCCCCGTCCATCACCAACTCCCGGAGTCCACCCAAACTCATGTCCATTGAGTAGGTGATGCCATTCAACCATCTCATCCTCTGTCATCCCCTTCTTCTCCTGCCTTCAATCTTTCCCAGCATCAGGGTCTTTTCAAATGAGTCAGCTCTTTGCATCAGGTGGCCAAAGGATTGGAGTTTCAGCTTCAGCATCAGTCCTTCCAATGAACACTTAGGAGTGATCTCCTTTAGGATGGACTGGTTGAATCTCCTTGCAGTCCAAGGGACTCTCAAGAGTCTTCTCCAACACCACAGTTCAAAAGCATCAATTCTTTGGTGCTCAGCTTTCTTTATAGTCCAACTCTCACATCCATACATGACTACTGGAAAAACCATAGCCTTGATTAGACAGACCTTTGTTGGCAAAGTAAGTCTCTGCTTTTTAGTATGCTGTCTAGGCTGGTCATAACTTTCCTTCCAAGGAGTAAGCGTCTTTTAATTTTATGGCTACAGTCATCATCTGCAGTGGAGCCCCCCAAAATAAAGTCAGCCACTGTTTCCACTGTTATCCCATCTATTTGCCATGAAGTGATGGGACCAGATTTACGTATTAATTAACAAGAAATGTGTAAGTCATATGAGGAAATCTCATATAAGCACTCCTGAAATAGGTATACTTCATGGAAAGATAGTTCTTATTCTTGGAAAGCATAACCCATTATAAAGATGTCACCTACTCCTAAATTATAAATGTAATGCAATTATAATAGAAATACCAATAAGTTATTGTTCCTGGAGCTAGACAAGTTGATTCTAAACTTCATATGTACTTTTAAAAATAGAGTTCACAAGAATAGGTAGAAAAACTCAAAAAGGCATGAGGGAAGACTAACTCCAATAGATATTAAAACATACTATAGAATCTCTATAATTAAAACTGTGCAGTACTGGAGCGTAAAATAGACAGACTAGCAGAAAAATAGGAAGTCCAGAAATAGACCCAAGTATATATGGAAATTTAGCATTAGACTATATATTCAGGATAAATACCCAGAAGTGAGACTGATGAGGCAAAGGGGAAACATAACTATTTTTAGATTATTATTGCCTTTTTTCTCACAGGTTTACCAGCAGTGTGTCTTGTCAAACTTTTGAATTTTTACCATTTACATGAAATGAAAGTGGCATCTCAGTGCAGTTTTAATTTGCTTTCTCTTATTATGAGTGAAATTTAATATCTTTTCATTTACTCAAGAGCGTTTTGCATATTTTTATATCATCCTTTTTATGAAGGTGCAATTTACAAACAAAATGTACAGATCTAAAGTGCTCAGTTCAATGAATTTTGAAAATTGAATATACCTCTGTAGCCATCACTCAGAACAAGATCTAGAACATTTCCATCACCCCAGAAAGTCCCCTCGAGTTACTTTCCAGTCAGTCCTCCTACTCCCTCCAGAAGCAACCACCTTCTGCTTTCTCTCACCATAGATTAGTTTTGTTTGTTCTTTGTCTTTGTGTAAATGGAACATACAATATGAATATCTACTATGTGTATGCCTCTTAAGTATTTTGCTCAACTTCATTTTTCATTTTTTTGATTCATCCATTAATCCATGTTCATTTCATTAGTTCATTTCCAGTTATTATTGAGTAGGATTCCATCCTATGGATATAACACAACAATTTTATCTTCTATATGATTTCTCACTGTTGAAGAATAGACTTGCAAATATGGAAAGGGGGAAGATCAGCATGAATCCTGCCATATTTGATTGGAATTGGAGCTACTGGTGTGAACTTACAGCTCTTAATATGTACGGCTAGATGTAGAAATGACTTCAGGTATGTGTAGGTGTCCCCTTCATGGATCACGGCCTTTTTGTGATGAAGGGGCCTCCATAACTCAATAAAGCTACGAGCCATGCCATGCAGGGCCACCCAAGATAGATAGGTCACAGGGAAGAGTTCTGACAAAAAGTGGTCCACTGGAGGAGGAAATGGCAACCCACTTCAGTATTCATATTCATGCAAAAAGATATGACACCGGAAGAGGAGCACCGCCCCACCCCACTCCAGGTCAGAAGGTGTCTAATATGCTCCTGGGGAAGAGGAGAAGGCAATTACTAAAAGCTCCAGAAAGAATGAAGTGGCTGGGCCAAAGCAGAAAGGATGTTCAGCTGTGGATGTGTCTGGTAGTGAAAGTAAACTTTGATGCTGTGAAGAACAATATTACATAGGAACCTGGGATGTTAGCTCCATTATTCAAGCTATATTGGACGTGGTCAAGCAGGAGATGGTGAGATTGAACACTTACATCTTAGGAATCAATTAAGTAAAATGGATGGATTTAATTCAGATGAGCATTATATCTGCTATTGTGGGAAAGAATCCCTTAGAAGAAATGGAGTAGCCCTCATAGTCAACAGCAGTCCGAAATGCAGTACTTGGGTGCAACCTCAAAAAGGACAGAATAATCTTGGTTCCTTTCCAAGGCAAATGATTCAGCATCACAATAATCCAAGGCTATGCCCCAACCACTGATGCTGAAGAAGCTGAAGTTGATAGGCTCTACGAAATCATATAATATCTACTAGAACTAGCACCAAAAAGAGATGTCCTTTTCATCATAGATTGTTGGAATGCAAAAATGGAAAGTCTAGAGATACCTGGAGTAATGGGCAAGTTTGGCTTTGGAGTATAAAATGAAGCAGGGCAAAGACTAACAGAGTTTGCCAGAAGAACACACTGGTCATAGCAAACACCCTCTTCCAACAACCCAGGAGACAACTCTACACATGGACATCTCCAGAAATCAGACTGGTTGTGTTCTTTGCAACCAAAGACGGAGAAGCTCTAAACAGTCAGCAAAAACAAGACCGGGAACTGACTGTGCCTCAGATCATGAGCTCCTTATTGTAAGATTCAGGCTGAAATTGAAGAAAGTAGGAAAAACTACTAGGTCATTCAGGTATGATCTAAACAAAACTCCTTATGATTATAGAGTAGAGGTAATGAACAGATCCAAGGTATCAGATCTGATAGACAGAGTACCTGAAGAACTATGGACAGAAGTTTGTAACATTGTACAGGAGGCAGTGACCAAAACCATCCAAAAGAAAAAGAAATGAAAGAAAGCAAAGTGGTTATCTGAGGAGGCCTTACAAACAACCAAGGAAAGAAGAGAAGTGAAAGGCAAGGAAGACAGGCAAAGATATACCCAACTGAAATACAGAGTTCCAAAGAAGAGTAAGGAGAGATAAGGCCTTCTTAAGTGAACAATGCAAAGAAATAGAGGAAACAATAGAATAAGATAAGCTAGAGATTTATTCAAGAAAATTGAAGATATCAAGGGAACATTTCATGCAAGGATGGGCTCAATAAAGATAGAAATGGTAAGGACCTAACAGAAGCAGAAGAGACTAAAAACAAGTGGCAAGAGTACACAGAAGAATTATACCAAAAGAGGTCTTAATGACCCAAGTAACCACAATGGAATGGTCACTCACCTAGAACCAGATATCCTGGAGTATGAAGTCAACTGGGTCTTAGGAAGCATTACTGCAAACAAAGCTAGTGGAGGTGATGGAATTCCAGGTGAGCTATTCCAAATCCTAAAAGATGATGCTGTTAAAGTGCTGCACTCAATATGCCAGCAAATCTGGAAAACTCAGCAAATGGCCACAGGACTGGAAAAGGTCAGTTTTCATTCTAATCCCAAAGAAGGGCAATGCCAAAGAGTGGTCAAACTACCATACAATTGCCCTCATTTCATATGCTAGCAGGGTTATGCTCAGAATCACTCAAGATAGGCTTCAGCAGTATGTGAATGGAGAACTTCCAGATATTCAAGCTGGGTTTACAAGGAAAGGCAGAGGAACCAGAGATCAAATTGCAAACATTTGTTGGATCATGAAGAAAGTAAGGGAATTTCTGAAAAACACCTACTTCTGCTTTTCTGATTATGCTAAAGCCTTTGACTGTGTAGATCACAAAAAACTGTGGAAAATTCTTAAAGAGACGGGAGTACTAGACTATTTTACCTGTCTCCTGAGAAACCTGTATGTGGATCAAGAAGCAACAGTTAGAAACTTACATGAAACAATGGACTGGTTCAAAATTGGGAAAGGAGTACAAGTCTGTATATTGTCACCTTGTTTATTTAACTTATGTGAAGAGTACATCAAGCAAAATGCTGAGCTGGATGAATCATAAGCTGGAATCAAGACTGCCAGGAGAAATATCAACAGCCTCAGATCTGCAAATGATACCACTCTAATGACAAAAAGTGAAGAGGAACTAAAGAGCCTCTTGATGAGGATGAAAGAGGAGAGTGAAAAACCTGGCTTAAAACTCAACATTTAAGAAGATCATGGCATCTGGTCCCATCACTTCATGGCAAATAGAAAGGGAAAAAGTGGAGCAGTGAGATTTTATTTTCTTGGGCTCCAAAATCACTGTGACAGTAGCCATGGAATTAAAAGACGCTTGCTCCTTGGAAGGAAAGCTAGGATAAATCTAGACAGTGTATTAAAAAGCAAAGACATCACTTCGTTGACAAAGGTCCGTATAGTTAAAGTTATGGTTTTCCCAGTGGTCATATTTAATGTGAACTGATGCTTTTGAATTTTGGTGCTGGATAAGACCCTTGAGAGTACTTTGGAGTGCAAGGAGATCAAATCAATCAATCCAAAAGAAAATCAACCCTGAGTATTCATTGGAAGGACTGATGCTGAAGCTGAAGCTCCAAAACTTTGGCCACTTGAGGTGAAGAGCCAACTCAGTGGAAAAGACCCTGATGCTGGGAAAGACTGAAGGCAAAAGGAGAAGTGGGCAGCAGAGGATGAGATGGTTAGATAGCATCACTGACTCAATGGACATGAGTTTGAAAAACCCCAGGAGATAGTGAAGGATAGAGGAGCCCAGTGGGCTGCAGTCCATGGGGTCACAAAGAGTCAGATGTGACTTAGTGGCTGAACACCAACAACAAATATGTAGGTACACGTGTGTATGTACAGATATACATGCATTCCTTGGCTTTGACAGCATAGGAACAGTGTCTTTCCAAAAGTAATGAGTACACCCACCATCTATACCTTGGTTTCTAAATATCATTCTTCTTGAAAAAGAATCAGCACTCTTTAGGAGAAGTGGCTGATGCCAGGGCTGAGGCAGAGAAGTACAATGTTAGTCTGGAACATCTTCTGCCAGACAGTAAGAATACTCTCAAAAACCAATGTTACTGTCTCAAAAGGACAGAGGAGGTGGTGTGAAGGAACTTTCACTGGCCAATTTTAGATAATACGAGCATCAAAATGCATAAATACAAGAAAGGATTATAACACATTTTTAAAAATCCACAAGTCCCTATTATTACTAAAAATTAAAAAAAACAAAAACTAATGTTGGGTAGAGGGAAAGGTTTTTTAAAAGAGAGAATAATATCAACTCAAAAATGTAAGAAGAGGGACTTGCCTGGTGGTCTGGTGCTAAGACTCCACACTCCCAACACAGGGGGCCTGTGTTAGATCCCTGGTCAGGGAACTAGATCCCACAGGCTGCAACTAATGGGTTTGTATGCTGCACCTAGAAGACCCTGCATGCTACAACCAAGACCCAGCACAACCAAATAAATATATATAAGAACAAATGATGGAAATAGAAAAATCACCATTTTATAATCACTTGGGGAATAACTGATTTTGGCAAAAGTCACCATGGTGTAGAAGACTGCTGGAAGCCAGGACATTCACATGAACTCATGTGAATTCCTTATTAATTACACAAGGGAAACGGACAGTTATAATGGTGGACTCAGCAGGCACCATATTAACCAAGTGATGAAAGTAAACACTGCCCGTAATTGCGCACACTGATACCATGCGTCTCTGAGGCGATGCGCCGAGAAGTACATAGAATTCCATCCAAAAATGTTGAATCTCATCATAAGGAAAGAATTAGAGAGTTCCAAATTAAGGGACGTTTGGCAACTGGAGTTTGGGCTCCAAAAATATCAGTGGCATGAAAGACAAAAAGAGGAGACTAAAGAAATAAGACAACCAAATGCAATGTGTCATCGTTCACTGGATCCCAGAGCAGGGGAGGAAAAAAACCAACACTTTAAAGAACAGTAGTATTGAGATACTTGGGGAAATCTGAATATGGGCTATATGTTAGGTAATATCATTGCATCAATGTCAAATTCCTTGACTATAATAATTAAGTTGTAGTTATGTAGGAGAAATTTTTTGTTCTTTGGAGGTATAACCTTAAGTACTTGGGGGATGAACTGTCATCATACTTGCAACTAACTCTTAACTGGTTTGGGTGTGGGCTGGAGGTGAAGGAAATACCTAGGGTTTATTTTTTTTTTTAATGTATATCTTTCCATACATATCTGTGAAGAAAGAAAAGTAAAATGGATATGGCAAATTGTTAACAATAAATCTGAAAGAAAATGGGTGTTGACTGTACTTTTTTTTCAACTTTCTTGTAGGTTCAAAACAAAAATTGGGGGAAAAAAACATTATTTTTACACACTATTTTTAACTGGATTAGATACAATTCATGGAAATTTTTTCATTTTAAACAGGAGACTTCCAAAGGATGTTTAGGCTGACCATGCTTGCTTTGAGCTATGACTCTAGACACCCAGGGGAAAAAAAACTATCTTCAAAGTCACTTCAAGGTGAAAGGTCCTTCAACTGGGGGGGCAGGGCTTTAAGGAGCTTGGTCAAGGGGATAGGATGCATCCCTTTGGGGCTGTTTGGATGCCTCAGTTCATTAGAACTGGTCAAGGTCAAGGTCATGGCTGGGAGTGGACCTGAGTTTCATCTCTATGGCCTCCTTTCCAGTTCTCCTGGCAGTAGCTACCATCCCTTTGAGGAACTGCCAATTCCCAAACTACATGCTTCTGTTGCAGACGCCAATCACAGGTCCTCGATCCCTGAGCAAAGGATGAATAAATAATCCAGGACTGGCCAATCCAGACCCCAACATCAGGGTAACAGCCTGGTGGACCCAGCCTAGCCCAAGGAAGTATATGTGATCTAAGCTGGGTCCATAGCTCTTATCCTGTTTTATTAATGGATGTTCATCTTACTCTGGGTTCTTTTGGACATATTATAAATCTGGAGCTGTCTGTAGCCAGTAACAAAAAGAATAAAAAAGAGAAATCTAGACTATGACACTTAGGAGCTGGGCTGTTAGGACAGTGTGGTAGTTGCTCAGTTGTGTCTGACTCTTTGTGACTCCACGGACTGTAGCCCACTACGCTTCTCCATCCATGGGATTTCCCAGGCAAGAATACTGGAGTGGGTTGCCATTTCCTTCTCCAGGGGATCTTCCTGCCCCAGGGATCAAAGCAGGGTCTTCTGTATTACTGGCAGATTCTTAACCATCTATAGGATAAGCTGCTGGCAAACTGGAAATAGTCAGCTTTGCTTTGGGGTCCTTCAAGTCACTGTAGCTCTGTGATTACAGTTCCCTCACAGACCTTGTGGCTCCTGGGTCACGTGGTCTTGAATTATAGTCATCTAGCCTTCCACCACAGTCAACTGTGACTCGAAAATGCTAAGTGGAAAATTTCAGGAAAAAAAAAATTTGTAAGTTTTCAATCACACGCTGTTCTTGGTAGTATGATGAAATCTCATGCTATCTTGTACCATCTCGTGATGTCTCTCCCAGAATGTGAACCATCTCTTTGTCCAGGGTATCTCAGCCACTGAGTAGGCATGTTGGTTATCAAATCGACTGTTGATAGTACTCATGTTCAATTGACCCTTATCTTACTTAATAATGGCCCCAAAGCACAGGACTAATGATGTTGGCAATTCAGATAAAGCTAGAGAGAAGCCACAAAGTTCTTCTTTTAAGTGAAAGGTGGAAGTTCCCCACTTAATAAAGAAAAAAACAGAAATCATCTGCTGATGTTGCCAAGATCTACGCTTAGAATGACTTCCATGGGTGAAACTGTGAAGAAGAAAAAAGAAATTCGTGCTTAGTGTGGCTGTCAAACCTCAAACTGTTAAAGTTACAGGCATAGCGTGTGCTGTTTAGCTAAGATGGAAAAGGTTTTAAATTTTTCTAATAAGATATTTTGAGAGAGAGAAAGAAACCACCTTCACATTATGTTTATTACAGCATATTGTTATATTTTTCTGTTTTGTTTTTACTTATTGTTATTAAGCACTTACTGTGCCCAATTTATAAATTAAACCTTATCATAGGTATGCATGTGTAGGGAAAAAACATTTATATAGGGTTTGCTACCAATATACGTGCAGTTCAGGTATCCATTGGGAGTCATGGGATATATCCCCTAAGGAAAAGGGGAGATTACTATACAGGCAGCATCTCATGCCACAGATTGAGTTCTACTTTGTAGATAAGGTGTCCCCAAACTCCAGGATTTCATGTTTTATTATCTGAGGGGGGGCTGATACAATAATAAGAGAAACAAAATGAGTAATAAATGCAATGCACTTGAACCATCCTGAAACCATCTTGCCTCCACCCCAGTCCATGGAAAAATTGTCTTCCATGAAACGGGTCCCTGTGCCAAAGAGATTGGGGACCACTGTGTAGATCACATGGCACACAAGCATGTGGGTGCATGTGCACTCACACTTTTCTGAAAAATGCCTTCTTATTTGCTGAGTCCCTACCCCCTCATAGGGCTTTCCTGGGGGCTCAAATGGTAAAGAATCTGCCTGTCAATGCAGAAGACACAGGAGATTCAAGTTGGATCCCTGGGTTGGGAAAAATCCCCTGGAGAAGGAAATGACAATCCACTCTAGTATTCTTGTCTCGACAATTCCATGGACAGAGGAGCCTGGCGGGCTATAGTCCATGGGGTCACAAAGAGTCAGACATGACTGAGAATCTAACACTCACTACTTTACCCTCTTACAGGTCATTAGCTCATTCAATAAACATGGAAGACCAACCATGAGCAAACATGGAGCACAGCGCTATGGGATGGTGCATTCCAAACACCACCCTGATTGCCTAAAATCCCCCAAAAAGGCTTATCAGCATACCTCGGTGGGTCCCATGCCTAGAGATTTTGAAGAGACTCAGTGTACTTAATAAGTCACCCAAGTAATTAGAATCCCTATTCCCATGTAGAAAACACTGCGGGGGTTGGGGGAGGGTGCGGGCAGGGGAGACAGGGACATCCATGTGAAAATGGCTCAGAGCTTTTTCTCGGAGAGCAACTAGATACGTGGAAACAAAGGCAATTCAGCTAATTTCCTGTTGCAGCAGTAATCAGTGAAGTGTCCAAAGTGAACACTGTGGAGTCAGCTGAGGAATCTAAAGCTAAATGGAAGAAGGTGCCACAGGGTCTTGCTGATAGGTGCTCAGGGTGTTTCTCTTCTAGTTATCTTGCCTGTTGTGTGTCTCAAAGCAATGTCTGAAGGAAGGACTCAGACTGACTATCTCACAACAAGCTCACACTGGAGACCGGATAAATCAGGCCATTTAGGGGGCTGCTGCTGGCGCCTTTCGTGGAGGTGGGTGGGTGGGGTATAGGAGGAGTGTGGGTGTGGTGGTGGTGTTCTGTGTGTGTGTGTACAACCTTACTTGGGGCTCTTGACCTACATGTGTTCACGACAACCTTTCAAACACGTGTCCTCAGCTAGGGGACAATGGTGATGGGGCCGTATAAAACTCTAAGTGAGCTTTTTGCCAAATCAAGTGTGCCATTTATGGTAACTTTTTGGATAGAAATCACAGTGTATTGTAGTCATAATAACTGCAGTTTATTGGGGAACATAAGAGCTGTTTTTTTGTAATTCTCATTTAATCCTCTCAAGAACCCCCTGAAATTAGTACTATTACCCTTATTTGATAGATGAAGAAATGAAGCTTAGGAGGGTTAGTACAACCTTTCGAGGTTATAAAGAAGTATGTTTGTAAGTGATCCTTGTGTGTATTAAGTTGCTTCAGTTGTCTTCAACTCTTTGCAACCCTATGGACTGTAGCCCGCCAGGCTCCTTTATCCATGGTATTCTCCAGGCAAGAATACTGGAATGGGTTGTCATGCCTTCCTCCAGGGAAAGTGATCCTTAAAAGATATTATAATCTAACAACAAACAACATACCCAATTAAGTTGCAAGACTTTTCCTCAGCTATTATTTATTAGACATACATATTGAATACCCCTTATGTACATAGTCCCTGCTAGATATTGTTAGGAAAGACTGAAAAATATCATAAATAGCTCTTTTCCTTGACAAGCAGTCCATTTGGTCTGGAGGTAAAATCATAAAAGGATAAAAAATATGAGCTGTTTTCCTTATTTGTGTTGCACTTTTACAGAGATTGTACTTGGACTGTAATTGTGTCAGTTACTTCTCCTTAGCCTCCAGGCATAAGGAACACCACTTCACTCACTTTGGTATTCCTAGCACATAGTAGGTACCTAATCGTGTTGGCTGAATCAATAAACTGTTAATCTGGGGGTTGGAAGGCATGAATAAACATTCTAATCCTTTCCTTATTCAGAGGCTCAAGGGTTTCATGCAACTTGCAAATTAACCCAAACTCAGAATAGAACACAGCTATTATTCAGCAAAAAAGAAGTTTTCAAAATAATGAGCATATTCCATATGCAACCATTCTGAGGTAGTTTTTAACCAACTTGCCTAAATGTCCCATGAGATGCTAATAAGTTTTTCTCTAAAAAGAAGAAATAATTCCACAGTCAAATACTTTTGGGAAAAGCAGGGCTAAATAGGATTATAGGATTGCTTTTCTACAGGAATAATCAGAGCCTGTAACAGACTACTCTGCACTATGTATAAACCAAAAGATGTAGATGGGATATTGAATAATATACAGTATATGATCAGCAATATTTTCCAAATTTCATTGACAGCAGAGTGAGGAGAGATTAAAAAAAAAGAAGAATTAATTGCAGGGCTGGAACTAGGGTAAGTGAGTCAGATACCTAGGGCACGACATTTAAAAAAGCCCTCACATGGAATGTAAGTTGGTGCATCCCCAATGGGAAACAATATGGAAGTTCCTTAGAAAACTAAAACTAGAACTACTATATGATTTAGTAATCCCACTCCTGGGTATATACCTGGACAAAACAGTAATTCGAAAAGAATCACTATGTTCACATGTTCCCTTATGTTCATAGCAGCGCTATTCACACTGCCAAGACATGGAGACAACCTGAATATTCATCAACAGATGAATGAACAAAGAAGATGTGATACATATATACAATGGAATATTACTCAGCCACAAAAAGAATGAAATAATGACATTTGCAGCAATATAGATGCAATCAGAGATTATCATACTAAGTCAAGTAGGTCAGAAAAATAAATACAAGTATCATATGATGTCACTTACATGTAAAATCTAAAATATGGCACAAAAGAACCTATCTAGAAAACAGATACAGACTCACAGATATCAAGAACAGATTTGTAGTTGCCAAGAGGGAGGAGGAGGGAAAGGGCTGGACTGGGAATTGGGGGTTGGTAGATGAAAACTGTTATCTTTAGAATGGATAAACAACATGATCCTACTGTATAGCACAGGGAACTAAATCCAATATCCTGGGATAAACCATAAAAGAAAAAAAGGAGGAGGGAGGTTCAAGAGGGAAGAGACATATGTATACTGAATGGCTGACTCATGTGGATATATAACAGAAACCAACACAATATTATAAAGCAATTATCCTCCAATAAAAAAATAAATAAATTTTAAAAAAGAAAGAAAGCAAGCCCCCACCTACACAAAAGCACTTCCACAACTTGAGAGTGAGCTCCTCCTTCAGTTTCACATCCTACGTGCCTTACTGCATCACCCAAGCCCTAATCAGAAAGAATGCCTGATACGACCACTGAAAGAACTCTGCCATAAACACAATTAGAGAAATGTTCTCTGTCTGTCCCTCATCTGCAGTATCTAGTCAGGGATCATCATCATCATTTTGAAAATGACATAAACATTTCTACACCTTCTTCAACCCATTTTATAGCAATTCTGGCTCAGCTTAGGGGTTGTGGACTCTTTTCCCAGTCCTTCCCTGGAGGCAGAGACTTCTATGGAGGTCAGGCCAAGGGCACCAGAACCCAGCTGGTGTTCTGAGAAGAGCCAGGCTGCCCCTTTGAGCTGGTCCAGGGAGAGGAAGTCCAAGTGGAACTGGTCTGTTCCACACACCAGAAGTCACTGGTCGCTCTGTTTCTTTCATTCTTGAAAACAGCAGAGATGAAGTGAAAGTCAATAAAAGATTATCTAATGACTAGGACAATGTCTGGCACTCATAAATGGAATGAATGAATGAACAAGTGAATGAATGAACATATGAGTCAGACAAAGGTCCCTGCCTTCTTTTTAGTCTCTCTTCTGAGCCAGATGTTCTGCTTAGATCTTTTGCTGTTTTCCATTTGTACACTCTCTTCAATTTCCTTCCCAATGTAAAGCACTGTTTGATCTTAGAGCTAATGACTAAATCTGGATGGGGCAGAGAGCCTGAGAACAAATTGTCTGTTCAAGAAAGTGTGTACATTCTACAAACTTCTTTCCCATTTTCTTCCTGCCTTTTTTTTTTTTTTTTTTTTTGACACACCACCCAGCATGCGGGATCTTAGTTCCCCAACCAGAGATCGAACCTGTGTCCCCTGCAGTGGAAATGCACAGTCTTAACCACTGGACTGCCAGGGAAGTCCCTCTTCCTTTTCCTTTAAATCCATGAAAACAATCATCTTTAAAGGTTCATAGTGACGGACACTCAGATACACTTAATATACTCACGAGTTCAATGTCACTTTAACTCTTACTCCTTTTCTTGATTTTGGGGGGGGGGGGTGGAGAAAAAACAAAACAAAGCTCTGGGGTAAACCCAATCCAAATAAATGTAGTAAAATAAATGACTTTTAAGATGGCATTCTGACATATCAGATAATAAGCAAAGCTTTGCTTAGTTATCAATCTAATTAGACTCTAATACAAGCAACTGATATTGAATAGTTGTACATTATAGTCCAGTTCACAGAGAAATTAAAAATCAGAAAGGGCATACTTGCAGAATTAAAACAGCTAGTGTATTCACTAAATATATCTGTATCCCTGGGCAAGAACTTGAGTTTGCTGAAAGTCCCATTAGGAGTTTCACACTCCAGGTCTAGAAAATGGAAAGAACCACTGTGTTTCTAATGACTTAATCTGACTCACTGGTGTTAATGGGTGCTATGCCTGTGCTGCTTCATGAAATGATCACTTTATCATGCCCCTCATACATTTTCAAATATTCCTTCTCTATTCAGTATTTGCCTTTTATGAGACCAGATTCTTTCAATTAATAATACACATTTTCCCTTGGTGACTGAACTTTTCAGCTAGCACTTAAGATGCTAGTAACACATTCAATACTTTTATAATCACCTGGTTGAACTGTTGACGAAAAAGGCAACATACCCAGCCCACTACATCTAACCCTCCAAACTGCAAACAACAGAGATCAGAAGCTATCAACTTTGTATGCTGTTTTTGCATTTTATCTTTGCATGTTTTTCAGGAACCATAGTGTTTGGTTTGATTTTAAAGGGTATCCTTCTAGGTAAAGTGAATGAAGGGAGTTGATTTATCAACAAATATTCTACAAAACTGTATACTATTGAGTTTAACTCATAACAAGTGCCAAGGTACCAAAAACACCTAGGTATTAATATTAAATAAACTACAGATAATCCAGCCCTTGGCCGCCAATTCAACCTCTTATGTCACTCATCCTTCTATCATGACCATCAAATCACAGTGGTTGTGTAACTGGTCCTAGAATATAGCAAGTCCCTTCTCATCTCAGGTCCTTGCAGCCCCTTCTGTCGAATGGCCTTCTCCTGGCTAGTCTCTGATGGTGAGTCCCTCTCACTCCTCAAGTGTCAGCCTGAACATTCCATCTTGAGAAGAGCCAGTGGCCTCCTCATCTCTTGCCTCATTATTTTTCTAGGTACCTTGTCCATTTCCTTCATGGCAGTCACCACATTCAGAAATTAATTGACTTTGTTTACTCATTTATAGTCTATATCCTCCCTCCAGAAGGATAGAGATTATATTTACATTTCCAGTACCAAACACAGGAAAGTACTTGCTATGGGCTAAACTGTGTCCCTCCCAAATTCATATGTTGATGTGCACCCTCATGGTGATAGTATTTAGAGGCAGGACTTTGGAAGGTAGTGTTCAGATGATGTCATGAGGGTGGGGCCCTCATGATGGGATTAGTGCCCTTATAAGAAGAGATATCAGAGAACTGACAGACTCATTCTCTTTATCTCTCTGCCATGTGAAGACACATTAAGAAGGCACTTATCTGAAAGCCAGGAAGGGAATTCATGCAGGGTCCCTGATCTTGGACTTCCAACCTCCAAAATAAATTTCTCTTGTATAAATCACCCAATCTATAGTATTATATCATGGCAGCCCAAGCAGACCAATACAGGATTCAATAAATCTTTGTTGAATGAATGAATATATGATCTCCTGTATGTAATCAAGAGTAACTACACTTTATAATCTGAATGGTTATGGGATGATTTTTAAAGTATCAGTTGGCTAGAGTTTCATACTCTATTTTTTAAGCCATTGTGATGTGGAACTTTATTAAACATGCTTGTCTACTTTTCTTTGTTACTCTTATCACAAGTTCCTATTACTGCTAAATTTTATTGAAAGATATATTCAGGCAAAGTCCATTTGCACAGCTGGCCACCAGATCAGATGTCTAAACTAACCAGGCTTATCAAACAACTTTTATTTTATTTAAAAAAATACTGGACAATTGTTTGAATTGTTCAAAATTTTCAGCACCATGTAGACAAAACTGCAAACTCTGAACACCTCCATAGAACTGCATGAGTCTTTGTGGGATGAATTTATGCAGGTTAATTCTAAAAATTTCTATAACTTTTCTTAGATTCTAAAGGAAGGTAATTTCAAATGAGTCTCATTTTTTTCTAGTCATCACAATTCTTATAAACATGAATTCATATTCCTCAGAATCTACTTATCTTTTAATATATTTTAAAAGCTGAAACTTAAGATTTTATCTACTTATTTAAAAAAACAAAAAACACCTGTTGGGTTATTCTAGACAACATCACCATACTGGGGAAGGGTGACATAGGTCAACGTTACCATTTTCTGGGTGAAAAGCTAAGGGCTCTAAAATTGTTTCCTGGCTTGCCGGTCCAAAGAGCAACCAACAGTTTGTATAGAACATACACCCAGTCTTAGAATCTGAGGTCACCTTCAGTACATTTTTTCAGAGAAAATGACTGTAGAACTAATATCCGAATTATACCTATGTGACAAAATGCCTAGATGTGCTATGCCATTGTGCAAGTGTGCTCAGTCGTGTCCAACTCTTTGCAACCCCATGGACTGCAGCCCACCAGGCTCCTCTGTCCATGGAATTCTCCAGGCAGGAATACTAGACTGGGATGATAGTTGCTCCTCCAGAGATCTTACCAACCCAGGAATCAAATCCACATCCCCTGTGTCTCCTGAACTGGCAGGCAGAAAATAAATAGTATCAACAAATATTAATAGAGTCATTACTACGCACCAGGCACTGTCATCAGTATTTTAAACACATTATCTAGTTTGATCCTCAGAATGACTCTGAGGTAGCTATTATCATTACCCCACTTTACAAATGAGCAAACTGAAACTTTAAGTAAGTAAGTCACACAAGTCTATCACATCCGTGTCAGTCTCACTGCACCAAAGGACTGGCTAACCTCTAACAATACTACCCAGTTTTCTTGGGCCTCATAACTTTATTTATCAATCCCTGTTTAAAGAAAGCCTTACTCTTTGAGAGCACTTGTCAGTCACAAACCTGTCCCTGTTGTGGTAAAAAAGAAAGGGTACTCAAGAAAACAAACAGTATGAGTGAGGTCTGAAGAAACTTGATTTAAGTACTTAAGACAATAAATTATTTTCCACTTCAAATGGACTTGTTTGTAGGGGGAAAAAAAGCATGATCATTTTGAGTAATTCTGTCTACTCATTGAACAGTTGTCCAAAGGAAATGCATGCAATATTCACCTGACCTACTTCAAGTTTCTTATATCCTTCAAAGGAATAAAATCAACCATGAGAACTGTAAGCTTCTTGAATCCAGTCATGACAGTTTTGTTCACAAAGCATGTGTCTGGTACATGGAAAACTCTCAGTACAATCTTCCCTCAGAATCCACCAAGGACTTGCTCTAGGACACCTCCCACCCACATGAATAACAAAATCTGAGGAACCTCAAGTCCCTTATATAAAATAGTGTGAGTGAAAGTGAAAGTCGCTCAGTCGCGTCCAACTCCTTGAGACCCCAAGGAATTCTCCAGGCCAGAATACTGGAGTGGGTAGCCTTTCCCTTCTCCAGGGGATCTTCCTAACCCAGGGATAGAACCCAGGTCTCCTGCACTGCAGGCAGATTCTTTACCAGCTGAGCCATAATTTGCATATAACCTAAGTATCTCCTCTTGTTAATTTTAAATCATCTGCAGATTACTTATGACACCGAACACAATGTAAATGCTATGTAAATAGTTGCCAGTTAGAGGCAAATTCAAGTTTTGCTTTTTGGAACTTTCTGGAATTTTGAGGGATGTGTTGAATCTGCAGATGTGGAACCCACAGATACAGAGCTGACTGCAAATGTTTTTGTTAAATAAATACTGCAATCCCTTAAATTTTCTTTAATTAGTGGCTTCCCTGGTATCTTAGGTGGTAAAGCATCTGCCTGCCATGCAGGAGACCTGGGTTTGATCCCTGGGTCAGGAAGATCCCCTGGAGAAGGGAATGTCTACCCACTCCAGTATTCTTGCCTGGGAAATCCCATGGACAGAGGAGTTCATGGGGTCACAAAGAGTCAGACATGACTGAGCAACTAACACACACACACACACACACACACTTAAACCTCAAACTACCTCCCTCTGTACGTCTATGAGTGGTAAAGTTTTATTAATTAAATCTTTTCCTTCAGCTGGTTTGCAATTATTTTCTAGATTTCTCCATGTTTTCTTACTAACAAGATGGTCCAGACCCTAATCATCTTTGATATCAGTGCTGCACTGCTAAACACAGAAAATGAGAGGAAAATGTCTCTCTCCTGTTGATGCATGAATGCGTTCTGTGTATAATTTAGGATCGATAGCTAAAATCAGAGCTATAAAATTTCAAATGGTAAGTCTCTTCTGGTACATACAAAAAAACCTGGTCATTGGAAAGGGTGGTGGGATTCAGATGCTAATTTATAACCATTGTCTGCTATTGTCATTGCTGGAACTACTCAGATAGGCAAACTTGGCTGGGCTCCCTAATGCTACCCAAACCCTCTCCCCACATCCTCTCCCCATCCTTCCCTCGCTGAGGAGTGGGTGCTCCAGGGACTTATGCAGGTCTGAGAGCAGAGCTGTAAAAAGTGTGGTTCCTCACGGCAATGAACTGCCTTTGACCCTAGCTTCCAGCATGGCAGCTGCCCACTTCAAGGAAAACTTAAACCTCCACCAAAGAAGCCACTTTGATGAATTACGAGCTGCCTCTCACACATTTCCTGAATACTAAAATAACACTCTTCTCTATACCTTGCATGACTCTAAGTTCCATTTTTAACACCAAACCAAAAATGAAGGTGTACATTCTCTTGTTGTTTAGTCACGAAGTCGTGTCCAACTCTTTTGCAACCCCATGGACTGTGGCTCGCCAGGCTTCTCTGTCCATGGGATTTCCCAGGCAAGAATGCTGATGTGGGTTGTCTTTCCCTTTTCCAGAGGATCTTCCCAACCCAGGGATCAAACCCACATCTCCTGCATTAGCAGGCAGATCTTTACTCCTGAGCCACCAGGAAGACCTTGCTACTCACATATCATGAGTATGATCCAGGAGCTTCATTAGAAATGCAGAAGCTCAAGCCTAACCCCTGACCCAGTAGGAGAGAATCTGAATTGTAACGAGATGTCCAGGAGATTTGTATGCTGAGTAAAATGTGAAAATCACTGCCCTAAGAGACATATGAGGGAGAGGGATATTCTCTAAAAGAAGAAAACGGCACACTTTGGTGCAAGTCCTTTCTCCAAAATAAATGTCACTTGTTGGGTGCCCAAATCACCTCTTCTACTCTCTTTCTCTCTCTGTGTGTGATTAGCACACTAGCACCTATTTGACAGACTAGAGGACAAACCTTTATTATCCTTTATTTTGTCAACTGCCTGTACTGGCTTCGTCTTTCAAATCTTTGGTAACTACCAATTGGTTTCTGCCTTCTGATCCCTACACACCTTTTCATCTCTAGTAAGAGGCAGTTCTCAGGACTTCCTTGGTAATCCAGTGGTTAAGAATCAGCCTTGCTATGCAGGGGATGGATTCAATCCCTGGCTGGGGAACTAAGATCCCACACGCACAGAGCAACTAAGCACAAGCACCACAACTACTGAGCTCGCAGGCCACATACAGAGAGTCTGTGTGCTGCAAGAAAAGATTCTGCAGGACACAGTGGAGATCCTGTGTGTCACAGCTACGACCCCATGAAGTGAAATAACTACACAAATAAAATAAAAAACCCTCACACTTTGGGGGGAAAAAAAGAGGCAGTTATCTGGGGGATTTCTGCTTATAGACCAGATGTGTAGGCTTACGAGAGACTGTTGTTCTCACCCTAACAATCAAAACAAACCAGGAAAGCCCAAAATAATCATCAATTTTTAAAACACATCAGAGAATTGAGGCCACCAATTAACCTAAATGAACTAAACTCAAAATGACAAGCTCTACATAGGAGAGAAGAGGCCCAGAGCCATTTTGGCCTCTGGTGAAATGGCGGAAGGAAAAAGAGTTTGTGACCGGTGGAGATAAGGAGAATTCAGCTGAAGCTTCACCAGACTGGCCACGGCTGCCCATGGACTGAGCAGCTGTAGCCACAAAGCTAATGTACACCTGCCTATCACCCGGCCCAGGAGACATCACACGGGGATAGAAGTAGTTCACCAGAGCTGGTCACAGGGAAGCAGGGCTAAGAAGGAATCCCTCAGGCATTGGGGCTTTCATAGAAACTAGGGAGCTGCTAAGACCTACAGGGAGCAAAAACTCTGGAAGACTTTGGGGGTGCAGAAAGCAGGAGGCAAAAGTCAAAGAGAAATCAAGAAGCTAGCAGTTGGGCAATAAAGCAAAGAGTGACTTCCCACAAGTCTGAAATCTCCTAGCTTGGTTTTGAAGAATAGGTAGGTCTCAAAAATCTTGTCAGTGCTCAGATCTCAGGCCCTGATGAAGGGAAAGTCCTATCTCACCCTCAAAACACTTGAAAGTGGTAGTGAAGTGAATCAAAGTAAAGCTACAATTAAGCCCAGATCCTGATCAAGTACAGGTCACACTGACTCAGCCTCTCATAATAGAAAAGAATTGTTTTGGGAGGATAATACTACTTACTTTGAGGTTTCCCAGGTGGCATAGAATCTGCCTGCCAATGAAAGAGACTCCAAAGATGCAGGTTCAATCCCTCGGTTGGGAAGATCCCCTGGAGAAGGAATTGGCAACTTGCTCCAGTATTCTTGCCTGGAGGATGACAATCCATGAGGTCACAGAGTTGAACATGACTCAGCACGCATGCGCACACACACTCACTTTACTTACTTTGTACTCTTTTTTTTTCCTATAAATATTCAACATGCTATAAGAAACTCAAGATCTATGGGAAAATAAGAAAATGCATCTCAAGGTTAACATAGAAGAGAAACAATACAAAGAGATCCAGAGACAGCTCAGAGGTTGAAATGATCAAACTAGTATTACAGCACAAAATTCCTATGATATACAACTATCAGAAGATCTCATGGAAAGGAAGGCAACATGCATGAAGAGAAGGAGAATTTCATCAGAGTAATGGAAATCAGAAAAAAAGAACCACACAGAAATGCTAGAAATGCAAGACATAACATCACAAATAAACTCATTATGTAAGCTTAGTTGCTGACTCAACAGCAGAGGAAACTGAGCATCTGATAATGTTTGGGCAATTTTCCAACAATTCAACATACATATAAATAGTGAAAAGAAATAAGAGAAGAGAGACAACGTGGCAGAAGAAATCATTGAAACTTTATTGGCTAACACTTACCCAAACTGGTGAAAAATATCAAGTCACAGAACCAAGAAACTCAGCACACCCCAAGTAGAATAAATATAGAGAAAACCACACCTAAATAAATCTAGCCAGACTGTTGAAAAGCAACAGCAAGTGAAATCTGAAAAGCAGCCAGAGGGGAACAGAAGACATAAATTTTAGGCTAAAGATATAAATAACAGGTGACTCTTGAGTAGAATCAATGGAGGCCAGAAGAAAATAGAACCTCTTTAAAATGCTAAAAGAATAACACTGTCAAATTCCATATCCAGTGAAAATATATTTCAAATATACTTCAAAAATGAAATAGTCATTTTCAGACAGAAAATTTGGGAGAATTCATCTCCAGCAGACCAACACTACAAGAAAAGCTAACATTTGCTTTTCAGAATGAACAGAAAGGAAACCAGAAGGAAACTCACATCTGCAGGAAGAAGTGAAGAGTATCAAAAAGGATAAATACATGGGTAAATGTCAAAGACCTTTCCAAAGTAATATGCTTTCATCTTTGTCTGTCTGTCTGTGTATGAAGAATATTCTAGATGACTGCTGACTGTTTTGGGCTTCCCTGATGGCTCTGATGGTAAAAGAATCTGCCTGCAGTGAGGGAGACCCAGGTTCGATCCCTGGGTCAGGAAGATACTTTGGCGAAGGGAACGGCTACCCACTCCAGCATTCTTGCCTGAAGAATTCCATGGACAGAGGAGCCTGGTAGGCTACAGTCCATGAGGTCACAAACAGTTGGACACGACCGACTGTTTAAAGCAAGTAACAACAGGGACTTCCCTGGCGATTCAGTGGTTAAGACTGTGCCTCCATTGTTGGGGGCACAGGGTTTGCTCCCTGGCCGGAGAGCTAAGAGACCACGTACCACAAGCATGGCCACAAGTCAAACAAACACCAACGTTTTGAATTTATAGCATATTACAGGTAAAATGTAAAATAACAATAGCATAAAGGCCAGGAGGAAGTATAAAAAGAACTGAATTGTTGTAAGGTTTTTACACAACCATCAAGTTGTATAAAGCACTCTGTAGTATATTATTTGAAGGTAGGCTGTGATAACTTAAAGATACACAGCATAACCTTTAGAGCTGAAATTTCCATCTTCAGCATCTGAGAACTTATCAGACATGCAAACTTTTGAGCTCTATCACAGACCTACTGAATAAGAAACTGTGGGTATGGCCCAGAAATCTGTGTTTTAATAAGACCTCCAGCTGTTTCTAATACAGGTAAAATTTAAGAACCACTGCTCAACAATAGCCACTAGAATATACCATAAAGAAGTGTACTTAAACACAGGAGATAAGACGGAATGATTAAAAAAATTCAACACATCCAAAGGAGGCAGGAAAATCAGAATAGAAACAAAGCATAAGTGAAATAGGCAGAAAATAAATACCAAGATGGGGGATTTAAACCCAATCATATTAATAATTATCTCAAATATAAATACATCAAACGCTCCAATCAAAAGGCAGATCGTTGAATTAATATAAAAGCAAAATCTAACAATAGGCTGTTTACAAACATACAGTTCAATTATAAAGACACAGGTTGAACTTCCCTGGTGGTGCAGTGGAGAAGAATCTGCCTGCCAATGCAGGGGACATGGGTTCGAACCCTGGTCCGGGAAGATTCCACATGCTGTGGGGAACTAAAGCTCATGTGCCACAACTACTGAGCCCCTGTGCTGCAACTACTGAATCCCACGCGCCTGGAACCCGTGCTCCAAACACGAGAAGCCACCGCAGCGAGAAGCCTATGACAGCAACAGAGAGTAGCCCCTTCCACTGCAAAGAGAGAAAGCCAGCATGCAGCAGCAAAGACCCAAAGCAACCAAAAATAAATAGTTTTGTTTTTTTTAAAAAAAGACACAGGTTGAAAGCGTAAGGGGAGAAAGAACATACATCATGCAAACACTAAATATAAGAAAAAGTAAACCTATATTAATATCAGAAAAGCATACTTCAGGACAAGAATATTACTGAAGGGACTTCCCTGGTGGTCCAACAGTTAAGAATCCACCTTGGAAAGCAGCAGATGTGAGTTTCATCTTTGATTGAGAACTAAGATCCCACATGCCATAGAGCAACTAAGCTTGAGAGCTGCGACTACTGAACCCAAGCACCACAACGAGAGAGAAGGCCATGTACCACAATAAAAAAGCTCACATGCTGCAACTAAGACCCAACGTAGCCATGAATAAATAAATATTTAAAAAAGAGTATTACTGTAGAGAAAGAGGGAAATTTTTAATGAGACAATAAAATTATCAAGAAGACGTATCAATCTAAAATGTGCAGGCAACTATGAAGAAAGTTCCAAGATGTATAAAGCAGAAGTTGACAGAAATGGACAAATCTACAATTATAGTTGGAGAGATTTTAACACTTCTATTTTGGACCGAAAAATCAGCATAGAGATATCTTTGCAACTCCATGGACTGTAGCCTGCCAGGCTCCTCAGTCCATGGGATTTTCCAGGCAAGAATACTAGAGTGGGTTGCCATTTCCTTTTCCAGGGGATCTTCCCACCCCAGGGATCAAACCCGGGTCTCCTGCATCACAAGCAGACTCTTCACCATCTGAGCCACCAGGGAAGCCCTTAATTTGAACAACACTATCAACCAACTTGACCCAAAGGCCTTGATAAAATATTGCACCCAACAACTACAGTATACATAATTTTTTCAAACCCACAGGAAACATTCATCAAGCTAGACTATACGCTCAGCAATAAGAGATAGCTTAATAAATGTCAAAGAATTAAAATCAAATTGAGTATACTTTCTGACCCAAAACTAATAAATTAGAAACCAATATAAAGGGATACCTGGCATTACACACCTATTTGGAAAAGCTAAAATTTAAAATGTTAGTTGCTCAGTCGTGCCTGACTCTCTGCAGCCTTGTGGACTGTAGCCTACCAGGCTATACTGTTCATGGGATTCTCCAGGCAAGGATGGAGCGGGATGCCATTCCCTTCTCCAGGGGATCTTCCCAACCCAGGGATGGAACCCTGGTTTCCTGCACTGCAGGCAGATTCTTTACCGTTGGAAGGACTGATTTTGAAGCTGATACGAAGAGCCAACTCACAGGAAAAGACTCTGATGGTGGGAAAGACTGAGGGCAGGAAGAGAAGGGGGCAACAGAGGATGAGATGATTGGATGGCATCATCGACTCAGTGGACATTGAGTTTGAGCAAACTCCGGGAGATAGTGAAGGACCCGGAAGCTTGGCGTGCTGCAGTTAATGGGATCACAAAGAGTCGGACATGACTGAGTGACTGAACAAGTCAAAAAAAAAAAAAAAGCAATTGTGACAAAAGACCCAATACTGGTTGGGACACAGAGAAACTAGATCTCTCAAACGTTGCAACTGGGAAAGTAAAATGGTACAGCTACTCTGGCTAGTAGTTTGTCATTTTCTTAAAAACCAAATGCACATAACTATATGAGGAATTATACTCCTGGGCATTTATCCCAGAGAAGAAAGCTTTTTTTTGTCTACCCAAAAACATGTAGAAAAAGGTTCACAGTAGGTTTACTTCTAATAGTAGAAAAAAATGGAACTCAAATGTCCTTGAGTGGATGAATAATTAAATAAATTGCAGCACATCTACAGCATGGAATATTACTCATCAATAACAAGTGGGAGTTCCTTGGTGGTCCAGTGCCCAAGACTCTGTGCTCCCAAGGAGGGGGCCTGGGTTCCATTCCTGCTCAGGGAACTAGATTCCATGTGCGGTAACGAAAAGATCCCACATGCCACAACTAAGACTCAGAACAACCAAATAAGTAAATGACAATACAATAATTTTTTTTCTAAAGAGACTTAATATTGATACACACGACCTCTTGGATGGATCTCAAGAGACTTCGGCTGAGCAGAAAAAAATTCAATCTCAAATAGTTATATACCACAGGATTCCATTTTTATAACATTCCTAACATGATATTACAGATAGAGAACATTCTAGTATTTGCCAGACATTAGGAATGGAAGAAGAGAAGGGAATAGGCCTGATAATAAAGTGGCAGCAGCTGGGGACTTTGTAGTGATATGACAGTTTTGCATCTTTGATGAGGTGGTTGTTACACTAACTGACACATGTGATAAAATTGCATAGAACTCTATTACACACACACACACACACACACACACACACAAGTAAGTGCATGGAAAACTGGTAAAAACTGAAAACTCTCTGTAGTTTGTGTATATGTTAATTTCCTTGTTTCAATATTGTGTTATAGTCATGTAAGATGTTACCATTGGGTGAAGGATACATGCAACTTCTCTATATTATTTTCATAACTTCCTGTGGCTCTCTAATTATTTTAAAAGAAAAAGTTATCTGGAAAATTTACAAATATTTTGGAATTAAACAATACCCTTCTAAATAACCTGTGAATCAAATAAAAGTCACAAAGACTAATACAACATATTTTGACCTGAATGATAAGGAAAATACAAATACTAAATACTGTGGAATGCTGGGAAAGCAGGGCTTAGAGGAAATTTTCTAGCTTTGGATATTTATAATAAGAAGAGAGGTTTAAGATCAATGATAATATTTTACATCTAAAGAAACTAGAAAAAGTAGAACAAGTTAAATATAAAATAACCAAAAGAAAAGGAATAAGAAAAACAAGAGGAAATTGATAAAATATAAGATGGACAGCAGTTTTTGAATCAATAAATTCAAAATTCTGGATAATTGCAAAAATTAATATAATTGATAAGTCTCTTGGTAAAATGATCAAGAAAAAAAAGAGAAACAAATACTTTAAAAGAAGTAAAAAAGATTTGTCACTATAGATCACATAAACATTAAAGGGTAACACTATCCAATATACTGACAACTTTCAAGGAAGTAGACAAATTTCATGAAAAAAAATTACCAAAGCTGATAAAAGAAGAAATAAAAATTTTAAATAGTCTGAAATCTATTAAAATGTATTCATGGTAAAAGCACTGCACCCACAAAAAACCTCTAGGCCCAATGAGCTTCTCCTACTATTTAAGAAAGAAGTAGTATCAACCCCACCTACCATCTTTCAGAAAAGAGAGAGAATATTTCCCAAATTGTTTTATGAGACTAGCATTACTTTGATGCTAAAACCTGACAAAGATTACCAAAAAAAAAGAAAAACTACAGGTAGTTACCCTTCACAATCATAGACATGAAAATCCTTAATATCTGTTATTAGCTAATTAAATCTAACAATAAAAATAAGGATAACACATTGATCAAGATAGGCTTACCTCAGGAATTCAAGGTTGACTGAACACTAAAATTGTAATTCATGATATTAACAGAATGAAAGAGAAAAGCCACATGACTGTTTTATTGGATGCAGAAAAAGTGTCTGACAAATTCAACATCCTTTTATGATAAACTCTCTGAGCAAACTAACAATAGCAGAAAACTTCCTCAACTGGATGAAGGAACTCACCAACACATAACATGATGCATGTCAACACAACTTTGAATATTTTACTCCTACAATTGAACGTGAAGCAAGGATGTCCTGAAAGGATACACCATTTGAACTCATTCATTTGAATACACCATTGAACTCATCCAGGACCAGCAGCTTTACTTAACATTTCTATAAGTGATCTGGAAGATCCACAAGTGTGTAGATGCCATTGATGTCTTTCTGGTGGAGACAAGCCAACCTGTCAGCACTCTCTCCACTGCAGAGCATGTTTCCAAATTGTTGATCAGGATGTATTGGTGAATCGAAAACTCAATTTAGTAAGTAAAGACCAAAGTACTCTTTAAAATTTACTAGACAAGACTAGAAAATGTTAGAATGAATATATCAAAGGGAAATTATTTTGTAAATTTTTTGTCTGAAATCCATTAGGCTGGCTTTTCCCCAAATGGTTTAAATTTTTCCTTCAGTGAGCAACGGCTGCTCAGAGTATGGGAAAGAGGATAGTGGTCGCAAATATTGGTAGTGATCCCAACCAAGCCTTGGCTGCCTGGTGTTTCAGTATACTTCTGGGAGTGTGTGTGAGTGTTTGTACATGTTGAGTCATGATGTAAAATGTATTTCTGACTGTGAACTGTGGTAGAAAAAAAATTGTGAGACTTCATCAACTTGCAAAAAGTGATGATGTATGTATGTGTGGATATATGCAAGGGTCTGTGGGCTCTAATTTCCTGCTAGGAAGGACCTGCCTAACTATTTCCAGCACACAGCATCAGACCACCAAAATGCTGAGCCTCACTAGTAAAGAAAAATCTTGTCCTGACTTGTCCAAAATTATGCTCTCTGTACACCGAGAAGAAACAAAACAGAGGCGAGGGCTACAAACTCTCAGGATTGCCCAGTGCAGCTGCCCAGTGCTGCCTTGCAACACTCCAGAGGATGCTTTCACACAGACAGAAATGTGAATGGCTCCCCCTGGAGTTGAGCAGTGCACAACCCAAAGAACCCTACCAGGCAGCCTCAGGTATAGTGATTAAGAGCTCAAGCTTTGGAGTCCAACAAACCTGGGGTTCAACTCCAGATCTAATCTCGGGCTATATAACCTGAGGCAGGCAATTTAACCTCCCTGAGCCTCACTTTCCTCAAGAGGACACATTATATATTCCTGGACTTAGTTCAGTGCCCAGCACATCGTGGTTCTCAATAAATGTGTTAAATAAACATAGAAATGAGCTAATGACTGCCCAATGAGGTGGTGGTGAGAAGTAAATGAACATGTACAATGTTTTTACATTCAGTCTAAAAACTAGTAAGCACTAAACCAACCATCTACAAAAGATGACATACTGAAATATTAAGATTCTTCACGATGAAAAGATGCATGAGGAGAAGGAATTCTTTTAATTCAATAAAAAATAATCATAAGCTTTGAGAGAAGAGAAACATTAAAAGTAATATAACCTGGGTACCGTAGCACTTTGGTAAGGTGGGGATAATCCTTGATGCTTGAGAGTACATTTGGAATAAACAAAACGTAGGAAATGATCCATTTTGTTATTTCCAAAAGTATAGATAACTTCAAAGCGTTCTAGGAATGATACTGAGCTCTGAGCCATGCAATCTGAACCGTTTGGGTTCACTCCTGGTTCGGGGGGGGCCGCTGGGGGAGAGTGACCGCTGGGGGGGACATGCGTTCCATCCTTCCCCCATACTTATTTCCTGGTGCAACTGTGGCTCAGACGCAATCATGACAATTCTTCATCCACCCCTATTAAATTCTCACAAGGGAGCAGGTCACCCTCGACTGAAAGCTCCAACCCAGCACCGACTCCTGTCCCCTCCTACCTGCCCCCTTCCTCGCAGGAAGCCGCATCACCTCCAGAGAGATGGCTGATAACACAAGCCAGCAAAACTACGTTCCCGGACAGAGGGATACTGAGCCCCCAGGCGAGGTCACGCCAGTCAGCACTTAGAAAAGGAGGCGCTTCTCACACTTGCTAATGAGTTTGACGCTTGTGAAACACAAACAGGAAGTGGGAGCTCTCCAAAGCGACCAGAAGGAAATCCACTCCCAGCTTGGTCAACGTGTGAATCCCAGATCTCTAGGTTGTCAAGGACACTGCCTATGAAGACTGAGCCCACCCCACCCACCCCCTCCACTGCACCCGAGGCTGATCTTCACCAGGTCCCAGCACTGACCCCGTTTTTTTTTATTGTTGTTGTTGTTTTTTTTAAATCCTTCCCACAGCCAGGTCATTCGGCGGCGGGGTGACTGACCCGAGGCGCGGTGGGAAAGGCTCACAGTCATCTCTCAACTCCCCGAACTTACAGGGCAGGGCAGCACAGAGGTCAGTGAAATCCCCAGCCAGGCCTTATTTTAGTCATGAATTTCCACTGGCTCCCTCCTCTGACAGCATCAGCGCTGCTCACAGAGCGAGCGGGCTTGGAGTTTCAGCTGTTTTCCCTGCTCCAGGCAGAGTTAGAAGGTCACAGAGGCCGGACTTTTCCGGGGGAGTAGGTGGGGGCCTCGGGCGGCCTCAGTAAGATTGCAGAGATCTGGGGCCGCTTGGAGGAGGCCCTTCTGCCCCAGGCTCCGGGCGATGGGTTAACGTCTCCCCTCTCCTCCTCTGCCCAGACGTTGTGGTTCACATTAAATTTTAAAAAAGAATTTTTTTTAATACAAAAAAAAATTTTTTTTAAGCCTACACTTTCTTTTCCCTTCTCTCCGCCAACAGCACCCATATAATTTTCCCAGTCCTGCCTTCCCCTCATTTCCCAGGGTAAGCCCTTCTCAGAGGTTCCTGTGATCAAGAGCAGCATCTGTGCTCGATTCACCTACAGGGTATCTAGCAGCGTATCTAAGCCCAACGCCGGGCACAGGGTAGGGGGCTCAACCCACGCTTATCGAGTGAATGAACGCTAAGACGTCAGCGTGAAGGGCAGTTTTTCCAAGTCTCTCTTTTCCCTCCAGCCCGGGTGCAGACCACACACTGCGCCGCCGAAGTCCCCGGCAGGAGGAGATGGCCAACCCCGACCCCCGGGGACCCGCGGTGCGCTCGGGGGTCTCGGTCCCCGGGACAGAAGGGCTCGCAGTCAGGAGCGCTGCGGCCCAAGCCCGGGCCAGGTGAAGCGTCACGCCCCGCGCTGCCGCAGGGCCAGCGCCGCTGCCGCGGTTGTGTAACGCTGCAGCCCAAGGGGAGGGGACGGGGCGCCTCTGCTCCAGTGGGGGCAGAGGAGGGAGGAAACGCAGGGCACCGCGCCCGGCCTCTTTCTGCGCTTGATCAGCCCAAGTGTGGGCCGGGGCGGGGGGTGGGGGCACTGGGGCGCCCTGGGGGGTGCGCAAGTGGGTGTCCGCCGGCACGCAGACTGCGCCCCGGGAGCGCAGCTCCAAGGGAGCCAGGGACCCGCGGCGCACAGCCTAGCGGGTCAGGTGCGCGCAGCGTGCTCCGCGGCGGCCTCGGCTGCCCCTGCGCTTGGCTGCCGGCCCGCTTCCCATGGGGTGACATCCGCCCCGCCCCTCCGCGGCCCCTCCCCACGGCGGGCGATTCCTGGACTCGGGGCCGAGGGGTGGGGGCAGGGAAGCCGGCGCGGAAAGAAACCCCAGCCTCTGGGGAAGGCAGGGGGGCCGGGCGACTCCCTCCGCTGTGCGCTGGTTCCTCCAAGCGGGCCGCGCGGGGGGAGGAGGAGGAGGAAGAGGGCTGGGCTGGAGCGAGCGAGGGGATATTCCTCTCCCGGCTTGAGTCAGACGCGGGCGGATCCGTCCTCCCCCAGTTCCCTCCCAGGAGACGGGAACTTACTTCATTTCCCTGGGGCAGGTTCGCCCACGTTACCAACCTCCCCCCCCCACCTCCCCGGCTCCCTGGCCCCTTCCAGCTTCCGCGCCCCCCGCCCGGCAACGCAGGACCCAGACTGCCCTGCCACCCCCCTCTTCGGGGAAAGGCAGCCGCAGACACCTGGGGCCCGGGGCTGGGGGTGGGGGCTCCCTCGCAGCCGCGGGAGCGTTGTCCAACACGTGAGACTCATGTGATGAAGCCGGGGGAGGGCGGGCAGGTCGCTCCTTCCCTCCCCGGCAGCGGCCAGACGTGCCTGGAGTCACAGGGTAGAACACGTAGCTCCAACCCACCCACTCGCTCCCATTTAACCCAGCCCGCAGCCTCTCCATTACTCCTCGGCTCTCCCCCCACCCCCCTCCGCCCTAACCGCCCCCCCCCCCCCCGCGCTCCCTCCCGCCTCCCCGCCCGCCCCACTTCTCATTCACTTGGCTCGCACCGCGCAGACGGCACTGGGAGCACACACCGCCAGTCTGTGCGCAGAGCCGGAGCCAGAGGCCGCGGTACACCATGCACGCCCCCAACTGAAGCAGCACCTCAAAGCCGCAGCTCCTCGCAGCCCAGCGGATTTCAGAGAGCTCTGAGTCAGAGGAAGCCCTGCGAAGAGACCCCCGAAACCTCCTCCACGACAGTCCTCACCCGACGCTCCACCACTGCAGACAGGAGCGCAGAGTGGCCCCGGCTCGCAGCGCAATGGAGCGGATCCCCAGCGCGCAACCGCCCCCCACTTGCCTGCCCAAAGCGCCAGGACTGGAGCCCGGAGACCTACCAGGGTAAGTTGGCACCCCTGGCCCCTTCAAGCCTCAACTCCAGTCCTGCTTTCTGCGCGGCTTTCAACTCCAAGTAGTTCTGGGTGCAGCCGGGGGTTCTTGACAGTCGGGGCTCCTGCAGCCGATGCGCAAGTCACGACCCTTCCTCGTCTCTCTCCCTGCAGGATGGATTTTGCCCATATGTACCAAGTGTACAAGTCGAGGCGGGGAATAAAGCGGAGCGAGGAGAGCAAGGTAAGAGTGGACCCCAGCCCCTCGCACACGCTGAGTTTCCAATAAAAGTTTTCTCACTTTAAGGTGGGAGGGGGCTATGCAAGGTATGGGCCCTGTGCCTCTATTGAGTGGCTTGGAGAAGAAGGGACAGTGAGGGTTCTGGGTGTGACTCTGCTCCGCTGCCCGGACTCCTCAGCCGCGGGGTGGAGAAGGAGAAGCGCTTCTCACATCCTTCCTCCCGCGCCCACCGTCTCTCCATGCGCTTTGCAGGAGACCTACAAACTGCCGCACCGGCTCATCGAGAAAAAGAGACGTGACCGGATTAACGAGTGCATCGCCCAGCTGAAGGATCTCCTCCCCGAACATCTCAAACTTACAGTAAGTGAGAAGCTGGCCCCTCTCCAAACCAGCTCCTCTGCCCAGAGGGCGGGCGAGGGTCACCCGCCGCCTGCAGGCTCCGCCAGGAACTGCAGACCAGATGGCTGGATCCTAGCTACTGGCTGGCTCTGTTTGGGGGGTACCCTTCTCC
This sequence comes from Cervus elaphus, assembly GCF_910594005.1. Classification (NCBI taxonomy): domain Eukaryota; kingdom Metazoa; phylum Chordata; class Mammalia; order Artiodactyla; family Cervidae; genus Cervus; species Cervus elaphus. The sequence goes on along the minus strand of NC_057838.1, from coordinate 33,544,312 downwards.
AGTCTAGGAATTTTCTGGCAACCTTGTGCAAATGAGATAAGAATCATTTGTACTTGTCCAGCTTGGCACCAACACCAGCCGGCCTTCCTTTGCTGGAGTTTAAGACTTTCGCTTCTGGTGATTCTCAGGGTTCTCCTTTTCCTACATTGAGCAAATCCAGCAACCCACTATTTTTTTACCCCCTTCCCCGCACCCCTTTTTAAAATAAGAGGACTTGTTTTGATGTGTCATTTTTTTCTTTTACGTCCTGTCCTTTCTTGGCGATCGTCAATAGCTTGCTAGCTTGGCAGCCTTTGGTTGGGGAAAGAAGAAAAAAATAGTATTTAGGAGAAAAAATAGTATTTAGGAAGGAAGAAAAAAACGTCGATGAGCTAGAAGTTATGACAGGGTGTCAGGGAAGAAACTAGGGAAAGCCTCTTGGCTGCCAGACACAGTAGAAGTCTCTACTAGGGTTGACACCACTGCAGAGAAATGTTATCTCCGGATTCCCCTGAGTTAAGGTCAGCAACGGCTGCTGGAAAAATTTATCTGTCAAAGCTTTCTCCTGAGCTAGCTGCTGCTTCCAAAATGCCTCCAAAGATGGGGGACACTTGTTTGCTTCTTCTAATCAAAAATATATGCATATGTACATATTTTTAAACATCATCTATAAACTTAAAACTTAGTTTAGCCAACCAGGAACAGTTTTTTTTACCCCGCTTTAGAGACATTCATTGGTGGTGGTTTAGTCGCCTAGTGGTGTCTGACTCTTGCAACCCCATGGAGTGTAGCCCAGGCGGCTGACAAATCTCATGGCTAATTAGTATCCCAGAGGTAGGACTTCTCTAAGCTCACTGCTGACGGAGGCTCTTTTTATTCCAGACTTTGGGTCACTTGGAAAAAGCAGTGGTTCTTGAACTTACCTTGAAGCATGTGAAAGCATTAACAAACCTAATTGATCAACAACAGCAGAAAATCATTGCCCTGCAGAGTGGTCTGCAAGCTGGTGAGTACCGTGTCTGGCTATCATCTCCTTAGAGTTCTAGCACAAATAGAGAGCCTGTGAGCTCAACATCTGGTCTAAGAAACATTCCTGCAACAAATTGCTTATGCACGTCAGTTGGGGGAGATGCTGTTTTATCTTTCCTAAAAGGTCAGACTTTTCATTTGGAATGCTGCTGTGTGCCACCTGGCATGAATACGTATTAGTCAAATGGTAAAATATTTCTGTGGCATTTTGGCTTAAGAGTTTCTGGGGTTCTGGGAGTCCCCCCCCCTTTGAAAATGCCAAGGCACCTATAATTTGCATCGTGGGTGTTTTACAGTTGTTCTCCTTAGCCCTGTTTCATTGGAGAATAAATCATGGATATGCCCCACTGTTTTAGTGCTTCTCCACTTCCTTATCCCTCGGTGTGTGGTATGAACCTGGCAGGATGACAGCAGTAGTTTTTCCTGCATTTCATGTGGTTCCCTGAATAGCCACTAGGTATCTCGGTGAATTACACAATCTAACGAAACCACTGAAGTTTCATCACCCATTTCTACGGACTTCCAGAGAATCACAGTCATCTAACCGTCTGGTCTCACCCTTTCCAATAATACTGAACAAACGAGGGAGAAATTCCTCTACCCACTCCCACATTCTTCTCTGCCCTCCTTTCCAAACTAGTACAATGAGAATCACAAAAACCTAGCAAGTTGTTCTGCCAGTTGCCTCATTGAAAACAGAAAGATGATCATACCTAATCTCCTGGGGATCCTAGATAGACTATATGAGAAAGACCTAGAAATAGCCTTTAAATATGGCAGCATGGCTGCAACTTGTATAAGTCACTGAAAATAAGCATACTTTAGGTGACATCGTTCCTTCATCCTCATTTTTTGACTGGTCACTGTCCATCTCGCTATGGTAAGATGATGTTCTGTAAATTGACTCTGGTTATGAGCACACTGATGATTATGGCTGTGTCACTTATAATGAAAACCCAAGAACTCCTTACAAATGCAACAAGAGGGGGAACCGTCTATCTCCATTAAATGTGGTCTATGCCTATGACATTATACAGCTATTACAAACCATATATTATCTCTGAGAGGTAGAATGATGGATGATTTTTAGTTTATTCTTTATACTTTTCTGGGTAATTCAAATTTTCCCTGATCATATTACTTTTGGAGTTAGGAACACAATCAGCAAATGCTATTAACAAAAAGGAAAGCCCCGGGGTCTTTGGAACATAGGTATCCATGTGAACCACAGGGCCTTCTGAAATGTCTTCCTTTGGATCTGTGTTGATCCAGGTGATCTGTCGGGGAGAAATGTGGAAGCAGGTCAAGAGATGTTCTGCTCAGGTTTCCAGACATGTGCCCGGGAGGTGCTTCAGTACCTGGCCAAGCATGAGAACACTCGGGACCTGAAATCTTCGCAGCTTGTCACCCACCTCCACCGTGTGGTCTCCGAGCTTCTACAGGGTGGTACTTCCAGGAAGCCATCAGACCCAGCCCCCAAAGCAATGGACTTCAAGGAGAAACCCAGCTCCCTGGCCAAAGGCTCCGAAGGCCCAGGCAAAAACTGTGTGCCAGTCATCCAGCGAACTTTCGCCCACTCGAGCGGCGAGCAGAGTGGCAGTGACACGGACACAGACAGCGGCTACGGGGGAGAATCGGAGAAGGGTGAGCTGCGTGTCGAGCAGCCGTACTTCAAAAGCGATCATGGACGCAGATTCACCATGGGAGAAAGGATCAGTGCTATTAAGCAAGAATCCGAAGAACCCCCCATGAAAAAGAGCAGAATGCAGCTCTCCGATGATGAAGGCCCTTTCAGTAGCACTGACCTGATCAGCTCCCCGTTCCTGGGCCCACACCCGCACCAGCCTCCCTTCTGCCTGCCCTTCTATCTGATCCCACCGTCAGCAACTGCCTACTTGCCCATGCTGGAGAAGTGCTGGTACCCCACGTCTGTCCCAGTGTTATACCCGGGCCTCAACGCCTCTGCCGCAGCCCTCAGCAGCTTCATGAACCCAGACAAGATCTCGGCCCCCATGCTCATGCCCCAGAGACTCCCATCCCCACTGCCGGCCCATCCTGCCATCGACTCTTCTGCCCTGCTCCAAGCTCTGAAGCAGATCCCCCCTTTAAACTTAGAAACCAAAGACTAAACTATTTAGGGGATCCTGCTGCTTCGCTTTCCTTCCTCCCTACTTCCAAAAAAAAACAAAAAATGTGTTTGTGAGTGCAGCGAGATTGTTCCAGTGTGTATGCCAAGATCATCTGAGGCAGGGAGAGAAGATTCAGGTGTGTGTATGTGTGTGTATGTGTGCGCGCGTGACTATGCATTGTGTGTTGGTATGGGACGTTAAAGCTCCTTTGGGCGTAGGGAATTCGTGAAGGATTGCCTGACATCAGGAGACTTAGGGGGGGATTGTCTCAGACCTCTGCGCCTTTCCCCTCCCAGAGAGTAGCCCCCTCTGATACAAAGCAGCTGAATTTCCAAAAGCTGCAAAGTCTTGGTCTGTGAGTCAGTCTCCACTTTGGGAGCCGGGTCTGTGGCTTTGAGAAAAAGGTACTTTCAAAAGAGGGCTTTCCAGAGTGCAGTTCCCAGCCAGCTCTGATGACCCCACCCTTTCTCCCTTCTGTTGTCGCCGTGACTCACTGTATGGGCAGAGGGCAGCCAGACTGAGCTTTCTCCAGAGTGGTGAGGTAGCAGACACTGGCATAGCACGGTAGTGGTTTGGGGAGGTTTCCGCAGGTCTGCTCCCCACCCCTGCCTCAGATGAATAAAGAGAATGTAGTTCCCTACTCAGGCTTTCCTAGTGATTCGCTTCCTAAGGAACTGAAAAGGGCCCCTGGTACAAGCCTAGCTGCCGGGGGAGGAGGGAGGGATCCCCTGGGGCTCTGGCACCTGCTTCTGGTCCCACCTGGAAACAAGCTTCGCTGTCCAGGGAACCAAACCAGGGTCTGAGAGATGCAGGCACCTGCTTGCCAAGCACCCTCAAGTGCACAAAAGCTGAGTAATAAATTGAAATTTCAGCAAGCAAAGCCAGACTCGGTTATCAGCTCTAACCTAAAACTCCTTTTAACCAAGCTTAGCTTCTTAAAAGCCTAACCAGCCCTTGGCACAGCAAGACCCTTTCTGCAGGCTAATTCCCCTCGCCCAATAGCACATGGAGTGTCCTTCCTGATAAAAGGATTCTGTCTCCCTGAAAAGATGTTTTATTTTTGGTCCAGAGTACTTTTCTGACTTGTCCAGCTAGCCCTGCACCAGCTTTTCGAAATGCACTATGCTTGATCGCTGATTGTGTTTTAACTTTTCTTTTCCTGTTTTTATTTTGGTATAAAGTCATTGCCTTTATTTGTAAAACTGTTATAAATATATATTATATAAATATATTAAAAAGGAAAATGTTTCAGATGTTTATTTGTATAATTACTTGATCTACAAAAGTGAGAAAAAATGAATGTATTCCTGTTTTTGAAGAGAAGAATAATTTTTTTTTCTCTAGGGAGAGGTACAGTGTTTATATTTTGGAGCCTTCCTGAAGGTGTGAAATTGTAAATATTTTTATCTATGAGTCAATGTTAAGTAGTTGTTTTAAAATACTTAATAAAATAATCCTTTTCCTGTGGAAGAGAAAGATGGTCTCCTGCATTTTTAAAATAACTCTTTAAGGGTGTGATATGGCTGTCTCTTGCTCTCCCCTCTTGACTGAAGGCAACAACTAGTTAACCTTGGTGTGATTTCATTCAGCTTTTCCTGTGACTGGTATTCAGACAGAAGAAGCTTAGTCAATTTAGTAGGTAAATATTTGTTTCATTGTTTTCTTAAACTAACCCCTGCCAGATGTTCACTATTGCCCTATGCCTCTTTCCAAAGTTCAGCAAAAAGTCTATGTTCCCCCCAGTCTGCTTTTGTCATGGTCCTTAGAACTTGACAGAAAATCAGCGTCTGAAATCATGGGCCTCAATGTCTGGGGAGCTTGCTGGAGGGGTAGGCACATTGAAAGAAGATTTAATGGATTATTATGCAATCATAATTACTGCTGGGGATAGCACCTCTGCCAAGGCGGTCTAACTTTTTCAAGTTTAGCAAGGTCTAATGGATTTGCCATATCCTGTCCTATTGCTGCTGAAGGCAACATTCCATGATTATTTTCTACATCCTTCCTGGACTTCCTCTCACTGGGTGTGTTTGTGTGTGAATGAATATTGGTGTTCCTTAGTCAAGTGCTCTTATGAAAAAGAAAAAAAGAAAAAATTCCATGGGAAAAGAAGGGGGAAATGACCAGGTCGATGAGTGTCTCTGCCTGCCCCTTTCTCCCTCTCAGAGGTGTCCTGATGTTTCCTGATGGCCAGGGCCCAGCTCACCACAGTTCAGATCCCCAAGCATCTTCCAGAACCCTCTGGCTGTCTGGAGCCCATGCAGGGAACCTGCCCCCAGGGAGTTCTCAGCCAGGCAGAGATGCCACCTGCCTTGGTGTCTGTTTGCTTCAAATGTCATCTTCCCTGTCTGCTGATGAGCCAGCAGGCGAGAGTGAGCATTGCCTGGCTTGAGTGAGATGTCCCCAGGCAGCATGTGTCTTGGGAGGAGTCAGGAGATGAGCTGGTGGTCTGATCAATGAACTGGCAGGCTGGCATCTCCCCCTCACTCCTGTCTTTGATTCACTAAAAACGGACTCTTGAGCCCTGTCTGACACATCCTATAGCAAGCAAACAGCAAACTCTGTACAGGCCTCTTTCTCCCAGCAACTTAGGGACTGGCCCTCCAGGTCTCCTGCTTATTAAGCTCTGAATTCCCCCGTGAGTTGCTAAGCTTTTCTGGCTAGACGTTTTGGGTAAAAACCTAAACAAATCAAGTTTATCTTGGGGATGGAGCAGGGGATTGAAATCAAGGCCAGACTCTTTTTGCCTGTCCCCCTCTCCTCCCCAGTCGGTGACTCAAGGGAATAGCTGTGGGGGCAGAGGGAAGTGGTTGCGGCACCCTGAACTAAAAAGGGTTTGCGAGTCCCACACAGCGGCAACCCAGACTCCCCGACTGGAGTCTGTCAGACCCCCCTCAGACGGGCAGCCCTCCGTCTGCCTTCTTCTCTGCGTCTAGCTTGCCCTTGACCTTCTTTCTAGGCCGGTGCCAGCAGGTTCCAAGTGGTTGGGAGAGAGATGCGGAAGGAGGGGTTCGCACTCCAAGTCTTTGGCCCCTTCAGGACAAAGAGGGCCTCTGTGAAACAGGGGTGTGTGTGCCGGTGAGGGGGTGCAGCTCGGGCTCTGGGGCCGGAGAGCGGACACTGGGGATCTGGCCGCCTTCAGACAGGGCGTGAGCCTCCTCCCGGCTGCCGGGATGGTCTCACCCAGCGCTGACCTGCCTCGCCTGTTGACACAACGTCACGTTTCCGACTGCAGCCCTTTCATGTGCGGCCCGCGGCTAAATGCGGCTGCCGGTTCCTGGAAGCAGACGTGCCTGGCACCGCGTCAGCAGAAACCTGATCCCCGGGGAAGCTTGGCACGGCCGCGGGCTTGCTCGGCCCCCAGAATAGGGCCTGGCAGCGGGCGCTGGGCAGCAACCCCCTCAGGCCCCGCGGGAGGGAATCCGAGCGCTCTCCCGCCGCGGGGAGGGAGGGCTGGGTGGGGTAGGGAGCTGGATTTAAGCAGGGCGTTGGAACAGGAGCCTAATTATCTAGAAGCTCGAAGCTTCCCACGGGTCATCGCTCATTAATGAAGCCTAACAACCGAGAAGTACCACTATGGGTGCTATTATACTTTACATTTTAGAGAGAAATAAAAAGGGGCTCAGAGAGGGGAGTTAACTTGCCGACAGTCACACAGCTTCCGAGTCACTAAACCATTATTGGAATGGTGACTGTGTTGGTTTGTGGCTCTTCTTGATCAGAGCCAAAGGAAAGGCTTTCAGAGTCTGGTTGTGAACACTAGTAATAATACCAATACTGCTATTAATAACAGCAAACACTTTGTAGCACTTATTATTTCCCACTCTCCAAATCACTCCCTACACAAAAACTTGCTTTTCAGGGCAACTCCATGAGGTAGGTTTAATTATTATTCTCCTTATATGGTAGAGAAAATGTCGGCACAGAGAGGCTAAGTAACTTGCATAAAGTCACACAGCTCCAGAGGTGAACTGAAATTTAAAGCTAGGCAATTGGTCTCCAGAGTCTATGCGTTTAACTACTCAACCCCATTGCTCGTCCCTTTAAATAATAGCAATGCCAACCATAATAATAATAGGAGAAGTAGTGATAATTGTCACAGTTACTACCAGATTTTGAGTACTGTCCCTATGCCAAGCAATATATTAAGCACTTTATGTGAATTATCTCTACTTCCTATAACAACTGTGAGGGGTAGGTATTAATAAGAGTTGAAAAAACTGGATGGAGCTAAGAGAGGAGAAATTTGAGCCTCCTCAGAAGTGACACATTGTGTGAAGGACAGAGCCATGCCCTTTCTCTGGTAAAGAACTATTTCTAAACTGAGCTCTGTGACATAGGCTTGGACATGCAATATCCCATTTAATCCTCAGAATAGTCCCATGGAATAGGTACTAGGATCCCTAGTGTGTGGAGGAGATAACAGGCTCAGGGTGAAGTTATTCACCTGACTTTTTATTTGCATCCTTACAAATATACCCACGTACCATCTTGATACTTCCCTGGTGGTCCAGTGGCTAAGATGCTATGCTTCCAAGGCAGGGGGCGTGGCTGGGATCCCTAGTCAGGGAATTAGATCCCATATGCTGCAACCAAAGATCCTGCACGCCGCAACTAAGATCGCATGCAGCCAAATAAATAAATGTTAAAAAAAAAAAATTAATTACCCCACAGGCAAACTGGGGCGTGGTGGGGCGGGTAGGGTGGATGGGTGGGGGCACTTACCAGTTAACTGTGCTGAGAACTAGAATTTGGGTTTGAGGAAATTCTATGTCAAGTTTTCTGAAGTGGGAGGAGGGGCCATTCCTTTTCTCACATCTCTTTTAAGGATAGAGGAGAGCCAGATAGAAGGGCCCGGGGCAGTAGCTACCTGCAGACCACCTGGGGCGAGGCTGCAAGGAGGGAGGGAGGCCATGTTCCCAGCTCTCTTGCTGAAAGGACAGCTGGGCCCCCACACCCTGGCTGATCTCTGCAGCCCGTGGTCAGCTCCCCAGTATGTGGCTGGCTAGGGAGGGGTAAGCAAGATGCCACCTGTCTCTGTAGAAGGGGGCCAGCATCTCAGCTTCGCATGCTGCCAGGTTCCTCCTCAGGCCTCGGAGACCCTTGGAGGCGCCAGGAGACAAGACTGCTCAGAGCTCCCAAGTGGTTTCATGTAAAGACTGTGTTAACGGGATCGGTGTGTTCCCCAGAGACCCAGAACTCCCCAAGTGCCACGTGGCAAGGAGGGAGGGAAACCTCTGGCCTTCTCACCCCGTCTTTAGCTGGAGCAGCTTCCTTTTTCCCTGTCCTAAATACCGTAAAGGTTTGTTCGAACGAGAATTCCACTGCTGAAAAAAAATATCACAAACTGTTTGGAAGGTACCCAACTACAGCTCCTGCTTTGGGCATGGCCTTCACTTCACCCACTTCCTTCTCCAGGATCCAGGAGGAGGCTGGGGCCACTCAAAGCCCCCCCTTTCCCCCACCCCAAACCGGCCAACACCCCCTGTTTATCCCAAGCCATCTGTTTGGCCCGACTACCACAGCAGAACATGAGCTGGGTGAAGCCTCTCCCATTGGCCGTGGCAGCCACCGACACACTGGGCCATCCAGTCTTGTGATGGGCCTGGACTGGGGCCCGGAAGGTTTCTTCCGCTATAGACGGGGCCCTCCCTTCCCGGAGGAATCTTAGCAGAGACACTGAGGTAGGGTAGCAGGGAATGAGTCACCAGGCTGCTAGATAGGTGGGGGGACAGGGGGATGGCCTCAGGCTGTGGCCAGAGTGTTAGGGACAGCCTTGGTTAAACCTAGGAGCCCTGCTGTCCCACCCCACACCCACCTGTAAGAGAGTGAAAAAGAAGAAACTTGTGTTTGTTTGTTTGTTTGAAGAGCTAATATGGTTTTCTTGGAAACTGCATTATGGATGGTAGATGGAGGTAGAGATTATACAGAGATCTTTGAGGAATTCAAGTAGGAGAAAAAGGAGAGAAAACTACTCCCCTTCTGCGGGGGTGGTGGGGGGAGGGGATGTATGTTTCTCAAAGTTTTTAATAAAATATCTAATATTTGGGTACCCTTTGTTTTTACTAAGGAGAATTTAAAACATCTATGAAAGTAGACAGAAACAACAAAAAGAAAAATGACCCAATTTTTAAAATGGGCAGAGGACTTGAACAGCCATTTCTTCAAGAAGAGGTACAGATGGCCAAGAAGCACATGAAAAGATACTCAACATCATTAGTCATCAGGGAAATGCAAATCAAAACCACAATGAGATGCTACTTCACACCCACTAGGATGGCTGCAATAAAGGAAAAAAAAAAACAGAAAATAACAAGTGTTGTCGAGGATGTGGAGAAATTGGAACCTTCCTACATTGCTAGTGGGAATGTAAAATGGTTCAGCTGCTGTGACGACAGTTTAGTGATGTCTCAAAAAGTTAAACATAGAACTACCATCTAACTCTGCCATTGCACTCCTAGGTATATACCTCCAAAATACTGAGAACAGGTATTCTGACAAGGACACATACAGCACTATTTACAATAGCCAAAAGTGGAAACAGACCAAATGTATGTCAACAGATGAATGGATAAACATAATGTGGTATATAAACACCATGGACTAAAAAGAAAAATGCAGTACATGCTCTATGCTACAATATGTGTACGTAGAATAATACATGCAATAACATGGATAAGCCTCCAAAACATTATGCTTAGTAAAAGAAGCCAGACACAGTAAGTCACAAATAGTATGATTCTACTGATATGAAGTATAAAGAATAGATAAATCCACAGTGACAGAACACAGATGGATGGTTGCCAGGGGCTGGAAGGAGGAGGAAATGGAAGAAAATTGCTTAATAGGTACAGGGTTTTAATTTGAAGTGATGGAAATGTTTTGGAATTAGACAGAGGTGGTAGTGGTACAACTCTGTAAATGTACTAAAAGCCACTGAATTGTTCCCTTTAAAGTGCTTGATTTTATGTGAATTTCACCTCTGTAAATTATTTAAGTAGACAGAAGGGCATCATGAATCCTCTCAGTATCAGCTTTCCAGCTTTAACAGTCATCAATTCATATCTAATCACTTTCATCTGTAATTTATATACCATTTTCTTTCTGTTTATATATTATTCTGAAGCAAATCTGGACATTATACAATTTCATTTGTAAATATTTCACTCTCTCTCAAAAATAAGTATCCTATAAAAAACAGCATTATCACACCTAAAAAAATTGAACACTGGAAGGCAGTGTTTAAAGGTTAATTTTCTGAATAGAAGCACAACATTGTTTCAGAATCTTAAAGCACAAAAAGTGACCAGTGAAAAAAATTACTTTGTCTTAATTCATACTCTTTAATCCTGATCCCTTTGACCCAGGCAAAATCGCCTGTAAGCAGTCAGGTAGGTACTATTAGAACTTTTCTCAGAGCTTATCTGTGTTTATATGTGTAACTACAAATGAGGGTTATCATTTGCCTCCCTTTTTCATATAAAAATAGCATGCTACTTACATAATTCTGCACATATTTTTTATTGAAGTATAGTTGATTTATAATATTCTATTAGTTTGATGTGTACAGCAGAGTGATTCAGTATTTTTGCAGATTATACCCCATATTAAGTTATTACAAGGTAATAGCTATAATTCCCTATGCTATTCAATATATCCTTGTTGCTTATCTATTTTATACATGATAGTTTGCATCTGATAATCCTGTACCTGTAATTTGTCCCTCTGAACTTATTTTTTGCACTTATTTTTTTTTTTGTAATAAAGACAGAGAAGCCTTTATTTTTAATTTTATACTGAAGTGTAGCCAATTAACAACGTTGTGATAGTTTCAACTTCACAAAAGTTTTAACTTGCTATATCTTGGGAAGCTAGTTCCATGAATACACAGAAAAGCTTTTAATTCTTTTTACAACTGCATATTATTTCACTGTACAGATATACTGTTGTTTATTTGATCAGTTCCTTATTATGGACACTGGGGTTATTGCTGACCTTTCACTATTACCAACAGGGCTGCAATGACTAATTATATATGTATATCATTTTGTATGTGTATAACATTATTTATGTGATAACCTCCCAGCAGCTGGATCATACCATGAGTCTCTGTCATTTTGATGGATATTACCATATTGTCTTCCATGGGACTGTGATAGTTCACATTCCTTTAGCATCCCATGAGGGTTGTCCCTCTTGGAGGCAATTTGCAAGTGATGCCAGAAGCTTTGGTACATGTACATCTTGAGTCCACTTCAAAGAGTTATCATAAGGGAGTAATTTGTCAGATTTTCAAAGATTAAGCTACAAGGATGGACATCTTCATGTCATTCATAGTTAAAAAAAAAAAAACTTAAAAGTCAGAAAAATGGGCTACAGGATACTGGTTGAGTAATTTATGGTATGTATAAAGTTTGGAATGCCAAAGAGTCATGAAAAAGTACATTGAGAATTGTTATTGTTAAGAAGGAAAAAGTAGGTCACAAAACAGAATGATCCCATTTTTAAAGTGTAATGTGTATACTTTTAAATATTCTCTCTTTGCCTCAATTTCCACACCTGTAAAATGAGGGCAATAATAATCAGTTCACTGAGCTGCCGTGAGGAATAAATGAGTTAAATTATCTAACGTGCTTAGAATAGTATCTGGTACAGGGGAAGCTCCAAGTCAGGGGTAGTTAAAATAAGTGGTAGCATTATTATTATTATTATCACAATTATATTCTAATTGCATAAGAGAAAGTTCTGGCAGACCATACAACAAAATTGTAACCATCTTAGCAAGACCTGGAGTTACTGTTACTCTGAAAATTTTGCTCTTCTCTCTTCTCTTCTCTCTCTGTCTCTTTTACAATGAGACATGTGTTTCTGTAATATATATCATGAAGTGCAAAAGAAGGGACAGCAATGGAGTTCTGACATAGACTTGGAAATCTGTACTCAGCAGAGCCCCAGGAGATGATGTGGAAAGAAAAGGCAGGAGGCTTTTTTGATCTGGTAGCTCAGCCTTGGGCAGGGCCGGTCTTGCACACTAGGAAGAAAATGACTCCTTGGAACAGGCAATTGGGGGGAAGGTGAAGGCTCTCCCTGCCTATATGCACAAGGTTTACAGGGACCTGAACAATTAGAATGAAGACAGAAACATTCAAATACAGCCAGTTACCCATGAGGGTCTTCAGATGAGAGGTCTGACTCACTGATTGCCGTGCTCCTAGTCCCCATCCTGAGGCAGGGCAGAAGTTCAATCAGTTTCCTGAATGAACGAGGTTCTGCTATGTGACCCTGGGAGCGTTCTTTCACCTCCCTGAGTCTCAGTTTCCTCCATCACCAAATGAAGATATTAATGATCTTGCAGAAACTGTTGTGAGGTTAGAAAGAAAAATCTGTACAGAGTAGGTACAGGAGCTTATTCACACTAAAGTGTAAATGACTGACAGTATTTTTTCCTAAAAAGCAGCTTTGTAGGGCAATAAAGGGAGAAGCCAGGAGAGATCTGGTATGTCAGCCAGACTAGGTGCCGAGTGCTATTCTAGGCACTGTGCATGCATTTATCTTGTGTACTTTCCATGTGACACGTACAGAAATTTAGTCACTTGAGATCAAGTGACTTACCTAAGGTCACACAACAAGCAGATAGCACAGCCAGGATTTAAGCCAAATATGATTCAAAAGTCCTTGCCAAAGAGCCCTGAATGTCAACATGGACAAAGGCATGAGGAGGGAAGACAGTCTGGGGAGGGGGAGTGGGGATCCTTCACAGTCAGACTTTGCACTCTGCATGGTGTGGAATTACGCCATCGGCAGACAAACACGTTCTTGGGACACTAGGGAAGTGGTCCCAATTCCCCTCCCTCTTGTCCCAGACTGGAAAACAATTCCACTTTGATATTTCAAAGGAAAGCATTGAGATAACCTCATGAAGAAAATAAGGCCTGATTGGTTTTCTAGACATATACATTCAGCGTTGTTTTTTTGTTTGCATGTTTTGTGAGGAGAAGAACCATAATACGAAGGTCTCAGGACATTAGGACTTAATTCCCCCTGGGTGGTAGGGCCCCTGCAAACCTTACCAGCTCATGCTAGGCCAAGCCCCCACAAAGGGAGGAAAGACAGGGACCCCCACCCTCTACTTCCCTCTGGCTCTGGGGTTATAATTGAGTGCTCCCCAGGGCTGTGGCCTCAGCTCTCCTGACCCGTGGCTTCTCACAGACCAGCCTTTCAGACAAGGCACTGAGTGTCCGGGCATGTTCCAAGCCACTGACTCGAGTCCCAGCCAGCCCAGGCCTGTTGCAATGAGTCAGCCTTTCACTGGGGAAAAACATGGTGACTGGCCTGCAAGTCACTTTTTCCAACTTGGCCCTTGTCCTGGGCTGGGTCTGGGGAGGCCTTCCTTTTTCCCTTTGGGATTCTACTGGCTATGAGGTGTTCCCCAGGGGTCCTGGGAACCCCGGGGGCTGGCATTGCTTTGTGGGTGGGTAGGTCGAGTGGGCTCAACTGAGACAGATGAAGGTCTCTCGATGTAGCTACCTGGTCTGCCCACTCCCACACAGGAGAGAGAAGCTACAAGGGTTAAAGCTGCATTTCCTACACAGGTGAGTGCAGGACGGCTATGGGGGAGGGTAGACCTGACAACGTCCTTGCTGTCAGCTTCACAGGCCGAGGTGGAACAGCAAACCCCAGGTACCTGCAGCCTGGACCGCACTTGGTTCCTCACCGACTAGAGTGGTTTTCTGCAAGATGATGCTCCCTTGGGCCCCCTGAATTTTAAAGCAAGCACTGTTACCTTCTGCAAACCCGCCACCCCTCAGCTCAATGCCAAGGGTTGGGTTTCAGAGCTGTTCAATTTACTGGCCTTTCTGACTCACCTCCAGCTTCCCCAAGGTTCCTGAGGCCTTCCCTGCAAAGCTATGCTGAGCGGATTCTCCCTGTGTGACAGGGTGGAAGGGAAAGCCATGACCATTAGTCAAGGAGTCAGGGGTGTGTGAGGGCAGGGGTTGGGCCCTTGGTGGATTCTGGAGCACATCCTTTCTCTCCAGAAGGAATACTAATCTTTCTGCCTCCCAGGCCCTTGCTTAGAATTGTCCCTTCACTTTTGTGATTAATGAAGATTAATCTGGCCTTCCCAGGTGGCTCAGTGGTAAAAGAACCCACCAACCAATGCAGGAAATGTGGGTTTGGTCCCTGGGACGTGAAGATCCCCTGAAGAAGGAAATGGCAACCCACTCCAGTATTCTTGCCTGGGAAATCCCATGGACAGAGGAGCCTGGTGGGCTACAGTCCATGGGGTTACAAAGAGTCAGACATGACTAAGCACATAACATTTCTAGCACATGAAGATTAATCTCTCAACCCTTCACTCATTCAGGCATTTACTGATTTACTGATTTTGTCATTTACTGACACTCTTTGTCAACAGTCCAGGTTCTGGGCTTTGGGGTTGCAGACAGAACAGTCACACTTCTGCCTGTATGAAGGGGAGTCTCTGAAGGGGACACAGGCACTGACCAGATCCTGACACAGCAGATACCAGCTATCCACAACAGATATGAGGGTAGAGCACTCGAGGGTAGACGGCAGGTGGGTGAGGTCTGGGATGTTCAGAGAAGGCTCACCTGAGCTGGGATGGATAAGGAGGATGTCTTTTAGGGTGCAGCAGGGTGTGAGAAATGGTGTTTGTTACGGGTGGAATTTGGAGCAGGAAATGGCGACCCTCTCCAGTATTCTTGCCTGGAAAATCCCATGGACAGAGGAGCCTGGCAGGCTACAGTCTATGGGGTCGCAAGTCAAACACATGACTGAGCGACGGAGCACATGGGTTGAATTTTGTCCTCCACAAAGAGATCTTGTGACCTTATTTGCAATCAGGGGGTCTTCACAGAGGTAATCAAGTTAACATGAGGTCATGAGGGTGGGCCCTTGTGCCTGTGACTGGTGTCCTTATAAAAAGGGGACATTTGGACAATGAGACAGACATGGCAGAGAGAGGATGCCACGTGCGGGTAATGGCAGAGATTGGAGGGATGCAGCCACACGCCAAGGAATCAGAGATCACTGGCAAACCACCCGAAGCTGGGGGAGAGGCCTGGGACAGACGGAATCAACCCTGAGACACCTTGATCTCAGACTTCCAGCCTCCAGAAACTGAGACCATAAATTTCTGCTGTTTCAGTCACCCAGTTTGTGCTCCTTTGCTACAACAGCCCTAGGAAAGTAATACTGTGTTCCAGGCAGAGGAAATTTCAAGTGCAGAAGCCTTGAAGGTAGGGGTAGGGAGCAGATTTGAGAAAGCAGTGCACCCTGGTCGGAATGCAGAGTCAAAAAGTCCTTTATCTCTAATGAGAGGGAAGTGGGTCAGTGCGGGTGCCTCCAGCGACAATAGGAATAGCAATAAAAATAATAACCACCTGGAAGACGTATAGAGTGCATAAGATAAGCCTGGGGAGGCAGGAAGTGACTGGGCTACACAGAGGCTTCCTTGTAAGAATGAGGATTGTAGCCTTTAACCCTAAGAGAAATTGCAGGGCAGGTGACCTGGTATCTAGTGTGAGCTGTGTGACCTTGGGCAAACTGCTTTCTGTCTCTGTGCCTTAGTTCCGTGCTCTCTTATCTGGGGCATCCCATGACCACGTAACTAGCAGTGTGCTTAAGTTTGCCATCCTGTGTGTGATGGGCAGGGTGAAGGAGAAGAGAAAATGAAAGGAGTATCCGATGTGGAGCTTATCATCTACATGGATAAATGACAAAATGACAGGGCACAGGAAAAGTATCAAATGTGGTAAGAGGGCAGCCTCAGACATCCTCGGAGGCTGAAGTGGACACTCCCCTCCAGGGTCGTGATAGCTGGATAGGCCCCCTAGTGGCTGTGGTTGTGCTCTGATCTCCCTGCTGCCATCTCCCCCAGCTGCCCTCCACCCCCACATAGCTGACTGATCCTGGGAATTAACATATGACCCAAGCTAAGCCAATCAGAATCTTTCCCTGAGATTTTTTTTTTTTTCTTTTTAATCTGGGGAAGAAAATTCAGTTTCCTCTCTAAGGAAACAGGATGCTGTTGGTGGCCATGTTTCCTGCCACCGAGAGGGAGCTGGTTTGAGGGAATGGAGCTGACAGGCAGAGAAGAAGATAAGACGGTAGAGACAAGCAGAGCAAGAGAGTGTGTGATGAGCCCCTCAGCTGTCCTGAGGCTGTGGCCACACTTAGACTTTCCCTGTGTGTACAGCAGTTCCCCCCAGAGCCATCGCCTCACATTTCTATTTTTGCGTAGGCTGTTGGAGAGGAGTCTCTGCAGTTTGGAAGTTCTGCCTCTCACTGGGTACTGTGTGGAGGGTTTGTTAAGGAAGCAACAGAGACCCTGCACTTGGCCCCAGTGTGTGCTCTCCTGTCACAGACCAAGCAGCTTGCCCTGCCTTCCAAGGAAGCTCTCAGTGGGATAGAGAGAGGCCACACCCATCTTTATCCTATGCAAGGCATTAGGGGCTCCACAATGCCTCCATGAGCCTTGCCTCATTTGTTTTGCTCTGCAAACCCTAAAAGGCAGAAGTGGCCACCCGCCTTCCCTTTTACTGTTGAGGAAACTGAGGCACAAGGGAAGAGAAATAACATTGTATGTAAGTGGTAGAGCCCTTTGTAAGCCCTCTGGTCCTTAACACAATGCACACGAGAAAAAAGTAACCCTGGGCAGTTCAAGCTCTCATCAGGGAAGGAATAATTGTCCTTCTTTGATGAATTTATCAGTAAACATTTTCCTGCAGATAAAGAAGGGAAATGACCCAAGCTTGGTGTGGGGTATAAAGTGTGAGTTCAGGAAAGCAAGTGTTATCTTTTATCTCCATGAGCCTAGTAACAGTTCTACAACATAGCATTGTGAGATGTTTAATATATGTTTGCTGAAAAAAGAATGGTATGTTATTTATTGAGCATGTACTATGTGCTAGGCACTGTTCTGAATGCTTATGGGTAGTCATTCAGCTAACCATCACCAAGACCAATGAGGTTGGCATTATTGTGCCCATTTTCTAGATGAGAAGGCTGAGGTAAAGAGAAAGAGTGGGCCACTTACTGAAGTCGCACAGGTGGTAATTGTCAGAGCGACCTCCAGCTACCTGGCTGCCATGTGGACTTTTAACCACTGGGCTATCTTGCCTATTTCTGAATGAATGAATGAATGGAAGCACACGAGCTGCTTTCAGACACACACATACACATGTGTTTAAGGAGAGCTTGGAGTGGAACAGAGCAGATAGGGAGGAGAGCCGTGCAGTAGTGAAGCTGGGAGAAACTTAAGCTCCAGAAAATTCTCCAAATAAGTGGACTGTGAATGAACCTTAAACATGGGTGGGGTTAGGGTTAAGGAACTGCCATACGACCCAGCAATCCCACTGCTGGGCAAACACACCGAGGAAACCAGAACTGAAAGAGAAACGTGCACCCCAGTGTTCACTGCAGCACTGTGTACAATAGCCAGGACATGGAAGCAACCTAGATGTCCATTGGCAGATGAATGGATAAGAAAGTTGTGGTAAATATACACAATGGAATATTACTCAGCTATTAAAAATGATGCATTTGAATCAGTTCTAATGAGGTGGATGAAATTGGAGCCTATTATACAGAGCGAAGTAAGTCAGAAAGAAAAACACCAGTACAGTATATTAACGCATATATATGGAATCTAGGAAGATGGTAACGATGACCCTATATGTGAGACAGCAAAAGAGACACAGATGTAAAGAACAGACTGTTGGACTCTGGGGGAGAAGGTGAGGGTGGGATGATTTGAGAGAACAGCATTGAAACATGTATATTATCATATGTGAAACAGATCACCAGTCCAGGTTCGATGCATGAGGCAGGGTGCTCAGGGCTGGTGCACTGGGATGACCCTGAGGAATGGGATGGGGAGGGAGGTGGGAGGGGGGTTCAGGATGGGGAACACATGTACACCCATGGCGGATTCGTGTGAATGTATGGCAAAACCCACCACAATATTGTAAAGTAATTACCCTCCAATTAAAATAAAAAATTATATATATATATATATATAAAATAAATAAAATTTAAAAAATAAAAATTAAAAAATAAAAACATGGGTAGGACTTGAATGTCAAAAGAAAGATATGGACACTTAGGTCTGGAATCTCCTTGTTTTCCAATCCATGTAATAATTGCCTTAATGAGTTGAGAGCTTTCTCTGTGCCCTGCACCCTACCTACTTCATCTTCTGTATCTTCCCACCCCCTCCATGTCAGAAGCCTCCCTCATCAACCTTCTGTACTGCTCCCTCACCCTTGCAATTCAGAGAAAGATCAGTCTTATTTGTCATTCTTTTCAAAACCAAAGTTGATAATGACCAATTGTTGCTAAGGCAACAATTGACCTACACTTATGGGCTGGAAGAAGCACAAGCTGGAATCAAGACTGCTGGGAGAAATATCAATAACCTCAGATATGCAGATGACACCACCCTTATGGCAGAAAATGAAGAGGAACTAAAAAGCCTCTTGATGAAAGTGAAAGAGGAGAGTGAAAAAGTTGGCTTAAAGCTTAACATTCAGAAAACTAAGATCATGGCATATGGTCCCATCACCTCATGAGAAATAGATGGGGAGACAGTGGAAACAGTGTCAGACTTTATTTTTTGGGGCTCCAAAATCACTGTAGATGATGACTGCAGCCATGAAATTAAAAGGTGCTTACTCCTTGGAAGGAAAGTTATGACCAACCTGGATAGCATATTAAAAAGCAGAGACATTACTTTGCCAACACAGGTCCATCTGGTCAAGGCTATGGTTTTTCCAGTGGTCACGTATGGATGTGAGAGTTGGACTGTGAAGAAAGTTGAGAGCTGAAAAATTGATGCTTTTGAACTGTGGTGTTGGAGGAGACTCTTGAGAATCCCTTGGACTGCAAGGAGATCCAACCAGTCCATCCTAAAGGAGATCAGTCCTGGGTGTTCATTGGACAGACTGATGCTGAAGCTGAAACGCCAATACTTTGGCCACCTCATGCGAAGAGTTGACTCATTGGAAAAGACCCTGATGCTGGGAGGGATTGGGGGCAGGAGGAGAAGGGGATGACAGAGGATGAGATGGCTGGATGGCATCACTGACTCGATGGACATGAGTTTGAGTAAACTCTGGGAGTTGGTGATGGACAGAGAGGCCTGGTGTGCTGTGATTCATGGGGTCGCAAAGAGTCAGACACGACTCAGTGACTGAACTGAACTGAACTGATGGCATCTACAGGCCCGAAGAGTTAAGGCCAGAAAGACTCTGTGTAGGTCAAGACCCAGATGTAAACTAGATCCACTGATGAGGGTGAAAGGGCCTCAGTGACGATGGCAGAGCCCGGGGTGCACTTTATCTGCAGCTGCCTTTGTTGGAGAACTAGATTTCACTCCCTATCTCTGCTGGAGATCTCGCAAGCACCCACTGCACCCTGGTGCGGAACGGCCTGCTGTGCGCTCTGAGGCCCCATCAATCATGAGACAAGAGAAGACAGAGCCTAACTTCAAAGGGCTGCAGATGACTAGGGCGGCCCAGCAGAGCTCAGTGACCCCGCCGTGAATCCAGCTGCATCAGGATCCAGACGGGGCAAGACAGCCGGCAACAGGGAGCTGCCCTGAAAGCTTCAGGAGTCCTGGCATTGTCCACGGAGATTTGATAGGAATTTATTTTCCACACAGCCTCACCTTTCAGGAGAACAACCTCTAGGCTCTTTGAGGGGATTTCCAGGGCTAGGGCTTCCCTTGTAGCTCACTTGGTAAAGAATCTGCCTGCAACGCAGGAGACCCACGTTCGATTCCTGGTTTGGGACGATCCCCTAGAGAAGGAAATGGCAACCCACACCAGTATTCTTGCCAGGAAAATCCCATGGACAGAGGAGCCTGTCAGGGTACAGTCCATGGGGTCACAAGAGTCGGACACGACTTAGCGACTAAACCACCAGGGATAAAAGTCCTTTGGAGAAAAATGGCCCTTAAAAAACTGCACCCTCAAAAATAAACTCAGATACAGAGAACAAATAAGTGATGGCCTGAAGGGAGGGGTGGAGGTAGGGGAAAAAGGTGAAGGGGATTACAGAGCTACAAACCTCCAGTTATATAGTAAGTCAGTCATGTGCAGTCCTTACAGGTGGAATCTAAACAGAAATGATACAAATGAATTTGTCTACAAAACATAAACAGACTCACAGAGTTAGAGAATGAACTTACGATTGCCAGAGGGGAAGGATGGAAGGAAGGGATAGTTGGGAGTCTGGGATGGACATGTACACACTACTATATTTAAAATGGGTAACCAACAAGGACCTACTGTATAGCACAGGGAACTCTGCTGAATGTTACGAAGCAGTCTGGGTGGGAGGGGAGTTTAGGGGGAGAATGGACACTTGTATATGTATGGCTAAGTCCCTTTGCTGTCCACCTGAAACGGTTACAATATTATTAATTGGTTATATTCCAATATAAAATAAAGTTTAAAATAAATCAGAGATTTAATATGCAACATAAGAAATATGGTCAATGATGTTGTAATAACTTTGCATGAGGACTAGATGAGTTACTAGTCTCATCATGATCATTTCAGAAAGCATGCGAATGTCAAATCTTTATAAAAAACACATGAAACTAACAAATGATTATATGTCAACTATATTTTGATTTTAAAGAATTTTCAAGTATTTTTTTAAAATGTACCCTTCACTCTTAGGTTTCCCTGATGGCTCAGACAGTAAAGAAGCAGACTAAAGAATCTGCCTGCTGTGCCGGTGACCCGGGTTAGATCCCTGGGTCGGAAAGATCTCCTGGAGAAGGAATGGCAACGCTCCAGTATTCTTGCCTGGAGAATCCCCATGGATAGAGGAGCCTGGCAGGCTACAGTTCACGGGGTCGCAAAGAATCAGACACGACTGAGCAAGTAACACTTCACACTCAGACACACAAGAACTTTTAAAACTTTGGAGCCTTTTCTTTGTTCCTGGAGCTATTCCAAGAACTTTGTTTGCACAACCCCTCTTAATCCTCAGGACATCTGGATGCAGGAACATTGACACCCCTTAGCATAAGTACTAGGGAAACTGAGGCTCAGTGACATCCTCCAGGTCATAGACTTGGCAGAGCCAGAAGTCCAACTCGGCTCTGGCTTCAAATCCCTTACTTTTCACCCTGATGCTACACATTCACAGAAAACTAGATGTTTGACTTTCATCTGTTCACTACTCTGAGACTGGCACTGGTTTAATAGATGCTGAGGACATCATAGTGCATAAGTGAAAGAGGAAAAAAACCCTGCCCTCAGGAAGCATACAATGCATCAACAAAATCAAAACAGCATCAAAAGGCAGAAATTACTGTCTTCATTTTTACTGGTAATGCAATTGAGATATTACTGTCCGGTTACTCCACAGATCCATTCCTCTGTGTTCTGTTATTGGACGAACAGTCGTTGAAAATGTACTAGGGGTCGGGTGGTGCTCCAGGCACAGGGACCTCAGGGGTAACCCAAACAGATGTGGCCCCTGCCCTCATGGAGTTGATATTCTGTCCCACTGTTCTTTCTAAGCTGTAGCTACTGCTCAGGGGACAAGAGCTGTGCTGACTTGAGTTCCAGGGAAGCTGAGGCTGAAGTCGTGAGGAACAGCCAAGTCAGCACAAGCATAAGGGATCATAGATGTCCTCTGCCTTCTCCCCCACAACACACGGTGACCCCTGGCCCACAGGGTGTTAAGAGGAGCTTGAGGGCAGAAGTCAGTAGCTCTGAGTCTTAACTAGCTCTGTGACTGAGCTAGTCATTTCAGCTTTCCCAGCTCCACCTTCCTCATTGTCAAGTGAAAACAGAAGCTCCTGACTTGCTGGCAGATTTGTAAGACGTGATGAATTCAAATGAAATAATGACTCTATGAGCACTTCTGGATTTATCTTCTAAGTCCTATGTTCTACTTCAGTCGTTCAGTTCTTCACTTCCCGTAACCATAATGCTTCAGACAGGAGCCCATAAACTCATTCACGTGAAGGTATAAACAACAAATGAACTTTTTAAGTCTTGCTCCTCCCAGGCCTACTGGTTTTCTTGTAAAGAAAAACTGATTCTGGCCAAAATGGAGTAGGAGGCGTCAGATTTACTCTTCCACCTGAAATAAAAAGCACCCTAACTGTGTCCTAGGTAAAACTTGATAATATTCATAAGATTGAAAAAATTCTAGTGACCAAGAAGGAAAAATTCATGATGTCTTCCATACAATCCAAAGAAGTCCCAGCTAGAAATATCTTGGACTAGAATGTAAGCTCCCTGAGGGCAGGGGTTTTTGCCTGCTTTATTCTCTGCTATATCCCCAGTTCTTACAAGAGTACCTGACACATAGTAGGTACTCAGTAAGTACTTGTTGAGTAATGAATGAATGACTGTGCCTGTCACACATCAGTGAGGTCCAGTGGCAAGTCTGCACAGAGTCTCAGAAACCACCCCATGCTCAAGGCCTGCCAGATGGGTCAATTCTTCAAATCTTGGTGGGGGATGAGACCCTCTAAACAGTGACAGGCTTGAGGGGACGGGACCCCTAGGACAAGCCCTATTTTCACGTAGGAAGGAAAAGGAAAGCTTGTATTCAGCGATAACGATCGCTGTGAACCACTGCTCCCCACAGCATCCTCTCCCTTCAGCCCAGTCTGTTTACTGGAAGGCGCGACCCTATTTTCAACATCCTGGACATGGAGAGCTTTCATCACTGGCTGAAGGCAAGGTCGCGAAGGCCACATGTCAGGGTCTCGGTGAGAAGTCATGTGGGAGCCGGGTGAACGGAGGCGGGCAGCAATTGAGGTTACCCCATGGGTAAAAAGCAACCTGCTCATTCATTTGTTAATCCTCTCATTTCGCACAAAGTGATGTGGGTCAAGCCTCACACTTGCATGGGGTCTCTGAGATGAAAACGAAAACGGTGGTGATTAAAATAATTATAACAAGCCACCGTTTCCTGAGTGATGACTTCAAAAAGCAGTATGCTGGAGAGGCTCAGAGGACGGTTCTCAGCCAGTCTGCTTGGGCTTGGCTCTGCTCCTTACCAATGGAGTGACTAGGCCAGTTACCTAACCTCTCTGATCTCCATTTTCTTGACCCTAAAACAAGCTTCTGTAATGCATTAACACACCTAAAGCACTTAGAACCGTATGGTTGTTTCTGGGGTTGGTGTCCTGTTAAACACTTTCCAGCTTTAGGCTGAAAGGGAGATGGTACTGTGGTTAAGAGCTCTGATTTGGATGTTGGGCACCCCCTTATTCTCTGTG
Source organism: Cervus elaphus (assembly GCF_910594005.1). NCBI lineage: Eukaryota > Metazoa > Chordata > Mammalia > Artiodactyla > Cervidae > Cervus > Cervus elaphus. The sequence goes on along the minus strand of NC_057838.1, from coordinate 33,520,897 downwards.
TGACATTGAGCAAATAACTTACCCTCTCTGAACCAAGTAATGCAAAGTAAACTCCATGGAGGTGAGGAATTCTGCTTTGCTCACTCCCCTCTCTCCAGGGCCATATGCCATGCCTGGCTCCATAAATCTACCTTGAATGTATGAATGAATATATAATAATCAAGACCAGCTGCATCATTTGCAGAGCCCCATGCAAAATGAAATCGCAGGGCCCTAAGCTGAAAAAGTATCAAGAATTTCCAGACAGCAATGACTGAGTATAAAACCAAGTGTGGGGTCCTTGGAAGCGTGTAGTGGCTCTGCATGACTTCACGGGCCACGTGCTCTCAAAGCTGGCCCGATAACCATCACTGCTCCATGTTGTTCACAAGTCAACTCCTGCACATAAAGCAATGCGTGCACCCTTGGTCCAGAGCAGGCTCTGAGTTCATTAACAGCACTCCCATCAGGTTTAATGTTCACTCACAGCCCGAGGAGAGCAGACAGGTTTTGGCCCATTTCATAGGTGAGGGAAGAGGGGCTCAGAGGGCAACTAAATGACTCATTCTCCATCCCACTGGTTCTGACAGTGGGGTCTGAGCGCAAGTGAGGCTGGTGCTGACTCGATGATAAGGGAACTGTGAGTGGAGGAAAGGAGGGGACCCAGAAATCTGGGGGCAGCTGGCAAGGCAGAGTCCTGGGCTTAAATGGGCCTCCTCCCTCAGGGCTGATTGTCTGATCCCCCAGGGTCTGTTCCTGTTGTTCACTGGGGAAGCCACAGGCCAACAGGCTGTGGAGCTGGAAAATGGGCTCTGCCTGTCCTATGACACATCGGGAGCACAGAGGGGTCCCGGCCAGCCTCCCTCTACCCCAAGTCTAGCTCAGAATCAAGGCTGAGGTGAAGAGGGCAGAGCCCAGGCTGAATTTACGGATTAAAATCCAGCCTTTTCCACTGAGACCCCTCATGCCTCCATTTCTTTCCTTTGGGTCTGGAAAGCCGCTGTGACCCAGGCCCGCCTGCTTTCCTGGCGCCCCTCCTCCCACACTCCTCGCTGCTCACCTCTGCCCCTCCTTGGAGCTCTGGTCAACTCACCAGGCCTTTCCCACCCCAGGGCCTTTGCTCTCCTGCTCAGAGAAACCTTCCCCGGGCTCCTCGCCCATTCAACCCCAGCTCAAACATCATCATGAAGAAAAGCCTGCCCTCAGCACCTTTTCTAAAACACCCCTTCCTTGGCTTTCTAATAGTCAGGACTCAGCGCTTTCTCTGTGGGGCCCTGTGTTCCACCCCTGATGAGGGAACTAATATACTGCAAGCCATGTGGCACAGCCAACACCACCACTATACCCCCAGTGACTCTGCATCTCCTTGCCCTGTGTGCTCCCGACCCCAGCCTGCAGGCACTGTCCTTGCTGAGGCACTTAGCCGCTCACAGCGGGACTCCTCCACAAGAAGGGCTACCTGTAAGTGGGAGGCGGGGACCGTGCTCCGAGTGGGGACCGTGGGGACCGTGCTCCAAGCTCCCTCTGCCGCATCCAGGACAGTGGCCACTGCACAGCGGGGACCCAGGAAGTAATGGTTGAGTCAGTGGGTGAACGAGTAACTCAAGGACTCTGGGAAAGTGACTCGTGGTCTCGAGCCTCAGTTTTCCCATCTGTAAAATGAGACTCATACCTGCTTCTTCAGGTGGATGTGTTAGAATAAAGCTGCCATTCGTGGGAAGGGATAGATTGGGAGTTTGGGGTGGACATATACACACAGGGAACTCTGCTCAATATTCTGTAATAACCCAAGAAGTGGAAAAAGAATTTGAATAAGAACAGATACAGGTATATGTATAGCTGAATCACTTTGCTGTACGGCTGTAACTAACACATTGTTAATCAACTATATTCCAATATGGTTAATCAGCTATGTGTGTGTATGCTTAGTCGCTCAGTCATTTCTGACTCTTTGCAACCCCATAGGCTATAACCTGCCAGGCTCCTTTGTCCATGTGGATTCTCCAGGCAAGAGTACTGGAGTGGGTTGCCAGCTATACTCCAAAATGAAATAAAAACTGTCAAAACAAAAAATAAAGTTGCGGTCAATTAAGGGCTTACTGTGTGCTGGGTACCCTACTGCATACCGAATTTGCCATCTACGAAAGACTTGATTAATGACAACTATCACTTACATTTTTACCATTGCTACTACTACTAAACCACAGAAGTTGCGGTCCCTGAATTGAGGTGCTGGACTCGGAATCCTGAGATGTTCCCCAAGAGGCTCCATGAAGACCCAATACAGAGAGACAGACTTGGGCCTGGAAGTAAAGGCCGCTTCAGAAAAGAAAACTGGCCGGAAACTGCCTGAGGGGTTCCTTCTTTGGGGATTTCTCTGTTCTCTCCTGACATCCCATGCCACTCCGCCCCCACACCGCCCCACCCTCCCAACCACACACCAAGAACAAACCTCATACCCTGGGAGCCTCGCTGTCAGTTTCCTGCTGCTACGATCATGGGCTGCTAGGCGGGCTCCGAGGGATTTTCCAGCTCAGAGCAATGCTTAGTGGGACCTGAAGCAATGTGACATAAGAGGGGCTGTGATACAGACCCAGAGGCAGGAAAACCCCAAGCCCGCACCAACTGGGAACTGGAGTGGGGCCCTCAGAGGGCACCTGGGCCGCAGGCCCCAGGGAGAGGAACCAGGCTTTCTCTCTGACCTCTCCTGGTGGCCGTTCACAGCGGCTTGGTGACAGTGAGCACTGTCCTGGCCATCAGCCCGGAACACGAAAGTCAGCTTTGTGTCTGAAAAGTCTATGGCCCGTAGGTTCTCATTAGTTATCCGTTTTGTGTTTAGTAGTGTATATATGTCAATCCCAATCACCCAATCCTACCACCCCCCACCCCCTGCCGCCGCCATAAATGATTCACTTTGCTGTGCCGCAGAAACTAAACACAACATCATAAAGCAACGATATACGACAATAAAACATTTCAGCTCGGTGCTCTGTGATGACCTAGAGGGGTGGGGTGTGGGGGTGGGAGGGAGGAGATATATGTATACTTATGGCTGATTCACGTTGCCGTGCAGCAGAAACTAACGCAACAGTGTAAAACAATTATCCTCCAATTTAGAAAAAATTCAAAGAAAAAAACTTTAAAAAGAACGTCTATGGCCTGGCTGGATCCAAATGAATTCCAATTTAGAGACCTGCTTCAGTCCTTGAGGAAGTTCTGTTTCCTCCCCTGTTCTTCTCTTTCACACAGTCACCTAGGACTCTGTTGTCCTGAGCTAACCCCAGGCTGCCTCACTGATACCCATCACAGTCAGATACGATCCCTAGAGAGTGATCCCTCCCTTGGTCTCTCTCTTCTAATCTCCACTTCTGATGTCTATCTTTTTCTTCCAAACCTGTTAAGGTACCTGGTTCCTAGTTCTGCTCTGGCTCTGACTTAACTCAATGACATTTGAACAATTTCCAGCCCTTCTCTGGGGCCTCGGGGGCCCATGTGTAACACGAGGCCCCCAAGGGGTCCCTTTCAACTCTGACATTCTAAGATTCAAGGTTTAGAGATTCAACCATAAGACTCCTTACCAGAAGGCATGCCACCACCTCCTGCTCCCACCCGCCCACAAGACTTGATAGATTCATACACAGCATAACAAGCCTGTCAAGGATTTAGAAAGATCCCTGTTCACCTTCCCTAGCCATGTGACCCTGGCCTGGTCTCTGTCAAATGGACAGAGGAGAAGATGTTTAGAGGACTAAAAAGGTCAAGTGCCTAACAGTGCCTCCTAACACCCAGCAGGTGTGTGTGAACAGGAAGCCACTATGAATTTAGAAGAAGAGAACAAGATGACAGAAAGTCTTAAGGAAAAAAAAAAAAAAAGGCCAAAGAAGAATTCATTCAGCAAACATTTGTAGCATCTTCTATGTGCACTGGGGTTACAAACATGAATTTTGAGCTCAAGAACTCAGAATTCAAGGTGCTTGAAGAGGACGAGGCAGATTTGTCAGCAAATGTTCTACCGTCTTCTGATTTCTCTGTTCTCAGAGTCCATCCATAGCCGTTGTATACATTTGCACAGGTCGTTCACTGCACAAGGGCTCTGACTCAGAGCTAGTGGGCACCGAAATTCAGACCAGGTTCCATTCTGTAAGCACGTGTCTATAGACCTGTGTCTTTCCTGGGGGTGCGGGGCGGGGGTGGATGCTTTCTCCTAATTCTCACAAATGTGACACATGAGCTGACCCAGGCCTACAGCTTTTGCATTTTCCCTGCTCTGATCAACTCAGCGCCCCACAGTAACCAGAATGATCATTTTAGGTTCAAAAGGACAACATCACCTCCCCTGCTCAAAGGCACATTCTCATGAGTTTTCTATCATCCTTGACCTACCCTTCATAATCTACCACCATCTCCTTTCCCCTCGTACTCACATACTCCACAGACCGTACACTGTCCCTCCATTTCCTTCAACAAGTCATGCTTGCCTGGCCTTTGAACACACTGTTCCCCTCTGTCCGGAATAATTCCCTTTCTCTGTTTGGACATCAAATACCTCCAATCTCCAGATCTCAGTTTAGACATGATTCTCTCCAAACAGCCTTCTTTGAATCCCGAATGCTCCCATTTCATCAGATCATGTTCTTTCTCATCTGCCCTCAAAGCCCCAAAGCCTCTCCAAAACACTTGTCAGAACTGTAATGAAATGATTAGCAGTATTAACAGCAGATGACTGCCTTTCTCCCCAGCGAAATTAGAAGCTCTTGGAGCATGGGTACCATGTGCGTTATGTGCAGCACATGCCCGTCATGCTATCTATTTGCTCTATGCTGTAACCCCAGTACATATAGTTGGTGTTCAAGAAATCATTATTGAATAAATAAATGACACTTGCTCAATATAATGAAGGCCAATGGAGAGCTGATGCCACTTGTCTGAGAAAGGAACAGATGCAGACAGTAAAGGCTGTCAACAGAGAAGGTCTCCTTGTTTCAGGGGGAATCTCGCAGGAAAGTAGAGCTCCCAGGGCAACAGAGGACAAAGGTAGAAGCACCGAGCCCCTGGGGATATGCAGAGAGGGGCTACTTCCAGACGTGTGGCCATCAAGTGAACGTCAGAGGTCTCATCTTCTCCAATTTTCTGGGTGGCCCCGGACACAGGCAGCCACTGTGCCTTTGCTGGTAACATTTATAAAAGATTCCTCAAATCTCCTGACTGGCTGAACGTGAACCACATTCAGTGCCAAATTTCATCATAAAACCACAGTGTGGCTGCGGGAACCCCGACATGCCATCTTCACTCAGCTGCCCATTTGGGGCAGACTGTTCTCTTGGATGCAAAGAGGGACCTTGTGGTCCAAGGAGAGCAGACCCAGGAGGCTGTAATGAATGCCTTCTCCAAGTGACCTTAAAATGCTTTCAGCTGTGGGGCAGGCAACATGCCCCCCTGCCTCTGAGCACACAGCCTGTCCCAGGCCAGTTCATTTATCCCAAATTCACTACTTTGCAAGCATTAAATTTAGACTAGATTTTTATCTGATCATAGACATTTTCAAACATGTTCACAATGGGAGAGGACAGTCTAGAGAACCTCAACTCAGCTTCTAGAACAATCAGTTCATGGACAATTTTGTTTTATTTATAGCCCTCATCACACTGGATTAGTTTAAATCAAATTCCAGATGACACAGCAAATTATCTGTAAATGCTTCCATGGGCTACTCCCTTTCAAAACGCCAAGCAATCCATATTCATTACAGGGGGAAAATGTTTTTAATTAAAAAAAGAAGGAAAATGACACTTAATCCAATCACTCGGGTGTTGATTTAAATGGAGCAGCTCTATCCAGAGGAGTCATTTAAAGTGGATTGGGATCTCTGCTTTTGCATGACCCTGGACAACGTGCCTCTCTGAGCCCCAGCTTTCCATGGGTGCAATATGGGTATAAGAACAGTCTGCCTCATTGAGGGATGTTGCACGAGGGGAGAGGTGGTTACTGTTGAGTGCAGCCTGGCCCATGGAAGGTGCTCATTACAGGCTGGGACAGTGATCCCTGACGGAGGATCCTGCCGGGTCTAAGACTTACGACGAGCTTGGCATTGGAGCACTGCAGAAAGCACAGCTGCTTCACCCACGAAATCAGAGCAGAACTGCTCAGGAAGGGAGGCAGCCTCGTGTGGGAGGGAATACTTCTGCTTGCTTGTGGGGGTGTGGAGTCTCAGATCCCTGGGCCATCTTAAATTGCTTCCAGAGGCTGACCTCAGGGCTGGGTTGTTGGCTAATCCACACCACATGATCAGGTGACTTTTTGTCTTAGAATTCCACACCCTTTGCTCAGGAGGGGCGGAAGGACAGAAAGGAAGATAAGGCCTAAATGAATGGGAAAGGCCTTTTACTAATGGGAAACCAGGCCCGGCTGGTGAGCTACTGGGACCCAACAGCTAGTAATGGCAGTGCTAGGACCCGAGGCCAGGTTTAAACCTTAGTTTTCTCATCTGTAAAATGGGTAGGGTGAAAGCATAGGCATGCCAACTCTCAGAGGCTGAAGGTCTACCAGGAGGAAGGTCAAGCCCTGGTTGCTGGTCAGAAAGTCAGAAAGCCGCTTAGTTGTTTATTGCATTGGGATGAGGGCAATTTCTAAGAATCGGGGCCATGAGTTTTCTCCCAAGAGAGTTTTGAAAGCAGCGCTTGCAGGGACCCTCTCCTTAGAGACAGGAGGTCACAGCTGAGGTATCTGGCCAGATGCAAACAACTTCCCTCTCTGTTCTTGTGAATGCTGATAAAAGGGCTTCCTTCCGCATTCTTGGGACCAGCGCTTCACCCCTCACCGCCGGCCAGCTCAGCCACCAGACCCCTCTTGTCACACAATCCTCCCACTGCCTCCACCCTCTCACCGACCTGGACTTGACCTTGCCCCAGACTGTCCTTCTGGCAGGACCTGGGGCCGCTGGCCAGTCCGCACCTCAGCTGGTTCCTTCTCCTCTTTCTTACCCCGGTCGGTTCGTGTTTCACTTCTCCCCCGGGGCAGCGGGTGGAGGCAGGGGTGGCCATACGTCACCTTATTTCTGGCAACTGTGGTGGGCCTCGGGAGCAGGGGGGTATCTAGTTAGGGTTCTGCCGACAGGCGCGCCTCCCCACCTGGCCGGCTCTGGTTTCCTCTTTTGCACCCTGGGGAGAGTCCTGTCTGCTTCAAGGGGTTGAGGGATGGAAACTAGTGATCACAGTTTACATACATTGAGGGTTTCCTCTGTGCCAGGGTCAGCCTGGGATGGAGCTCCTCGAAACCTCAGGACCACTCTATTTTACACACAGGAAAATAAGCTCAGAGAGGCCAAGTGACTTGCCCAGGACCACACAGGAAGTCAGGGGTGGAGGCAGGATTTGAAGCCAGGTATGGCACCTCCAGAACAAGCACCCTTAACCACATAACCACACCGTCTTCCTAAAAAGTAACATCTGTAAGATGCACCTGGAACTACCCGCCATGGAAGCTGCAGACTTTCCGAACATGAAAGCATCTCTTCCAAGCGCATTTCCCCCCATATCTGAGCAACAGCTACAGACTGGATGTCCCCCCCTCCACCCCCAGATGGCTACCTTATTTCATGGCAGGAGGGCGATGATGCCCTGAGTTTATACTTTTACTGGCTTTACCCCATTGTACTGATGACGCAAGTGGCAGCTCAGACAGGTTAAGGGACTTGGGCAGGGTCACACAGTCAGTAAGGGGCAGCAGGGAGATTTGAAGGCACAGCTAACTCATTCCATTATGGAGCACCTACTGGATCCGAGCCTTCGTGTCAAGTGCCTAGGGATGCAGTGGGGTCCACAAAAGGACTCCTGCCGTCTCAGGGCTCATGACTGAAGGGAGGTGGGTAATAAACTGTTAGGTGACAGTCCTTTCCAGCTAGGCCTATCGCCCCACAAGGCTTTCTCCCCTTGCACTGTTGACCTTGAAATTGCAAACCCTCAGCAGATGGTCAGATCAAATGGAGCCAGCAGAACCACAGGGCTCTGGAGCTGGACTCTGTGGCCACAGGTCATCTGGAGGGAATCTGAATGGCCTGTCAGGCCCCTGCTGCTCCGTCGCTCCTGATAACACCCAGCAGCTGCTGCCAGGCCTGTAGGCGAGAGGCCCCCTGGGGCTGCCAGGGCCCTGGGTGGGGCCCTGACTCACCGCCACCAGCCAACTCTGAACACTTCCCCTCCAGTGGCCGGAACACCCACTTGGAAACCAAGGTGAAAAAAGGGTGGGGCCCAGGCTGGGAATCAAACCTGGCATCTGCGATTCTCTCCAGGTCGCCCCCTCCTGCTCTCCTCAATAAAGGCACGATCCTTTGAGCACAGCCAACCAAGTGGCTGCCTAAGCCTGAAGCTGCTGAAGTCTCACTGGGAATGTTGAAAAATCGGTCACCCCTTCCCTTCTGGGCCCCTTTCTCAGCACCTCCTCCTGGGGCTGCCAAGGCCCCTGTTCAGTTTCCCTTCTCCTCTCTCTCCCCTTCCGCTGTGCTTTCCCCACAGTTCTTCACCCACTTTGCTTGGGAGGAGCATCACTCTCTGCCGTCCTCTTTTAAGAAACAGTTGCCCTCTTCCTTGCCTTCAAAACAATATTCCCAGACCACCTTCTCCTTTCAAAAGACACTTATTTCATGTGGTGTGATCATCATCCAATTAAAGGCATGACTTATTGTGACCAATGTGCTTCAGTTACTGTCCTCTGGCCAAACACAAAGACATACCATTAACCCTCCCTATTGTCCATCTCCTGTAACGGAAGGCTGAGCCCAGACCCGCTTCTCTATCGCAGGCATGTCCACTGAAAACCATCAAATTGTCCAGCCGGTTGTCTGCACCACAACAGAGGCCGGAGCTGGGGTGTGAAGGGGGCGGCCCAGCCGCTGGATTCTGATCTCACAGTGGGGGCCTTTGTACCTCTGTCCACAATGAGAGTCTAGCAAGACTAAGAGAAAGACAGACAGTTCAAAAGCAAGCCATGGAGATACACAAAGATGGAGAGACGGAGAACCAGCAAGAGGTGGTGTGACAGACAGTGAGGGGTGGGTGGGAGTCAGAAGGGAGAGAGAGAAGGAAACACAAGTCAGAGAAAGAAGAACAAGAGAAGACGAGGGAGAGACTTAGGAGAGGAAGGAGAAGACAAAGGGAAGGGAAAGGAAAGGAAAAGAACCACAGATTTTTTTATAAACATTCCCAATACAGGGGGCCCAGGTTTGATCCCTGGTCGGGAAACTAGATCCCACATGACACCACTAAAGATACCGCATACCACAACCAAGATCAAAGATCTGCAACTAAGATCTGACACAGCCAAATAAATCCATAAAGATTAAAAAAAAAAAAACAAGAACCACAGATTTTCAGAGCTGGGACGACTCTTGACAGAAGATTGTTGATTTAGCCAACACACAGGCTTCTAGACTCAGACAGCCTGGGTTCCCCCTTCCCACCTGCGCGGGTGAGACAAGTTACTAACACATCCTGCCTCATCGTCCCCACCTCAGATGGTTCTTAGGAGGCCTGCATGAGTGAACATGTGAAACAACCCCTCCAGAAATGCTAGTTGTGTTTACTGTGACTTACTGGGCATTTCCACGGCAGGAAATGTGTGCTGTGAGAGGCAAGGGTGCCAGGACCCCTCCCCTACAGTGAAGGGGTGTGGACCACTGATTGCCCCTGGGCTGTCTACCTCATTTGTGGTTAAAAATAGCACCCCCGCTTACTCCCCAAAGTTTCCTAATTTAGATGATAGGCTTGTATCACCACCTTATTTCTGGGGCAGAGTGTGTGAGCTGATCAGGGTGGGTCAGGCCTGCAGGTGCCTGCCTGAAAAATGACATTCCTGCAGGTGTAGGCAATGTCAGTGACTGTCTCAGCAGCGTTTCTGATCGTCCAAAGGCAATCCAGGTTTTTGTATGAAAATCGTCTTATTTTTTAAAGGAGCTTTCTTAGATGCTTCTCCTAGATGTAATTTTTTAGAGAATCATCCTCTTTTCAAAGGTCAGCATCGTGTGACAATGTTTCCAGAGTCCCCTCTACACCAGCTCATGCACACCTGTGTTTTAGGCCAGCAGGTGATCTGTTTTCCAACCTCAACGAGAGGAATTGACAGTGTTTGGAGGGGAGCAAGCCAAACAAATAGGAGTTACCACCCAGGTGATAGGGTGGAGACACTGCTGAGGCCAGAGTGAGTCAGAACACCCAGAAGGGGCAGCCACCTCAGCTGACAGGTGGGCAATCAAGGAAGGCTCCCTGAAGAGGGTGACAAATGAGCCGATTCCAGAGACATGAGTGAGAACAGGTTCTAGACGTAATACAAACAGCAGCAGGGACTGTTTTCTTTGTTGCTTTCTAGGTCTGGGGCAGTGCTGTTAACAAGCATTAGCTCATTTAACGGGCACAATGACCTTAGAAATCAGGTACCAGTGTTATCTTCATTGGCCAAAAGAGGAGACTGAGGCACAGAGAGGGTAAGAAACTTCTCCAAGGGCACACAGCCTGAGCCACGGGATCCGCCAAGCATGCTTTGAAGCTCTACACTAGAACACTCCACGGAAGGGCAGAACAACACATGCCAAGACCAGAAAATAAGAGACAGCAAGGCACACTGGCAAAGCCAAAGGCAGGTCACCTAGGCCGAAGCTTGGGATGTATTTCCCACCACATGAGGCAAGAAATTGGATTGCAGGTCAAGAGGCAGGAAGACGACAGTAAAGCCAGGCTGTGCTAAGAGGCTGGGGCTTTTTCTTGCAGACTACAGGGAAGCATTGAAAGATCTAAAGACCACACAACTCACGCTCCTCTCTCCCCTCCACCCTCTTTGAGGGGAGAAAACAGAGGCCCAGAATGCTGGCCTCGCTTCCCCAGGATCACACAGCCCACCTCTGGGGCCAAGCCTGGACTCCCAGCTTCCACCAGGACTGGGCCCCACCCCAGGGAGTGACAAGTGAGAAAGGGAGAAGGCCCAGAACCAGCTTGCAAGACTTTACATCGAAGATTAAAGAGTTATCTGAACAAGAGAAATTAATCTGTCCTGATTCTGTTCCCTTGCACGCCCTGGGTGGACCCGAGTATTTTTTTTTTTTTTTTTGGCCTCACCCTCCCCACCCACCAGGCTCTTGCAAAGGGAGACAGCTGGGAGATGACTCTTCCTCAAAAATCCTGGGTCTGGGCTTCCACAAGCTCGGCAACTAAGAAAAGGCAACCAATCAGATGGCCTGAGTCAGGCCTTTGAAACCACTGGGTAGTAAATAAAGTCACTGGAAACCAAAGCAGCCTGTGCTGTGAAAGGCCTGCCAGGGTGGGGCGGCAGCCTTGCACAGACAATTCCTACCTCTGCTCCCAGGGTTAGTACCTGCCACCGATCAATTGATGACTATGCACTCAGCCAAATAACAGTGCCAACCAGCTGAGACGTTTAGAGTATGTGCGTCCTAGTGTGATTTCAGGGCAGAGCAGTCTCACTGCCTTCTGAGGCCCATCCCTGGCTGGTGGGCCTGTGTTCACTTCCATGGATGAATTCAAACCACTTGTTTGGCTCAGCTGCTTAGAGAGATGTTGTGTTATTAATACACTGTATTAATATGAATGCAGATTATAGGACGCCGTTCCTACCTCATGCCAGGCGCTGGTCCCAAAGACTCCAGCAGGCGACGTCCCTGATTTCATTAGACTCATGTGCTGGTAGAAGGGGAAAAAGCGATGTATAAGTTATAAAATAAATCATTTCGGAGACACCAGGGATGACTCGAAACCAGATTTCCCAATCTTGGCACTATGGACACTTGGGGCTGGACAAGTCTTGGTTGTAAGGGGCTGGACTGTGCACTGTGGGATATTCAGCAACATCCCTGGCCTCTGCTCATCGGATGCCAGCAGCCACCCCTGCCTCCCCATCTCCCCCCCACCCTCCAGGTATGACAACCAAGCCTATCTCCAGACATTGCCAAATATTCCCTGAGGTGGGGGGCTGAGAAGGCAGGCAAAATCACCCCTGCCTGGTTCAGAGATCTAGAGAGGAGCTCTTTGGTGAAAATATAACACAATCCCCAGGCATAATGTAAAGTTTTCTTTTTTTTTTTTAAGTTTTCTAGTACTCATACTAAAAAACTAAAGAGGTGCAGGTGAAATAAATTTTAAAATAGCTTTCCTTTTACCCAGGATAGCTAGCATCATATTATTTTGACATGTAATGAAGAGAAACAGTTATTCAAGAGATGTTGTACATCATTTTATTCTACGCCTGCAAAAGCGGGTGGATACTTTATACTCACAGCACATCTCAAGCTGGAGAGCCCAGCGTTAGGCCTCCGCTCCATGCCGCTGGAGCTGTGAGTTGAAGCTCACTCTGCTCGGAGCTCTGCGGAAAGCCCGCCTGAAACGGAGGCCTCGCCCTTCACATGGCCCTAAACCTGCGAGCAGGTTAGAAGTCAGGCTCTCAGATGCTGGATCAGACTCTGCACCTTAACAAGCTCCCCCAGGGGACACGTAAGCACATTCAAGTGTGAGAAGCCCAGAGTCAGGAACTCAGGGTGCCTGGTCCTGTCGGGGTGACTGAAGCCCGTGAAATGAAACCACTCAGGTAGCGGGTTCCTTCCTGGACTCCCAGTTTCCCCCTCTACAAAACGGGGGGTGATGAGTACTCTGTGTCTGGGGTCAGGCTGGTACTTAGTGAGCATGAACTTTGCCACACTTGCCCCCCTTTCTGCACACGTCGCCCCTCTGCTCGCAAGAGCCTCCCTTCTAGGTGAACTAGTGCTGCCAGCATGCTGCCCCCAAACAGAGGCCCTCCTCGGGGCGGAACCCACCAGGAGTGGCCAGAGGGGCTTGGGCAGGGGGTGAGGCCCTCAAACGGCACATGGGTGCATGCAACATGACTCACACGCTCTCATACATATTCGGTGAGCCTTCAGGAGGGAGTGCGGGGATTGCAGAGAGAGGGGCAAAACCCTCTCAGCTCGGTCACCTATGCAGACTTCCTACCCCTAAGGCCAGAACATTACAGGACCTGGTCATTAAGGAGCTAAAGGTTCAATGTTTTCCAACCCCCCCCCCCCCCCAGCCCCCTTCCTCAAGCAAGCAATCTTCCAGATCTCACCCCCGAGTCTGCCCAGAAGGGTGGGGTGCAGGGGGCAGCCCCACCCCCGCCCTAGCCTAAGATCAGAGTAGAGCCCAGCTCCCCGTTCTGAGTGTCAACTCCTCCTGATTTCTAGTTATGACAAGTCCAAATTAAAGGAGCTTATCGCAGAACCCTAAGGCGGTCTTGCCTGGTGCTTACTTCCTTTCTCTTTCATCAGGCCTCTGAGCGGGCTCCCCAGGCAAACAGGAGGGGGTGTTGGGGGAGGTCAGGCAAGGGTCCCGGGGAAAGAAAATGCCCTGCACCTGTGCCACCTTGGCCAGAGGGGGGATTCAGATTAAACAAATCAGTAGGGCTTTCAAGCAGAGATCAGTGAGCACGTGAGCACGCGGGCCTGAGGTGGGGGGTGGAAAGAATCCCATTTGCCTTGATTTCTGCTTCCTGAGTGAAATTAGAGCCTGATCTTGGCCAGGCCCAGGTGCTGCACTGGAGTTCACAGCTGTGGGTTCTGCTGGGGGTGGGGACACAGGTAGGGTGGTGAGTGTTGCAAAAATGAAGAAAGCCCCAGTGTCTATCCTGCCCCCTTGGTGATGCAGAAATGTCACCCTGGACCAGGTGAGGACTTTAAAATTAAAAAGAAAAATGGACGGAAGGAAGGGAGAGGGTCAAAGAAGGAAGGAAAAATGTGTGTGTGGAGGGGGAAATCCAGGACCCTAATACGGGATCAAAAAAAGAAAAAGAGAAAGGAAGTAAGGAAAAAACAGAGGGGGTGGGGGGACAGCTGCAGAAAACTAGATTTACTGCATATGTAATATGTTGTTGGCATTTTATTATTCCTATTCCTCTTCTTCTTCCACCTCCTTCTCTTCCTCCATCTCAGGCCCAGAGAGACCACGTGGAGTCAGAGTGCCCTTGGCTGTAATGCCCACTACCAGCTTAGTGACCACAGGTAGACCACTTCTTGTCTCTGGCCCTCAGCTTCCTCATCTGTAAGATGGGGCAATGTTAACTCCTCTGCTGAGTCGCTGAGCTAATAGACCGAATGCCTAGCACATGTCTCACCTTCAAAACATGGTAGTTATTAGCATGATTACTGCAAAGTGAGCTGCTGGAGACCACACAGCTAGTGAAGAGCCAGTTTCGACTCCGGTCCGCTGAGTCCAGAGTACACGCATTTCGCCACCCAGGGCTGACTCACGGACAAGCCCAGGAGAGTAGCACCTGCACTGTAAGCCCTCTCTCCCACAGGCAGACATTTACACATAGGGAGTGGACACCCATTGTTTTTACCTGCCCAGCAACCGTTCCCTTTGATTATGGAAACAGCTTCCACCTCTTTCTCAGACTGTAAGGTTCTCAGCCTGTGAGATATTTATGATGGGAGAGAAGATATACCAGGCAAATGTAAGCCCAGAGCTCCTGGGAAGATTCTTGGGCACCTCATAGGCCCATGAAGGCAGAGTTGAGAGAGATAGAATAACAGATCCCTAACAGTATCACTTGGGCTCCTGGATATAGCTGTGCCTGAAGTCACCCCCTGAATTTCTCCCCTTCCAGCTGATTTGAACCTAGTTCAACCAAGAGTCTCTGACTGACTAATACAGGGCTTGTCTGATGCTAACACCCAAGTGCCTTCAACCACACTGGATTGACTCAATAGCATACAGACGAAAGAGAAAAAAGGCGAAATAAATAAATAAAAAACTTTCTCTTTCTCACTCTCTTTCACCTTAAATACATACATGGCACCTCTGCTAATGGTTGCTAGATGAGTGTACAAATGTGTCCAAGAAAGTCCCTTCGTATTACCACTTCTTAATAACCTAAATATTATGTTTATTGTGTTAATACTATAATTGTCTGCATGAAACCTGTGTCAGTGCCAGGGAAATATATCAAGCCCCCATTCTGGGGCCCCCTGTGAGAAAATCAAGGTTGGTGGAAAGTAAGTGTTATAAGAATATCTATTTTTCTACTTGTAGTTTGGGATTGTCTTTGCAGTTGAATCCTCCAAAGTAAGAATCATTCAGCAAATATTTACTGTCCCTTTCTGTGCGCCACTTTCCTAAGTTGTCTTAATCAGGATAATCAAGATAAATAGAACCATTCCACCATTTCTTAGATAGTTAGCATTCCACCAAACAGAAAACAAGCTCTTTCCTCTCCCTTCCTAAGGATGTACGTCTTCCCTCTTTTACTTATAGACTGTGACTTGGCAGTCTGGGGTCTTGACCTCGGAGCTGGCTTTGGTTACCGGAGGCTTTATGAGCCCATCTGCTGGGGTGTTGAATCACTGAGTCATAGAGAGGAATGTCTCCTAGCGCACATCACACTGGAGCAGCTCGACTTCCAGCTAAGCTGGCTGGTGACCTGGCTGCCCCTGAGGGGAGAAGATGGGAGAAGTGGGAGGTGAGGAGCCTGCTTGACGCAGACGGTCACCCCACGATGACCTCACCTGCCAAACCGGTGACTCACTCCTGCTTCTGCCCCCTCCCGGCCAGCTCTTGCTCATGTGGAATACCTGAGGGGAATACCAGGCTCCTGTAGTTAGCAAAAACGCACGATTATGAGCTATTTTTAAAGGTGTGATGTTTTCTTACTTTCAAGTGGTGGCAGCAGCCCCTGTGAAGCTAAGACATGGGTCTGGGTTTAAGCCACTTCTGCTTTAATAAACACGTGAGAATTCCCTTCTGAAAAGAAAAGGTCACATAAGAATGGGGAGTGCTAAGGCAGTTTCCTCTTTTTAAACAACTTTTTTCATTGTGATAAAACATACAAAGTTGACCATTTTGATCATTTGTAAGCATACATGTCAAGGGCAGTAAGTATATTCAGTGTTGTACATTATCATCATCATCCATTTCTAGAACTTGTTCACTCTTCCAAACAAAAGCTCTGTACCCATGAAATAGTAACTCCCTTTTTCCTCCTGCACTCAGTCCCTGATAACCTCTGTATCTTTGTATCTCTATTAGTTTGTCTACCACACAACATTTAAGTGGAATCACACACAATTTGTCCTTTGTGATTGGTTTATATCACTTAGCCTAATGTCCTCAGGGTTCACCCATGATATAGCCTGGGTGTCAGACATTCATTCCTATTTAAGATTAAATAATAGTCCATTGTATGTATACACTACATTTTAACTATCCAGCTATTTGTTAATGGACATTTGGATTGCTTCCACTTTTTATCTCTTGTGGGTGGTTTACTTTTGCAACCTTAAAGATTACTTGTTTTCTTTAACAGTTAAAAAGTTTTCTCTGCAAAGCCTCTTGCAGTTCACCTGGGACTAAAGTGACTGGTTCTGACTACTTCTCAGGAGTGTCGTAAAGATGAAGTTAGATCCTGGGTACAAAGTGCATTCTAAATTCTAAAATGTCCCACAGAAACATTCTCAGCGTGTTTATATTACTTGCTTAGAAATGCTTTTTCCCCCCAGGGGAATAAAAGGAACCCTACCCTGGCCTGCTTTCAAATTTAATATATCTTAGATGGAAATGATCTGAATGAATGAGGTTTTCTTGAGGTGTTTGTGTTTTCTGTCCTCCATTCTCTCCCAAGCAGAGTGTGATTTTACCGAATGCCTGCCTTAGATCAGCACACAATTCTGTTAATTACTAAGTATTAATCTACCAGATATACAAGGACAAGTCACTTCATTTCTTTGTGCCTCAGTTTCCATCTGCAAAGTGGGGACCCAAGTAACAGAACTGACTAAAGAGTTCTATCAAATGTAGTAATGATTATAGAGGGTTCCTGGCATGATGGGTATTCAGCCAATGTTAGCTGCATTTATTGGAGAAGGAAATGGCAACCCACTCCAGTATTCTTGCCTGGAGAATCCCAGGGACGGAGGAGCCAGATGGGCTGCCGTCTATGGGGTCGCACAGAGTCGGACACGACTGAAGCTACTTAGTAGCAGCAGCAGCTGCTGCTGCTGCATTTATATTATGATTACAGAATTCTTCATTCTTTAGGTTTATTTTTGTCCTGACCTTCCCAGTTGTTATATATTTATACACAAAAATTAAATGCATGGTCTCAGTGCATTAATTCCAGAGATTAAAGGTCATAGCCACCATTTTTACTGATGGTTTGAGAGGCTGCTTGATAATGGTTAAAATCCCTGGTTAAGGATTCAGATCTGATTTGGCTTCCAAGCTGGTCTCGGATTCATTGGATAATCTGAGTTCCCTTTTCTAGAACTGGACAAGACCTACCTCCTATGCTTGTAGGGGAGGTTAAGTGAGTACCTCCCTGCGTGGTTGAAAGTGTTAAAGGCACGCTGGCTAGTACTATTTGTAGAATCACCCCCTATTCTCTCTGCCTGGGACATTCTAAGTGGCACAAGCTTGCCAAAGCGAATTAAAACAAACATTGCTTCACTCAAAGTGAAGCTGTAGCCAGAGAATCTTTTGAAGAGAATCATAAGAAAATGCTCTCTGGAAAGAAAGGTAAGGAAAAAAGCAAAATCTTAGAGGATTCATTCTAAGGTCTGTCTGGTACGTGCTGTTTTAGGGCTCTTCTTTGGGCTTCGATTTTTTTTTTTTTAAGGGTTGTTTCTAAGACCCTTGGCGAGAGTGCTTTGAGATCTTGACAATCCTGTGGAATTAGGAAGGTGGCCCAACAGGGCGCCCCCAGGGGAGAATCCGGGACGCGCAGCCCCATCTCCTAGGGCAGGCATCCTAGAGCCAGTGGTTTCCTGAGTGGGCCGAGCTCCGGGTCACTTCTCGAGGACGGGTTGGCCTTGCCAAGGCTGCCAGGATGCTGTCGTCTCCATGACAACAGAGTGCGAGCGAGGAGACGCAGCGAGAGAGTGGTGTCATCCTCTGAAACCAAAAGCCCCCGCCCCCACACAGGCCGGGCCCCTGGCCGCAGGCGGTGGAATTCTTCTGGGAAGGCAGCTGACGTCGCGGGCGGCCCCTGCCCGGGTCCTGGCAGCGCTGATGCAAGCGCGGCCCCGCGCCTGCAGGCAGGCAGCCCCCGGGGAGAGCTGGCGCAGTGCTCCGTCTTGTTCCCTTCCGGCCACCCCGCCCGATTTTCCCAGCGAGGAGTCAACAGCTCCTGGGTGGCTCCTCAGCGACCAGCCCCGTAGGGGTGGGGTGGGTGGGGGGAATGTGTCTTTGCCCAAACCAGTTCTTTCCCCCTGCTCTTCCCAGACAGACTTCTAGGGAGAATCCGAGCATCCCAACCTGGCCACGTTTGGAGCAATGTGAAGGGCTCTAGCGGCTCGCAGTCATCCCCCGGGGACAGCCCAGGTTGCCCAAGATACCTGGTGCCAGCTGGTGCCAAGGAAACCGCCCCGATCACGAGGGAACCTTCTGTCTGGGTGGTGAAGGCAGTGAAGGGCCTCCGAGGTGGAGGTGATCCAGCCGGGGATGGTCTCCATCGCCCTCTGCTGGGCAAGTGAGAGGGTTGCTCTAATGTTCCCGCTGGGACCTCCCTGATGCTCGGAGGGTGGGGTGGGGACTGTAACATTTGAGATCACCCTCCTCATACAACAGACCAGGAAACTGAGGTTCAGAGAGGATCAGGGAACTGTCATTACTTTTGCAGCTACTCTAGGACCAAGTCAGGACCAGAAGTGCACTGACACCCTCACTGCACGATCTCTATGCTATTTAAAGTGTGAAGTCTTCCCCTTAGGACTCTTTATCATTGAGAGCACGCTTTTAAACGCCACCCCACTGGGAGGCCTTTCTCCACTGCTAGATCACTTTGCATCTCCAGTTCTAAATGTGGTCTGGGTCGGACCCTCAGTATGTGTTGTGGGGGGCGGGGGGCTGGATAGGCAAAGTCAAAACTATCTTTGTTACAATACATGGGGGGCAGTATTTGTCTTTTTCACTCTTTCTTTCCCATATATGCAGTGGAGTTTTCCAAAGTCCACATGACACGTGATGTTGCAAAAGACTGAATGCAGAAGCAGATATGAAATCCAGACATCTTCTCTTAAGGTAAAATATTTAAAGAGACCAGCAAACATAGGAAACTATGCCACTCTTCCAACTACTTTAATAAAATATATGTTAATAGGTAATTTCTACTATTTTAAAATGAATTACAATATTTAAAAATATTTTTAGTTTTAGTTTCTAATATGGCAAATACTAACAGATATAACCCACATTAAGACTTCCCTGGTGGCTCAGTGGCAAAGATTCCACCTGCAATGCAGGAGGTGTGGGCTCCATCCCTGGGTCAAGAAAATCCCCTGGAGAAGGAAACGGCAACCCACTCCAGTATTCTTGCCTGGGAAATCCCATGGACAGAGGAGCCTAGCGGGCTATAATCCATGGTGTCACAAAGAGTCGGACATGCCTTAGTGTCTGAGCATACACGCACATGAGCCACATAAAAAAAAAAACGCAGCACTCTTTAAAAGTGTAGGTGAATCCTGATACCAAAAGATTTGAGAACAGCTGATCTTTGTAGTCTATTCCCAGTCCCTCTCATGTCACGCTCTATTTTATTTACTTCAGGGTCCTTTTCACTAAAGAAATTACCTGGTTTTATTGGGTTGGCCAAAATGTTCCACCTTATGGAACAATCCACACAAACTTTTTGGCCAACCCAATATTTATCAATGAGTCAACTGGAGATTTTATTCAAATGCAAATTAGGATTCCACAGGTCTAGGCTAGGGTTCAGTGTATGCATTTCTAACAAGCTCCCAAATGTGTGATGCTAGCTGATGCTACAAGGACCACACTTTGCGAAGCACTTCACTAGGGTTTTCTCTGCTCTTTCAGATGGTGCTTGCTGGGGACTCCTTAGGTGAAAACAAATCAGGTGGCTGGTCACTGGTGCAGTGAGAGAGAAAGTTTACACAGTGAGGACCACCTCCTCTTTGCTCAGTGCTAAGGGCCCTTGGAAGAAATTGAGGGTCAGCTAATTTGCAAAGTGGGAGAGGCAGAAAAAATGGTGTCAGGGTTTAAGAGGAACTTAACTGCCTTTGAAAATGTGCATTGAACTTCAAACAATGAACTAAAGAGTAATTCAACTAATGAGCATTAAATCAGATGACATTAGGGGCTACATTGCTGAAAGTTAGGCTTCTTCAGTTCCAGTTCTGGAATCAGCTAGAATCACCTCCAAATTTTAAAGCACATGGTAGGTAGTCGAATAATGGGAATTTCAGTTGTAATGAAAAAAAACCTTTACTGTGAGACGGGGAAAGATTCTAAATATGCCATATAACATTTTTGCATTGGGGTGGAAAATATGTTGAAAACCAAACTGCATGTAACTGCTTCTGCTATCTAATTTGGGGTGGTAGTATAATTTACATCAGTGGAAAATGAATCTCTAAAACTGGGTCTTTCCACTTAGAGAAGGGAAGAAAGAAGATTGACGTAAAACCTCTGCAGTTGGGTTACACGGCCAGAGCAGGGATTACAACCTCAAATCCTTCCAGAGGCCAGACAAGTCACGCAAACGCGGGAGCCTGGTGGATTCTGGCACAGAGCAACAGTCCGGCCTGGCTACAGGGGCAGCCATGTCTCTACTTGGGCTTCTTGCTGCTGTGTTTGACCCAGGAGCCCTTGTTGCCCAATCTCCCCCCCCCCACCCTTTTTTTTTTGAGAGAACCCAGAAACCAGGGTTTTAGTGAAATTTATTTTTTATTTGAATTTCAGGAAGAAAATAAAATTAAGCAAACCATCGAACACATTTTTGTGCTGGGCAAACACAGCAAATCTTCCCAGCTCTGAGATAAATGAGGCGAGAGACAGGTTAGGGGGGTCTTTCTCTGAGCACTGGTCTCTAGGTCCTATTGAGCAGGGTGGAGGGGGTGGAGGGTCAAGCGCTTTGCTTAATCAAATGATATTTCAGCATTTTTGTGGAAAAGGATCAGCTCAGAGGGAGGGGCATCTTGGGAAATAGAGGAGCAGAAAGTGCGAGGGAGAGAAAAAGGGTACAGTTGTGTGTGTGTGTGTGTGTGCGTGTGTGTGTGTGTGCGCGTGCACATGCAGAGGCAGGGGCGAGGGGAGAGGGGAGGATCGTACCTCTGTTAGGTGCAGGGGGTTTGATTGGGGGGGGGCCAGGGATGGGAACTTGAGGAGAGGAGGCAGGGTTCCACCTGGCAGGGGCCTTCAGTCACTTTCATGTCCAAGGAGCAGGCAAGACCCCAGCAAGAACCCTTTGTAGGGTGCTGAACCGTTTTGGGTTTGACCCCTTGTGCCACTGTTCGCCTTCTCTGCAATTTGGGTGAGATCATTTAGCTTCTCTGGACCTCAGCTTCCTTTTAAAATGGGTAACAATAATATCTGTTTCACTTCCCGCAAGGTTCCTGCAAAGGGCAACTAAGGTACTATATGAGTGATGCTTGGCAAGAAGAGGAGAACCAGATAAATGTGAGCTTTTGGCTGACAGTTGATATTCAACCAATCTGAATGACAATGCCAGTCCAATAATAATAATAAAACTGATAATAATAGTGACACACCTGCTGTGTGCTGGTCCCATACTGAGCACACCCCATGCTTTATCTGATTGACACTTCATAACAATGACCCAATACCATCACCTCCATTATAGAGAGAGAACATAACCTGGCAACTGGGAGAACCAGGTCTGAATGGCTGTAAATATATCCTTAACCACTTATGTGACATGCTATTTCAATAATCACTCTTAACATTATAGTTGCCTGCATATTGGAGAATATTAATTATGTGTGGAGTTTTTTCCTTAATAAAGTATTAGTATAGAAGTAGTGCTTGTTCAGTAGTTCTTAAAATATCATTTTGGTCCTTCATTCAAACACATGTCTAGTGAATACCGACCACATGCCAGATTTGGGACTCCAGATTAGGAATACCTTCAGCTGTAGAAGACATAGAGCCTTTTGCATAAAATTTACAAGGTAAGAGTAGAGAAAATGTATTAAACAATTACAATACTGAGTACCAAAGGGAAACCCCTTGGTTTGAGGAAGGAAGGGGACATCTTAGCCAAAAGAATCAAGAGGAGTCAGACCAGAAGAGAAGGTGGAGGCTGAGACAGCTTTCCTCCAGGTGGAGGAAACACAGAGCAAGTGAGAAAGCCAAGGGGTGAGAGACGGTGCGAGGCCAGGGAGGAAACGAGAGTAGTGACACTCTGTGCCCGACAGGGAGGGTTAGGGGTGGGTGGTGAGAAATGATGCTGGGGAGAAGGTCATGGATCAGATCACACAGGACCTTGTGAGTCACATTGTCATGCATATATCTGTTTGTTAAAGTGTTAGTCGCTCAGTCATGTCTGACTCTCTGCGACCCCATAGGCTGTAGCCTGCCAGGCTCCTCTGTCCATGGGATTCTCAAGGCAAGAATACTGAAGTGGGTAGCCATTCCATTTTCCAGAGGATCTTCCTGACAAAGTGATGGAACCTAGCTCTCCTGTATTGCAGGCAGATTCTTTACTGTCTGAGCCACGAGGGAAGCCCCGTGTATCTGATTACATATGTGTGTGTGTGTGTGTGTTTAAAATGTTTTCCTTAAAAACCAGACCAGAATCATGCCCAATCCTGCTTTTTAGGCTTTATTAAGATATAATTGATACACAATAGACTACATACATTTAAAGTATATAGCTTGATGAGTTTTGACATTCACATGCACCTAGGAAATCAGAATCAAGAGGCTGAATTCTTTCATCCTCCCAGGTTACTCAGGCCCTTATAATCCCTCCCTCCTGCCACTCACGACCACTGATTGCTTTCTGTTACTGTCAGTTTGTATTTTCTAGAATTTCATCAATTCCAGGTATCACATCAATGAAATCATATAGCATATATACTTTTATCTGATTTCTTTTGCTCAGCATAATTATCATGAGATTCATCCACATAACTTGGCATGGTTCCTTTTCATTGCTGAATAGTATCCTACACTGTTTTCAGATCTGCCTTTATCACTTAATATATTAGGACAGCTGGCTCTAGGTCAGATTGCCAGAGTGCAAAGATCAACCGTGCCATTTACAAATAAACCTCAGTATGTTACCCCTCAGACCCCGGTGACCACATCTGTAAAACTGAGATCACTGTAGTGGCTGCTTGGTAGGCATGTTGTGGGTGTTGAAGGAGATGCTCTGTGAGCCTGTGTCTAGCAATTGCGCTCTGAAAGTCGTCAGGGATGTTATTACTGTTAAGCTCACAGCTGGCACAGTTTAAGAAAGCATCAGGTGCAGCTGTGGATCACTGACACTGAAGCTAGAAAGCAGGAAACAGAGGCCAAACGCCCTTTGCGGTGACACCACACGCTCCAAGGTGGACCAAGCTGATTCCTGCACCTCTTTGCTCCCCAGACCCTCTCCCTTGAGCCCATAGTCACCCAAAAGTGGGAAAGAGCTTAAAGGGACTCGATAGGCAAGAGAAAAGGGAAGCTGGGTTAACTGTCATCAATTTGGTCACGCAGACAGTCATGCTTCATCATCCCAGCCCCAGAGACCCACATCTTCCTTGGTGGCTTGCTCTCATAACAGATTAAATTATCTCCAACACACAATGAGTGTGTTATATTTAAAAAGAAGGTTCTCTAAGGCTTGCCTGCAAAGAAGTATCTGTCTGTGTCCTGACCACAGTGATATAAAGTCTGCAAAAAATTATCTATATCAGGACTTGCCTGGTGGTCCAGTGGTTAAAACTCCACCCTTTCAACACAGGAGGTGCAGGTTCCACCCCTGGTCAGGAAACAGATCCCACCTGTTGCATGGCCAAAGAAAAAAAGAAAAGAAAAAAAAAATTAACTACATTGATATCTTCCTTCCAGTGCTGCATCATATCATCTTCCAGGACTTGCTGGTCAGTAGCAAAGAGGGCTGTGTATACTCTAGAAATACACCTAAAAGGCCCAGCTTTAGAGTCAAGTTGAGATCTGAGTTCAAATCCCAGTCCTACCAAATATTAGCTCTTTACTTTGAGCCAGTTATTTCAATTCCTCTGGTCTTCATCTTTTAAATGGGGGTACAAATCATCCCTAAATTCATGGTTGGGTTGTAAGGGCCAAAGGAGAAAGGAGAAGGGGTGTGTATAGGCCCAAGCACAGTGCCCTGACCTGGGCAAAAATGGTACCTGTGGGAAGTAATGGGGCTGTCAGAAACCTCTGTGTGTTTGTTTTTCTTCCCTTTTCTTCTTCTCCTTATTTTTTTTTAAGAATAAAATAAACACTTCTTTAATTATAAGCCTTCTGTCTTTCTGTCCCAGCTTAAATCACACCTTGTACAGAAGTCTGCCTACTTTAGGCATCTCATCAGCTGGACATGAAGTCCCATGAGGAAGAAACTGAGGATGCTTTAGAAGGGAAGTTAAGTGGGACAGGAAAGTTGTCTTCAGGAAGGGCTGCCCATCAGAAAGGTGTATTTATTTAGCTCTGTTTCACCCCCGGGGACTTGGACCTGTGGGTGGGTGTGGGTGTTACCACGAGGCTGATGAGGAACTATGTTGGTATCAGAAGAGTCTGCAAAAGGAAGTGGACCGCCTCGTGGCTTCATCAGCTGCCTGTTGTAAATGTGTCTGAGGCTCGATGACCAAGTATCAAAGATGTGATCAAGGTGATTCCTGATGTAGGAAGCTGGACCAGACATTGACTTTGAGATGGATGCAGGGGGAGGTGGATAGAGTCAGGAGGGGGTGGGCAGGGTGGAGGGTCCCCCACACTTTCACAGCAACAAGAGCACTTCCTCTTTTATCTGTGTAATATATTTGGGTATCTGAAGATGTGAAAAGAATGATTTGGCTTCTTCAAAGTTTCTTATTGTTGCCTTTTTTTAAGCTACTGTCCTGGATGACCTTTGAGGCCGCTTTGAACTTTGGGGCTCTAAGATGTTGATTCAGAACTGCCTGTGACACTGAAAGCTGTATAATTTGTCAGAACTCTTAGTTGCAAGTGTCAAAACTCCTCTTAGCTTGGCTAAAGCAAATTGGGGAATGAGTGACTAGAGAAATTTGTTGCAGGGCAGTGGAGGTAGTTCTCAGAACTGTAAAAAATAAAGGCAATTGTGACAACCTATGGCTTCAGGGACTGGGACCCCGCCACTCTTTGCTGCCAAAATTCTGGCAAGTTCATCTGACTCTCAGGTCTCATTGCTCTCTGAGTGCCAGCCTCCTCTGTGAGCATGGCTGGCAGTAGCTGTGAGCTGTGGGAGAGAGAGAAAACGTCCTGCTCACAGCATCTTTGTATTGATCTCAAGCAAGGATTATGAATTGTCCCTTAAAATCAGTAGCCCACACCTTGATGGGGGATGGAGAGCTAGGATTGGCCAGGCCTGGATCACCTGGCCCTTTCTATAGCCAGGGCAAGGACCAGCCTTACCAGACTGAAAGTACAGAAAGCAGTGGCTCCTTCCATCTTGGAAAACCTTGAGAAAATGTGTACCCAAAAAAAAAAAAAAAGTAGGGAAAACATCAGGAGAACTCTTTGGCACCCTCTTGGAGAGGGGAATTGCAAGGAAAAGAGTTCCTATTTACTGGATATTGATTTTAGGTCATAGGTCACACACAATGCATTGCAGACAATATAATGCATTACATACATTATCTTTTAAATCTGTCACAACATTGATCTGAGATGGACTTTTTTATGTATTGCTGCTGCTGCTAAGTCGCTTCAGTTGTGTCCGTCTCTGTGCGACCCCACAGACGGCAGCCCACTAGACTCCTCTGTCCCTGGGATTCTCCATTTTATGTATTAGTTTTTGCCATTTACTTATTTTTAATTGAAGGATAATTGCTTTACAATATTGTGTTGGTGTCTGCCATACATCAACATGAATCAGCCACAGGTTCCCTTCCTCTTGAACCTTCCTCCCACCTCCCACTCTTTCCCACCCCTCTAGGTTGTCACAGATCCCCAGTTTGAGTTCCCTGAGTCATATAGCAAATTTCCATTGGTTATCTATTTTACATATGGTAGTGTTTATGCTTCCCTGCTACTGTCTCCATTCATCTTGAGGTAGACTTTTATTATCATGTTGCAGATGAAAAACTGATGCCCAAAGATGTTCATCAACTTACCCAAGAGAAAGTAAGAAGCTAGAAGTAAGAGCTGGGGACTGGCTCAGGCCATCCTGTGGGCCTGCATTTCGAGCTCTCTTTCACCTCAAATGCTGCAGAAGATGAGGAAGTGGGTAACTGGGTTTGGACACATATGGAACAGGGTTCCTTAAACACAAATGCTGAGAGCAGGGCTCACGTGCTGAGACTGATGAAGAAGAAACAGAAAAAGAAAAAAAAAGACAAGAGACCTGAAATTGAGGCCCAACTCTGCCTCTGCTACTGATTAGCTGGAGCTGGAAGAATCTTTTCAAAATGCAGTTCCAACTGTGTCATTCTGCTGCTTAAAATGCTTCCCTGTTCTCCAGAGATCACCCAAATCTTTCACTAAGGCCGACAAGCTCTGGCGGGTCTGCCTCCCCCTGGAGCAGCTCTGCACCTCTGCGCCCTCATGACTCTGACAGTTTCTTACAGGTTTGACAGGTTGTTTTTTTTTTTTGTTATTGTTGTTGTAAATGCATCCCCCGTGCTTGTAATATCTCTTCCCTGCCTGCATTCTGAAGCAGCACCAGTTTTTTCCTTCCAGTTGCAGGTTTCACACATCACCTCCTGGATGGAGGCCTCCCTGCTTGCCAATAGGTCACAGTCCTCTGACAAACACCCAGCTTACTGCTTATACTTACTTCTCTTCTTTCTTTCTGGTCACACTGGAAGGAATGTGGGATCCTACTTCCCAGACCAAAGATAGAACCTGTGTCCCCTGCATTAGGAGCACAGAGTTTTAACCGCTGGACCACTAGGTAAATCCCTCTTTATTTTTTAAAATTTATTTTTAATTGAAGTATAGTCGCTTTACAATGTTGGGCTTATTTACTGCTAAATAGCAGAGTGATTCAGTTATATATATATATATATATATTATTTTTTTAATACTTTTCCATTATGCTGTATCATAGCATGTTGGATATAGTTCTCTGTGCCATACAGTAAGGCCTTGCTCCTTATCCAATCCACATATAAAAACCTACAGCTGCTAACCCCAGTCTCCAACTCCATCCCTCTCTCACCTCCCCACCGCTTGGCAACCACAAGTCTGTTCTCTATGTCCGTGATTCTGTTTCTGTTTCATAGATAGGTTCATCTGTGTCATATTTTAGATTCCACATACAAGTGACATCAGGGCATCCCTTGAAGTTGGTAAAGAATCTACCTGCAATGCAGGAGACCCTGGTTTGATTCCTGGGTTGGGAAGATCCACTAGAGAAGGGTTGGCTACCCACTCCAGTATTCTCAGGCTTCCCTTGTGGCTCAGCTGGTAAAGAATCTGCCTGCAATGCGGGAGACCTGGGTTTGATCCCTGCATTGGGAAGATCCCCTGGAGAAGGGAAAGGCTACCCACTCCAGTATTCTGGCCTAGAGAATTCCATGGACTGTATAGTCTATGGGGTTGCAAAGAGTCAGACACGACTGAGCGACTTTCACAAGAGATATCATATGGTATTTGTCTTTCTCTTTCTGACTTACTTCACTTAGCATGATCATCTCTATTTGCTTGCTTACACCTACTCATGAACACTTACATTGAGGGCACCTCTCTCAATGACAATGATCCTCCTCTGGCTGGTCCCTGGGCTGCAAGCTCCATGAAGGGGTGGCTGCCATCACTGCCTCGTTCATCTGTATCCGCAAACCTAGCATGAAGCTTGGTACATGGTGAGAGCCCACTCAGGATTTATTGAAAGGCTCATCGGAAGTCAGAGCACCCACTCCAGGCCTCCTCTTCCAAGTCGTAAATGTCAGATCGTGTAGGTGTCAAATTCCAAGACTTCAAGAGCACCTGGGCAGAGAGGGAGCTCGTGTCAGTGGGTGGAATTCGCTTACATCTCACCGGGTGTTGCAGTTTATTTGAAGCCTGTGAGAGAAAAGGCTAGCTGGGGCCATCTGCCCTGGTAACAGGTGGACTCAGAAGCGAAGTGGAGAAGTTCACTGAGAAAGCAGCCCTGCCTGTAAAAAAAAAAAAAACTCACACTCCTTCCCGAAAGAAAGGCTGTCGCTTGGTTTCTCTCTCTGCCTTGACATATGCTTCAAGCCCTCACTACTAAATTGTGATTGGTATTCAGAGTTTGCTGCCATGTGAGGAGACCTGCTGTGGAAACTGAAAATGGCTTCTGGGAGGGCAATTAGTGGAAGGAAGGGCTTGGTGTCACCTTCAGGCCCGACGCCTTTGCACAGTGTAGCAGTGGTTCAACTCTGGACCCTGGGGGCTCAGAGCGAGGCAGTGGGGTCGGTTCTGTGCAGAGGAATGGGGTCTCCTGAGGCTTTGGCCTTTACAAATAGTCGGGGTCTGCTGGATGTAAACATTTGTCTTGGCTTCCCAGGTGCACAGACTCTGGGGCTAAGTTAAGTTCAAATCCCACCCCCTGCCCCCTCACTAGCTATGCAATCATGGACAAGTTGCTCAACCTCTTTGGGCCTCAGTTTCCTCATCTGTGAAATGGGGGTAATGATAGCATCCCCATTAGTACTGTCTTGAGGATTAAACAAGTTCATTTGTGTACAATCCTCCTGGCCCATAAATGTTTCTAGTATTATGTTTTGAAAATCTTCCCAAAGCTTCATTTGGTGTCAGAACACTGGACTAGTGTTTCTCAAAGAATGGCCTGCATCAGAATCACTGGAGCCAGAGGTGATGTTCAAAATGTTTAACCACAGAAAAGGTGAGGACCTCTACAAGTCAGAACTGAGAGTAGTTATGATCAGAGAGGCCCATCCTATGCCAGGCATCTTGGACCCACTGATCCATGCCGATTTGGGAAAGATCAGGGTAACCGGGATGGCAGGGAACATTCTACTCCATCGATGTGGTCGATGACCCTCCTGCTTTTCCCAGGATGTGGCATTTTCATTGTTGAAACTAGGACATTCCCACAAAAACCTAGGACAGTTGGTCACCTACACTCAGGTCCTTTGGGGGCAATGTCTGTTGACCAACTAGTTTAGAAATATATCAGTGTTTTAACAACCAGTGGGGCCATACCAGTGCATACTGGCGGAATGTCAGCCCTGCCTGGGGCTGTATGAAAATGCAGATTCTGGGCCCAACTGCAGACAGGTTGAATCAGAATTTTCAGAGCCAGGAAATCAGCATTTTCAACATGCCCACCAGGTGAGTCTGATGTTTGTGTGTGTGTTGCTTTATATCTAGGACTAACACAAGTAGGTACTCAGTAAATATTTGTTCGAAGAATGGATACAGCTCTTAGTGTTGTGAGAAGACTCCAAAGTGACTAGGGCTTGGGTTTTCTAGCCAGACTAAACTCAAATCTTTCTTCTTTATCAGTTGGCCAATGTTAGGTGAGTTAATTGAACTCTGAGAGATCCAGTTTCCTCACCCAAAAAAGGAGACAGTAATAGTACTAACTTAACACATATGCGTCTTAACTAAAATATACACAAGGCAGTTAGCCACAGTGCCTGGAAGAGAGTAGATGCTGAACAGAAAGTAGCTATCACTATTGCTCTTGTTATTAATAATTCAATTTTCTTTAATTAAGCATACAATTGCTGAGCTAGATACTAGGCACAGTGCTGGGTAGTGGGGTTTCCAAGATAAATAAGAAATGGAAATTCCCTGGCATTCCAGTGGTTAGGACTCCATGCTTCACTTCCAAGGGCCTGGCCTGGGTTTGATCCATGGCCTGGAAACTAAAATCCCATAAGTCACATGAAAAGGCCAAAAAAAGAAAATAAATGCTTTGTGTCTTAGAAATACAGGTAATGAATGTGCCAGGCGTAGCAGTGATATGGCCTCTCTTATATGCATTGTTGGTGCCCTAAGTGGCAAGCCACCCAGCAAGGAATCAGAAAAAGGATCAGGTGACATTTGAGGATTGAGAATTTCTGGAATTTGAATAATGAGAGACTTAAAGTAAAGATGTAGCCATGGGGAAAGGATATGTCTTTCAGGAAAGGGCCTGCCATTCAGGGTGCCTAGAAGTGACAACTCATGGTGTTGAGACAGGCGAGTGGCATGGTGTTCACAGGAAGGGCCTAGCCAGTCCTGGCCTACAGGCACAATGGCTGTGGGAAAATGAAAACCAGCCTACATGTCTTTGTGAGCATTTGGTCGAATGACTCGGAGTTCACTCATGTCTTAGAATGCACTGCTGCTGCTGCTGCGGCTAAGTCGCCTCAGTCGTGTCCGACTCTGTGCGACCCCGTAGACGGCAGCCCACCAGGCTCCGCCATACCTGGGATTCTCCAGGCAAGAACACTGGAGTGGGTTGCCATTTCCTTCTCCAGTGCATGAAAGTGAAAAGTGAAAGTGAAGTCAACTCTTCGCACCCCATGGACTGCAGCCTACCAGGCTCCTCCGTCCATAGGATTTTCCAGGCAAGAGTACTGGAGTGGGTTGCCATTGCCTTCTCCAGAATGCACTGCAGTGCTTTAAAATGAAGTGATAGGCTTATTACACAGAAAGATCTTCAAGATATCTCTTTGAGCAAAGAAAGCAAGATACAATAAAAGTATGATCCTATTTTTTTGTCTTCAAATGATAAAAAAGACTACTTTCATTCAATTCTAGCCCCACCATTTATCAGCTGGGTAATCTTGTACAAGTTTCCTAACTTTGCTGCGTCTCAGTTTCCCAAACTATAAAATCAGGATATTGAATTGAATTATTGTGAGGATAAAAGAAATAATAACCCACATAAAGTATTGAGCCTAATTCTTAACATGGATGAGGCTCTCAATAAATAATAGCTATTATTATTTTATGTGCGGAGAAAACAGTCTGGGTTTGTATACATCAAAATAGTAATAATAACTCTCTCTAGGTGATTGAATTATAAATGATTTTAGTTTACTTTCTGCCTTCCTGTATATTCTAAATTGCCACAGTGAACATCAATTACTTGCATAAAAACAAGAAAGGAAATGAGCCTTTATGGTGACCCTGTGCAAAGGTAAGTGCATAGTAAATATTTTTAGAATAACTGAGTGGACATTTATATGCCCAGGTCATACAGTTTAGGAGAATTTATTCATATCGAAATATAGTTCTTTACTCTTCAAATACTTCAGCAAGGTGGGGGAAAAATGTAGGACATAGATGCAACAAGATTGGCCAAATGCTGAGGTTCACTGAGCATGGGGAACATGAGTTGTCATGATACAATTATATTTTTGTGTATATTTGAAATTTCTCATAATGAAAATTAGAGAACAAAATACAGTTCTTGGATTTACCAAGGATTATCACACTTTAAGTTTTTTAAAAAAATGATTTTCCCTAAATTCTTTTGGTACTGCTTCATAAATCACTTACTAAGAACTGAAACTTTCAAATTTATAAGCCATTTCTATTAATGATTCAAAGAAAAAGATAAGGCTTTACATTGTTACCAGTTATATTGGTGAGGACTCCTTTAGAAACAAGTTGCAGATAGTCAAATGAAACGTGTAAGAAAAAAAAAATTTATTTTAGCTCATAAATAAGAGTCTTTTGGTTTTTTGAGGGGCCCAGATGATTTCATCATGCTGTCTTTATACATGATAAATGAGATGACTGCCAATGGCCCCAAGCTTGCAATCTGAAAGAAAGAGATCTTTTCCAATGGCTCTGGCAAGAATCCCAAGCAAGCTTCTGATTGGTCAGGTTTGGGTCATGGGGCCACCCTTGGGAGGAGGTTGAAGGCAATGAACTGACTGTGTTTATCATGGAATAGGATGAAGAATGGAACCCAAAGCAAAAATGCCCAAACAGACCAAAAAAAAAAACAAAAAAAAAAAACACACACCCCAAATAGTCATTATTCATGAACAGCCAGGTCCCTTATTCATAAAGTATTAGTTGTTCAGTCATGCCTGACTCTTTGCAACCCCATGGACTGTAGCCTACCAGGCTCCTCTGTCAAGGGGATTCTCCAGGAAAGAATATGAAGTGGGTAGCCATTTCCTTCTCCAGGGGATTTTCCCAACCCAGGGATTGAATCTGGGTCTCCTGCATTGCAGACAGATTCTTTACCATCTGATCCACCAGGGAAACCCTTCATAGAGGAAGGTTCTGTATAAAATTCTTTGACTTCACTGGGAGAATAATGCTACATAAATGCAAGAAATTACAATTTTGCCAACAGTCTAAACTGCCCTCCAGGTTTCAGTCTTCCTGGATTATGAAGAGAAAAGAAGCAGTAGTTGATTATTGAAATATCGCCCAGTGATAAGACATTAAATTTGTGTGTCATACAGTAAATCTAGCTGTGACTTCTTCTTCTGCCACTTATAACTTTCAGGCCCCAGTTAACTTTTTGGTAAAATTGGAGAACTGGCTTTGATGACTTATAGCATCTCTTTCTGCTCAAAGATGCTATGATCCTGGACACCTCTACATCTAAACAAATTATGCCAGAATTTCAAAGTAACTTTCATTTGCACGGGCCCATAGTTTCCAAAATACTGATCTTCAATGAAGAGTTTTATAGAATGAGTTCTTAGGAAACAAAGAACATTGTTTATCTTTTTAAGTATTTTATTTTTCTATTTTGGCTTTTTTTTTTTTCCCCTTCTGAGTTATACAAGTATATGTTAAGTGGGCCATTTTGTTTGCTTGTTTTGACTGCACTGTACGCCACGTGGGATCTCAGTTCCCTGACCAGCGATCGAACCCGTGTATCCCGCAGTGGAAGCACAGAGTCTTAACCACTGGACCTCCAGGGAAGTCCTGAACATTGTATATTGATTACCCACTGTGCCAAACCCCTTCCATAGATTACTTCATTCAGCTTTCACGATAGGTCTTAGAAGTAGGAAAAATAATGACCTCCCAATGCTGTCCATTTCCTGCTCCCTGGAACCTGTGTATATGTTAGGTTACACAGCGAAGAGGTATTCAGGTTGCAAGTGGAATTAAGATTGCTAATCAGCTGATCTTGAGAATTTATCTTGAGTTATCCCACAGTAATCACAAAGGCCTTTATACGTCAAAGAGTGAGATGGAAGAGTCAGAATCAGAGGAGAAGATGTGATAACAGAAGCAGAGATTGGAGTGACACAATCGCTGGACTGAAAGACATAAAAGGGTCATAAACCAAGGAATGCAGGTGGCCTGTAGACAAGAAATGGAGTCTTTCCGCAAACCCCCAGAGGGAGCAAAGCCCTGCAGACACCCAGATTTTAGCCCAGTGAGACTGATTTTGGACTTCCGACCTCTACCACTGTAAGGTAATACCATTTGTGTTGTTTTAAACCACTCACTTGTGGTAATCTGTTGTAGCAGCCCTGGGAAATGAATACAAGTAAGTGCAATAAACCTAATAAACTGAGGAGGACACAGTCATAGAATATTTCAGTGACTTGCCCAAGGTTACCCAGCCACTAAATGGCAGAGTCAGAATTTGAGCTTGAGTGTATTTGGCTTTGAAGGCCATGCTCTTAACCACCACGTGATAACCTCGGACTGCTGTGTATAAGATGCAACTTTGGGCTGCACAGGCTACAAAGAAGCACAAGAACCTAGTGCTTAACATTGGAGAATTTATGAACCTGCAAAGGGTCAAACAACCCAACAGAATTAATAATTACCTTTCATTGGAACAACTGAACACCAGGTACTTTACCTATGTACTGTTGGCACTGTTATCCCTACTGTGAAAAGAAAGGATATTACCATCTCTTATGGGCTAAATTGTGTCCCACCTTCCCTGCCCCCACTCCCCAAATTCACAAGGTGAGGTCCCAAACCCCAGTACCTTGGAATGTGTCAGCATTTGGACAGGGACCTTGAAAGAGGTGAGTAAGGTAAAATGAGGTCATTTGGGTGGGCCCTAATGCAAAATGACTTGATGTCCTTAGAAGAAGAGGGAATTAGCACACAGACGCCCATGCAGAGGGAAGACCATAGCCCTGCAGAGAGAAAGTAGCTGCCTGCAAGCCAAGGAGAGAGGCCTCAGAAGAAACCAACCCTGCTGGGCAGGTTGATCTTGGACTTCCAACCTCCAGGACTCAGAGAAATGAAAATGCTGGGTTTTTTTTTTTTTTTTCAGCCACCAGCCCTAGCAAATTAACACACCACTCATAAGTACATGGATCTCCTCTTACCCAAACTGCATACCTCATAACTAGAAGACTTGTTTACTCCAGATTTGAGGGCCTAGTTCTAAATCAGGACAGAGGAACCCAGGAATGACTTCTCTCCTCTAGCCAATCCACTTCCAGCTACTTGAACAAGACCTGAGTCTCAACACTCCAGGAGGGCAATGTGACCTCCCCGCTCCCTGTCACCTCAGCTTCGCTTTACCCTCTGCCTCTTACAGGCTCCCTGGGTTCATTCACTCTCTTTAGTCCCTTCCTTCCACTGAAAGTCTGGTCTTTTCTTTCACTGAATCTCTAGTGTGGCTTCTCTGTCTAGTTCTGATGAATGGAGAGTGAATCTTAAAGGCAATGTGGGCAGGGGATAAGAATTCTTTACAGTAGTCTGGCCTTAGAGTGAGTTATCTTAAAAGGAAGCAGATTTTTCACATCACATGCGTGCTGAATCACTTCAGTCATGTCTGACTGTGACCCTGTAGGCCATACCCGGCCAGGCTCCTCTGTCCATGGGTTTCCCCAGGCAAGAATACTGGAGTGGTTTGCCATGCCCGCCTCCAGGGGATCTTCCTACCCAGGGAAGGAACCCGTGTCTCTTATGTCTCCTGCATTGGCTGGTGGATTCTTTACTACTAGCACCACCTGGGAAGCCCTTTCACATCACATCCATTAGTAAATCCCTTATACCTCCCCCTGCCAGGGGTCCTGTTCTATTATTTGAATGCATCAACTGGATGCCTTAAGTTAGGAAAGGCTAGGTTGTGCCGCAGTAACCAACACCCAACCCAGCCTCACCGGTTTAACACAACCAAGTTTATTTCTTACTCATGTCACATGTACACTGTTTATCATAGTCACTGGGGAATTCAAGCTGATGGAGGCTCTATCTATTTCCTTGATGGCTCAGGCAGAGAAAGAGGATGTGGAGAATCATCCTGGCACATACAAACCTTTACTTGGACATAACACACAGTACTTCCCCTCACATATCATTGGACGAAGTAAGCCAAATATTTACTCCCTGTGTCAAAGGAGGTAGAGGAATGTGATGTTATCATGTGCCCAGAGAGAGAGAGAGAATACAAACAATTGCAAACAGCCTTGATTACCACCTTGAGTTATCAGGGGGTCCACACGGGCGTACTTTTGACTGCATGTAACAACATACCTGCCAGAAGTGGCTAAAACCAGGGGGAGATTTATTTATTTATTTATTTGGATTTTGGAGCAGACAAAGGTTTATTGCGAGGCGACTAGAGACAAGGTGGCTTATGCCCTGAAAAACCCTGAGCTCCCTGAAGGGTTTTGGCAAAGCATTTTTAACGGGCAGTTTCGGAGGGTGGGGGTGG
This sequence comes from Cervus elaphus, assembly GCF_910594005.1. NCBI lineage: Eukaryota > Metazoa > Chordata > Mammalia > Artiodactyla > Cervidae > Cervus > Cervus elaphus. The sequence continues at coordinate 33,485,422 of NC_057838.1, read as the reverse complement.
TCCGCAGGGTGCAGAATCAGTTGTACACAGTTCTCAGACTGGCTGATGGTGAGGCAGCAGGGTGGTATCACAGGGGTTAATAGTATCAGTCCCTAAACTCCAGGAGACCTGGGGCTCTATGCTCAGGTCAGCAAGTAGTTTTTCCATTGGTGGGGAGAGTGGCTCACATCTGCAAAACAACTCAGGAAATTTGCATCAAATAATACTATCTAGGAACTTCAGAGAGGAGCTAAAGCAGAGGATATGGAGGAAAAGTTGTCGTGAGGAAGACCCCACAGGGTCCTGCTTGATTACAATTCCAAAGCGAGAGATTTGTTATCTTATATGGCAAAGGGCCCATGTACCAGAGAGTCGCTGGCTTGATTCATCCACTGCCCAGCGCCATCACCCAGCACCCAAATTCCTTCTGGTTTCCGCCCTGTCATTCTCAGCTTGCTGTCCTAACCTCATAGGCTGGCTCTCTTCACGGTCCAAAGACGGCTGCCTTCTCTCAGCTACTGCCTGCACACAGATGACACAGAGAGATAGGACCGCCAGGGCTGGCTTAAATGAAACAAGATTTATTTCCTAGGGCTGCCTGGGGAAGCCAGTACTCCTACTCCCCAAAATAAAGGACATGGCCATTCAAAAAAGAATGGATCCAGCTGGGATCCTGTTTGTAAGACAAAAGGGGTATGGAATTACCCCTGGATAGAAAACTAACAGTGGCAGGCTCCAGGAAGCGAGAGGTGAGAGGGCAAACCCTTCTGTGTCTGATCTCACTGAATCTTCCCACTAAATTTATATCTCAGATTTTCTTGCCCCATCTCACAGATAAGAAATGCAGCATTAGAGACACATGGGTTTATCCGACTCCAAAGTCCTACTTATTCCCCTTGGCCTGGCCATTTATCCACCAAGTACGATTACAGAGCAGAAAGTCAAATTAATTTTTTTAAGTCCTTTGAGGAAAGCAGAGGAGGATGAAGTGAATCTCTGCTTTCAGTTAATCAAAGATGAGCCCTGGTACAAAGAGGATATCCATGATCAAACTGGCTACTGGTGAACTCTCTTACTAAAGACGTCAACCCACAATCCCTTTTTAACCAGGGACAGTGCTTACTTCGTGGCAAGGAAAAAAGAGCAGGTGTGTTAATCTGCAACTTTATCCAGGGCTAAATTTAGAAGAGGAATGTGGCCAAGTTATCTTTGAAGCAACTCTCCATTATTCCAGGGTTAAGGCAAAATGTTTTATGTCTCTCTCCTCAGCAAAATTTGTATTAGCTTCCTGGCCATTAAAAAAAAAAAAATGACATCAATTTAAAATTCAGCTCTGCCCTCAGCCTTAGCTGTGGCTAAGTGGTGAATGTTCTAAGGGCCCAAACTTAAGAATCCAGTTGGATGGGTGGAGAAGCAGGGCAGGCAGCTCTTAGCACGGAGAGACCAGGCCAGGGACCCCACAGCCCACGCTGAATTGCTTGCTGCCCAACTTCAGCCTGGACACTTGACTTAACACTTCTGGCCAGATCATAAAGAAGTCCAGGTTCTAGTCCTGCCCATAGATGATAGATAGCACTACCCTTCACGGGGGCTTCCCTGGTAGCTCAGTCAGTAAAGAATCTTCCTGCAATGTGGGAGACCCGGGTTTGATCCCTGGGTTGGGAAGATCCCCTGGAGAAGGGAATGGCAACCCACCCCAGTATTCTTGCTTGTTAAATCCCATGGACAAAGGAGCCTGGCAGGCTACCGTCCGTGGGCTCACAAAGAGTCAGATACAACTGAGTGAATAAACCACCACCACCACCCTTTAGGGACATCCTCCTAAGCCCCAGGCACTGAGGTAAGCACACAGCTTGTATCAACACACATAATTCCTACTCCAAACCCTCTGAGGTGGGTGGCTTCCCCAGGGATGAGTAAACAGAAGCTCAAGGAAGCTTAGTTCCAAAGTCACAAAGAAGTGGCCAAGCTGGACTTCTCTCTCAGGTATGGGTTGCAGCTTTAATGCTCTGAACAGCTGTACCCTACTTCTTCTGCTCATTGAAGAGCTGGATTTTATTTTAAAATCCCCTTGAAAAGTTGACCAGATAGATATGGATATGACTATCTCATATTGGTTTGGAGAAGTTACACAAAACTTGCCCCAAGTTGCACAGTTACTTGAATGGTAGAGCCAGAATTTGAATCCAGGGCCAAATGGCCCCACACCCAGGGGTCTTTCCATCCATGAATCACCTCCCTTGGTATATGAGCTGCCGATTCCAGCTTCGCCCACTTCTGAGTGACCTTCCACCTCTTCTTTCTAAAAGAGCATTGCCATATTTTCAAAATCATGAGAAAAAGGATTCTGCTTGACATCACAAGTTGCTTTTGAGATATATATGCGTATAGATTTCCCCCTCTTGGAAATAGCTGCAAGTTTTCTAAAGGAGTCTTCTGCTGGTAAAAATGCCCCGTCCATTTTCCTAAGGTCCCTTCAGTTTGGCATATTTAAAGAAAGAAAGACTTGAACTTGTCGCTCAGCTCTCACTTTGCATGAATCATAACAGAACTGTTTGTGGGGAAACAGCCTAGTTCTAGGAACTGGTAATAGAAGCTGGGGTTTGTCACCTTCACGGGTGCATCTCCAATCCCACTTGGGTGCTTGTCTGGGGCCCATATGATGCTGCACCCTTGACCCAAGGGGAACTGAGCAATTGGGCAATGGCCACTTCAGCTGATGAATGCCCAAGTCATACACACACAGCTGCCTCCGTGGCCAGACCCTGAGCAGAGGACAAAGAGGAAAGAATCTTCAGAGGGATGGCCCATACCTCCCTTCAAAACATTGTTTCTAAATCATGAGTCATATTGTAACGATAGTAACAACAATAGCAGGGAACCCGCATTGAACACTTAGCTATGATTATTCTCACTAGTGTTATTGCTTCATTAATTGACTGAACAATCAAAATACCTTGTAAGTTGCAATTATTCTTACAACAAAGTGCAGCACTTAAGAGTTCAGGCTGTGAGGGCAAAGAGATGGAGGTCTGATGACACTGTCACCTCTTGCTGGTCGGGTGAGTCTGAAGGTTACTTCAAATTTCTAGGCCTCAGTTTTCCTCATCTGTAAAATGAAGAGGATATTAGCATTCCCTGGAGAGGCTGGGGGGATTAAATAGAATCATTTATGAAAGTAATTTACAACATGCTTGTTGGTTCAGAATGAGGATTCAGAGATTTGGAAGGTGGTAATGAACTATTAGAAGTGAAATGCTGGGAAATTGTCATTTCTCTTCCTTCAGAAAGAGCTGGCCTTCTAGGGCCAGCTGTTCTCTGCCTGAACTCTGTAAGCCCCTAAAAGGAGCTGAGCTTCCCATGAGTGATGATGATACAGAAAGAAAAACAAAGAGTGAAGAATGAAGTGATCTCTAGAAACAAACTACGATTTCTTGACCACAGGTCAGAAAAGCTGCTCAGGTGTCTCGCTCGTGAGATTTTAGCAGGTGGCAGGATGGTGGAGTGCACAAGGAAAAAGTCCATTTTTTCCGCTTTTTTTCTTTTTTATTGAAGTAATATCATGTTAATTACTGTTGTACAACAAAATGACTCAGTTACACATTATATATTAATACATTTGTTTTCATATTCTTTTCCATTATGATTTATCACAGGATATGGAATATAGCTCCAACTTTCATTTCTGCCTGGGATTTAGTCCTGAATGTATTTTCTCGCAAACACAAATCCCTTGTGTTTGAGGGGAGAAGATGGTATTCATTTTTGCTGTGGGGTAGGCTTTGAAATAGAGTGAGCAATTGCTGCAAAATGAATATTCAGTTGGGGAATGTCAGTGGTGTGGTTTTCTTAAGAGTTGAGTTTGTCTGTGGATCCGATTATTTTTCAGGACAAACCCAGGGACCCTGCTCTGAGTTTCAAGGTTCCCTCTCCTTCCCCCTAATATCTACTTGAGCACTAACCATGTACAAGGGCTAGGCTACATACCACAGGATATGGAATCATGGACTTGATGGAGTGTTTGCTCTCAGGAGTGTCCGATCTAGTTGGAGAGATAGACATTGAGCCGATTCCTTTACCACCAAAATTGTCATTGCAATAGATCCCAGGAAGGAAAAGGCTGGAGGCGGTAAGGATGAGAGTAAGGAAGAGGGCCACTGCACCTGGTCTGGGAATTCAGGGAAAGCCTCTCCCAGGAAGTGATGTTTGAACTGAGAAATGGAGGGTGAGCAGAAATCAGTCAAGCAAAGAGCGTCTGGTGGGGATGTGGGAGGGGAAGCTTAGCGTTTTCAAGAAACGAGGAAATGACCAGCGTGGCCGGAGTCCAGCATGCAGGGGGAAGAGTGACGTGACCTGGAGCTGGTGGGGGGGAGGGTGGGGCAGAGAGGAGACAAGGCTGGCCTACTTTCCTCTCACTTTGCATGGCTCCTTTTAGCTCTGACATGTACAGTTCCCACAGGGGAGCTGTCATGGGGCTGCAGGGCTGCAGGCCAGTGTGCGCCTCTGGGTCTGGCTCAGGCCTCCTCCCTGTGGCTGTCTGGCCCTGCTGCCCTCCCTCGCCTGTGGTAGGTTTGCCTGCCTTTTTCCTGGGAGCTCAGTGGCCCCCTGAGCACTGAGACCAGAGCGGTCCTCACTCAGAGATTTTGGGAGCCCTGGTTCAGTGTTACCCGGTTGATCTGGCTTCCTCTTGCCTGTGATCTGATGTCCCAGTAAAGAACCAAGTCCCCACTTCCTAGCCCAGCCCCCAGTACTGGTCCCTTCAGAACAGTGAGAATGGTTGCCTTTCACATGGCTGGTTCAGAGCTGGTTCGCTGGACCAGGGCTGAACTGTGGTTTCTCTGGGTCAAGTTCTCTGGGTACAAAGGGGAGTAGACCTAGACAGGGTCCTGCTTTGGAGCAGCTTGCAGGCCACCAGGCAGTATGCTCAGCCTCTTCCCTCTGATCCTATCTCATCCCCAGAAGAACCCCGTGCAGTAGGGACTGCCATTGCTGCCCATTTTAGAGATGAGGAGACTGAGTCAAAGAGGGGCTAAGCAGCTGGCCCACAGTGACACTTGTCAGTGGTGACAAGGCTGGGATTTAAACCTGACCCCAAGGCCCAGGTTCTTAACCCGCATCTTCCACTCCTCTTTCTCTCTGACTTTTTGGAAGTGTCCTTAGACTGCGATTCTTTTACAGCTGGGGCCCTGTCTTACGGATGTCTTGTGGGTACTCCACACTCCATGCTTTCCTGTGGCTGCAACTTACCTTCCTGTTTTCACAGGCAGGGCTTCTGTCTGTCCCTGCCATCTGCTGGCCCGGTCCCCTCCACTGGCCTGCTGCTGACACTTTTTGACTCCCAACTGGGTGACGGGACAGAGTAGGCACTGTAGTAACCCAAAGAATGACCCGAAGGCCTGAAGTTCTCCTAAGAGTTGTGACTTCAAGGAAGTGTTTCTCAAAGGGGATGGCATCATCCTTAGAGGGTGTTTCCTGGTGACAGAGCTTTTCGTTTTCACAAGGATTGCAGTGCTCTGGGGATGGAGATGAGGAAGTCTCACATCCTCCTGGCTTTGGGGACCAGTATGAGACAGAACTGTGGGGCAAAGAGCTGTCTTGTGTCCCCTCAAGATTTGAAACATCCCCTCCCCACAATGATATAGATTAAGAACTTATTTTTTTTTTATTATTTGAGCACAGATCTTAAGTTTTTCTTTCTTTTTTTTCATATAAACACAAACACCAGCATGGTTTCAGTAGGCACCATGCCTCCTAGGAATGCTGCTGCTGCTGCTGCTAAGTCGCTTCAGTCGTGTCCGACTCTGTGCAACCCCATAGACGGCAGCCCACCAGGCTCCTCTGTCCCTGGGACTCTCCAGGCAAGAACACTGGAGTGGGTTGCCATTTCCTACTCCAGCGCATGCGCATGCACGCATGCTAAGTCACTTCAGTTGTGTCCAACTCTGTGCGACCCTATGGACAGCAGCCATCAGGCTCCCCTGTCCGCAGGATTCTCTAGGCAAGAACACTGGAGTGGGGGTTGCCATTTCCTTCTCCACCTAGGAATGCTACTTCTGTATAAATGGAAGGAAGGCTCTAGTACTTTACCAAGAGTTGTTCGCCATTTTGAAAATGACATCATGAATGGCAGTATCACATTCGGAATCTGAATCACTAGGGCCACATGGTTACATCAGTTTTCATTTATAGCTATTTCATTCATGGAGAGTCTGTGTATGCCTCACTAGCCCTTATTTGGAAATAGCAAATATAAAGCAAAAGGGTCAACAACATTCAGTCAAATATGGTCTAATTCCTCTGAAATCCAGATGTAATCCTTAAAAATAGGTGCAAACATTGACTACTCACCTATTCTTGAATCATCTGAGCATTTTCATGTTACAAAATACTTATTATACTGTAAACTATATTTTTTGTATCTCACTTACGTGACAAAACAGTACATTGATTTTTAGAAATTGTTTGTAGATAGATTATACCAGCTGTGAATTGCAATTCAGGATAGTAAGGACAACGTTACAAAAACACTGTTTTAAGAAAAAGGGCTTATGATGGAATTTTGAACTATAGTTTTAAGAAAATGAGATCTATTTCCTAATTTTGGCACCAGAATTTATAGAGAAAATAAATAATTGTCCCATCCAAGCCTCCTTGGTAATCAAGGATTTACTTTATTGGATATTTTTTCTCCAAAGGCTTTCCTATTCTTCTCTTGGAAGTATTTTCAGAAACAAGGCAGGATTTTATTTTGCACTCTGCCCACACCCCACCCCCCACCCCACTTTGAGAAGTTTCTAGGGTTTTGCTTATCGAGGAAGATTTTGGTATTTAAAAAGAGCCAACGGATTTTCAGACCAAATTGTCATGGCCAAGCTGGGTGATCAAGCTAGGGGATGATATTCTTGGTCATGGGCTGGAAGATTTGGGGGCAGAGATTGTGTTTGATCTGTCTTTGCCTCTTCACCCCAGCACTTAGTGCACAACAATAGTATATGGTCAGTATTAAGATGAACCGAATTTGGCAAACATGTGACATGAACTAGATCAATTCACGTTATCATAGTGTATTTAATATAGCAGTGTGTACTGGACCAGAAAATGGAACTTCCTCCTCTGGATGTTAGTGAACACATTTAAAAGAAGCTATGCCACCACCCACTCCAATAAGAAGGCACTGGGGGTAGTGACCAGCGGATCAGCCTGAGTTGATGCATTTCAGTTAGAAATTGGTCCTTCTGCATTCTATCCATTCCCTTGGGAATCCTACTTTCAGAGGAGTAAGGGCAGATTTTGAAAGTTCTTATCTCCTTACAGTAAACACTGATAACAATTTAATGAGTCTCCTTCCGGACACAAAATACAGACATATGGCTTCCCTAGTCCCTCAGTGGTAAAGAATCCATCTGCCAATGCAGGAGAGGCAAGTTTGATTCCTGGGTTGGGAAGATCCCCTGGGGAAGGAAATGACAACCCACTCCAGTATTCTTGCCTGGGAAACCCCATGGACCGAGGAGCCTGGCAGGCTATAGTCCATGGGGTCTCAAAGAGTCAGACAGGTGAGCAACTAAACAACAACAACTCCACATCCTCCAGGCACATTCGGGTGTTCAGCCAACCAGAGAGCAAGTCTAATGGTATATGAGGAGTCCACAGATATGGAGCCGACTGTCTCCTCTTATAGAAGGGACGCGAGAATCCATGGACCTCGGTGTCTGGGTCCTGGAATCAATACCCTGGAATCAATATCCCACGGATACCAAGGGACAACCATGTTTCCATGGAAGATGTGTGTGTGTGAGGGAGGTTGGCTCAGGGAAAGGGAAAGTTTCATGTATTTCTTCAGCTTGAAAAATGAGATGATATCACAATACTGTTTTAAAATGCACTCTGCTTTCTGTATCACAGTCCACTTAGAACTGTTATTGAGCCCAAGCTTGTTCCACTCACCCCACGACAGGCCAGTAAATTGGGAGACGATGTTTGAACAAGGAATAACGATTGTAATCGGAAAGCTAGCAGACCCAGAAGATGGCAGAATAGGGTCCCCAAAAAAATCCCCTCTCGGCCCTAAATCGGGGCTCCTTTTATACACGGAAGAGGGAAGGGCGGGGCCCGCTGTGGCACTGACCAATGACTGAGCGGGGCCGCTAACGGTCGTTGGTTGGCAGTTGCTCTCGCTAACGGTTGCTTGCTTGGGGGAGGGGCCCACGGTGGCCTGATCAGTAGCTGAGCGAGGATCGTATAGCTCAAGCCTGCCCTCACAATGTTACAGAACCCTGTTGCAGGCAAAAGTTTTCGCTAGCCTGGCTCTGAAGGAAATTCCAATGAAGGAATGCCAGAGATGTTCTGAAGAAAGGAAGACAAGAGAACGATTTTAGTGGAAAATATGACTTCAGCTACTGGCTCAAATGGTAAAGAATCCGCCTGCAATGCAGGAGACACCGGTTCTATCCCTGAGCCAGGAAGATTCCCCTGGAGAAAGGAATGGTAACCCATTCCAGTATTCTTGCCTGGAGAACTCCATGGACAGGGGAGCCTGGCGGGCTACAGTCCATGGGGTCGCAAAGAGTTGGACATGACTGAGCGACTAACACTTTCTTTCATGCCTTCCAGTACATGAGTTCTTACGAATGCCGTCTTCCCCTCCTCTTTTGAAACACATTGAAACTTTGAAGTTGCTAGCTTTGAGTCCAAGTTACAGTGGAGAACAAAAACTTATATTCTAGTGTGAACAAATAAGGGAACACCATCCCCTAATTTACAATCAGGGTCAGCATTCTGAAGGATAAAACAGTGTGATGGTCTAGACACTATAAGAAGAGACCGCTTTAGATAGAGTAATCAGGAAAGGCTTCTTGGAGGCGGTGATCCCTAAAAGGAGATGAGAGATCATGCAATGGCCTGAGGGCAAAGAGAACTTTGGTGTGCTTGAGGAACCACGGGAAGTGTGAGAGACTAGTGACCAACCAAAAAAGTCCTGGGAGGCAGGAGCCTGACCTTGAAAGGTCTTGAACTTCCTGATAAGGGCTTGGATTTTATTCTAAAGGGCGTGACCTGCTCCGCTGTGGTTTTACATGATCTCTTTGGAGAATGAATGATCTCTTTGGAGAAGGACAATGGTCAAAGCATGGGGACCAGTTAGGAGCCGCTGTAGTTGTTTGGGCAAGAGAGGATGACAGCTTGGTGGAGGGAGATGTTGTGAACACAGAGAGAAGTAAATGGATTCAAGATCTCCTAAGGTGGAACCATCAGGGTTTGCTTATGAGGTGATGTAGTGTGTGTGTGTGCTCTTTTGCACACTGGCTAGGATTTGGACCTGGGCAACTTTGGGCATGGCAGTACTATTTCTAGAAATAGGGAAGATGAGAGAAGAGCAAGTTTGGGACACAGAGGGGTCAAGGAAGTGAGAGTTCCTTTTTGGTCAAATTTCATTTCGAAATGCATTTTTGACACCCACTTGAGATGCCAAGTAGGCAGTTGGATAAACACATTAAGAGATTTAGGGGTGGTGGGTCTGTCTGGAGAGATAAAACATTTAGATATTATTTAAAGCCAAGGGAGCTGACATTGGAAGGTGGCTGTATTTTCCACTTTCTAAACGTCTTTATCACAAAGTTTCTGAGTAATAAGAAAAAGAAATTAAATCGAGGGGAAGAGAGAAAACAATTCCAATTTCATCTATAGCCTATGTCTCGCCGCAGAACAACTGTTCGGCTAATGCAAATGCCTCTGGGGATGGCACACTCTTATGACACATGGGACATGCACACCACCTGCTGGTCATTTCTGGGCTTTCTCCAACACACCCTTCAGGCCAGGATAAGTCTTAGTTTCTAGTGTAAGCTGGCATGAGAGTACGAAAGAAATCCAGGTCAAGGTTGCTGCCCTCCATAGCTAAGCAGGAGACCACAGATGCCACGGGTGTGGTGGCATAGTGGGTTTGGAGCAGAGAGAGCTGGTTTGGGATGTCGCCTTTGCTTAAGCAGATGGCAAGGCTCTTGCCCCTAGAGTCTAGAGTAACACGTCCAACAAAACTTTCTGTGTTGTTGGGAATGTTTTGTCTCTTCTGTTCAGGGTGGCGCCACTAGCCACCCCTGACAGTTTGAGCCCTTGAAATGTGGCTGGTGGAACTGAGAATCTGACTTTTACAATTCTAATTACTTTATTGTTTTCAAACTTTATAAACTTTTTATTTTGTGTTGTGTGTTAGTTGTTCAGTCATGTCCAACTCTTTGAGAGCCCATGGACTGTAGTCTGTCAGGCTTCGATGCTCATGGGATTCTCCAGGCAAGAATACTGGAGTGGATTGCCATTCCCTTCTCCAGAGGATCCTCCTGACCCAGGGATCAAACTCTGGTCTTCTACATTGTAGGCAGATTCTTCACCAATTTTGTATTGGGGCATAGCTAATTAACAACGTTGTGGTCATTTCAGGTGAACAGCGAAGGGACTCAGCCATCCATAAACATGTATCCATTCTCCCCCAAACCCTCTTCCCATACAGGCTGGCACATAACACTGAGCAGAGTTCCATGTGCTACGCAATAGGTTCTTGTTGGTTATCCATTTTAAAAACACCAGTGTGTACATGACCTTCCCAGACTCCCCAACTATTCCTTACCCCCAGTAATTGTAAGTTCGTTTTATGTCTGTGAGTCTCTTTCTGTTTTGTTAGTAAGTTCATTTGTATCATTTTTTTAAGATTCCACATTTAAGGAATATCATACTATAGTTCTTATACGTTTAAATATACACCTGTAGTTAGTGACTGCTGTATTGAATAACAGAGTTCTTTGTTTGGATTTTTTTGGCTATACCACAAGGCATGTGAAATATTAGTTCCCTGACCAGGAATCAAACTGATGTGTCCCCTGCATTGGACACAGAGTGTTAACCACCTGACCGCCAAAGAAGTCCCTTGAATAACACAATTTTAAAGGCTTAATTTCTTCACCTGTGCAAGGGAGATGATAACACATATCTATGGGATCTTATGCAAGTTAAAGGAAATAATTTGAGAGAACTTCTAGCAAGATGCATGGCTTATAACAGGCAGTTAAAATGTGTGTTTGGATATACACCCACTGGAATCTGAGGAACATTCCACCTGCACACCCATTGCTAAATTTTTCATTAATCTCCTGCTGTGAATTCAAAAGGAAAAACAGGGAATATTCATTAGCACCACAGGTCTGTCTCTCTTAAAAAAATCTGGTTGGAATGAATCAGTCAATGTGGTGTTTTGTATTTTTTTCACCCTCTCTCTGAGATGGGAGACTATATCAGCTTATGGTAAGAGAGTCATCCCAGTCAATGAATAATCAGAGGCAAAGCCAAGCAGATGATAAATCTTGGCCTCCATCCTGTGAAGCCACCCACTAAGCAACGTTGAATAAATCTGTTCAGGCTTAGCATATTTTTCAGGGTAATTGGTTGCAGTTTTCTCAGAGTCTTCAATTGGTTAACCTTAAGTTGGACTTATGCCAAGCTAATGAAACAGAGAATGAAGTAAGTTCTGATTTTGGTTTTAAGTTTCAGGGAGGGGACTATAGCATTAGACTTGACAGTGCTGAGAGCAAAAAGAAATGTTTATTCAGGCTTCTTTACCCTGAATGCAAGCAACATCTGGGTTTCTGTTATTTTCCCAGATGGTTCCCTTCTCCTTGGAGAGGGCTACAGGTGACTTAGAGAGAACTTCACGGAATACCATGTAATTAAACTAATTATGGCTCTTGTCGAGGCGGGATGTTCACATTTTAAATCATGGGGTGAGGAAGCTGTGAGGATAAACAAGTGACACTTTCTAGAAATGGTTAACTGTGTGGGCTTAGAGTCAGGAGATCTGGGTTCAAGTGCTAGCTTCTCCCCTTGGCCACTGGGTGACCTGGAGTAACTCATTAAGGTTTCAGAGCCTCTGTCTTCTTGTCAGTAAAATGGGCATAATGCTACCTGCCTCAACAGACAAGGAGAAATAAGATGTTGCCTGTGAAGCATCAGCACAGTGCCTGGTGTGTGGTAGAGACTAAAATCATGCTGGGTGGTTTTAGGCTACCTCTTCTTTAGGGTGATACAGTGATGCTTCTGAGAAAAAACTCACAGTGTAAACTTTCTGTGTCTCCACAATTGTTATGGGCTGTTATGTTTGTTATGGATTGCATCATTTCCCCCCCAAATTTGTATGCTGAATCCCTAACCCCCAGCAATTCAGAATGTGACTCTATTTGGAGACAGGGTCTTTAAAGAGGTGATAAAGGTAAAATGAGGTCATTAGGGTGGGCCTTCATCCAATAAGACTGGTGTACTGTTAAGATGAAGAAATTTGGACACACACATGCACCAAGGAAAGACCACGTGAAGACAGAGGGAGGAGACAGCCATCAGTAAATCAAGAAGAGATGTTTTAGAAGAAACCAACCCTGCTGACAGACTTGTAGCTTTTACAACTGTGAGAAAATATATTTCTATAGTTTAAGCCACCCTGTTTGTGGTAGTTAGTTACAACAGCCTTGGCAAACCAGTGTATGCACTCTGCCTGGTCCTCAGGCATTCACTATTTTCAGCAAATATTTTTTAGGCCTACTGTGTTCTAGGCTCTGAATATACAAAGCTGAACAACACAGCTTCTATGCTCACAAAACATATCTTCATTCCTTAATCAGACCTGCATTAAGGAGTTAATGCAGGTGAGGGAGAACAGTTATGAGATAAGGTTGAGGGGACAGGAGGTATGCACCCAGTTCATCAACTACAAGTTTTTATGTGTGTTGACAGGAAGTGTGCACCCAGCTCATCAACTGCAAGTTTTTATGTGGGCTTTGTTTATAAAAAGCCAGCACTGGAACTCAGTCCAGCTAAGTTCCACCACTGCTGTCCTCACAGATATCACTGTGATTCTTGTTGAGGGTTGGCTGTGCTGGGATGCACCACTCAGATCCTCCTTCTGCCCCAGGAGATGGGAATGATGCTGAAAGACAGCCATCTGTTGTCATTCAGCTTTGGGGATCATATTAACTGAAGAAAACTGCCTTGCCTGGTCATACTTTTTCCAAGGTCATGGGGAGGCAATACACATTCAGTGACTAGGAAATGTGAGGGTTTAAAGCTGACCCTCTTGATGCAAATCAAGACAATTCTGGAGGGCCAGCACAACTTCAGAGCTGCCCATGAGATTAACTGAGACCTCTAAGCCCACCTCGTGGGTCAGCTTTTCCCTCCGTCCAACCCTGCTTCTGTCTCTTCCCTTTCACAAGTCTGGTCTCCAAGACCTAATAGTCATGCTGCTACCAGTCTTCATCCCAGAATCTCCCTCTTGGGAATCCCATCTGTGATAGTGTTCCTAATGAAAATCAAGAATAGATGACCAGCAAATGCAAATCTTCAAGGCTTCTTTCTTTATGGTCCAGCTCTCACAACTGTACACGACTATTGGAAAGACATACGGACTTTTGCCAGCAAAGTGATGTCGTTACTTTTTAACACACTGTCTAGGTTTGTCATAGCTTGCCTGCAAAGAAAAAGGGGAAAAATATTATATTTATTTATATTTTTGGCCTTATGGCATATGGGATCTTAGTTTCTCTACCAGGGATTGACGCTATGCCCCCTGCAGTGGTTGCGAGGATTCTTAACCACTGGACCACCAGGGGAGTCCCCAGGATTTGTATTTAGAGGAGATCATGGCTCCTCCAGAAGTACTTGCAGTACTCCCAGTTCCTTCCCAGGGGTCCTTTATGTGTTGGCCACCTCATGCCTTTGCACCTTGGATCTAGCTGCTTGGACTGGCTGTCAGACTCAAAGGCAGTCTTTTGTAGATGGGCCAGCAGTCAATGAGATGGCACTTTGCAAGCACGGGGTCTAACAGATGACTCTCATCTACCTCTCCAGACTGTTCCACACCATGGTCTCTACCTTCACTTTCTGGGGAGGCTGACTTCCTGCCTGTTCTCCTTAGCTAAGATATCTCACATGCCATGGTCTCTGTCTAGAGCATGAGGCATTCCCTCCTCCATATGCCTTCATAGAATGCCTCCTTATCCCTTTATCTCCTAAGAGTTGCTTCTTTAAGGAACAATCCCTTACCACTCAAATTTTATTGTTTCCTTCATGTAAGGACCCCAGTTTGTAAACTAATATTAGGATTAGTGTCTGTAAGCCACACTTGGCTGCCAGAAACTTGAGGGTAGAGTCCACTGCTCACCACTGTACTCCCAGCTCCACCATGGTGCCCAGAACCCAGGGAGACCCAGCACTATTAGCTGAATAACTGATGTGAAATTTCTTCTTGAAGGGTGACAGAATGAGCCAAATCAGTTCCCTCTTCTTCAGATCACAAATTTAAGTTAGGTACTTCCCTGGTGCTCCAGTGGGTAGGACTTTGTGCTCTCACTGTTAAGGCCTGGGTTTAATCCCTGGTCAAGGAGCTGACCATGGACATCACCAGATGGTCAATGCTGAAATCAGATTGATTACATTCTTTGCAGCCAACGATGGAGAAGTTCTATACAGTCAACAAAAACAAGACTGGGAGCTGACTGTGGCTCAGATCATGAACTCCTCATTGCCAAATTCAGATTTAAATTGAAGAAAGTAGGGAAAACCACTAGACCATTCAGGTATGACCTAAATCAAATCCCTTAAGATTATACAGTGGAAGTGAGAAATAGATTCAAGGGACTAGATCTGATAGACAGAGTGCCTGAAGAACTATGGATGGAGATTCCTGACATTGTACAGGAGGCAGGGATCGAGGCCATTCCCAAGGAAAAGAAATGCAAAAAGGCCAAATGGTTGTCTGAGGAGGACTTACAAATAGCTGTGAAAAGAAGAGACGTGAAAGGCAAAGGAGAAAAGGAAAGATATACACATTTGAATGCAGAGTTCTAAAGAATAGCAAGGAGAGATAAGAAGGCCTTCCTCAGTGATCTGTGCAAAGAAATAGAGGAAAACCATAGAATGCGAAAGACTAGAGATCTCTTCAAGAAAATTAGAGATACCAAAGGAATATTTCATGCAAAGATGGGCTCAATAAATGACAGAAATGGTACGGACCTAACAGAAGCAGAAGATATTAAGAAGAGGTGGCAAAAATACACAGAAGAACTATACAAAAAAGATCTTCATGACCCAGATAATCATGATGGTGTGATCACTCACCTAGAGCCAGACATCCTGGAATGTAAAGTCAAGTGGGCCTTAGGAAGCATCACTAAGAACAAAGCTAGTGGAGGTGATGGAATTCCAGTTGAGCTATTTCAAATCCTAAAAGAGGGATGCTGTTGAAAGTGCTGCACTCAATATGCCAGCAAATTTGAAAAACTCAGCAGTGGCCACAGGACGGGAAAAGGTCCATTTTTATTCCAATGCCAAAGAAAGGCAATGCCAAAGAATGCTCAAACTACTGCACAATTGTTCTCATCTCACACACTAGTAAAGTAATGCTCAAAATTCTCCAAGCCAGGCTTCAACATTATGTGAACTGTGAACTTCCAGATGTTCAAGCTGGATTTAGAAAAGGCAGAGGAACCAGAGATCAAATTGCCAACATCCACTGGATCATTGAAAAAGCAAGAGAGTTCCAGAAAAACATTTACTTCTGTTTCATTGACTAAGCTAAAGCCTTTGACTATGGGGACGACAACAAACTAAAAAATTCTGAAAGAGATGGGAATACCAGACCACCTTATTTGCCTCCTGAGAAATCTGTATGCAGGTCAAGAAGCAACAGTTAGAACGGCCATGGAACAACAGATTGGTTAAAAACTGGGAAAGGAATATGTCTAGGCTGTATATTGTCACCCTGCTTATTTAACTTATATGCAGATTATATCATGAGAAACGTTGGGCTGGATGAGGCACAAGCTGGAATCAAGATTGCCGGGGAAAATGTCAATAACCTCAGATATGCAGATGACACCACCCTTATGTCAAAAAGCGAAGAAGAACTAAAGAGTTTCTTGATGAAAGTGAAAGAGGAGAGTGAAAAAGTTGGTTTAAAACTCAACATTCAGAAAACTAAGATCACGGCATCTGGTCCCATCAATTCATGGAAAAGAGATGGGGAAACAGTGGAAATAGTGACAGACTTAATTTTTTGGGGCTCCAAAGTCACTGCAGATGATGACTGTAGCCATGAAATTAAAAGACTCTTGCTCCTTGGAAGGAAAGTTATGACCAACCTACACAGCATATTAAAAAGCAGAAACATTACTTTGCCAACAAAGTCCATCTAGTCAAAGCTATGGTTTTTCCAGGAGTCATGTATGGATGTGAGAGTTGGACTATAAAGAAAGCTGCGCGCCGAAGAATCGATTCTTTTGAACTGTGGTGTTAGAGAAGACTCTTGAGAGTCCCTTGGACTGCAAGAAGATCAAACCAGTCCATCCTAAAGGACAGCAGTCCTGAATATTCATTGAAAGGACTGATGCTGAAGCTGAAATGCGAATACTTTGGCCACCTGATGCGAAGAACTGACTCATTTGAAAAGACCCTGATGCTGAGAAAGATTGAAGGTGGGAGGAGAAGGAGATGACAAGATGGTTGGATGGCATCACCGATTCAGTGGACATGAGTTTGAGTAAACTCTGAGGGCTGGTGATGGACAGGGAAGCCTGGCGTGCTGCAGTCCATGGGGTTGCAAAGGGTCAGACACAACTGAGCAACTGAACTGAACTGAACTGAACAGGGAACTGAGATCCTGCAGTCCATGAGGCATAACCCACCTTAAAAAAAAAAGTTTAAATTAGAAAAATAAGGTGGAAAAAAAATAAAAAGAAAAATAAGGTGGGATGGATTGGGAGGTTGAGATTGACTTATATACACTACTGTGTATAAAATAGATAGGAGAATCTATTAAGCAGCACAGGGATAATGAAACTCAACTACACAGCACAGGGAACCCTACTTAGTGCTCTGTGGTGATCTAAATGGGAAGGAAATTAAAAAACCAGGGGATAGATGTATACATGTACCTGATTCACTTTTCTGTAAAAGCAGAAACTGACACAACATTGTAAAGCAACTATATACTCCAGGAAGAGAAAAGAAAAGAAAAACGCACACAGTCAGAGTTGATGAGGTTTGGGGTGTATCAATAGTTCTCAAAGTGTGGTCCAGGGACCCCCCCTTTATAAAGACCACCTTTCAGGAGGTCTACAAGGTCAAAACTATTTTCCTCTTAAATCTAAGATATTACTTTGCCTTTTACCACCCTCATTCTCTCATGAATATATATTGCATAGAATGTGAAAAGCTCCTTTTATAGTTTCACATTCCACATTGTAACAAATCTTTAAGAAACTACCACTTGTCAAGTTTTGGGGAAAATGCCAAAAAAGAATACCCGCAACTCTAAAAAGTCTACTAAAATCTCTCTGTCTTTTTAAACAATACATATCTCTGTGAGGCCAGGTTTTCTTCATATACTTGAACCAAAACAACATATGGCAATGTCATGATGAAAAAACATACATGAGAATTGAGCTATGTTCTATTAAACCAGACATTGTGAGAAAGTTGAAAAAACATAACACAGGGGAATAGTTCTCACTAAATATATTGTTTTGGGAAGATAAAGTTATTTTTCATAAAAATGTTATTTGTATTAACACCTAATGAATTTGTTGTTAGTTTTGTAAGTGACACTGCAAAATTTTTTAATTTTAATTTCTGATATGATAAATATCTATAAAAATAATTCACACAAACAAAAGCTCTTTGAAGTGCAAAGATGTCCTGAGACCAAAAAGTTTGAGAATTATGGGGGTCAAGTGTTACCCAGAATTCTGAGTAATTTTGCAAAACTTTTATACAGTTCCATGTATTTTGGCATCTAGTATTACTCCTGAAAGTCTAGAATATTTATTATCTTAATGATTTTAAAAAATTGAAGAAGGTTTGAAACTTCTAATCCAATTCTGAGAATATAAAGAAACACTATGTTGTTTTAAAAAACCAGGAAATTAATATGTGATACAATATTATTAACTAAAGTACATATTTTCAAATTTCACAAGTTTTATGCTAGTGTCCAATATTTATTTTCATATCTTATTCAAGCCCCCAGATTGTATTTAAGTACATTGAGCAGATTCAGCTGCATGCAACAAATTCTGGTAAATTCTCTTTCTATTTTTATTCTGTTACAAATATTTTCTAATTTTCTAATTTATGGCTTCTTATATACACCCATCATTTAAAAGTGAACATTCAATTTCCAGATACATGGGATTTTTAAAAGTATCTTTAATATTAATTTCTCATTTGATACTAATTTCTCATTTAAATGCTTTCTTTTCTGCTATCACCCTGTGTTTTTTCAGTCTTTTAACTTTATTGAGGCTTTCAGTGGCTAAGTCAAAGATCTCTCTTGGCAGATGTCACATAGCACTTGAAAATATGTAGGTTATTTTCAAATATCTTTTGATATTGATTTCTAACATAATTTCTAACATAACATATAGTGATAAGAGAACAAGACTTTGTATGACTTCAATACCTTTAGACCATGAAACTTTTGCACCTTGTTTTATGTCCCTGGATATGTTTCAGTGTCTCCTAGTTTATAGTCTATGGGAACTTGCATAGAATTTTTATCCTACTGTTGTGTGAAAATTGTATACGTCATTATTATGGATACACTTGAATTGGCTCATACTGCTTTTCAGGTCTGCTACAGCCTTCTACTTCTCTGTTTATTCATTCCATTAATTTTTGAGAGTTTGATTTTGCAACTCCGACTAAAAATCTTAATTTATCTACTTAAAAAATAGCTATCATATATAGTGGAAACTATATGTAACCTTGTTCAGCCTTTTCCAATTCTCCTGTAAATGTGTTATCATGCTTTCATAATTTAAAAAATAAAAAAGAGAAAAAAAACAAGTGTCAAAAAAAAAAAAAAAGAGAGAATTCTGAGTAATTTTGGATGCAAGAGACAAACTCAACTCAAACAGCCATAAGCCAAAGCCTGTCTATCTTCACTTCTTTGTCCCTCACCCCCTAGTATTGGCTTCATGTTGGGTAGGCTTTCCTCTAAAAGCAGGTGATGATGACTGTCTGCAGCTACAGGTTTAGGTCCTATTAGCTTAGCAACCACAGCACATCCGTTCCAGTAGTTCTAACAAAATCCACAGTGCAGACCCTCTTTCCATATTCATCCCCGGGCCAGTCCCCATGACTCTGCTTGGTCAGGTCTTAATCTTCCATTCATCTTTGTGATGATGAGTTGTACATGGTCAGTGTTCAGTAAACCGTGTGGACCAAGGAGGGTAGCTCATCAGAGGAAACTCAGAAGCTTTTACCAAGAGAAAGGTAAAAGGGTGTCATGTGGGCAAGCAACATCTGTCATCTTGGGAAGATTGGGGTAGAAGGCTGAGAAAATGAGAAAAGTAAGTTTTCTCTAAGGAGAATTCAGTAGAGGTGAAGAGATTAGGGAAGGCTGGGTTGAGCGTTGAGACAGGATTGGTGGAGGGAGGTGTTGCTGGGGAGGGAGGTTTCCTGTTCCTGTCTCACCCATGAGGCCTTGATGATGGTGGAAAGAGGGTGGCTGTGGCCTGTGTGGACTGGATATAACATCCCCAGCATTTGGGGGCTCTCTTTCTGCTTCCCAAGACAAACTGAATCACACCTCATGCTCTGATCACCAGACTTACCTATCCTGAGTCATGTTGCCTGTAGCCTTTGCTCCACATTAGGGGGCCCTGAGGCAGAAGAGGTAACAGTAAAAGCGTTATGTTGAGACTAGAGTTTGGAAAGAAAATTCGGGATTTAGAGTCCTTTGAAGTGAAGTCGCTCAGTCGTGTCCGACTCTTTGCGACCCCATGGACTGTAGCCTGCCGGGCTCCTCCATTCATGAGATTTTCCGGGTGAGAGTACTGGAGTGGGTTGCCATTTCCTTCTCCAGAGGATCTTCCTGACCCAGGGATCAAACCCGAGTACTTTTTTTTTTTTATGCATTTTTTTTTTATTATTATTTTTTTTTTCCAGTGGGTTTTGTCATACATTGATATGAATCAGCCATGGATTTACATGTATTCCCAATCCCGATCCCCCCTCCCACCTCCCTCTCCACCCGATTCCTCTGAGTCTTCCCAGTGCACCAGGCCGGAGCACTTGTCTCATGCATCCCACCTGGGCTGGTGATCTGTTTCACCATAGATAGTATACATGCTGTTCTTTTGAAATATCCCACCCTCACATTCTCCCACAAAGTTCAAAAGTCTGTTCTGTATTTCTGTGTCTCTTTTTCTGTTTTGCATATAGGGTTATCGTTATCACCTTTCTAAATTCCATATATATGTGTTAGTATGCTGTAATGTTCTTTATCTTTCTGGCTTACTTCACTCTGTATAATGGGCTCCAGCTTCATCCATCTCATTAGGACTGGTTCAAATGAATTCTTTTTAATGGCTGAGTAATATTCCATGGTGTATATGTCCCACAGCTTCCTTATCCATTCGTCTGCTGATGGGCATCTAGGTTGCTTCCATGTCCTGGCTACTATAAACAGTGCTGCGATGAACATTGGGGTGCACGTGTCTCTTTCAGATCTGGTTTCCTCAGTGTGTATGCCCAGGAGTGGGATTGCTGGGTCATAGGGCAATTCTATTTCCAGTTTTTTAAGAAATCTCCACACTGTTCTCCATAGTGGCTGTACTAGTTTGCATTCCCACCAACAGTGTAAGAGGGTTCCCTTTTCTCCACACCCTCTCCAGCATTTATTGCTTGTAGACTTTTGGATAGCAGCCATCCTGACTGGAGTGTAATGGTACCTCATTGTGGTTTTGATTTGCATTTCTCTAATAATGAGTGATGTTGAGCATCTTTTCATGTGTTTGTTAGCCATCTGTATGTCTTCTTTGGAGAAATGTCTGTTTAGTTCTTTGGCCCATTTTTTGATTGAAACCCGAGTACTTTAGCATCCCTCAAAACAAAACACCAGCCATGAAAGACGTTGCCTTTTATTGCTGCAAAAGAGAAAGCCACCTATGGAGAATTAATCTTTAAGAACTTTACCCTCTCCCTCCGCTCTCTCATGGAAAGACTTTCATATGTGAACGATTAGATGTGTTCCACATGGACCCAAGACAGGAGAGAGAACCAGAGATGAGAAACAGAGGCAGCTGGATTTTGTCTCAGTATAAAAGAAAACGTTCAATCTCATCATCCAAAGCTGGAATGGGTTCCTTCAGGTGTGTGTTTGGGGGGGACAGGTCAATTATGCACTAATGCATGACCTCATTTTCTTCCGGGTCATGAGTATGGGAAATGCTGAAAACCAGAGTTCAAGGTAAACACAAGATGATTCCCTCTTCACTTGAAGAGCTCCTTCTCTTTCCTTCCCTCCCTCCAACTCCCCTCCCCCCTCCCTCCTTTCTTGCTTGCTGTGGTGAATACTGGTACTTTATTTTGGCATAAAGAGAGGAATCTGGAAAATGCCTTATATTTGAAATTTTCTTGATTCTCCCTCCCGTGGTAGAAACCCTTCCCTCATCTGTTCAGATCCAAAATACTTGAAAACTGCAGCAGCAATACAAATGCATGACCAAAGGACAGCCAGGCAAAAAAGTGGTGTCACTCAGGGCAGACACCGGGGTGCTAGAGAGGAGTCTCGGTTCCTGCTTTTCCTTTTCTGTCCCTGGTTCTCTCAGAGAGGGCGTCAGAAGTAGCTGGTGGATCCAGTGTCATGAAGGCTCTTTAGTAGCTTGGCGGGAGGCATCCGGCAGCAGGGATCAGGCTGTTCTCATCTTTCTCTGGCTTGGTTTGGGGTCAAACACCTGCATTTGTTTTCCAAACAAATGCCTCTTCCTGGGCAGTGGAAGGAAGGGGCGAGTCTCCCTTCAGACTTCTGAGGCCAAAGGAGGACTGCCCTGGGGCAGCAGGTGACAGAGGGGTCAGCAGGAAGTCTGTGTGGACCCTGCACTTCTTCTAGAAGAACGAAGGGAGAAGGTCCTCTGGCCCCGAGTGCAGTCAGTGGAACAATTGTAGGAACCAAAGGAGGAAACTGCTGGTTCTCCTAGGGAGCATAGGCTTCTCAACTGCCCTGTCATCCCTTGCTCTTCTCCATCTCCCTCCCAAGTTCCCAGCTGCGTTCCTCCTAAGCCTTCCCCTGGTGCTGGGGCTTCCGCTTCTCCAAGTTACCTGAGAGCATCTCTGAGATTTTCTTAGAGACCATGGGGGAGGGCTCCGTTTCCTGAGGCTCCGTCAGAGATGGACCTACCTTGGGAGCCCTCCATCCTCTCATGTCTCACGTGACCTCACCTGTGCATCGTGGAAACAATAGCTCCTATCTCATCTCTGCTGAGGGCCCTTGAGTGTTGTTAAGATGTGTTCATGCCCAGAGACTTTGATGCTAATTCCTTCTGGGTTCCTGGTACCCCAGTCTCCTAGGACCTATGCTGCTATTCCACCACCCCACCCAGTTTTCTAAGGTCCTGACATCTAAACAGGGAAGCTGCTTCTATGCCTCAGTTCCTCTGACCCTCTGGAAAGTGACAATACAACAAAAACCTGTCTATCAATCTATTTAATATTATCACCAGCGTGTGTTATATGATCACCTGTATAATGCCAGTAAGAACAAAATCCTTCATTCCTTGAATACTTAGTGCCTTATGTATGCAGGTCAAATCTGTATGCAGGTCAAGAAGCAACAGTTAGAACTGGACATGGAACAACAGACTGGTCCCAAATCAGGAAAGGAGTACGTCAAGGCTGTATACTGTCACCCTGCTTATTTAACATATATGCAGAGCACATCATGAGAAATGCTGGATTGGATGAAGCACAAGCTGAAATCAAGATTGCCAGGTGAAATATCAATAACCTCAGATATGCAGATGACACCACCCTTATGGCAGAAAGAGAAGAAGAACTAAAGAGCCTCTTGATGAGAGTGAAAGAGGAGAGTGAAAAAGTTGGCTTAAAACTCAACATTCAGAAAACTAAGATCATGGCATCCAGTCCCATTACTTCATAGCAAGTAGATGGGGAAACAGTGAGAGACTACTTTTTGGGACTCCAAAATCACTGCAGATAGTGACTGCAGCCATGAAGTTAAAAGATGCTTGCTCCTTGGAAGAAAAGTTATGACCAACCTAAACAGCATATTAAAAAACAGAGACGTTACTTTGCCAACAAAGTTCTGTCTAGTCAAAGCTTTGGTTTTCCT
The DNA here is from genome assembly GCF_910594005.1 of Cervus elaphus. Lineage (NCBI taxonomy): Eukaryota > Metazoa > Chordata > Mammalia > Artiodactyla > Cervidae > Cervus > Cervus elaphus. The sequence continues at coordinate 33,462,276 of NC_057838.1, read as the reverse complement.
AGTAGTCATGAATAGATGTGAGAGTTGGACTATAAAGAAAGCTGAGCACCGAAGAATCGATGCTTTTGAACTGTGGTGTTAGAGAAGACTCTTGAGAATCCCCTGGAGATCCAACCAGTCCATCCTAAAGGACATCAGTCCTGAATATTCATTGGAAGGAGTGACGCTGAAGCTGAAATTCCAATACTTTGGCCACCTGATGCGAAGAACTGACTCATTTGAAAAGATCCTGATGCTGGGAAAGATTGAAGGCTGAAGGAGAAGGGGATGACAGAGGATGAGATGGTTGGATGGCATCATCAACTCAGTGGACATAAGTTTGAGTAAAGTCCAGGAGCTGGTGATGGACAGGCAGGCCTGGTGTGCTACAGTCCATGGGGTTGCAAAGAGTCAGACACAACTGAGCAACTGAACTGAACTATGTGATTGAGCTCCTTGACTTCTCTCAACAACATTATGACCTAAGTACTACTATTATGCCCATTTTACAAATGAGGAAAGCAAGTCTCAGAGAAATTAATTGGCTCGGCCAAGAACACATAGCTAGTTTAGTACTGAAAATGGAATTTAAAAAATAGGTTTGCAGCTATATATTTCTGGTTCTGATCATAATATATTTTTGCTTGTTCTAGATTTTTAAATAAATGAAATCATGAAGTATGTAGCAAAATGAATAAACATTGTTGCATACCTGAGAACAACAACAAAAATATTAACAAAATTAAATTCAAGGCCTAGTCTGCCTGACACCAGTGTCCATATTCTTAGCTATCACACCAAGTGCTCCTGGTATTCCTACTAATATCCCTGAGAGGAGTTTTAAAGAGAATTAAAACGTCAAATGGAGAGAGGAAGATGGAAGTTGGTCTCTGTGTTAATTAGGGAAATGCTAGCTAGCTTCAGTAGTTATTAAACTGCCAATTTCAGTGGCTTAACACAGTGAAAATGTATTTGTTACTTATGCAACAATCTGATGAAGATTGTTTCTGGTGGCTTTCATCCATGTGGTGATTCAGGGACCCAAGCATGTCTCTCTCTTTTTTCTTTTTCTTTTGAACTTTTTATTTTGCACTGGGGTATAGCCGATCCGGTGGCTCAGAGGTTAAAGCGTCTGCCCGGAATGCGGGAGACCTGGGTTCAATCCCTGGGTCGGGAAGATCCCCTGGAGAAGGAAATGGCAACCCATTCCAGTATTCTTGCCTGGAGAATCCCATGGACGGAGTAGCCTGATTGGCTACAGTCCACAGGGTCACAAAGAGTCAGACACAACTAAGTGACTTCACTATAGCCGATTAACAATGTTGTGGTAGTTTCAGCTGAACAGAGAAAGGACTCAGACATACATGTATATGTATCCATTTTCCCCCAGGCCCCCTCCTCCCATTCAGACTGCCACATAACACTGGGCAGAGTTCCATATGCTATACAACAGGTCCTCCTTGGTTTTCCATTTTAAATATAGCAGTGTATACATGACCATCCCAAACTCCCTAACTATCCCTTCCCCCCAAAAACCATAAGTTCATTTTATATGTCTGCGAGTCTGTTTCGTAAGTAAGTTCATTTGTATCATTTCTTTTTAGATTCCACATATAAGGGATGTCATGTGATACTTCTCTGTCTGACTTACTTCACTCAGTATGATACTCTCTAAGTGACCCAGGCATGTCTTATCTCATGGCTTTGCCATCCCTTAAAGGCTTAAGCACCTCTATATCCAGGATGAAGGAGAGAGGAGAAGAAATAACATAGCCTATTCTTAGCTGTTTTGGACAGAAATGACACATGTTACTTCTGCTCACTTTCTATTGGCCAACACTACTCACATATCTTTGCACAAATGAAGGGGCCTTAGGAAATATGTTGGCTCCCTGGGCAGACATATTTCAGCATCAACTCTGCATCATAGGACAGGGAGCACAAAATATTCAGCAAAGAGTTATTTCTGCCCTGATCTCAATGACCATAAATTCCTTCCATCCCATAAGTTCTATGGTTACATGATATTATTTGCCTGAAATACATGAGAATTTGATAAGGGTGAAAGTCCTTTCAATAGGGCAGTATTCATGTGAGAAATGGCCAAGACAGGAAATGTCTGTAGTAAACGTTCTCTATGGCCTGAGGTTTTCAGCATCTGAAAAATGAGTGTCTGAATCTTCTCTGTAGTCTGTTCAGTGTGGTCCACTGTAGGATTCCATTGCCAGCATGGACTCCAGAGGCAGCAGCCTCACTTAGGCTCCATGACTCACTGCAGAGAGAGGTACCCAGAGATGTGGTTTTAACATACTGTTTAGAAATAAGCGTCTGAGAAGTGTGGAAACATGCCGTCCTGATTTGCTCAGCTCTATCGTTAAGCGCTGGCATTATCACCATCTGCCAAAATGTGGAAGTTGTTTAAAAATGAGTCACCTGGCACCAGAAATCATTTCTGCACAGAACCTCCCCCACCATCTCCTGGTATCAACAACAAGTCTCTGCTGCTTGTAAGTTCTAAGAAGCCTGAGAGAATGTGAGTCCCCCACCCCCGTCCCTACCAGGTGACAGTTGGTTATTAATCCTCCAGGGCAAAGGCATCAATTTCCTTGAAACTTATTGGCACACTTACTTTTCAAGGATGCTGAATCATGTTGCATGGACAAAGGCAGTATTATTTCTAAGTTCATATAAATGCTAGCTGAATTAGACTCCTTTTCATCTCTTTCCCATCTCACACCCAGTGTTTCTTCGATAGGTAGCAGCTTAAACAATGAGAAACACAATACAATTTGTCTCACACATCCAGAAAGATGCCAAATCCTCCACAGTCCATTTTTGGGTGGTTTCTTTTCTAGGTGAGTCAATGTCCTTTGGATATCCTGTAATTTAAATAACAAAATATGAGATTAACTCCTATAGCTCAGACGGTAAAGAATCTGCCTACAATGCAGGAGACCCAGGTTCTATCCGTAGGTCAGGAAGAGTCCCTGGAGAAGAAAAGGCCACCCATTCCAGTATTCTCCTTGCCTGAAGAATTCCACAGACAGAGGAGTCTGGTGGGTTCCAGTCCATGGGGTCCCAAAGAGTTGGACCCAACTGAGTGACTAACACTTTCACTGTTAATACATCTTATGTTAACAGCTAGAGCAATGACAGAGGGGGAAAACTGGTTTGTATATAAACCCATATATTCATGTCAAAAAAGGAAGAATGCTCACAACTATTAACTACAGTCCTGGTTTCTGTGGCTGGCCTGTGATCTTAGCTGATGTTTATAATCGCCATATTCCTTCACCCACCACACATTCCTTTTGCCCTTAGCAAGCATTGGCTGAAGCTCTGTGTCACCTTCATTTGTAACCCTCTGACTGTGTAACGCCAAAAGCCATCGGTTTTCTTCAGGGTCTAGAACACCAGAAGACTACTGTGGAATCAGGCTGCTGACTGGGCAGTGCTTGCATGCCTGCTTGGCAGAGGAATGCATTTCTGAGCCACTGGTGCGCCTCCTATCGGTGCCTCCCAGCAGAGCACCTTAGGATTTGGAGGCAAAGCTGCGCCATCCTCTGCAGCTGATTCACTTGCTTGGGGCCACCAGGTTACCAGGTGACCTTAGGTGACCATAGGGACGGGCATTGTGCTGACATGCCCTTCACCAGCTGGGAAATATCAGAATATGTACCCATATATAACAGCCAATTTTATTACAAGGATTTCTGTAAAAGTTATCAGGGGACCTGAGCTATGATCCTAACTGGTGTTGCCAGCCAACTGGGTGACTCGAATGTCCGCTTCCTCATCTTTGAGGAAAGGGCCCCACAACCACTGATAAAGGACCAAGCTTACCTGGTTTAGAGTAGGGTTCTATCTGCTGGGTCTGTAGAGCAGTGGATCTGCTCCATAGGGGATAATACATAGGGGATCAATAGAACAAAACAGGATTCTATGGTTAAATCAGGTGGCTAAGCCTGGTCATGTCCATCGCTGTCTTATATGACTTTTTATCACCTTTAATTTTCTAATCTGTATGTGATAGGCAGGTGCAGAGAGACATTATGAGAAGGGCGTATGTACCTTTTCCCAAATGTATCATGAACATATATATACATTTTACATGTGATATAAACATGAACGCTGGTTTAAAAAAACACTTTTTATTGCAGACACCTATTAATATCACCAGGAACCAGGCTTCCATGGAATACAGAATAGGAAGTTGTGTTAAGAAGTATTCTATAAAAATGATAAACAGCTGTTAAACTTGGTTGCTCCAATGTCTGAATTTATACGTGAGAATTTTTATAGAAAATAGATTTAGGTTAAAAGAAGCCAAAGATGAAATTGCATGTGCATATTGATGACAGGGGAATTACATCCAAGTACTTTGCAGAGGAGAGAAAATGAGTGAGGTCGTATTTGAGAAGCCTAGGACTGTTTTTCCATATAGTGATGTCAATGATAGTCTAACAGATTAAGTTATCAAGTGTTAGGCTTGGATGGGTGTTTTTTAAACAACGCCCCAGGTGACCAAGGGTAAAGTCAGGGTTAAGGGAGGAATGAGGCAATGAAATCACACTCTGCTTTAACTAAAGCACTCTGCTTCTATCTGACAGTAGAGACACAGGCCGTGGAGTCAGGAGCCCTGACTTTGAATATCACATGCCACAACCGCTGGCAACATGACCTCGGCCATCTCTCTGACCCTCGGTGTCTCCCTTTTTCAACTGGAAGATAAGGGGAAAAAAACAAACCTCACTTTTAAGGTTTTAGACAGGATGAAATGAGATAATTCTGGCAACGTACAAAGCACAGTAATAGACCCTATGAACTATTATTAAAATTCTTTCACAGAACGGATTTTCACATAGGCATGTGAACAAGGGGCCTCCCAAGTAAAAGGGCTTAAAAACACAAGACTAGATGATTGTTAAGGTTTTTTTTTTGTGGTTAAGAGTCTGTGGTCCAACAATATAACAGATATGTCCTGTGACAGAAAATTTCCCCGTTTCTACTCCTTGGTTATCACTTCTGGTCAAAAAGAGGAAAAAAAAGCAAGCAAGCAAAAAAAAAAAAAAAAAGCATTTGTTGTATAGTTCCTCAATCCTTGTTTTTCGCTAATTTGATTTGGTTCATTTAGAAGAAAATATGAGAACTGGCTGAAGAGTCTGAAGGACGGCAGTTTGTCTTCAAACCAAGGCGCACTTAACTCTACATTCACTGAAGGAGAGAACAGATTCACCAGCTTGTGCTTTCAGTGTAAAAATTGTCCACTTCAAAAATAAAATTGAGTCTAAAGCATCTACATGTTAGAAAATATCTAAAAATGGACATGGTTTCTTTATAGAAATACGCTCCCTCTTTGCCAGTTGTACTCACAAAGTGAATTAAAATTTTCATGGTGAACAGATTGTTTAAGGCTTAACAGATAGTGAATTCAGGATGTTCATTGGGTGGGTAATTCTCCATTTGCCCCTAGATCTTTTCTCCACATTTCTAGACTCCGCTCTGAACCCCGGAAAGCTGATCCCAATGAACCATGTTTGTCACCCAAGTCCTCTTGCCCCCCCTGACTTCTAGTTGGCCAGTAGGAGGCACCAGCTGGGAGTTTGAAGGTGGAAGAGGGAGAAAGGTCTCGATATTTATTCCTCCTGCTTTTTCATGACTTGGCCTGATTAGGGCTGCATCTGTATCCCTTTGTGACCTCGACCTCCCTCAAACAGCCCCTCTGCATGGCGCTAACTCTGAACCAAGCTCTGGTAACATCATTTTTCTTTTTTTGACTGTGTTGGGTCTTCGTTGCTACATGCAGGCTTTCTCTAGTTGCAGTGAGTAGGTGCTACTCTAGTTACCGTGCGAGGTCTTCTCTTTGCAATGACTTCTCTTGTTGCAGAGCACAGGCTCTAGTGTGTGCTTGGGATTCAGCTGATGTGGTGAACAGGTTTAGTTGCCCTGTGGCATACAGGATCTTCCAGACCAGGGTTGAACCCATGTCCCCTGCATTGGCAGGCAGATTCTTAACCAGTGGATCACCAGGGAAGTCCTCATAGCACCTTCAAGCCTGCAGGTGGTAATTGCTTCTCAAGTTGCTAGTCCCTGGGTACCTTGGCATCCCTGTTACTTCCTTGAACCCTGGCCACCTTGGTAAATAGTTGCTCAAAGTCTTTTTAAAAGTACCAGCTGGTTATTCCAGCTATATGACATTTTGGAAAGAGCAAATCTATGGAGACAGTGAAAAGATCAGTGATGGTCAGGGGTTAGGGGCAGGGGGATGGTTGAAAAAGCAAGAGCGCAGAGGATTTTTAGGATAGTGACAATACTGTGCATGATATAATAATGGATATGTATTACTATGTTGTTGCTGTTTAGTTGTTAAGTCACGTCCAACTCTTTGTGACCCTATGGGCTGCATCCCACCAGTCTCCTCTGTCCATGGTATTTCCCAGGCAAGAATTCTGGAGTGGGTTGCCATCTCCTTCTCCAGGGAATCTTCCCTACCCAGGGATCAAAACTGCATCTCCTACATTGGCAGGCAGATTTGTTACCACTGAGCCCTTAGGGAAGTCTGTGTGCCCCTATACGTTTGTTCAAACCTATAGAATGAACAACACAAACAGTGAACCCTTACATAAACTATGGCCTTTGGGTGATTATGATGTGGCAATTAATGTAGCTTCATCAAATGTAGCAAATGTAACAGTCTGGTGGGCGGGATGTTGTTCATGGGGGAGGTTGTAAGAGTGGGGATAGTGGGTATATGGAAATTTGTATCTTCTCCTCAATTTTGCTGTGCTGTAAAGAAAAAAATCAATTAGTTAAATTCCTAGCTGTATATACCCTTTCCATGACTATTGTATGGCTTTTGGTGTGTACACTAACGATGCCGTAATAAGAATGATGGCCCTAGAGGAGGAGATAGACCTGGGCAGCAAAAACAAGACAGCCAATGACTGTCCCAGACTGTAGGAGATCTGAGTGCAGTGCAGAGACCCAAAACAATGGTGGCTTCAACAAGAGCCATGTATCTGTCTCACGTAAGACTCTATGCACTCGTCTTTCAAATGGAGGTGATGGTGGGGCTGCCTCCCTGAGTTGTTATGAGGATTCGTGGAGCTAATGTATGAGAACTTCATGACCAAGGAGGAAGTCCTGCTTTGAACTAAGCAGCACAGAGTTGATTGCTAGTAAGAGAAGTAGAATATTTCCTTCCCCATTTGCTGTTGTTTCCCATTAAAGAAAAAACAATTATATGAAACAGTACCAAAAGTAAGAAACTTTCCCATGATTAAAAATAGTCTTGGCACAGCGCTGTGCTAAGTCGCTTCCGTCATGTCCAGCTCTTTGGGATCCTATGGACTGTAGGCTGCCAGGCTTCTCTGTCCATGGGGATTCTCCAGAAAGCAGCTAGTGTATAATAAACATAGCTTTTATTGCTATTGCCATTGTTACCCTCAGTCGTATCTCCCCACATCTGCCTTGCCCCACTCCTTCTTTTGATTGTTATGTGGAAAATAAAGCCCTTTATGATGTGCTAATCTAGCTTTTGATTTTATTGTGTTCCAACTCTCTTGGTAGGTAGTTTTGGAGGAAGGGAATCTTTGGGCAACCAAAGGAAGATTAGTGGCAGAAGGAAGGTGGTCAAACAGCAACTGAGGACTTAGATCCAGCAACTGTCCCACATTGGTGAACACTTGGTTAGAGGTTTTGTAGGACCTAGCATTTCCCTAAAGTTATTTTAAAATATCTATTGTCTATTTTATAGATTGCCAGTCCAGGTTCGATGCATGAGGCAGAATACTCAGGGCTGCTGCACTGGGATGACCCTGAGGGATGGGATGGGGAGGGAGGTGGGAGGGAGGGTTAGGATGGGGAACACATGTACACCCATGACTGATTCATGTGACCGTATGGCAAAACCCACCACAATATTGTAAAGTAATTAGCCTCCAATTAAAATTAAAAAAAAAGAAAAAAATGATAAAAAATCTATGGCCTATTTTAAATGATAAGCGCATTTAGCTCCTGCCAAGCTAAAACACGTCTGCCTCTTTCAGTGTGGTGCTAATGTGTGGTGGACACTGGAGCCGGGGGTTGAGTGGTGAATGCCAGTATGCGGGATGACATCAGCAGGCCCTTCAGGGTGGAATTCTGGTGAGACAAGGTAGATCCCCTGGATGCGGCCAGCCTGGTCACTTCCTCACCGTACCACCTAAACCATCTCCCCATCTGGGAAGCAGGACTAAGCCTAAACCTGAAATAACTGAGAAAACCAGGAGCTGAGATTTTATTTCCTGCCATGTGGCAGAGTAAGGCTTCAACAGAACCTTACCACCAAGTGGGAGTAAAGTGACGTGAAAGTCGCTCGGTCGTGTTCAACTCTCTGTGACCCCGTGCAGTCCATGGAATTCTCCAGGCCAGAATACTGGGCTTCCCTGATGGCTCCGTGGCACAGCACCCACCTGCCAATGCAGGAGGTGTGGGTTCAGTCCTTGGGTCAGGAAGATCCCCTGGAGAAAAATGGCAACCCACTCCAGTATTTCTGCCTGGAGAATGTCATGGACAGAGGAGCCTGGTGGTACAGTCCATGGTGTTGCACAGTAGGACATCATTAAGCAACTAAACAAAAACAATTGCCTAAATCAAGATATTTAGAAAGAATTTCAGCATGAAAGAATTTCCCCCTGAGCTCTATACCAGTCAAAATTATGCCAAAAATGCCAACTATTCTTATTTCTAATCCAAAGATTTTCGCTGTTCTTGAATGTCATACAAATGCAATTATAAATATATGAATATTTAATTTCCTTACATGACTTAGAGCATAGTTATTTGGGTTTAGATGATGTGCTCAGGAAATGTTTAATACATGCTTATGGCAGGGAGGAAGTGCTTACTCCTAGTGGCACAAATAAAGCTTCATAAATATAAGCTTGTATTTAAATCTGTGATTATATAATATATATTATAGTATATAATATATACACTATAGTAATATATTAGTAATATAATAATATTATAGTATTATAATAATATATAATATATTACTATAGTGTATATATTATATAGTTATATATATTAGTATATTATATAGCATAATATATATATAATATATATATTATGTATTATATTATAGTATATATTATATGTATTATATAATATATAATATACTATGTATTATATATCACTATAGTATATATAATATACTATAGTATATTATAATAATCTTATAATTACTATGATATATATTATTATATGTATTATATACATATACACATATATGATATACATAATATAATATATATTATATTAATTTATATATTAATTATATATAATATTATATACTATATATTTATATATAACATATATAATATTGTGTTATATATATTATATAATTAAATATTATATTATGTATATTAATATACTATATTCCATTGTGTTACATATTATATAACATATATATGTATATATAACATATAATATAAATTAAATATATATTAAATATTTAATATATAAATATTATAAATAAATATATAATATTTATAAACATATAATATATTAATATATTTATAGTTTATAAACATATTTATATAATATATATTATATATAATTAATACAATATAATAATATAATTATATACAATTACATTAATAATTATATAATTATTACAATATATTACAGTATATACTATAATAATATATTATTTATTATACATTGCATTAGTGTTATATATTACTAATATATAAGTATTATAATTATATCTTTCTAACATAGTATATGTTATATACATATATGCATGTTGATGTGTACGTAGGTGTTTGTGTCTGTATGCAGACATGAAAAGCTATACAGTAGTTTGTAATAGCACCCATTACACTGTATTTTATGAATCTATCTAGTTGCCTCCTCTCCCAACAGTGGGGAGGCCCTTACGATCACAGTTGTTCTATTCATGGAGCACATAGTTAATCTTCAGTGAATGTAGAATCAATGAATAAACTACTCACTGTGTCCATATTCTTATCGTCTATTCTTATATGCAGAGTACATCATGAAAAACGCTGGGCACAAGCTGCAGCACACCATGGACCGCAGCACACCAGGCCTCCCTGTCCATCACCAACTCCCTGAGTTCACCCAAACTCATGTCCATCGAGTCAGTGATGCCATCCAACCATCTCATCCTCTGTCGTCCCCTTCTCCTCCCGCCCTCAATCTTTCCCAGCATCAGGGTCTTTTCAAATGAGTCAGCTCTTCACATGAGGTGGCCAAAGTATTGGAGTTTCAGCTTCAACATCAGTCCTTAAAATGAACACAAAAACGATGAAGCACAAGCTGGAATCAAGAAGAAACATCAATAACCTCAGATATGCAGATGACACCACCCTTATGGCAGAAAGCGAAGAAGAACTAAAGAGCCTCTAGGTGAAAATTAAAGAGGACAGTGAAAAAGTTGGCTTAAAACTCAGCATTCAGAAAACTAAGATCATAGCGTCTGGTCCCATCACTTCATGGCAAGTAGATGGGGAAACAGTGGAAACGGTGGCTGACTTTATTTTTTTGGGCTCCAAAATCACTGAAGATGGTGACTGCAGCCATGAAATTAGAAAATGCTTGCTCATTGGAAGGAAAGTTATGACCAACCTAGATAGCATATTAAAAAGCAGAGACATTACTTTGCCAACAAAGGTTCATCTAGTCAAGACTGTGGTTTTTCCAGTAGTCATGTATGGATGTGAGAGTTGGACTAACTTTCTTTGCTGAGTGCTGAAGAATTGATGCTTTTGAACTGTGGTGTTGGAGAAGACTCTTGAAAGTCCCTTGGACTGGAAGGAGATCCAACCAGTCCATCCTAAAGGAGATCAGTCCTGAGTGTTCATTGGAAGGACTGATGTTGAAGCTGAAACTCCAATACTTTGGCCACCTCATGTGAAGAGCTGACTCATTTGAAAAGACCCTGATGCTGGGAAAGATTGAGGGCGGGAGGAGAAGGGGACGACAGAGGATGAGATGGTTGGATGGAATCACCAACTCAATGGACATGAGTTTGGGTAAACTCCGGGAGTTGGTGATGGACAGGGAGGTGTGGTGTGCTGCAGTTCATGGGGTCACAAAGAGTCTGAGTGACTGAACTGACTGACTGATCTTTATTTGGAGCATAGTACTTATTCCGAATAAAATCAATGAAGAAACTTCAAGGACAGTACATCTTTTTGCTTTTAAAAAAAAAGGGGGGGGATTAGGATAGAGGAAAGTTGCATGTGTTTGAGTTTAAATTAAAAAAAAACCTTTTCCAAGATATGAAAAATAAGAGAAAATCATATCACAGAAGGTTTTTAGAGCAGTGAATACTCTTATGAGGCTATCATGATGGACGTTTATTATTGTACATTTGTCCCAACCCAAGAAATGTGTGACATGAAAAGTGAACCTAAAGTCTATTTGGGTGATTATGTGTCTGTGTCAGTTCATCTTTTGGGACAAGTGCACCACTCTGGAGGGGGGAGATGCTGATAAATTGGGAGATCATGCAAGTGTGGGGACAGAGGGCATATGGGGAACCTCTGTACCTTTCTCTTAGTTTTGCTGTGGACTTAAAACTACTCTTGAAAAGTAAAAATTTTATTTTAAAAAAAGAGAAAATTTTTAAAAAAGAAATTATTTGTCTATCAGTGAATTTGTTCTGATCAGCAGTGTGGATTATGAGGGCAACTTTTCTAGACAACTCAGTTCTGTTTACATCTTCTCATCCTCAGCCAAGGTTAATAAGGGAAACAGAAGGGCCAACTCATTTGAATTTATTTAGACCAGCACTCTCCAAGCTTTCTTTAGTCTCCTACTTTATCAGCAGAAAACTTTGAGCACATGCTCCCAATATATGTATGTACATTTATTTATTTATAAATTATATATAGGCTACTCTGCTCACACAAATACCTCATAAAACATATACCTAAAATGGAATTTTAAAAGAATGAAACAAGGATAAAAGTATTTTATTTAATTTAGTATTAACACTAAAAAACTATTTCTTCTCTGTAGCTGATGTATTCATCTGGAGTGTAAGAAAAGAATCACCTTCTCTGTTTCTTATCATCTTGTGCTTATATTCTCAGTTTGTCTTCCATCAGTAGATTTGCTGCATGAATCTATTAAAAATATTAATTTGTTATGTGAAGGTTAATTTTATTAAAATTAAGGGAGAAAAATCTGTAAATCCATATAAGTGGGAACACAGTAAAATATGCTAGAGACAGATGTCTTAGCCAGGTTCTCCCCAAAGTAGAGCCTGGTGTAAAGTCTTATTTGCAGCTAGTTTACTTGGGAATGTGGTCCCAGAGAACAGTGATGCAGGAAAAGGGAGTGAAACAGTAGGGAAACAGGTACAAGAATGTCTTGCCAGGCTGTCTCTCTGACTGCCCTGAGTAAGGCAGGTTGGTGCTTCAACTCATTGCAACCTTGTGGGGAGCATTACGGAGTTCATTTCACAGCTGTGTGGCCTCGGGACAAAACAGAAGACTTTAGCCATCAGCTCCTCTCCTGCATTGATGAAGAGTGGCTTTCTAGGCACACACACCCTTTTTTTTTTTTCTGGATTATGCAGAGGAGGATCCCAAGGAGTTGGGAGAGAGATTGTCTTGGTCTCTGAAGGAGATATTTTATTAAATTATGCTTTGGCATCATGCTTATGGCTTGTGTTGAAGAAAATCATAAGAAACAGCTGAAAGTCATTCACTGCTATATTTGCTTTAGAGGTACTGTTGGAGGAATAGCCATCACATCAGCCAATTCGCCCTTTATGAAGACTTCTGAAGAAATCAATGCTCAGGCATCAATGCTAGAAATTCTGATTTTTTCCAGAACAACGGGTACACTGACTAGGGTGCGTGTATGTGTAAAATCAATCAAAATATATTTAAATCTTATATTCAGTGATCAAAATCAGTATCAAAACTGTTTTTCTTTCTGCTTTGGCCACATGAAAGTTTAGTACCTAATTTGCTGCCTACTTTTAAAAATTGGACAAGACCATAGAGCGTGCTTTATCTTATTATTGGGGCTTGATTTTCCAAACTCTGTATCTTAAAGCAAGAAAGAAAAGCTTGCACAATTGTACGTATTTTTTTTTTAAAGCAGCCTCAAGTATATTGGAGAAGGAAATGGCAGCCCACTCCAGTGTTCTTGCCTGGAGAATCCCGGGGACGGCGGAGCCTGGTGGGCTGCCGTCTATGGTGTCGCACAGGGTCAGATACGACTGAAGTGACTTAGCAGCAGCAGCAAGTATGTTTAGAGTTAGACTAGGTGCAATTTTATGTTTAAAAATGTTTATTTATTTATTTTTGACGGTGCTGAGTCTTGGTTGCTGAGCATGGGCTTTCTCTAGTTGCGGTAAGCAGGCCTATTTTGTAGTTGTGGTGTGCCGGCTAATCGCAACGTCTTCTCTTGTTGCAGAGCGTGGGCTTCAGCGCGCATGGGCTTCAGTAGTCGTGGCACGTGGGCTCACTAGCTGTGGGTCCCAGGCTGTAGAGCGCAGGCTCAATAGATGTGGTGCATGAGCTTAGTTGCTCCGCGGCATTTGGGATCTTCCCAGACCAGGGATCGAGCCGGAATCTCCTGCACTGACAGGTGGATTCTTTACCTCGGAGTGACCAGGGAAGCCCAGGCTAGGTGCCATGTTAAAAATAAAAACACCATTTAAATATCCTGAGATTCATACGATGTAAATAAATCATTCCAAATGATGGGTATTTTAACATTTATGATCACTAAAAAACTAGACCATGAACATTTACATCCTGCACTATTTTAAGTCTCTCAAACATGTTTTTTAACCTTGATTTTTAACCTTAACATTCCTTGATTCCTTTCCCTGTTCCAAACAGTTGGAAAATAAGACATAGCAGAGAGACAAATGGAGATAAAGCTGTTGTCTCTATTATTGACAGAAGTGATTGTCGACCATGGCTTCAGATCTGTGTCCCAAAGGGCTTGCTAACACTCCACTGGAACTAACAGATTTTCCCAGCCAGGCTGTGATACGGAAGGACTCCAGGTCTTCCCATGAGACCAGAGCCTGCTGAGCAGTGCACTGCCCAGTGAAGGGTAGGCTGCCCCGTACACCCTTTCCGGGCTGGCACGTGCCCAGGCCTGATCCCACCATGGCCTGAGCTACCCTCCTCATTCCTTCTCCCAGAGCCACCAGTTAAGAGAAGTCACTGCTCCCCCAGGGCAGGGAAGGAGGTGGGCAGAGAGGCCAGAGTGTCACCCTAGTGGGGTGTTACTGAAGGGTTACCATCGCCGTGTCGGGTAGGGCAGTTTCTGGATGAAGGGCCCTGCACATGGTACCATCTTTAGCATCCTTGACTTGTGACTCAGCTCTTTAACAGTCAAAACACTGCCCGTGCATTTCTAGATGCACCTCTTTACCTCTCAGAGTTGAGAACCTTGCTTGAGAGGAAGCTCCTCCATGGACACAGGAGGCCTGTGTGTGACTGTGAAGCGGAGTGAGTGAGAGGGGTCAGGTGTCTTGTTTATGTTAATCCCTTTGTTGTCATTTACTTTCTATTAGCCATAAATTTTTTAACTAATCCCTTAGAATGATAGTGAGCAAGTTGGTGTCATTCTGGCCTTACCTGGTGTCCCCGAGAAATGTTCAGTGTAGCACAGTGAGGCAGCCAGCCTTCAGATTTGCTTCAGCGGCTTCTCACCCCTCCAGCGGGTAGTTTCTATATGTGATCTCCGGAATCGTTATATGGGAACCTTGGTGGCTTGACTTCTGACCAAAAATTCCCGCAAAGCTAACGCAGAAGAGGACAGGCATGGAAGATACCAAGCGAAAGCGTGGAGAGGAAGTTGGGGAGGCTTTTGCCTCTCCCACCAGAGCCACCCTAAACAAACAAAAAAATAAAAGCAAATACGTCCCCTGAGTCATCCAGCAAAATTCTATTAGCTATCTACTTTACATATGGTGGTGTATATGCTTCCATTCTACTCTCTCCATTCATCTCACCCACTTCTTCCTCCCTCCATAATTCTGTTCTCTGTGTCTGCACCTTCATTGCTGCCCTGCAAATAGGTTCAAAGAAAAAAATAAATAAATTTAATATCTGCTCCATCATGGTCCTAATTTTATCCATCCAAAGGAACTAAAAAGTTCGCATTTTTAAACTTCCATTCTTGTCTTGAATCCATCACTCACTCTCAGAGATGATGATTTTTAATTATTTTAAAATTATACAGATAGTTAGGGACTTACCTGATGGCTCAGTGGGTAAAAAACCCTCCTGCCAATGCAGGAGACACAGGAGATGTGGGTTTGATCCCTAGGTCAGGAAGATCCCCTGGAGGAGGGCATGGCAACCCACTCCAGTATGCTTGCCTGGAGAATCCCATGGACAGAGGAGCCTGGTGGGCTACAGTCTAAAGGGTCGCAGAGTTGGACCCGACTGAGTGACTAACACTTTCACTTTTTTTCACAGGTAGTTAATATTTATTTCAAATACTGTTGCATATTCCTGTCTTATTTTATCGACTATAGATAGTATCTGTTGTCTTCAGGCCATGAGTTATGAAGAACTCAGTGCATTTTCTCTACTACCTTTATATCCGCAACTCTTCCTTCCCCCTCTAGGTGTTATCTTTAATTTTTATAATGGTGATCTTCGTGACCTAAAATAATATTATCAAACATCAGTTTATTTTTGAAATGTAGACATTTGTCTATTGACACTCGCTAGTGACAGAAATGGAAGTCAGCTCACAAACATCTCCATCGAACTCTCACCTCCACACGCTTTCAAATTTTTTTCTTCTTTTTTCCTGGCAAGATGATAATTCTTTTCTTATCCATCTCAAGATTGAGTCTAAATTTCAAGTTTAATTCAACTATTATAATATTTTCATTAAGTAATCACTAGCTGGGCTGTGCTTAGTCGTTCAGTCAAGTCCGGCTCTTTGTGACCCCATGGACTGTAACCTGCCAGCCTTCTCGTGTCCGGGGGGATTCTCCAGGCAAGGATACTGGAGTGGGTTATCATGCCCTCCTCTGGGGGATCTTCCTAACCCAGGGATAGAACCCAGGCCTCCCGCATTGCAGTCAGATTCTTTACCATCTGAGCCAGCAGGGAAGCCCAAAGAGCTAAATTAATCTGATTGAATCCATAGAGAAGAAAACATAATCTCGTGTCCTTAAACTTCAGCTACCTGGCGGGAGATGCCTTGACCATCAGTGTTCAAGGGTACCTCTCTTCCTTGCTTTTGAACTTTCCTCTCTTCTTCTGGATCATACTTAACCACACTGCTGCTTTTTTGTCTTACTCTATGTTCTTGCTTGAATTTTTTTCTTTTCCTCGTTTTGCTAAACTGTCTCCTTTTAAACTACTGTGTTGTTCTGAACTTCTGTTTATTTTATTTCAGGATAATCATAAACGTGTCCTGTAAGCACGTGAGTGCTTTTCATTTCTCCAGGAGGTCACTGTGGCATAGGTAAACTATAGGTGATGCACATTCCTATTTTGTTGGCTGAATTTTTACCCTGTAATTTTCCATCAGAGATTGGAATATGAATTTGTTAGAATGCCCTCCTTATGGCTAGCATCGAAAATCCTCACGTTCTGATTTAAAAATATAAAACAGACCATTTGCAACTTTGGAAGCTGTTGATGGTATGGAGTTACTTACAACAAAGTCCATCCTGTCATCATGTGCTATTGGCTGAGAACTCCAGCTCTGACACTTTTGTTCATGACCCTTTATTCTCAGGCTCAGCTGACAGCATTGAAGATTCCTGAGAATCGTATTTGTCTATCAGCCCTCCCATCTCTCCCTCTTTTTACACCCAATCATTAAAACTGGTGAATTTTATCTCTTGATTTTTTTTTCCTTTGTAGATACCTTTATGGAGGCATAGTTCATGTGGAGGAAAATGCCCAAATCTTAAGTGTACAAATTTCAGGACAAACAACATCTGTTTATTCTGGAAAGTTCTCCTCTGCTCTTCTTTAGTCAGCTATTCCCTCTCCTCCAAGGTAACCCCTATTCTGACTTCTAGCACCATAGTTTATTTTGACCTCTTCTAGAAAGAACTTAAATGGAACTGGACCTTTGGCGTCCTTTGTGACTGATTTCTTTGGCTCAACACAATGTTTTTGAGATTTATCCATGTTGTTGTGGGTATCTGTAGTTGGTTCTTTTCTACAGATGAATTTCATTTCATGAATATACCAAAAATCTTTTTTTTCCCCATTCTTTTGTTGATGGGCATTTGGATTTTTCCTTAATTTCGGCTATTATGAAAAAAGCTACTGTGGGCAGTTGTGTTTAAGTCTTGACATGCGCTTATGCTTCTGTTTCTCTCATTTATACACCTAGGAATGCCTTTTGCTGGGTTTATAGAGAACTTTACAGAAAGGTGCCAAATTGTTTTGCCATAGTGGTGGCAGCATTTTATACTCTCACCAACAATGTATGTGTTCCTAGTTGCTCCACATGTGTTTGACACATTGTTTTTTTTACTTGACAGTTTTTTAAAAAAATTTTTTTTTATTTTAGCCTTTCTGGTGTATGTATAGTAGTATCTCATTATAGTTAAATATTTCTTTTAGAATTTTATTTTTCAATTGAGAGTATATGTATCCTAGCATGTATGAATATGTCTGCATGTGATTCATGTTGGCTGTATAGAGAAATCTAGGATCAAAAAAAAAATCCATTCAAAACTAGAAAACATGATGTCACTGACTTTTCGAATCATGTTTGCTGAGAAGTTCATTGACAGTAATGGGTCTCTGCGTTGTAGATAAACAGTACTGGTGCAAAGAATATGAGTATTTCTTGAAGGATTTTTTCCTTTTATCTCAGAAATCTGAAGTTTCAATTGTGTGTTTCTATTCATGAACTTTTTATTTATCCCATTTAGCACTCAGGGACTTTTTAGATTCTCAGATGGTGCCATCTTTTTTTATCTTGACATTTTCCTCTTTTAGGGAGATCACTTTCTCCTCTTTGTTGTGGCTGCGTCTCTTTCTGATAGTCCTAGTACACAACAGTTGTGACCTAGTGGACTTATCTTCTATGTTCTTTAACTGTTTAATCTTTTACATAACCTCCTCCATTATCAACATCACTAACCAGAATGATACTTTAAAAGCAAAAACCAGAGTGACCGTACACTGACTCATCATAATCGCCCACAGTCCATAGTTTACGTTATTGTTCACTCCTGGTGTTATATATTCTGTGGGTTTGAACAAACCCATAAAGGTATGTATCCATCATTACAACATCACACAGAGTTATTTTCACTGCTCTAAAAATCCTCTGTGCTCTGTCTATTCATCCCTCTCCCCCTTCCCTCAACCCCTGGTGACCACTGATCTTTTTACTGTCTCCACAGTATTCTGTCTCTGCAGAATGTCATATGGTTGAAATCACACAGTATGTAACCTTTTCAGATTGCCTTTTTTTCACTTAGGAATATGCATTTAAGTTTCCTCCATGTCTTTTCATGGCTTGACAGCTCATTTATTTTTAGTGCTGAATAATAATCCATTGTCTTGATTTATCACAGCCTATTTACCCGTTCACTTACTGAAGGACATCTTGGTTGCTTCTAAGTTTTGGCAACTGTGAATAAAGCTCCTATATACATCTATATGGAAGCTATTATGTAGACATAAGCTTTTAACTCCTTTGAGTAGATACAATCTTTAAAAAAATAGATTTTCCACCTCTTGTTTTGCTCTACATTGTAGGGAATTTTTTTCAAGATTAACTTCCAGGTTGCTGTCTTGGACCTCACTTTATCTGTTCTATTATTCAGTCCGTCCATTCAATAATTAATTTTGGTCAGATTCTTTTATTCTGTTTATGTCTTTATCATATCAGCCTATATTATTTTATGGATGTAAAATATTCTCAAACAATTTCGATGGTCTTAATTAGTTCTTATTTAAAAATTAAATCTGTGTTTGCTGAATTTTTTTTCTTCCTTCTTGGGTCAGTTGTGTTTGCTCCTCTTAATCCTTCTCTTCACTGTTTTTTGTTTTTCTTAATCATCTGGTGTACTTAGTCTAAACACAATTTGTGGCAGCTTATGTTTTCCAAAGATAAGTACGTAAAAATATTCCATCTCTATATACTTCTTAAAATGTGATGCTGACACTCTTCCATCAAGAAGCGAAGTGTGTATTCTTTCCCTTGAGTTGGAGACGGTCTGTCTGCAGTGGATGTGATGCTATAGGACTTCCAGAGCTAAGCCACAGGGTCAGTTCAGTATCTACCTGGCTCTTTCTTAAGACATGTCCCTTTGGAGCCCTGAGCTGCCATGTAAGAAGCTGAGCTGCCCGGAAGCCACCACCTCTGTAGACACCACACAGAGACAGCAAGCAGCCCCTGTGGTCCAGGCCCAGCATTTGAACTGCTCCAGTGCCGGGAGCAGCAGACACAGCTGTCCCCACTGAATTCTGTCTGCCTCAATTGCAGATTTGTAAGCAAAATAATTGTCGTTATTGTTTTAAGTTTTTCGCCATTTGCAGCCCAACGATAGATGACCACAACACTGCTCTTCACCCCATGATGGCCTCCCAGCTGCTCTACCCTATGGATTCCCACCTTCAAGCTTCTCTTGTCCTTGGGAAGGATTACTCTTTATTTGTCTGCTTTCTCTCTTCTATTTTCTCCCTTCACCAAATTCCACTTTGCTTCTATCTTTTAGAATACCTCCCTTCCCCAATTTTAGCTCTGGTTCTGGTTCTTCTACTTTGTTTTTCTTCATAGTTATGGTTTCAGTAGCATATACAAAAGTAACTCCTTTATCTTCTCAGCAGGTCTTGGGAGGCTAAATTCTGTCCTCAGTTGACCAGAAGCCTTGAAAAAGTAATGCACACACACACACACACACACACACACACACACACACACACACACACACAAACACATTTTCAAAATGGAACAAAAATTCTGAGTGGAAATAATCTGACAAAGAAAAAATTTTGGTCAGTCACACACAATGAATTTTTAAGTTCTGGCGAAGTGAATGTTCAACATGATGGAAAGCAAAGTTATGGTATGAAAAACCTCCTTTATTTTGGTAAGAACATAGCACATGATCTATCCTCTTAACAAATTTTAAGTGTGCAGTACATTATTGTTGACTGTTGGAACAATGTTGTAGCACAGATCTCTTCTTACTTAACTAATCCTTCTTTCCTAACTGAAACTTTATGCCTCCCCATGTCTCCCTCCTCCCGGCCCTTGGTAACTACTGTTTCAGTCATGGATTTTAAGAATTTGTTTCAGAAACCTCACAGAAGTGTAATCATGCAATACTTGTCTTTCTGTGACTGGCTCTTTCACTTGGTATAATATCCTCCAGGCCCACTGTGTTGTCACATAGAGCATAATTTTTTTCTTTTTAAAGGCTGAATAATATTCCACTGTGTATATATACCACATGCCCCCAGTCAGAACCCACGGAGAACCCTAGGACCAGAACACATGGAGAAATTGAGAGTTTTCCACAAACCTTCAAGAACCTGCTTGCCTTTATCTCCTCTGAGGAAAATATTCCTATGAGGGGCTTTCTTCCAAGAGTTGTCATACAATCTGAAAAATGAACTCACATCTCAGGCCATGTCTCATTGGATCAGAAACGGCTCCCAAACTCTCTGAACATGAGAAACTCCACCCTCTAAGGCTGTGTGGGGCATGAAATTCTTCATTCCACTCTGCATGGTGAAGAGCTGTCCAATCTCTGTGGGAAATATATATTCTAAATGAACAAACATAAAGATGGGTACTTGACTTGGGCTGTCTCCTGTGCCTCATTGATCACAGAAGCAACTGGAGATAGAGAGATTGCGTGGCTGGAGAAAGGGACCATGCTAGCCCAATAGTAACATCCCAGCTTGGGACTTCCCTGGTGGTCCATTGTTTAAGACTCTGTGCTTTCATCCCCTTGCAGGGCATGAATTCCATTTCTAGTCAGGGAACTAAGACCCTACATGTTGCAGTGCACAGCCAAAAACAAAACAAACAAACAAAAAAGCTCCAAACCCTCCAATCTCCAAAGGAATCTCTGGGCATGTTTGCCGTGGACAAGTTACAGGAAATAGACTAATAGGGTGAGTGTGACCACAAAGTTAGAGTTTAGCATTTAGTTCTAGGTCGAGCCTTAGGGCTTGGGAGAGGGCAGCACACCTGATGTTGCTTTGCAAAACACAAAGTGGAGATGAAGTCCTTGTTGAGGACCGAAGTGGGTTTTGTTTCCATGTGATCGTCTGCCTCAGAGCTATTTTATGGGAAGCATTGTGTTTAAAATACAAAAATCTGTGTATCACTGGATACCTGATTAACTAGACTCTGGGAGGAGTGGGGAGAAGGATGGAGCCCAGGAAATCTGCGTGTTCAGCTTCCTGGGATATTCCTTCTGCACACTGAAGTCTGAGAACTTGTACATGGATTCAATCCCTGGGTTGGAAAGATCCTCTGAGGAAGGAAATGGCAACCACTCCAGTATTCTTGCCTGAAAATTCCACGGACACAGGAGGCTGGTGAGCTATAGTCCATGGATTCGTAAAGAGTCAGACATGCTGAGCACAAAATACAGGTAGCTTTCTTCAAGGGTGTATGTGTGTGTGTGTGTGTGTGTGTGTGTGTGTGTGTGTGTGTGTGTGTGTGTATGGGGGGATATATGCACAACCTGTGTGTCAAGGGTTTGGTGGTGGTCATTCTGAGAAAAGGTGGGACCAATATCATTACCCAGAAAAGACAGTGAAGTTAGCATTTTATTAGGTTGACCAAAAGTTCAAATGACTCTCTGAGAAGTTCCCTTCGGGAATAAGGAGGAAGCTAGTGATGTCATTTCCACCAGATTGCAGAGCCCTCACAGAGGTAGCCCCTTTGAGGAAAGGTGATCTCATGGGAGGATGTCTGTAAGAACTGCATTCAAATATTGTAGAGTGCAGTGAACAGCTCCTTGGGTCACGGAAAGGAACACACATAATCTACGTTTCTTCAAGGAAGTGCTGTCTAGGGCATGAAGTGGGGCAAGCAAAAATCCACTTCTGCTGTCACCAGCCCCACTTGACAGACAGGCCATCAGTGGGGCTAGGGACTGTATGGGTGGTTGACATATTGAAATACTTCTGTAATGGTGGTTCCCGTAGCCACTGCTTCAATCCCCTGTCCCCTCCAGTGTCCTCTCTATTCTGACAACTCTGCCCTGGCTGCCCCCCTCACCTCCAGTATCGATGATCTAACGAACAAAGGTTAAATTCAGGAATGATGGGGGTCCCAGCACCTGCCCTGGCACTGCAGCTTGCTTGTCTTCTGATGGGTTGGTGCCATGCTACCCAGATGGTTCATTATTTTGGGTCACATTTGTAGTGGGTGATGAATTTCTGACAATGACATCAAGCAATAGCTTGGAACATTTGCAGCTCTGGTCAACTCTGGAGTGAGGATGCTTCCTGCTGGAAGTTGAGCAGACCCCCTTCTTGGATTCTAACGTCCCCTCTAGAATCTTGCATGCCAAGGCCAAGAGAGCACCCCCAACAGACAGATACCAGACTCCCTTCTAAACTTGATATATAGGCCTGTGAACAGCTCCTAATTCTATTTTAAAAATAAAGACATAGAGTCACTGCAAACCCCAGGGTCAGGAAGCAATTCATACAGGTTAAAGAAGCATAAGGAATTATTGCTTTTATTAAATTACCATGTATGTCACAGAAAGGTTACTGAAAACAGATCATCAGCCTGTGGTTTTCATGGCCCATTGGAAGTTCAGACCAGCAGAGCAAACATTCCAAGAGGGTTTTCTTTTTTCTGTTTTGTTCACTGAGATCCCATTGCCTAGGGCCTAGGACAGTGCCTGGCACATAATAGGTGCCCATCAAATGTTTTTTGAATGACACTACAATTTCAAAGGATACTCTGTTGTTTTGTTTCAGCAAAGGTAAGAATAAATAAGCAGGAGATAACAAATCTATTTTCTAGATGGAAATATGAGAATTTAGAATCCCTACCACTGTAACTGTGGAATCCTCTATTAGAACTTAAACATCCATGGCTTTGACTTGCAACCTCTGCTTTTGAGGCCAACTGCAATTTACTATATAGAGTAGTACTCTATATGTGTGCTCAGTTGCTCAGGCGTGTCTTACTCTTTGTGACCCCATGGACTGTAGCCCACCATGCTTCTCTGTCCATGGGATTTCCCAGACAAGAATACTGGAGTGGGTTGTCATTTCCTTCTCCAGGGGATCTTCCCAATCTAGGGATCAAACCCGTTTCTCTTGCGTCTCCTGCATTGGCAGGTGGAGTCTTTACCACCTGGCTACCTGGGAAATCCTGTGGTACCCTAAAGACTTGACAAAAACAAAAACAAAATAGGGATGTCCTCATTATTCCAGATGTGTACTTGAGCTCTGTGAGAGAGGCTCTCAGTAAAGGCTCACTCAGTGATGGGCTCTGGGCAGATCTAGACTCAGGAACCAAGCTCGAGAGGCCAGAGGGATTGATGGATGAGATGAAAGACTATTTTTTAATTAATTTATTTTTTAGTTGAAGGATAATTGCTTTACAGGATTTTGTTGTTTTCTGTCAAACATCAACATGAGTCAGCTATAGGTTTATAGACTTTTAAATTTTTATTTATTTTAAATTATTTTTTAAACTAAAGTATAGTTGATTGACAATGTTGTTAGTTTCAGGTATGCAGCAAAGTTTTATACACACACACACACACACACACACATATTATTTTTCAGATTCTTTTCCCTTATAGCTTATCACAAAATACTGAGTATCGTTCCCCACACTATACAACAGGTCTTTGTTGGTTATCTATTTTATATACAGTAGTGTGTGTGTGAATCCCGACTTCCTGATTCATCCCTCTCCCCTTCCCTCTTTGGTAACCATAAGTTCGTTTTCTATGTCTATGGGTCTGTTTCTGTTTGGGGATGAGGTGACAGTTTTTTTTTTTCTTTGATTTTATTAATTTTATTACTTGGCTTCTCTGGATCTGAGTTTCACCACATGAGATCTTTCAGTTAAGGCATGTGGAATATAGTTCCCTGACCAGGGATCAAACCTGGGCCCTCCACATTGTAAGCATGAAATCTTAACCACTGAACCACGAAGGAAGTCCCTGAGGTGAAAGCCTTTGGACTCGACCTCCTGTTGTCAGATTTCTTCTTTGCATTTCACCTGTTTTGCATTTTCTGTTTGCTTTTCTGAGCCTCATTAGAAAGTAGCTTAAACATTAGTTAGCAGCTATCTATTAATTCCCTCCTGTTACTGAGCCCACAAAATCAAGCCCTCAAAGCAAAATACCCAGAGAGAACTGGCAAGCCCTGTCAATTCAATAGATTTTAGTTGCATTAGGATGATTGCATTAAATGAAAACAAATAAACACACACATACACACACTCTTCTCTAATAGTGGTACACCTGACCATTAACTAGGAATGCTAATCAGGATATTAACAGTTGTAATTTCTTGAGTACTGACTATGTACCAGGCAGGTATATCACATCCATAAGTGAACGGTCATGTTGGTGAAAACATGGAAACTGAGGTTTAAAGAGATTATCTTGTTCAGTGAAATGAAGCCAAATTACAAGGTTACTTATAGGTTTTAAGTATAATATGCTTTTGTGAAAGTAGCCAAATTATAAGGCTACTTCTGGTTTAAAGGTGCCTCTAATGTGTTTAGTGAAAAAAGGCAGATTTCACAAAAGCATATTATACTTAATTTCATTAACAGAAATTGTACATAAACACATACACATGCACTCACATATCTTCATAAACACATGAGAAAAATCAGCAGAAATTTGCCCAAAACGAACGCAAATTACCCACCTTCCCTATGCCTTGGTTTTTACATCTGTAAAGCAGGTGTAGTAACAGTATCCATCACACGGAAAGGTCATACTGATTAATGAAGCAGTCTATATAAAGCATTTAACACAGTGCCTGACACATAAGTGAGTCCTTGATCCGTTTTTGCCATTATTATTTTTACTATCACTACTATTACTAAAGAGAACTCAGTTCAGTTCAGTCGCTCAGTCGTGTCTGCCTCTTTCCGACCCCACGGACTGCAGCACTCCTGGCCTCCCTGTCTATCGCGGAGTTTACTCAAACTCATGTCCATTGAGTCGGTGAAACTCACCGAACTGCCAATAGCGATTACCACCGCTGAGAGGGAGTGAACCTGAGGGTGCAAGGGGGCGAAGGTGATTCACAGACCAATCAAAGGCTGCTTCTAATTTATGCTTGTGTGTGTGTGTGTGTGTGTGTGTGTGTGTGTGTTAGTGGCTCAGTTGTGTCCGACTCTTTGCGACCCCATGGACTGCAGCCCACCAGGCTCCTCTGTCCGTGGAATTCTCCAGGCCAGAATACTGGAGTGGGTAGTCTATTCCTTCTCCAGGGGACCTTCCGGACTCAGGAGTGAAACCGGGGTCTCCTGCATTGCAGGCGGAGTTTTTACCAACTGAGCTACCAGGGAAGTCCTATATAATTTACATTATATATAATATAAATTATTTTATAAAAAGTACCGCTCATGTCAAAATGTATTTCCCCAAGAGCTTTTATCTTCCCTCACAAACATCCCCTACAATAATAATGAACTCTTAAAAAAAAAAATCTGAAAGGTCTATTCAAGTGTTTCTGTTCCACAGCATATTTTTGGCTCAGAGCAGTGTGTGGAACCCCAAGTCATTAACAAAGTTTTCCTTGGCTGCCTAGAATCAGTCTTCCCCCAGTACATCCGCAGGGCAGGCCACCTGCCTGAGTCTGGTCAACGCCGGGGGTGTTTTGGACTAACGCGTCTATTCTGAAAGCTTCCAGGCCGCCTTTGAACTTGGCTTGACAGCCGATGAAACTCTCCCGGAGCATCCCAGACGATCCCGCGGCGCTTGGGAGCCGTGTTCGTCTCTAGCTGCCAGAAGGAGCCCTGCAGTGCGCGCGGCAGCCGCCAGCTGGAGCTCAAAGGCAGCGGCGCGGCTCGGAGGCCGCGGGGAGCCTCGCGGTGGGGGCGCCTCCGCTCCCGCCGCCCGGCTTCCTGCGCGCACCCCGCCTGCGGGGACCAAGGGCATCCTTTCCAAAGCTGGACGGAGGTTCACTTACATCTCCCTTTTCTACGCCTGTCTATTCCATTATCACAGGTTGTTTTAGCGGTTTAATACGACCGAACTGGAACGTTGTCAAAGGAGAGAGATCCGAATGTGGAGAGGACTGGAAGCTGGCCATTACTTCATTCACTGGCAAACATTTACAGTTTCCCCTGCTAGGTCTCAGGGAAGATTGGATCTTGCCTGGTAGCTCAATCGGCAAAGAATCTGCCTGCACTGCCAGGGACACCGGTTCGATCCCTGGGTTGGGAAGATCCCCTGGAGAAGGAAATGGCAAACCACTCCAGCATTCATGCCTGGTAAATCCCATGGACAGAGGAGCCTGGCGGGCTACAGTCCACGGGGTCACAAAGAGTCAGACACGACTTTGGGACTAAACCACCCATCAGGTGTCAGACCTGAAGCCAGGGACTGGGAATGCCAAGTAAGGCCAAACCCACCTTCCCAGACAGTCCTAATAATAATAGGGTTAAAGATGGTTTCGATGAAACCGTTTGGTTCCGCTTTTGGCTGAAGCACCAAAAACAAAATTCATGTCACTTATCAATGAGATATGTGTGAGATCGCCCTGCAGGACTGCAAAAAGGGATGGCTTGGAGGTGCTGAACTCTTCACCCCTACTGAGGGTAGGAAAGGGACCCAGAGAGGGAAACTGAAGGAAAAAGTATTCAGAGACAGAGCTGTTGATGAGTTGAGTCTCCTCCCAAGTTTACATCCAGGGAGGAGGCATGTGAGGCTAACTCTCTTAACTTAAAACTGAGGGAAACGGGCTTTAAAGGGACCATTTAGAGAGGCCACCTGGGAAATCTAAAACATGTGGCCCTGGGTTGGCTAGCTGTTCTGACTGAAGAGGAAAATATGTTACCACGCTGGGGATGATCTTACCCCCAAAGTCTGTGAAGGCAAAGTACAGTGAGTGTTCCCAGGGGAGCGGATGTGGATCCCCAGTGGAGAGAACTGAGCTGGCGCTGCCTTAGGTCTTGTCCGTGGAGACCTCCTGGTGGAGTGAGGAGATCTCAGCAAAAAAAACGATAAGACTCCTGGGTGCTCTGATTCTAAAGGAAGGAATCCTTAAGGCACCTGCTAACACAGAGATGCATTTGCCTGAATCCAGTGAACTGCAAATAAGGTACTTCCAGTGTACCACGAGGGACACCATCAGCCTGAAACACCCCCACGCCCGGAGAAGGCCGGAATCCGCCATGGCCGTGTCAGTCAAGTCAGCAGTTTCTGGTCCCCACGCCTGGCTCCCTGCCTCCACTGGGTCTATGCTTCATGGGTAGGGTGACTATAGACCCCAGGTTGACCAGGGTGGTTCTGATTTACTTTCGAAGTTCTGGCATAATTATTAACAGCACCCCCTTTCACTCTCAAAAGGGTCCCATTTGGATGAGAAATTTCATGTTCATCCTATTGATGGGAGGTAGCCCCTTAGGCAGGTCTAACCTCCAATGCCTCAGACTGTAACCTTATTTGGAAATGAGGTAATCAAGTTAAGGTGAGGTTATTAAGGTGGCCCTCTATGACTGGTGTCCTTATAAAAGGAGGGAATTTGGACACAGAGTCAGGCATGCGCCCGGGGAAGATGCCATATGAGGATGAAGGCAGAGATGGGGTGATGCCTGTACAAGCCAGGCAACACCAGGGGCTGCCAGCAACCTACCAGAATCTACCAGCAATCTACCTCTCCTGCGGGAGAGGCCTGGACCATGCTCCCTTACAGCTCTCAGAGGAACAATCCAACGACAGCTCGATCTGAGACTTCTACCCATCAGACTGGAAAACAAAGCACCTCTGTTGTCTAAACTCCCAGTCTGCTATCCTTCTTTATAGCAGCCTTGGGACATGAAAACACCAGGAAACAGAAGCAGCCAATCTCATCCCCTTCCCAAAGGTCCAATCTGCAGCTCAAACTAGGCAGCAGGAGAAATTTTGCCTAAAATAATTTGTTTTTCCAGTTTTCTTAAAACTCCATATATTCATTACTGAACCTGAAGTATGTGCAGGTTATTTTGATGGTGTAAGAATGATGGGTGTTGGGGGAGAAGCCTAACCCTAACTATGCAGACCAATGGCATAGTAGCAAGGGGGTGCTGGGTGTCACCATAAAGGGGCTAGTTGTCTGGAGAGAAGACAAACCCAATAGCAAACCAACAGCAATTAAGCTGTTTTTAAGTTAGTATTTCTGTGCTGCAGTATTGAGCGAGGTTGGTGATAAAATAGTCCTCCTACCTGGGTGCCACTGCTGCAGCTCCCACCTCTCAATATACCATTGCCCCAGGTTGGATTTGAAAGACAGGACAGTGGGAAATAGGAAAAAACAAACACAAAAAAGTAACGTTGAATCCAGTGGTTTTTCAGCTGGGGGCAGTCTTGTTCCTAAGAGATGTCTGGAGCTATTTCTGATTGTCGTATCTGGGGTAAAGGTTTGCTACCAGTGCCTAGGAGATGGAGGCCAGGGATACTTTTAGAGATTCTATAGCACACAGAACAGGTGGCCACAGCTGGAATTCTGTGGCCCCCAGATGCCCACAGTGCTGAGGTTGAGAAGCTCTGGCTTTGACACTGAAACCACAAGATGTATCCTAAATGCTTCCAACATGTTCCTGCAGACAGACAGGATCCCCAGGACATGTGACTGTAGAATGGGAAGCCTTAGGAGGGGACTGTGTTGGTCACTTGCTGGGTAGCATGCCTGTCACAGGAACACACAACAGGGAACTTCCATGTTAGGCATTGGGATCTCAGACGTGAGAAGCATCAACAGTGGCATTTAAGGAGCACCTTCTGTGCGCAGAGCTGTGTGCTGAGAGGCAATGTTGCATTGTTTCATTCGACTCTTGTGACAACCCTAAGTTGTTGTTTAGTCTCTAAGTTGTGTCCAGCCCTTTTGTGACCCCATGGACCTGCCGGGCTCCTCTGCCGGTGGAATTCACCAGGCAAGTATGCTGGAGTGGGTTGCCATTTCCCCCTCCAAGGGATCTTCCCAACCCAGGGATCGAAATTTTGTCTCCTGCATTGGCAGAGGATTCTTTTCTGCTGAGCCACCGAGGAAGTCCAACAGCCCTGACAGGTAAATATTATTTCCATTTAGGCTCAGAGAGGTGCAGTAATTTGCCAAAAGTCAGAAGGGAGAAAACTGGGATGCAAACCCACTTCTCTTGAATGTGTGCTTTTCTTACCTTACAACTGGATTTGCCTCTTGGTGAGTGTTGAGCCCAAAGACACAACTAAGCCAAAGAGCCAGAGAAAAGAGGTTTTATTACTTGCAGCAAGTAAGGAGAACACCGGGATCTTTCTCGAAGCGGTGCCTCCTTGAACAGCAAAACTTTAGTTGAGTACATGCATAATCATGAAGGAGCTTGGACAGTGTGTGCATATTCATTAAAGGGCTTGAGCAGAAGAGAATTCAGCCTAGAATTGGGGCAAAGGTTGCCAGGGTCCACGTTTTGGTTGATTAAAGTCTCAGGAGTCAGAAAAGATCAACATCATCATTCCTTAGGTTCCCACCAGTCTGGGGTCTTAGCACGTGGGGACCTTAATTCCTGCAGAACTCAGAGATTTGTGTCAGATTGTCATGTATAGCTCTTGAAGAGGAACTGGACTCTGTTTTTTCCCTGAACTATTGTTTCTTGACTGCTTTTCCCTTGTTCCTGCCTTCCCTTGTTTCCTTAAGACCCTTCATTACTGAGACTTGCTCAAAAACAAACATTGTGGCCAGGCTTAGATCACAAAATGACTTAGGCCAAAGAATGGCTTCTCTTGCCACAAGAAAGAAAATAGACTGGTTCAAAATTGGGAAAGGAGTACATCAAGGCTGTGTATGGTCACCCTGCTTATTTAACTTACAGGAAGTGTACATTATGTGAAATGCCGGGCTGGATGAAGCACAAGTTTGAATCAAGATTGCCGGGAGAAATATCACTAACCTCAGATATGCAGATGACACCACCCTTATGGCAGAGAGTGAAGAGGAACTAAAGAGCCTCTTGAAGAAAGTGAAAGAGGAGAGTGAAAAAGCTGGTTTAAAACTCAGCATTCAAAAACGAAGATCATGGCATCTGGTCCCATCACTTCATGGGAAATAGATGGGGAAACAATGGAAACTGTGAAGACTTTATTTTTGGGGGCTCCAAAATCACTGCAGATGGTGACTGCAGCCATGAAATTAAAAGACACTTGCTCCTTGGAAGAAAAGTTATGACCAACCTAAACAGTATATTAAAAAGCAGAGACATTACTTTGCTCACAAAGTCCGTCTAGTCAAAACTATGGTTTTTCCAGTAGTCATGTATAGATGTGAGAGTTGGACTATAAAGAAAGCTGAGCACCAAAGAATCGATGCTTTTGAACTGTGGTGTTGGAGAAGACTCTTGAGAGTCCCTTGGACAGCAAGGAGATCAAACCAGTCAATCCTATGGGAATTCAGTCCTGAATATTCATTGGAAGCACTGATGCTGAAGCTGAAGCTCCAATACTTTGGCCACCTGATTCAAAGAACTGACTCATTGGCAAAGACCCTGATGCTGGGAAAGATTGAAGGCAGGAGAAGAAGGGGACGACAGAGGATGAGATGGCATCACTGACATGATGGACATGAGTTTGAGCAAGCTCCAGAAGTTGGTAATGGACAGGGAAGCCTGGCATGCTGCAGTCCATGGGGTTGAAAGTGTTAGACATGACTGAGCGACTGAACTGAACTGAACATCAGGAAAGTCTTGTTGGTTCTCTTTCTCCAGGACCCCTCCCCTTTCTTATCTGGTTAGACTTTTATCCCCGAAACCATAACAATGATCAGTAATCAACTCCACCAAAAAGCAGTGATGAACTGGGTGAAGGAGAGATCCATTTGAAAAAAGTTAATGCTTCTATCTTGTACCTATAGTCTTTTCTTTTTCTGTTTTTTTCCTACTTTGTTGCATTTTATTTCATTTCCTTACCTCCCTTTGTACCTTTCATAGGTAGTGGAAACTAAAGCCCAGAGAGGGGACATGACTTGCCCAAGGTCACCATTTAGTTTTAGCCAGAAGAAGAACGTTTTATTTAAGGCTTTTTCCTGTCATCAGAATGCTCTTTTCATCACCCAGGCTGTGTTGAGTAGCCTTGAAATTCTCTAATGATTGATTTTTCTTACAGTGAGGTTGACTAGCTCAGTTTTAAAATAATGAAGAGTGTTCCTTCTTAAGAGAACTCCCTGGGACTTCCCTGGTGGTTCAGTGGTTAAGAATCTGCGTGCCAATGCAGGGCATGCCGGTTCAGACCCCAGTGGGGGAACTAAGATCCCACATGCTAGGAAGCAACTAAGCCCTTGGGCCACAATTGCTTGGCCCATGTGCCACAACTAGAGAGTCCACATGCTGCAATGAAAGATCCTGCGTGATCCATCTAAGACCTGCTGCAGCCAAATAAATAAAAATAAATAAATAGAACTCCTAACTGGTTCTCGCTTCCTGTTCCTAAGGCCTACCCTCCTTTTAAAAGACAAAGCTGACATTCTTCCCCTTGTCAATTTCGAAGGACTCTCTCCATAACCTGGGCTGACATCCATGGCTAAGAAAGGATTCTGGCTCCTTGACTGACTCCGCCAAGATGCAGCCATGTCCTGTGGAGAAGGCTCAGGTGTTGGCATTTTAAGATGCTGTGAGGCTGATAGTCAGGCCAGTGGGAACATATGGAATGTGTCACACCCATCTTCTTCTTTGTCCAAAACCATTATCCTATTAGACAAATGTGAGGCTGACAAAACAGCTAAGAGATGAGACACTAACCACTCATTTTCTCAGAATGACTTTATTGGTTTAGATCAAAATGGTCCTTGTTCTTAGGGCGATTACAACTTAAAATCATGTCCCTAGCTCTGATATTTCCTCCTCTGTGTCTCACTTTTCTTTTTTGCCTTTTTTCTTTTCTTCTTGGTTATTTATTTTTGAGATTGACACAGTGCAAGCTTTGTTCAGTGGCCAAAGAATCAACTTCTCAACCACCTGGCAAGAACGATTCATTCTGTTTTTATTTTTAACTTTTTATTTTATATCGGAGTAGAGTGGATTAACGATGTTGTGTTAGTTTCAGGGATACAGCAAAGTGATTTACTTGTACATATACATGTATCTTCTTTTTCAAATTCTTTTTCTGATAGCTAAAACTAGAGTGGTCTTCAAGGATGCCTCTAGCTCTGATGCCATAGAATTTTCCTTTTCTTATACAACAGTTATATAGCAAGCGCATGGATCATTCTGACTTGCCTAGTTCTCTTCATCCATGTTCTCAGGACATTGGGATTCCTGACCTTTATATGTGACCTGGGAATGTATCTGAGCACATGATCTGGCAGTCCCATTTTTAAAACTTAATTCTAATACACACATAGGACTTTGTACACGATATTGGTTAAATATCAGATAAGGGTGGTATCTTTGCCCCTTATTTTTCAGATGAGAAAATGAGTCCCTATATTGTTAACTAGATGTCCAGAGTCTCTGTGTCCCAGGAATAATAACTAGCATTTAGTGAATGTGAATGCTGCGCCAGCTTCATATGGACTCATTCATTTGCTCCTCACATAACCCTTAGAGGCTGGTAACAATGATCTCACTTTACAGTGAATAGAGGCACAGAGAGGTTAAGCAACTTGCACAGTTCACACTGCTGATAGGTGGATGAGGTCGTATCACAAGTTTCCTTCTATACTATAAACGCTATATACGGTAAGTATATCATCTTGACTTTCATTACCTTACTTAATCTAATCCGCAATTATTTTATTTCATTCTCATTTTAATGCTATGAATTATGTGCTTACTATCAGTGCCAATAAATGTCTAATAACTGGCTCACTGGGGAAGGGAAGAGCCTAATTTGTAGTGTTTTCCAATTTCAGTGGTGCAAATATCCCCAGTAGTTAATCTCCAATGAGACATCAATGAACCCAGAGTTTTGAAAAGAAATGTTCTCCGTTATATGGTATTTCCATTCTGTGGATACATGTACATAGCTTCAAGAATAGCTAATAGTAAACCGTATTAAACTAATTAGGAAATGATGTTTTGAATATTTGACTATTTATGGTTTTATTTTTCATGAAATGTATTTAACTGTAGGTGAACAAAGGAAGCTCAGAATAATACCTACAACATGTTCCCATTTTTGTGCTTAAGAGAAAATTCTCTACCCCATATATGTGTATAAATGTTTGCTGGTGCTGGGTGCTTAGTCACGCAGTCGTGTCCAACTCTCTGCCACCCCATGGACTATAGTCCACCAGTCTCCTCTGTCCATGGGATCCTCCAGGCCAGAATACTGGAGTGGGTTGACATGCCCTCCTCCAAGGGATCTTCCCAACACAGGGATCGAATCCAGGTCTCCAGCATTGCAGGCGGATTCTTTACAGCCTGAGCCACCAAGGAAGCCCATAAATGTTCATTTGATCAATAAAAAAGTAAATTCTTCAAATGGGTTACATCAGAAATGAGGAAGTGAGGATGCCCAGAGCCAGATTACCTTTTTCTTACTATACCTCTGTACTAGTTGGCTGTTGTACAACCATCATACTGTGCTTTTATGACAAAACATAATTTATAAAGTTTTTTTTTTTTTTTTGGTTTTCTTTTGTTTTTGCTCCCACTGCACAGCTTGCGGGATCTCAGTTCCCCACCAGGGACTGAACCTGGGTCGCAGCAGTGGAAATGCCAAGTCCTAACCATGGGACCACCAGGGAAGTCCCGATATAAAGTTTTTTTTTTTCTTTTAACGTGAAACTAGAATCAGGAAGTAAGAAGTGACTCTTCTATTAAATGGAAAAGTGGTGGTTTGTTGGCCATTTCTTGGTGGTCCCTGGCTTGCAGCTGCAACGCTTCAGTCTCTGCCTCTTTGTCTGTGGTTTTCTACCCTTTTATGCCTGTGTATCTTCTCCTCTTCTTATAAGGACACCAGTCACTTTGGATTAAGGCCCTACTGTAGTCCGCTAAGACCATCTTAACTTGATTATATCTGCTTTGGTCCCTGTTTGCAAAGAAGATCACATTCTGAGGTACTGGAAGGTCGGACTCCAACATATCTTTTGCGGGGACACAATTCAATCCATAATGCCTTCCTACCATCATTGCTGCATGGAGCTGCCAGAGCAAACTTTTAAAAATATAAATTGGTTCACCTTCCTAGTTCTGTATCACACTGAGATCGAACTAGAGCCACCATGCCTTCCTTCTTCTGCTCCCAGCCTCTGCCTCCATCCGTATCACTTCCCACTCCTGTTTTATTAATCTGAGCTGACCGTACTGACTGTTCCTAGAGCATTCCAAACCCCTTTCCCTTCAGAGTCTTTGCTGTCCCTTCGGTCTGGAATGCGCTTCCTCTGGATGAGTGCCTGGCTCTCCTCATGCCCTCCAGGTCTTCACATGCCGGACCACCTCCTCTGAGAGGTGTAGTCTGACTAGAACAGGGGCCACTCCCTGTTTCTCCCTTCGTGGAAGGTAAGCTCCTCAGGGGGAGGGTTTTCTAAAATCTGAAAACCTTGCAGACATTTTAATGTACCTTTTAATTAAATTAAACTTTTGAACAGGCAACTTATTTACATGGCTTAAGTGAAAATGATATAAAAAGATATTCAGAGAAGTCTCATTCCCATTTCTGCCTTTGACCATCGAGTTTACCTCACCCCAATAGAAAACTGTTTTTATTAGTCTTCCAGTATTTCTTTATGCAACTATAATATGTGTTTGTATATATGTACATATGTATTCTTGTTTTCCTATATTATACCGAAAACATAATTTAATGCATAGTTGGCGCCTTGGTTTATTTACCTTGAAAATACTTCCTAGACATCATTCCATATCAGTTTACAGAAAACTTTCTCATTTTTTAAAAAACAGAATTCAGTTTTAGGAATGTGATAGTTTAATCACTTCCCTACTGATAAACACGTGTGGCTTCCATCTTTTGTTACATAGGACAGGGATTTTCATGATGAAACCCCCAGAGTTTTGAAGTCTTTCTGCGCAGAGCCGACAGTCAGTGAACAATCGTAGAGAAAATGAACGATGAATGAATCAACAGGAATGAGCCAAGGAGTAGAGTAGGAAACGAGCCCAAGGGCGGCACGCTGGTGCACGGTGCTGCGCAGAGGCTCCACGAGGTGGCGCTGTAGGCGGCGGGCGCGCCTGGCCCGACGGGCCTTGCCGCTCTTGCCGTGGGCGCCGGCGGCGGCGCGGGGACGAGCGTGGGGGTAGGGCGAGTCATATGACCCGCTCGGCTTCCTGGCTCCGGCCGCCGCCGCCCGCCAGTGTCCGCCTGTGTCGCGCCGGGGCCCAGAGGAGCCGTTGGGGGGGGGGGTCCGGGCCGAGGCCCGCTCGTGTGGAGGTCGCCGCCGCCGCTGCCCGCCCGCTCGCCCGTCCGTCTGTCCTCCCTCCCGGCCGCCATCATGCTGGCGCTCATCTCCCGCCTGCTGGACTGGTTCCGCTCGCTCTTCTGGAAGGAGGAGATGGAGCTGACGCTCGTGGGGCTGCAGTACTCGGGCAAGACCACCTTCGTCAATGTCATCGCGGTGAGCGCCCTCCCGCTTGCCCTCCCGGGGCGCCGCAGCCCGCGAGTCCGGCCCGGCGTCTGCTCGAAGGCCGGGCTGGTGGTGGTGGGGGAGGTCCCCTCAGCGCGGCGGGGCTCTGGGGAGTGTGCGTGTCGGGGGAGGGGGCAGCTGTGCTGGGCGCCTCCCCGAGCGTCAGGACCTGGACTTTCTCGCGTGTTGGTGGCTCAAGTGTATCGGTGAGGTCGGCAGTTGAAGAGTTATTTCCATTTAGTCGTCTTCTTCCAAGCACCGTGTCCTCGTCGCGGCCGGGGTTTGGAAAGGATGTAATTGGACTTGTCACATTTTTAAGGCCCTTGGGGGGACTGGAATTTCCTTCGTTGTTTGATCTTTGCGGGCCGCGGAGGGGTTAACCAGCTTGTCACTTTGCCGAAGGGTGGGATTTGGCGAGTTCGTGTGTCCCGTGAGAAAGCCTAAAATAATTGAGATTGTCTCAGCTAGCCACTCGGGACGGAAAGCACCATTGTGAGGAAAGCAGGGGACCAGTGTGGGTTCATCCCTGAATTCTTGGGGCAGCTTGTCTTGGGGCAGTTAATTGGCTTTCTCGCCCGTCCCCCGAGGGGCCGAGTGGATTGTGCTGCGTTCGCCGGTAAAGCTAAAGACAGGCATTTCCAGCCAGCCCATAATAGTGCACTACTTTTATTTTTTAAATTAGTTTGTTTATTTGAAGTATAGTTGACTTACAAGTGCACAGCTTTTATTAAGCGAAGAAGGTGAGTGGGTGGGGTCTCTATTTCTAGAGCTAATTGTCGTCGTCTAGGGGATAAGATTTGCAGTCAGCATAAAGTTGGAAAAGAGGTGTTGGTCTTCTGTAATGGTTTTTCTTAACATAAAGAGAAAGGAAGCGACTGGGTAGAAACATAGCTCATTCCACGCCCAGGGAATGAGTATCTGGGAGGGAAAGAAATTGCCCTGGGAACCTATATACAATGTGGTGTTTATTCATCGGTGATTGCGGGAAGGAGGATAATTAAATTTTGCTCGTTTGGTTGGCAGGGGAAGGAATAAGAGTGAACGATTCTCGTCAGTCTTCATTTAGAGCCCAGGAGTTGCTGTGACTCAGTCTTAGCTGATAGGGACTTGAGCTTGTCAGGGATGAACTTTCGAGCTACTCCAAAGAGAGATGGCAGCAGTTTCTCCACCGTTGAGATGATGGGTGAAATCCTTATTTTATAGGCGACCAGCTGTCCAACTGGTTTGGTTACTGGAATGATTCAAACACGCCTGTCTTGTTGGAGAACACAACTTGTGTAACTTGTGACTCTTAGTCCTTGCAGTGATAGAGCAACAGGAAGGAGAAGTAGAGATGAGCAGACCTCAAACTTCCTTTGAGGAATATTGCATGTAAGCGTAAGGAAAACTTGCCTACTTGTTTGGCTTTTGTAATGTTATTGGGCCGGAGGCTTGAGTCTTTTCAACAGGACTAGAAGAGTGGAATGGATATCTAATACCACTAAAATTAGTAAGAAAAAACTTCAGGCTTTGGCTAAATATCCATATTTGAAGTCTTATATGATGTGGAAAAGACAAGCTGAGCTCATTTAACTGTAAATTTTCTGATACTGTTTTGGGATAAGAATTGGTGTCTCTTCCTAAATCCTCTCTTTTTGAGAAGACTTACTTACAGTGTTTTGTAGGTTTATTACTACAATCAATTGTATTTGTTACAGGAAGTAGTTATGGTTGGGAAACCTAGAAAGATTTTAATAAATCTCGAGGAACTTCTGAAACCATAAACTCGATTTTCATGCTTGTGTTTTTAGTAGACGGTTTAGCTTGACATAATAAGCATGAACTTTGAAGTCAAACAACCCTGGATTTGCAATCTGGCTCTGCCACTTAGCAGCCTTGTATCCTCTTTCAGTTCTTCCTTTCCTGTCTATTAAGAGGAGTTAATAATAGGTTTCTTACAGAGTTGCTGTGAGTGCATGAAATGACAGATGTTAAGTGATCAGCATCATGCCTGCCCATAGAAGGGGCTAGATAAATGGTAATGCTGTATTATTTGTAGTGGATACAGTCATTTAATGCAGAAACGGTATTTTGAAAAATATTTAGAAGGGAATTAGCAGGGGTCATTCCTTTGCATTTGTGTAGGTATTCAAATGTGGACTGCTGTAGTGGATTCATAGATCACGACAAGTAATTGCAGCGTGTCCTCCCTCTCCCCCGATCTGTTAACATCTGGAAAGCTGTTGAACTCAAAGTGAACTATTTTTTTTAACGTTAGACTCTTATTTTTGTTTTGTTTTGGGCAAGCTGTGCAGCTTGGAGGATCTTAGGTCCCTGACCAGGGATTGAACCCTGATCCTTGGCAGTGAGAGCTCTGCATCCTAACCACTGGACTGCCCAGGAATCACTTAGACTCTTCTTTCTGAATGATGTAATGTGGGTTGCAGATGCAGTGTTAGTCACTCAGTTGTGTCTGACTCTTTGTGATCCCATGGGCTGTAGCCTGCCAGGTTCCTCTTTCCATGGAATTCTCCAGGCAAGAATACTGGAGTGGTAGCCATTCCCTTCTCCAGGGGATCTTCCCAACCCAGGGATCGAACCCTGGTCTCCCACATTGCAGACTGATTTCTTTACCATCTGAGCCACCAGGAGAGACCATAATGTAGGACTAGACTCTCATTAAGAAAAAAATTGTGACTGTGATTGCCTGTGGCCTTTAAGATGCTGGAAAAAAGTTGTCAATTACTAAGTCCTGTCTGACTCTTTTGTGACCCCATGGACGCCCACCAGGCTCCTCTGTCAATGGGGTTTCCCAAGCAAGAATACTGGAGTGAACTGCCATCTCCTTCTCCAGGGGATCTTCCTGACCCAGAGATTAAACTCACGTCTCTTGTGTTTGCAAGTGGATTCCTTACTGCTGAGCCACCAGGGAAGCCTGGAAAAAAGAGACCTCAGTAAATTTTATGCCTTTTTTATAAACCACAGGCTTTAACCTAATCTGTGGTTCTTATATATCAAGGGTTAGGAAAAAGTTAGTAATCTATAGTGAATTTACAGAGTTTTAGATAGAAACACTATGTCTGAAATAGTAAATTTAGCTTTATTTTTAAAAAATCAACTGCATTATTCTTTATATAAAATGTTTGATTTATAGATTCAGAGATTCAGACGTGTTGAACACTATGTGTCACTTTAGAAAGATGACCATTTATTTTTTCCAGATATGAAAAGCTTCAGGTGAAACTGGTTTTCTTAGGTAAAAATCAACTTTTTGTGAACATCACATTAAAATGTGGCTATATTTACTGCCTTAAAAGTTAAGAAAACTGAGAGATGTTATTTAACTTACTGTAGAAGTTTGTGAAGCTGAATTACTTACATGTAGGATTTGGTCTACTTTGAAATGAGGCAGTTTGCTTACAGAGTCTTAGTCCTCAAAGTCATATTCTTATGGTTTCAAACCCCAAGTGATACTTCATGAAATGTGATTTTATGTAGAGACATTTAATATATATCGTGTTCTCTTTGTTTTGAACCTTAAGAAAAAACACCTCCAAGTCTTTTAATTTTTTGATTAATGCTAGAAAATGAAATACTGCCCATTGCTAAGTATTACGGCAGTTATTGCATAATAAATCATGTGTCTTGTATGTGTAATTTATGTTGAGAAACCTCTACTATTAACTGAGACTCTTAGATGGGTTATAGGATAGTTACGAAGAAATGTTTGATAGGATTTACCAAAAGTTTTATAGACATTGTGTATTTTTGAAAGTAGTAGTATTATAAAAACTTCTCTACATTTTTGTGAAGTGTTGATAGCTCAAAGGTTAATCAAAGGAAAAGTTTATCACGCCTGAGAATTATGAAAAGGAGATACTTGGAAAGATTGTAGAAATTTGGACCTAGAATAATTTTTTTAAGTTTGTTAAAAAAAATTAAGTGGTCTCCTTTTATCCTCATTTTATAGATGTAGCCAAGAGATCCAGAAAGGTTAA
Organism: Cervus elaphus; assembly: GCF_910594005.1. Taxonomy (NCBI): domain Eukaryota; kingdom Metazoa; phylum Chordata; class Mammalia; order Artiodactyla; family Cervidae; genus Cervus; species Cervus elaphus. The sequence goes on along the minus strand of NC_057838.1, from coordinate 33,422,627 downwards.
GTGAAATTCCTAAGGCTAATTAGTAGCAGAGATAAAATTAGAACCCAGGGCCAGTGCATTTTCTCCTTAACTGCCTCTGTAGATCTACCTGAGATTAGAATCATAGAGCTGTGAATTGGGAGATCTTAATTCCTTAAATATCTGTTTTGAATGTAAGCATGCTCCTCTTATGAATATGAATGGCATTTTAAATCCAGCATCTTAAGCGTATTGACTACCATTTGAGGACTACACATGCATGCACACACACATACACCGTGTGTGTGTGTGTGTGTGTATTTGAAGACATGAATTAGGGGAAAGAATGATCTGCCCATGAATTAGGGGCAAGTAGGCACACAGGGACAGTGGAATATTATTATGTTTGGACATTTAAATAACTGGCTAACAGGCGTCACTGGGTTATTGAACGATGTTTGTTGTTAATGTTTAGTTGCCAAGTCCTGTCAGACTCTGCAACTCCATGGACTGTAGCCTGCCAGGCTCCTCTGTCCATGGGATTTCCCAGGCAAGAATGCTGGAGAGGTTTGCCATTTCCTTCTCCAGAGGATCTTCCTGACCCAGGAATCAAATTTGCATCTTCTACATTCGCAAGCGGATTTTTTACCACTCAGCCGCCAGAGAAGCTGACCTATGTTTAATGTCTTCAAAAAGGACAAATAATTCTGTGATCAGAGTGTTTCTTATTGAATTACTCTGGGGTAAAAATGCCAAAAATAGTTTTTATATTCCCCTGTAAAGTTTAGCAAATTTGAACCATGACTATAGGAGTTGGCCTTCCGGGTTGCCTTCAGATAGAGATTCAGAATTGTGGAACAGGAAGCAACTTGCTAAGGAGCTTTTCTTCAAACTTCTTTAACCTCTTCCCCTCACTCATTATTTTTTCCAGTACAGGCTTAGAATCCCAGAGCAAAATGTTCTTGTTAAGAAGCTGTTAAGAGTGCATTAAGGCATTTTAAATTACTACCTTAGAGGATATTTCACAACTTAAAAGCACTTACTAAGTTTCTCAAATGTTAAGTTTCTTTTAAGATAAAGAATGCCACTGAACATGAATACAAAATTCATTGTACTATAAAAAAATAGCTACTTACTATTTTTAGAAGATTTTTTTCTAATTATCAAACTATCGCAAAGTCATTAGTAGAAATTTGGAAAGAATACTATAACATAGAAACCACTTGTTATCCCCACCATCTACGGTTAACTACTGTCAGCATATCAAAGTATTTCCTTTTCATCTTAAAAAAAAAATTATATATCCAGACACTTTTTTTTTTTAAGTTTGAGATACTATTTATAATGTTTGTATCCTGGTTTGTTTTAATTATCATGTACACATTCTTCTGTTCTAAAACCATCGTTAATGCCTTCACAATTTGTCCTGTTACAGCGTATCTTGTGCACATACCATAACGTGTTTGATCATTTCCTCATTATTGGACATTTGAGTGGTTTCCAAGATTTTGCTGTTGTACATCAATTTGATCTGTATTTCCTGGAGATGGGTTCCAGAGTTGGCATCACTGAATCAAGGGCATGAACATATTTCATGTCAAATGGCCAAAATTGTTTTCCAGAAAGTATGCACTCCTACTTAGAAGGTCTTCTGGACAGATTTTATATACTATGTAAACTTGGACTTCATTTAAGCACTCTGTCCTATGGTATTTTTAGGGCATACTTAGTTTTGTTGTAAAGTTAACCAGCAGTATTTTTAAACTATCCTATCAGATAATTGCTCTGTTTTAACATTTTAAGAAGTACCATTTATGCTTCAGCAACTGCTAAGACTAAGGCTGTAGAAAACATAATTCCTTTTTCAATTTTCTTTTTTAATTGAACTTTTAGGCAACCCATAAAAATACAGCTCATCCCCTTTAGCTATCACACTAGTTTTAAACTTACTGGTGGATTGCATTAGGAGTTTGTATTCCAGAATTATGATGTATTTCTATGCAGTCCTTACCTAATCTTGACCTGTTATAGTGGGATGCTGCTTTTGGAAGGGAGGGGTGTTAGAAATATTTTTTTCTAAACCAGAGTCTAGAGAAGTTTGCTAGGTAGATCAGTTTTTGAAACTATAGTATATGAAATTTTTAAACGTATAACTTGAGTATCATTTATACTTGTAAAAGTTGATTCATGTCTTTTGAGCTCTTGTATGTAAAAAACAAAGGGAAAAGTATTAACCTGTTTGCTGACAAATGACAATTTAAGGATTTTAGTTTTTCTGAGATGGGACAAATCAAAATTGAAATCTGTAATGGAGTAATTTGAGTTCATTTCTTTCTTCAAAGTCAAAACCACAGGTCTTATATATTGTGCTATTTTTTTTTTTGAGGTTACACTGTTTCTTAAATTAGACATTGGATCTGCTATTTGGATCTGATTTCATAGTTTGCCCAGTTTTATCTAATAGAGTAACATTCTTATTTCATATCCTGACAGGAACTTAAAAAAATTAAAATAGTAATAAAGCTTTAGGGTTCATTTAGAAATGATCGTCACAAACACCGTAATTTTAAAAAATTGTAATAACTGGCAAAATAATTTTAGGATTCAGGTATCTTAAGTAGTGATACCTATCTTGAAAGTTGAGGCCTTTTCTCCTAGACTGGGGTTAGAAAAGTATTTGTTGTTAAAAAGGAAAAATTGAATGATGATTGGCAAGCTGATTCTAAAAATGTCCTTTGTACCAATTTACTTGATGGGAATTAGTTAAGCATCTGCCAGAATAGTATTACTATAAGAATATATTTTGAGCCTAAATTTGTTGGCATATGAATGTGGTATAGTTGAGTTTATTTAGAGTACGTTTAAATTAAGTGGCTACTTGAGTCAAAATGGCAAAGAGGTTAGGAGTTGAAAGCCAGACGATCTAGGTTCACATCCTGACTCTTGTGTTATTTTTGGTAAGCTATTCAACCATTCAGTATCTGCTTCTTTATTTGTAAAATGGGAATAGTTATTTCTTAGAGTTACTGTGGGTTAATACTTGTAAAACACTTTGAACAGTGATCAGAATAAGGCATGTTTTAGCTGCTAGGTTACTGTTTATATAATGTGATCCCCTTGGAAATTCTCTTTATTTGTTCTCTCAAGTATAAAAGTGCCTTAAACAGTGCCCGGCACATGCTAGGTACTCAAATGTATTTACCAGTGGACAAATATTGCATTTAAAATACAAAATTAAGAACAAATGTCTTTATGAACCCATATGCATATTTCAGTGTGTGAAGTGTAGCATAGTCAGGAATGAGAGTTCTGGAGTCTTGACAGATTTGGATTTGAATACTGACTTAGCTCTACATCACTTTTGTTAGCATCTGTGTTTCATTTTTTCCTTCTCTGTAAAAAGTAGATAGTCAAAGAACTGCCACCTGGAGTGGCTTTCAGAATTAAATGAGTGTTTGTGAAGCGCTGACCTTGTGCATTGAGAGCACTCAATAGATGTAGCTAAAGAGACGGGACTGCCGTGTGTGTGTCGGAGGAACGTTGGGTGTAATCGTCAGCTTTAGGTTAAATTACTGGTTAGATTTCTCTTGATTGTATTTAACTGTAGCTTTTGTTTAGGAAGTAGGCTTTTGTTTTGTTTAATTGTTTGAAAAATCTTGAACATGTTATATTTTATCATGATGAATATTTTTGATAGCTGAAGTGGGCTGGTAGGAAAATGTTTCAGCCTCCTGAATAGGCTAGTAATTTTTGATGGACCTACTTGTATAATTCTGTGTGTGTATATGTGTGTGTGTGTGTATGTAATTGCAGTTTTTGTTGTGACAACAGTTTAAACTGGAAATTGGAAATATGAGTTGTTCTTCTGTTTGTGCTACCACTGACTGATAGCAGGACTGTGGCCAACTCATTTAACTTCTCTTCTTCAATTTTGATGCTTGTAAAGAGTGAATAAGCACCGAGAACCTTATTATTTGAGAGTGCAGTGGTGTTTTCTTATATCTGGAATTGGACCTTTTACTCAGAAACCCGAGAATAAAATAAAAGCATAAGGCTCCAATATAAGATAATTATAAGATCTCAGCCTCTTCCCAAAAGAAAAATTGAGATGTAAAAGGTAGAAAGGTAGATGGACCCTAACAGGAAGAAGCGAGTGGCCCTGTTGAGTCGTACCTGCCCTCTAGGATATAGGTGTCCTGTGCAAGTGTATGCACAGAAGACTATTTTAATTTTGGACAAGACCATAGTATTGTTTCTTGCATGTGTTTGTTTTAATTTTTAAGCCAGGATTTAAGGGTCAGGTGGGTTTAAATCACCGTTGACAGCTGTAAATTTGCAAGTCCCAACAGACAGTTCTGTATCTGTGTTGGCCTGTTCCCCTAGATGAGAAGTGGGCTGTGTAGACTGCATGCAGACTGGGCCAGAAAGGGCTTTTGGCAGTTTCCTCTCTCAATGTGCCTTAAGGTCTGGTTTAGACACTCATCGCTAGGCCTACTTTTTCTTTATGTTTTTCTTGAAAGGTCATTTTGTCTGGAGAATGGTTTAGCAAATGTATAGATTTGGTCATTTCTGAATAGAAGGAAATTGAGTGGAGGAAATTCACTTTTTTGCCTCTTCCCAAATCTACCTGTTTCACTCCACTAGCTGTTGGTTTCCTTATTTTGATCTTGTTTGTTTATTCAGTGGCTGAATTAAAAACCTTAAAACAATGGGGAGGGGTGGGAGGGAGATTCAAGAAGGAGGGGATTTATGTGTACTTATAGCTGATTCACATTGTTATACAACAGAAACCAATTCAACATTGTAAAACAATTGATCTCCAATCAAAAACTTGAAAAACCAAGAAACCTTAGAATGTTTGTGGTTTTAAAAAAATACCCCAAATCCATATTGTTTAAATAGTGCTGATACAAATAGGAAATAATAATAATAATAATACCATTAAGGTTTAATTACTGTTAATATTAAGCCGGATATCCATCACAATTTCCCCCATCCCTTTGTATGTACAAATATATACTTTAAAAAATTGACATAGTTGACATGTAACATGAATTTTCGGTGTGTAACAATGATTCTGTGTACATATTGTGGAATAATTACCACAGCAAATCCAGTTCACATCACTAGCCTTACATCGTTACAGTTTTTTTTCTTGTGATGATTAACTCTCAGCAACTGCAAATATACAGTACAGTATTCTTAACTATTGTCACATTTCTGTACATGGCACCTCATGGCTTACTGTGTATTTTGTAATTGGAAGTTTGTATCTTTTGATCTCCTTTCGTCTGTTCCCAATCCCATCTGTTCTGTGCCTACAAGTTTGGCTTGTTTTGCTGTTTGTTTTAGACGCTGTATCTGTGTCTTCCTCTGTGTGACTTATTTCACTTAGCGTAATGCCCAGTACATGCTTTCTTGACAACAGTGATGGGATCATGCTATACAGACTGAGTGGTCTCGTGTAGTTTAGTCTGTTTGATTTACCTTCTGTCATGGTGAAAGGTGACTCAAGTTCAGTTAGTTCAAAACAGAACTCTTGATCTCTTCCCGTCTCAATCCAAGGATGGACATCTTCCCCAGTCAGGATTGATCATATTACCTCCATCATAATTTTCACCACACTTACACCACCATCAGAAGTTATCTTGCTTTTTGTCTTCATCTGTTTTCTGAATATAAGTTCCATAGGGGCTTTTTCCTTTTTTCAATGCTGCATCCCAATGCTAAGTACAGTGCCTGGCACATAATAAGCTTTCTAAATGTTGAGTGAATGAATGAATTTAACAGTAAACTAGTGTGTCTGTTCTGTTACACTCAAACTGTGTGCAAGGTATTGTGGTAGGAGATGATTTATAAATGTACCAGACAAGGTTATTTATAGTAGAATATGTGCCTCGTAGTAGTCCTGTATAGTTTAGAAATATTAACTGTCTTAAAATTTTCTCATAATACTCTGGAAATCTCCCTACCCTCATGGAAGACATCAGAGGAGTTCTAGAAAGGCAGTTTGCTGGCTTTTGGTGGGACCATGCTGAGAATGGCTGTCGAGCTAAGCTTAGATTAGAGTAGTTTTCATTCATTCAGTAGTTATTTGAGGCATTGTTCTAAGCAGCATGTGTATAATGAAGAACAAAACAGACACGTTCACTTTCCTTCTGGAGCTTCCGGTGCCCTGAAGGAACAGTAGGAGAAACGAAGGAGAAGCAGAGACATATCTGAGGGCAAAAACTTTTGTCAGATTAATTGTAACCTGTGTGAGTGTATGCTCAGTTGTGTCTGATTCTTTGCGACCCCATAGGACTGTAGTCTGCCTTCATGAAGGAAAGAAACAAAAGACTGGAAAAATAGGCTGAACTAGTTCACAAAAAGCCTTGACTAAATTTGAATCTGTAGGCATGGGGAGGCATTGAAGATTTTTGTTCAAGGGAATGAAGAACTGCGTTTCCAAGGGATTAACTTAGTGGCAGTGTAGAGACCATCAAAAAGTTATCAGCTTATTACAAGGATCTAGATGAGAGATAATGAAATGGGGATAGGGAGTCAGGGAAAGTAGTGAGCATTATTGTGAAAGTGGAGTGAGTACAGTTAAGCAGTTGAATCAGATGGGTCGAGCAAGGGGAAATTCGTAGTCAAAGACCTTTTTAAGGATTTAAGTGAATGGTGGGAAATGTGATTGTGTGATGAACAAGTAGCCCATATGGGGTAGAGAAGAGAGGGTATGGTGAAGAGAAAGGGATGCGTTGAGTATAAAATGTATTATATAATTAATGATACAAAGGGAATGAAGTTTGGGAATTAGTGCCATGTTTAAGTACAGTGGAACTAAAACTGAAAATTGAAATTTCATTCCATGTCTTGTCAATATTTTGTACACAAGGACCAAGCAGGGTATCTCCACTTCTTTGAATTGCGGTTGGACTATCTTGACTTATTTTTGGTGCTTAGGGACGTTAATCTGTGCCCAGAATGCAGGCTGTCCATAACAGGTCCTTTAGACAGCTGAATTCAGTGACTCAGACTCTTTTATAGTCTTGGAAGCTTTTGCTGCTTAATTTGAAGGGGATATTTCTATCCCTGGAACATATCTGGTTTAGTGTCTTTCTTCTGGAGAGAAAAGTCGGTATGTGTTATTTGTGTGCTTTCAGCATGCCAGGCTGGATGAAGCACAAGCTGGAATCAAGATTGCCAGGAGAAGTATCACTAACCTCAGATATGCAGATGACACCGCCCTTGTGGCAGAAAGTGAAGAGGAACTAAAGAGACTCTTGAAGGTGAAAGAGGAAAGTGATGAAGCTGGTTTAAAACTCAACATTCAAAAAACTAAGATCACGGCATCCGGTCCCGTCTCTTCATGGCAAATAGATGGGGAAACAGTGGAAACAGTGACAGACTTTATTTTTTTGGGCTCCCAAATCACTGCAGATGGTGACTGCAGCTATGAAATTAAAAGATGCTTGCTCCTTGGAAGAAAAGCTATGACCAACCTAGACAGCATATTAAAAAGCAGAGACATCACTTTGCTGACAAAGCTTTGTCTAGTCAAAGCTGTGCCTTTTCCAGTAGTCATGTGTGGATGTGAGAAAGGGAGAAGTGGAAGTGAAGTCTCTCAGTTGTGTCTGACTCTTTGCGACCCCATGGACTGTAGTCTACCAGGTTCCTCTATCCGTGGAATTTTCCAGACAAGAGTACTGGAGTGGGTTGCCCTTTCCTTCGTCAGGGGATCTTCCCAACCCAGGGATTGAACCCGAGTCTCCCGCATTGCAGGCAGACGCTTTTACCGTCTGAGCCACCAGAGAAGTGGATGTGAGATTTGAACCATAAAGAAGGCTGAACGTTGAAGAATTGGTGCTTTTGAACTGTGGTGTTGGAGAAGACTCTTGAGAGTCCTTTGGACTGCAAGGAGATCCAACCAGTCCATCCTAAAGGAGATCAACTCTGAATATATCGTGTCCGACTCTCTGTGACCCCATGGACTATATATATAACCCACCAGGCTCCTCTGTCCATGGGATTCTCCAGGCAGGAATACTGGAGTGGGTTGCCATGTCCTTCTCCAGGGGATCTTCCCGACCCAGGGATCGAACCCAGGCCTCCCGCATTGCGGGCAGATACTTTACCCTCTGAGCCACCAGGGAAGCCCGAATATATATTAGAAGGACTGATGCTGAAACTGAAGCTCCAATACTTTGGCCACCTGATGTGAAAAGCCAACTCATTGGAAAAGACCCTGATGCTGGGAAAGGTTGAAGGCAGAAAGAGAAGAGGATGACTGTGAATGCAATGGTTCGATGGCATCTCTAATTCAACGGACATGAGTTTGAGCAAGCTCTGGGTGATGGTGAAGGAGAGGGAAGCCTGGTGTGCTGCAGTCCATGGGGTTGCAAAGAGTTGGACATGACCGAGCAACTCAACAACAACAAACATATAAAGGGTATCTGATCTTTTGTGATTTAAGTTGGGATTTTTTTTTTAGGTGTCAGGTATGCTTGTGGATAATATTAGGCTCAGAATATTGTTTTTTCTCTGTTATTTTACTATGTAGTTGCAAAGACAGAATGTAATCCTCAGTCCTCATGTCTCAGGCTGTTTGATGTCTACTTAGAAACTCACTTGGTGTGGTCTGTCGTGGATTTATGGTGCTCGCAGTGTTCGCAGACACCAGTTCATTTTGGAACATGTGGACATTACCATAAAACAAGACAGGAAATGGCTGTGCCAACACCACCATGTTGTTCTCAACGGTAGTTAACATGAAGAATGTTCCTAAACATCCTACTCTTTATCATCCTTTTCCTTTATCTCCATTACACAGTGCATTCAATAAAAATCTTTTCATTTCATTTATTTAGTTAAGGAAACTTAAGAAGTGCTTTCACACACAAGGTGCTGTACTTTTTTTTTGGCTCATTTGTTGAGTGGATATTAATTATGTAGGGTAAAGAAAGGTGTAATAACACAGGTTTTAGGTAGAGCTGGGATTCAGCTCTCAGGTTGAATGTTCTGTTCCATAAAAACGGTGCGCTGTGATGAATCCATGTTTCCAGACAAATCCTTTGGGCTTGCTTTGCCGCCTGATAAGTACTGCTCTTCCAAGTCCTGCAGCTGAGACTAGTTTGGAAATTTCATGGATCTTGTGGTGGTCCATTTGCAGTTTTAGCTTGCTTTGGCTGTTTGTTGCTGTATGCTTTAAGTCTGCTTTACTGGTCCCTGTTTTATTGTTCCTAAGAGCATTTCTAAGTCTTAGTGTTGTGTTGTGCTTTTGTGAGACTTCGGAAGGGGTCTTAAATTTGCCAGTGAAAATCAGCAACGTGGATGTGGGGGAAGGATGGAGGCATCAGGCCTTTGGAGTACATGTTAGACTCTGGTAATGAAGGAGAATGAGACACCCGTTCTTTTTTGGCCTGCACCTTTCTTTGTTGGACTACAATACAGTCTTTATCTCCCAGCGTTCCTTTCCCTTAGATGACTCTGTCTTATGTGTTGCTTAGGGCCCACGTTTGTGAGTGCTTGCCCCAGCTCTTCTCCCGGGGGGGTAATTGTTTCTCGCTCTGTTCTCAGAGTACTTTGTTCAGAACTGTCTTTGTGCCCGTTATCTGTTCCTCTTTGCAGACTGTAAGCTTCCTTTTTATTATTATTTTGGCCCCTCTGTGTAGCTCTGGGCCTGACTCAGTAGGTACTTCATAATTATTGACTTAACAGAGTGAAGCAGTGTTGGGTCATGTTTAAATATGTTGGATCAGACCTGCCTAAATTTGAATTCTTGCTCTGCCCAAGTTCTGTGACCCCCTCAGAGCTTCAGTTAGCTCATTGGCAATTTGGGAGTGACCCTAGGTATTCTGTACACTCATGGTATGAGGTAAGATAATCAGCGCGGTCCCTGGCATAGAGTGCCCCACGGTTGGTAATTATCACTGTGGTTGATGTGACATTTGGGGATTCGGACAGGGGCATGTGCTCCAGTTAAATGGTAGGTGAAATGGAAACCCCTCACTCCTTACCTGAGCCCTGAGTAGGGATCCTGTTTCAGTGACTCCTGAGCTTTAGGGTAGAGGTGTAGTGGCCTCAGAGGACCAGTTTCTGAATGTTGATGTCAGTTTTCCATTATTGTGAGAGAGAAAATAACAGACTATCCTTTGCCATAATCCACTATAGATGTGCTAGGATGTTTGGAGTAACCCTTTGAAAAATTTGCTAGTTTGTTTGGTTTGTCTTCCTGTTTGTAACTTTGTGGTCACTAATTTTGGCTTGGTGGAAGAGCTTCTGATTGCTCTAAGTCGCTATTTTATTGCACATGCTAGTAGATTACTAACATAGTATCTATTGATGTTTACAACCTCTCAGTTGACCACTAAGTGTGTATTTTGTTATTGCTGTTATTGAACACCCTAACACTGGTTTCAAGCTTCTGTACAAATAATGACCCTTGTCTATCAAATAACCTTCAAATGCCCAAAGTACTTTTGTTTTAACTGGAGTGTAGTTGCCGCACTCGAAGTATTATACTGGGATAGAGAGTAACATTATGGCTTTGAAATTTAGATCTGGGTTCAGATGCCAGTTTTGCCCCTCTTTAGCTGAGTATGTGATTTTGAGACCTTGACTTCCGATTTCCTTTGCTGTAAAATGAAAGATGTTGTGCCACTATTGTTATTTTTATTGTTATTAATAGGGTAAGCCAACAGCATGTATCCTAGCTAATAACTAATGATTTCTTGATGCAGTAGACACATATAACTGGAGAATAGTCTCGTTACTTCAGTCCCTCTCTGCACTTGCGGCTCCCTGCCGCACTCCCCGCGGGATGGCAGTAAGCGGGGCTGTGGACGGCTACCGAGTAAACCGTGATGTCAGCGTCCAGAAGGCGCTGCAGGTGGGCCTGAGCAGCGTGCAGTGACTCAGTGTTTCATGGCTGGCCGCCGTCTAAGAGCTGCATTTCAGGACGAAGCAATCCTGATAATACTGACCGGGCTAGCGGAATAACTTCACAGTGTGTAATGTTTCTCTGGGGACCCCGAGAGCCAGAGGGTGAAGAATGACCAGTGAGAGAGAATGTCTTCAGACCAGGCGTTTGTGCAGCCATGCCACTATACTGCCAGACTGATAAACGTTGAATCAGAGATGTCTCTACTGATAACGCAGATAAACAGATAGCTAAAAGAATCGATACACTCTAGTTTAAAACATTGAGGCTGAATTACTGACTTTAATTTTTTAAAAGGTAAACAGTGCTGCTAAACATTCTACAGTGGGGGAAGACAAAGCAATCCCCATGTTATCAGCAGGTGAGATAAGGTTGTAAATCCACAGGCTGGAAAATTTTACAAGTAGGCAAAAAGGGCTAGTGAATTTAAATCCATGTTTTAATGTATCCTAAGGATAGGTCTCACAGTTTCTTTTCTCAGAGTCTGACATCACAATTGTGTTTAGAAACATTTTCTTGCCTCCACTACTGCTGTGAAGAATAAAAGATAAAGGAGTCTTGCCCGTTTTTTGAAATAAAAACCTGTGGAGCAGGATTTCAGTAGCTTCATTTATACTTCCAGATGGAAAAGGAAACTGATAAGAGATCATGCATGTGCTGTCATCTGTCATGATATGCTGTAATCCTTGGTTATATTTAGAGAATTTTTCATTCTAACATTTAAGGGTTCCAAGTAGCAGTAAGAGTCATGGGTTAAATTGTAAACTAGGAGACAATTTCTTGGTACTTTCTCAATAATTGGCATTTGTTTAATTGCAGATCTAAAAAGCTGCTAATGGTTATTACAGTTTCAGTGAACAGTGAAATTTGTTTCCCTAGAAATAGAATGAGGCAGACTCAGAAAATTGTGTTAAATGTTGTCAACAGTTACATGGCTCAGAACAACACCCATATAACTTCCCTTAAAGAAATGGAGATGAACAGGAAGCAAAAGTAGTTAATGGATATTACTGGACCTGGGGGTTCTGAATGAGTCAGTTCAATTCCTCACGGGTGTTTTGTCTGAGAGAAATTAGGGCGGTTTGCGACCCAGCTCGTGGGGCCCCCAGTGGCCTTCCCAGTCATGTTCTGTCAGAGGTGGCGGTGGTCACGGCATCGTCTTCCTATACAGGGCGTGATTAGTTGTTTTCTTCACTTTGGGGACCATGTGTGTGTGGCAGTTTTATTTATTTATTTATTTTTTGTGCAGTTTTAAAAATAATGCTCTCATGGTGCCTCAGGAACTAAACCTCATGGATCATTTCCAACACAGATTAATCTTGTCTTTAATTCTCTATGTAGTGAATGTTGGAACAGATTTTAACACTGCTTAAAACTGAAGCATGGGTACAGTCAGAAGAGAAAAGACACTCTCAGAGAAGCAGCTCTATATGTGGAACTGTGATTTGCTGTATTTTGAAAATTAGAATTAATTTCAGAGATGTTACCACCAGAAGCCAAGGGGCTTGGCATGCTCCCGCTCCCCGCCCCCCTCCACCAGCATTTGGTTCAACAGAACTGACAGTTTTGACATGTAGACCATTGAGCATATCATACTGGTGAGCCATTCCTCTTCCTTCTTGTTCCTGTCTTACATTTTATATTTCTTTTCGGACAGAGTATCAACCTTTGTGTATGTTGTAAACTATTTTTTGGTATCATGGACTTATAAAATGAGCTGGAAAATATTCCTATCTCTTATTTTTAGGGAAGAGATTTTGTAGAGTTGGTATTGTTTTGGTAGAGTTCCCCAGTGAAACTGTCTGGGTCCAGAGATTTCTTTTTAAGAAGATTTAAAATTAATAATTCTATTTCTTTAATAAATCACTGCTGTTGTTTAGTCACTAAGTCGTGTCCGACTGTTTTGCGACCCTGTGGACTGTAGCCCGCCAGGCTCTTTTGTCAGAATTCTCCAGGCAAGGATACTGGAGTGAGTTGCCATTGCCTTCTCCAGGGGATCGTCCCTACCCAGAGATTGAACCCCGTGTCTCCTGCATTTGCAGGCGACTTCTTTACCACTGAGCCACCAGGGAAGCCCTCTTTAGTAAGTAGAGGACTGGTAAAAAGGTTTTCTTCCTGGGTAAGTTTTGGTAGATGGTGACTTTTAAGGAATTGGTCCATTTCACTGGAGTTGTTGAATTTGTGTGCATAGAGTTCATAGTATTTCCTTATTATCCCTTAACTATCTACTATCTACTGAGTTTAGTAATATCTCCATTGTTGATGTTTGTAATTTTTATCTCCTCTTTTTTCCTTTGGTCAGTTGTTCATCAGTTTTATTTATCTTCAGAGAATCAGCCCTTGGTTCCTTTAATTTGCGTCAGAGGATTTTCCGATCAGTGTTATTAACTACTGCTCTTACTGTTTCCTTCTCCTTGTTTTGGGTGTTTTTTTCTCTCCCGCCCTGCCTTCCTGATTTCATTGAGACAGAATTGACGTAAGCACTGGGTATATTTCAGGTATACAGCATAATGGCTTAACTTTCATATATTGTGAAATGATTATCACAAGTTTAGTTAATACCCATCATCTCAGTTAGATACAAAAAAAAGAGGGAAAGCTGTTTTTTTCTTGTGATGATTAACTCTTAGGCTTTTACTCTCTTAGCAGCCTTCAAATACACCGTCCAGCAGTGTTAACTGTAGTCATCGTGTTGTACAGATTTGTTCTTTTTTTAAATTTCTCACATTGCTAATTTGAGACTCTTCTTATTAGAGAAGTATATAAACATTTGAGTCTTCCTTCTAAGCATTGCTTTAGCTGCATCCTACAAATTTGGATATGTTTTTTAGTTAGTTTAAAATATTTTGTAATTTTCCTTGAGACTTCCTCCTTGCCCCATAGTCTATATTTGGTTATTTCCTGATACTTTTGTATGAATTATTTCTAGTTTAATTCTATTGTAGTCAGAGAACATAGCTTCTATGACTTGAACCTTTTAACATTTCCCCAGTGTCGTTTGATGGCCAGTATTTGGTTTATCTTGAATGTTATATGTTTACTTAAAAAGAATGTGTATTGTGCTCTTTTTGAGTATTCTGTAAACGTCAGTCACACCTCGTTTGTTGTCGGTTATTTAACTGCATCCTTGCTGGTTTTCTTGCTGTTTGTTTTCTCAGTTAACTTGAGAGTAATTCCAAAGTCACTATGATTGTGGGTTTATTTCTCCATTACTTTCATTAGTTTTATTTTTTTTTTTCATTTATTTTTATTAGTTGGAGGCTAATTACTTTACACTATTGTAGTGGCTTTTGCCATACATTGACATGAATCAGCCATGGATTTACATGTGGTCCCCATCCCGATCCCCCCTCCCGCCTCCCTCCCCATCCCATCCCTCTGGGTCATCCCAGTGCACCGGCCCCGAGCACTTGTCTCATGCATCCAACCTGGGCTGGTGATCTGTTTCATGCTTGATAATATACATGTTTCGATGCTGTTCTCTCAGATCATCTCACCCTCGCCTTCTCCCATAGAGTCCAAAAGTCTGTTCTGTATATCTGTGTCTCTTTTTCTGTCGTGCATATAAGGTTTTAAATTTATGTATTTTGAAGCTTTGTTAGGTGCATACACATGGGGGGATGTTATATGCTCTTGGTGGGTTGATTCTTTTATCATTACTTAGTGTTCCTGTTTATCCTTGGTAATTTTTCTTGCTCTGAAGTCTGTTTTGTTTGATATTAATATATTTACTCCAGCTTTCTTCTGGTTAATGGTTGCATGGTGAAACTCTTTCTGTCCTTTTTCTTTTAACCTACCTTTGTCATTTTATTTGAAGTGGATTTCTTGAAGATAGCGTATGGTCGAATCTTCTTAAAAAATAAATATCTGACAATCTGTTGTTTAGTTAGTGTGTTTAGACTACTTTTACTGTCATTATTGGTATGCTTGAATTTAGTTCTACCATTTTGTTTATTTGTCTCTGTTTTTTATTCTTTTTCCTCTTCCCTGTTTTCTGTTCATTTGGACTTTTTTAGAATTTTAATTTATTGAGGTTTTGACTGTTATCTTTGTATAGCCCCTTTAGTGGTTATCCTTGGGATTAACATACATATACTTTACCTAATTTACTTAAAATTATCATTTCATGTGGAAAGTAGACACTTAACGACCATATAGATCTGTTTACTTTCTTCCCTGTATATGTGTCATATCGTATCTATATACGTTGAGAATCATACCAATGTTATAATTTTTTCTTTCAACTATCAAATATTTTATAGTAAAGAGAAAGTGAATAGTTTATTACATTTATCCAAATATTACTATTTCTGTTGCTTTCTTTTAATTACTAAACTCTAGGTTTCCTCTGTTAGTTTCTTTTATAGCTGAAGAATTTCCTTCAGTATTTCTTTTAGAGCATGTCTGCCAGGTGCAGGAATTCTTTTTGTTTTCCTTTCTTTGAGAATGTCGTTATTATCTTCATTCCTGAAGGACATTTTCACTTAATATACAGTTCTAGGTTGATAGTTCTCCCCCCTCCTACAGCACTTTTGAATAGACTTTTATTACTTGTGATGAGAAATTCGTAATCATTCCAATTGTTACACATAAATGTTCTAATTGCTATTTTCATCATTTCTCTCTGGGGCTACTTTCAAGATTTTTCAGTCCGATTTCAGCAGTTCAGTTATGAT
The DNA here is from genome assembly GCF_910594005.1 of Cervus elaphus. Classification (NCBI taxonomy): domain Eukaryota; kingdom Metazoa; phylum Chordata; class Mammalia; order Artiodactyla; family Cervidae; genus Cervus; species Cervus elaphus. The sequence goes on along the minus strand of NC_057838.1, from coordinate 33,407,069 downwards.
GTATCTGGGTATGGATTTCTTCGAGCTTACCCTGTTTTGGGTTGGTTGCACTTCTTGAATCTCTAAGTTTGTTTTTTCACCAGATTTTGAACATTGTCAGCCATTCTTCTCTTTTTCTTTATTGTGTAGTTGGCATACAATGGTTAGTTGTGTGATCTGAAGCAAAATGATTAAATATTCATATGCCTTGCAAAATGATAACCACAATAAGTGTAGTTAACCTCTATCACCTTTCATAGTTGCCAAGAAACTTTTTTTCTTGTGATGAGAACTTTGAAAATTTACTCTGGGCAACTTTCAAATATTTAATACAATACTATTAACTTTTGTCACCATGCTGTACATTATATCCCTATGACTTACTTATTTTATAATTGGAATTTTGTAACTTTTGACCCTTTCACCCATTTCTGGCAACCACTTGTCTGTTTTCTGTATCTATAAGCTTATATTTTTTGCTGTTTTGTTTTTAGATTCCACATATAAGTGAGATCATTTAGTATTTGTCTGTGTCTGACTTTTTTCACTTAGCATTACTCTTGAGGTCCACCTGTGTTGTTCCAAATGGCAGGGTCTCATTCTTTTTAAAGACTGAATAATGTTCCATTGTTTGTGTGTGTGTGTGCGCAGCACACGTGTATGTAACTGTCTATCACATTTTAAAGATCTTTTCATTTGTCACTGATACTTAGGTTGTTTCCATATCTTGGCTTTTGTAAATAATGCTGCACTGAACATGGGGATGCATGTATCTTCTTGAGTTAAAGTCTTCATTTTCTTCAGGTAAGTACCCAGAAGTGGAACTAATGGGTCATATGGTAGTTCTGTTTTTAATTTTTTGAGGGACCTCCATATCATTTTTCAAAGTGGCCAATAGTGCCAATTTACATTACCACCAAAGCAAGAGGTTCCTTTTCTCCAGATCCTTGCCAACACTTGTTATTTGTTGTCTTTTTGATAATAGCCATTCTAACAAGTGTGGTGATTTTTTTAATTGTAATTTTGATTTGCATTTCCTTGATGATTAATGATACTGAGCACTTCTTCATCTGCCTATTGGCTATCTGTATGTCTTTGGAACAATGTCTTCAGATCTTCTGTCTGTTTTTTAACCAGTTGCTTTTTTGCTAGCTGTTGAGTTGTATGAATTCTTACATTTTGACTATTACCCCTTACCAGTTATATGATATGTACATATTTTCTCCTGTTTGCTACATTGCTTTTTCATTTGTTGATGGTTTCTTTTGCTTTGCAAAGGCTTTTTAGTTTGATACAGTTCACACTTGTTTATTTTTGCATTTGTTGCTTTTCGTGTTAAATTTTAAAAAAATGTCAGCAAGACCTGTCAGGGAGCTTACTGCTTGTGTCTTCCAGGAGCCCTACAGTTTTAGGTCTTACGTTAAAGTCCTTAATCCACTTTGAATTAATGTTTTCAGTATGGTGTAAGATGGTGGTCCACTTTCGTTCTTTGGTCAGTGAGACTGGACCACTATCTGGTTTTATGGTTGTCCAGTTTTCCCAGTGCCATTGATGCTGGAGTGACTGTCTTTTTTATTGTATATCCTTAGCTCCTTTGTTGTAAATTCGTCTTGACCATGCATGGGTTTATCTCTGAGTTCTGTATTCTGTTCCATTGATCTTTGTTTTTTATGTGCATACCATTCTGTTTTGATTACTGCAGGTTTGTAACAGAGTTAGGAATCAGGAAGCATGAAGCCTCTAGCTTTGTTCTTTTTTCTCAAGATGATTTTGGCTATTTGAAATCTTGTGTGGTACCATTCTTTTTCTCTTATCCTGGGATTTGAGTGACATGAATGTTAGAGATTTTTATATTATTTTAAAGATCCTTGAGACTCTGTTGACTCCCCTCTCCCCCAGTCTTTTGTTAGTTCAGCCAATTTCTCTTGTTCTATCTTCAAATTCCTTGAGTTTTTTCTCTTTTTACCTCCATTCTTCTATTAGCCCATCCAGTGAGGTAGTTTTTTAAAATTTTGGTTATTGTATTTTTCATTTCTAAGATTTCCATTTGGTTCTATTTTATGGCTTTTGTTTACCTGTTGAAACTTTCTATTCCGTTCATTTCAAGAGTATGTACCCTTCTTGGAGTATGGTTATGATAGCTATTGTTATTTCCAATATGTTGGTCATCTTGATGTTGGCATCTGTTCATTGTCTTTTTCCCTTGCTTGTTGAAATTTTTCTTAATTCTTCACATATTTACTTACTCTGGATACTTAGAAATGAGACTCTGGGTTTTTAAAAACTTCTTTGGAGAATGTTTTTTGTTGTTTTGTTTTAGCAGGCAGTTGACCCAGTTAGATTCAGGCCACAGGCTCTGATTTGCCTTCTTCTGTGGGCTTTGGTTCTCACGTCAGTGCAGTTTGCAGTAGCACTTTTGGGATCATTCCTGCCTGTACACTGCTGAGGGGTTAGCTGGAAATCTGGCTAGTGGTCTACCTCATAGTTTAGTTCTCAAGGCCTTTGATAAGTTGTTCAGGGTTAGATTCACATATCACAGTTTGCGGATGAGCTCAGGAGTTTGTATACAACTTTATGGGGTCCATTTACCTAGTCCTTTCCTTTATGAATCTCTGATACTCTCTGACTCTACCCCCATCCCCATCCCCACCCCCTCCCACTCCCTATCCCCTGCTGTCAGAAAGTTGGAGGGGGATGGATGGGTTCAGTCTCTATGCCTTGTTATGCCCTTCCCTCAGCTGAATCTGTTCTCAAGGACTAAGTGGTAGAAGAGAGAATGAAGACCCTGCTCAAAAACCGCAACAGGGATTTCTCCTTCTATTTCTCCCACCACCTCCCTGTCCATCCCACTCCCAAGTACTATTTGGACCACATTTCCTTTGGTTAGAGAAGATTCCCTTCTCTCAAGGTACTTGCCTGGGCATAGCTGCTCTTAGGTGCTCATGGCTTCCAGACTTGACTTGTCTGGGGACTATGGCAGAAGAAAGGAAAAAACCCAGAGGATTTCCACTTTCTCTGTCCTGTTATCCACCCTCTCCCCCAGGAACACACACGCACGCACAAGCACCCATACACAGTCCTCATACCAAAATCAGAAGCCTCCTCCTTGAGCTTTTTCTGTTCATGCTTGGTACACTTTTCTGGCAATGGGGCTGCCTTTGGTCCAGGCTCTGGGAGATTGAGAGGGAGGGAAAAAGCAGCTAGGAATAGCGTCAGATTGCTTGTGTTTTGAGTTCTGATTTCCTTGTCTGATCTATCTGCTACGCTTCCTTTCAGAGTTCCCAGTTAGCTGCTGCGTGTATTCAGGCCTTGGTTTTTAGTTACATTCAGTCAAAGAGCCAGGGTGGAGCCTGTTTACCTAAACTTAACCAGAACACTGTGAACTACTTTCTAACATCACATTTCATGGACCCTGTGTGATGTTTGTTGATGGTAGCAAATATTCAACGCTTCCATTGTACCTGTAACCAATGCCTGAAGCGGGCATTGTTCTAAATGGTGTATATATTTTAATTTATTTAACTTGAGATAGAGACTTGTTATCTTCATTTTACATTGGGAGAAAGAGGGACATTGCAAAGGTAAGGAACATGCAAGAAGGACCTACAGCTAGGCAAGTGGTAAGACCAGGGTAATAACCCAGTATGATTCTCTCCAGAGTCACAGGCATAACCAGAAGACTAGCATAAACATCCATTACCTGAGAAAACAAGCAAAACTTCTTACAGTCAATCTACAGCCACTGGGGTAACTTAAACTATTCTCAAAAGATTGTTAATCAGTTACCTGGCTTTACTTTTCTGTGATGGGCCTTTTTAATTACATTCAAAATACTCTTTTTTTTTATTCTTTTGATTCTGGCTTACTGTAATAGATCTTCAATAGATCAATAAAGACTTGTCTTTCTTATTTTGTTTTAAAGAGTTCAAAATTCATTTTACCATTTGTGGATTGCATATTTGTTGTGATTTCCACCAGTGTTTTGCTTAAGACTAGGGACTCTTGTTACATACGTAACTCATTGATTTTGTAGCTTTTGGTTGGTTCTAGGAATCTTCCTTTTAAGTTTAATCATGGAAGTCTATTTCAGGATTTGAAGGAAAAATTTTTGTTTTTATACTTTTCTTTTTTTGAAACAGGCTCTATGTGCACACATAGAAGGGCATACAGTGGAAGATAAGCCTCTCATTTTAGTTGCCTAAATACCCAATTCTTCACCAAAAGAGGGAGAGAAACTTTTAAATATAGGAAATTACTTATTTGCTTAGGGCACATGTACCCACGGTGCAGAAAGTCAAACTCTTGACAGTGGTAGTTCGCAGCAGAGTTACAGGATGCCACGCAAGGGAGTAGGAGGCAGGCCTCAGATCCACTCCACTCAGTGTTGTTAGGTTTTATTTTCAGATTTCTAAAGGAGGAAGAACAAAGAGGCTGGGATTAATCATTGTCATGTGACATTTCTGTGACATTTCTTAATTGTAGATTTGGGAGTCTGGTTTATGACTATTTGGTCAAATGGTCCATGGCTTGGGGGCCTGTTAGCTCATTTTGCCTGGAGAACAATCTGAGTTTATATGTTAGTGATGATATGTGTAGTAGTAGTTTTAGGACATTGATGATGTTATCAACAATAGCAGTTTTAGTCATCCAACTCTGGTTGATTAGTGTTCAGTTAGCATAGGATTGAGGTCAGAGGTTACATGAAAGGGAATAAGGTTTTGGATAGAGAGAGTAATCATAAACTTGGTAAGTTTCAAGTGTGGGTTCATCTCTGGGCTCTCTGTTCTGTCCATTGATTTTTGTGCCAGCACCATAGTGTTTTGGTTGCTGTAGCTTTGTGGAGTAGCTTGAAATCAGGTAGTGTGACATCTCAAGCTTTGTTCTTCATTTCAATATTGTTTTGGCTCCTTGGGGTCTTTTGTGTTTTCATATAGATTTTAGAATTACTTGTTCTAATTCTGTGAAAAATGTCATTGGTATTTTGATAGAGATTGCATTGAATATGTAGATAATCTTGGGTAGTATAGTTATTCTAACATTTACTCTTCCAATTCACGACCACGGTATGTCATCTTCCATCTTGTGTCATCTTCAGTTTTTTTATTTAACTAAGCTTTTTATTTTGTATTGGGGTGTAGACAGTTAACACTGTTGTCATAGTTTTAGGTGGACAGCAAATATTCCATTTCTTTAACCAGTGTCTAATAGTTTTCTGAGTAAAGGTCTTTTACCTCCTTAGGCAGACTTATTCCTAGATATTTTATTCTTTTTGATGCAGTTGTAAATGGGATTTTTTTTTTTTTTTGCTTTCTCTTTCTGAGAGTTCATTGTTAGTGTGTAAAAACGCAATAGATATCTGTATATTAACTTTGTATCTTTCACCTGTACTGAATTCTTGATGAGTTTTTTGGTGGTGTCTAGGATTGTTTTATATATAGTATCATGTTATATGAAACAGTGACAATTTTACTTTCCAATTTGGATTCCTTCTATTTCTTTTTTCTTGTCACTTTCTTAATGAAAAGGTATTTGTTAAAAAGGAAGGTAAAAATGAAAACAGTAGGTAAATTGTCTAGAGACTTAACCAGTATGATAGTATGAAGGCCTGAAATGTGGAATTGCAGCTGAGCTATTTCAAATCCTGAAAGATGATGCTGTGAAACTGCTGCACTCAATATGCCAGCAAATTTGGAAAATTCAGCAGTGGCCACAGGATTGGAAAAGGTCAGTTTTCATTCCAAACCCAAAGAATGCTCAAACTGCCACACAGTTGCACTCATCTCACACACTAGCAAAATAATGCTCAGAATTCTCCAAGCTCGGTTTCAATAGTACGTGAACTGAGAACTTCCAAATGTTCAAGCTGGATTTAGAAAAGGCAGAGGAACTAGAGATCAAATTCCCAACATCTGTTGGATCATAAAAAAAGCAAGAGAGTTCCAAAAAAAAACATCTACTTCTGCTTCACTGACTACGCCAAAGCCTTTGACTATGTGGATCACAGCAAACTGTGGAAAATTCTTCAAGAGATGGAAGTACCAGACTACCTTACCTGTCTCTGAGACATCTTTATGCAGGTCAAGAAGCAACAGTTAGAACTGAACATGGAACAACAGACTGCTTCCAAATTGGGAAATGAGTACATCAAGCTGTATATTGTCACCCTGCTTATGTAACTTATATGCAGAGTACATCATGTGAAATGCTGGATTTGATGAAGCACAGGCTGGAATCAAGATTTCCAGGAGAAATATCAATAACCTCAGATAAGCAGATGACATCACCCTTATGGCAGAAAGCAAAGAGGAACTGAAGAGCCTCTTGAAAATGAAACAGGAGAGTGAAAAAGCTGGCTTCAAAAAAAACGAAGATCATGTCATCTGGTCCCATCACTTCATGGCAAATAGATGGGTAAACAATGGAAACAGTGACAGACTTTAGTTTCTTGGGCTCCAAAATCACCTCAGATGGTGACTGCAGCCATGAAATTAAAAGACACTTGCTTCTTGGAAGAAAAGCTATGACCAACCTAGACAGCATATTAAAAAACAGAGACATTACTTTGCCGACAAAGGTTCATCTAGTCAAAGCTATAGTTTTTTCAGTAGTCATGTATGGATGTGAGAGTTGGACCATAAAGAAAGCTGAGCATCAGAGAACTGATGCTTTTGAGTTGTGGTGTTGGAGAAGATGCTTGAGAGTCCCTTGGACAGCAGGGAGATCAAACCAGTCAATCCTAAAGGAAATCAATCCTGAATATTCATTGGAAGGACTGATGCTGAAGCTGAAGCTCCAATACTTTGGCCACCTGAGGCCAAGAGCTGACTCATTGTCAAAGACCCTGCTACTGGGGAGGATTGAAGGCAGAAGGAGAAGGGGACAACAGAGGATGAGATGGTTGGACGGCATCACTGACTTGATGGATATGAGTTTAGCAAGCTCCAGAATTGGTGATGGACAGGGAACCTTTGTGTGGTGCAGTCCATGGGGTTGCAAAGAGTTGGGTGCGACTGAAGTGAACTGAACTGATGCTAATTCCCCGCTACCCTCACGCTTCTGACTTTAGAATCTGCTTGATCCCACATGTGAAGATTATGTAGGATAATCTTTTTTTAATGTAAAGATACAAGTGTATTTTACAGATGTATAGTGAACTCTTGATGTTCATGGGAAATACATCCAGACATTAATGACTTGACACGTTAGCAAATACTGTATGTGCTGAAGCTCTCCAGCACTGATTTCTTTGGGAGCCCTTTTTTCACATTGTTATTATATCATCAGAATTTCTGACTGAGTGAAAATGCTGCACTGTGATGTGGTTGCCCAGTGGTTGACTAGGATGCTCACTATCAAATTGTTCTACAAACAGTTTGAGATTTGTTCAGCAGTTCTTTAGAGATACTGTGTTGGCACAAAAGTTCTTTTCACTTTTTCCGTAAGATGGTACAAGACCCTGAATGAACATTTTGGCCAATCCAGTAGATGTGTAAAACCATTACTAATGTGCTGTTAATGCAAGTTATGATGAAAATTGTGATGGGTATATGAAATAGTAATTAGAGACTTTTCGAAGTGAATTTTCTTCGGAAATAGAGGTTTGCAGGAATGAAGGTTTTCAGGCTCCTGATAGAAGTTGTGGGTTTGAGGACATTTACTCCTCAGGAGTCGTCTTTGTAGAGGAGATTGCTGCAGAGGTGCTGTCTCGGTATTAGCAGTGCTGGTGGAGAGGACCCGCCTGCCGATACAGGAATCATGAGACGTGGGTTTAATCCAGGAGTCGGGAAGATCCCCTGCAGGAGGGCATGGCAGCCCGCTCCAGTATTGCTGCCTGGGAAATCCCACGGACAGAAAGTCCTGGTGGGTTACAGTCCATGAGGTCACAAAGAATTGGTCATGACTGAGCAACTAAACCACAGCAACAAAACTCCCACTGGACCATGAAGAAGGGAGTGAGCAGTCACAGGTGTTTGTGAATCAGTACAACCCAGATTCATCATCTGTGTCTGCGGCTGCTGATTGGCTCATCTCTGCAGCAGAGTTTTAGAACTGGCCTGCCTCCATCAGAACATCCAGACCAGAGTTCATACGTGCCTCCTCTGCGTGGGTGAGACGGATGAAGGAAGGGCGCCGCGCTCACTGTGCCCAGGGGCACGCCGCTGCCAGTCAGGTGGAGTTGGCAGAGCAGATGGAAAATATTGACTTCTAGAGCAGAGTTTACCCAGGGGGCCTGTCCATGCCAGATCCTGAGGATGCGTTTATCTTTTTGGCTAGTGTTTTTGAAAAGTTAGAAACTTTTTTGACTGTTAGTGCAAATTTTGTCCCTTTTTGAAGGATAATATTAAAAATTTATGATTTTGCTGAAGGTTTTTATTACTTGATTTGCTTCAGAAAAATAACTTAGGAGTTTAGTTTATTTGGAGTGATAGCTGTTTTTCAGAATTTGGGCCATTTGAAGATGAGAGGCCTTAATTGACCATGCCTCTAAGAAGCCTGAAATTTGAAGATTTTGCGTGCTACTTAATTTTGTTTGGTAAGGACTGAAGAGAATCCCTCCATCTTAAAACAAACTAAAGTCGAAACCCACTGGGATTTTGAGAGATGTTATTTTTTGGTTAGTAAGATTTAACTCTCAAACGAAGCTTAAAATATGTCTTTTAAACTGATGTCCTGTGGGGAGGAATTATGTGTATAGTTGGAAGTAATTCTGGGTTTGCACTTAAAACTGATAACAAATTACAGTTTTTTTGGAAATTAAGGAAAATTATCCAAAGATTTCTAAAATAGAAAATGAACATGATATGATCTTTGAAATACTGCTGTAGTGAATGATTATACCTTTTCTAGCCCTTTAAAAAAAAGAGAGCCTCAGATATGATATATGTGTTCACAGTGGAAACTACTCTATGAAGTGCTGAGAAAGAAGAGAAGAAGAGTATGTATTAAGTGGGATAGTTTTCACCCAGACTAAGAGGAACTTAGACTTGGGAGAGCACACTGTGTTTAATTCATTTCCCAGCTTATACATAAATATTAAGATATAGAAAATCAGAGTAGGTTTTAAAATGCCAGTTTCAAAGCCTAGAGGCTTTTCCTTTATACAGAAATGATAAAATATGGATTTTTCTATTAGAAGACATTTGTAAGTTAATATCCTTTTTGAACATTGAAGGACCGAACTAGATTAGCAATGATTTGTTCCTGAGCTAGTTGTCATAATTTCTTAAGATTGAATCTCTTCATGAGTTTCACGAATATTATAGTAGAAAATTTATTTTTTTAATTCTAGATGTGTCCTAGATACGATACACAAGAAGGTGGTATTTGATTATCTTGTTTAAGAAATCTTTCTTTGGAAACAATTTCAAATTTACAGAAAATTTGCAGGAATGAAAGCACTCCAAAAAACATTTATATACCCTTTGTTGAGGTCAGACATTGTACCTCATTTGCTGTATCATTCATGTACTGTGTATGTCACCCTATATAAGTAAGATCTGTGTGCCATGCCCGTTGTTTCTAAATGTTTACATTTGTATTTTCTGAGTTTAGGAATATTCTCTTATCTGACTAATTTAGTTGCCAACTTTATTATGTTTAGAAAACTTGATATCTCATAGATGTTATCTATTCAGTTGACCCAATAATGTTGATAGTTTCTTGCTCCCCAGTAGAGGATCCAGCCTAGGGTCAGGTACCGCATTTAGACATCATGTCTCTTTAGCATCTTCTGTCTAGTCTGAAACCTTTTAGAGTTTTGATCTTTTATGACATTGGCATCTTTGAAACTCCTCCTCTCCACCTGCCTTTTAAATAGACTATTCCTCTGTTTTGGGTCATCTGATGTTTCTTCATGATTAGATTTAGTTTACGCCTTCACAATTGAAATACACGGAGGGATGTCGTGTTCTCTTGGTAATACTTCTGTGGGCACATGAGGTCCATTTGAGAATTCCACATGAAGTCAAGATTTTGTCTTGATTTCTTCATTGTATAATTACTTGCTTTTCCCTCTGCAGCTGATGAGTGGTTTGTGAAGTGTACTTTAAGACCATTTAAGGAATGGAAATACCTTATTCCTCATCAAAATTTTCTCCTAGATCTACCTTTCATTTTAAATAATTCCAGCAAAAGTAGGTTGCCATCCTTTTTTTTTTTAACTATTGTAATTTGAAATGTAAGAGTAATATTATTAGCAGTAATTTCACTTATTAGTGAAATATAAGAACCATAGTAAAAATGGGTATTAGTAATAAGAGTTTTCTGATTGAATTAAACGTTCTTGGAAAGAAAAGTGAATTACTTGTATATTTATTTGCTTTATCTTCTCACTTGTCAAATGTGTAAATTTTGGCGATTTAAACGATTTGAGTCATAGTGTATGTTGTTTAAAATGAGAGAAGACAGCTCTGCTTAGCATGGGAAAGTAATTTCTTCTCGCTGAGAGGAGAAATGCAGTCTGAGTCTTGTTTTTGCTCCTTATTTCATCCGGTCTACAAAGTATCTTGATAACTAAAGCCTTAAAAAATAAAAAGATTCTTAGAGCAAAACCTGTGAGAGATTTGTCAAAGCAGGTATTTTTCCACTTGTGTTTAAAGTTTATTGAATTGGATCGGACTGCTACTAAAGAGAAACAGATCAAGCAAAGAGAAACTTCTCCCATGTTGTTCATAGCTTGATTTCTGCGTTGGTTCATTTATGAGAGCAATTGTAAAATCTGATCTGTTGTGTTTGGAATCTATTTTACAGCACTGAAATGTATGGGTATCTCACTGTGTTCTCACACGTGTCAGATACCATTGTGTATGAGCAGCCGGTGCTTGCGTGGTGCATTTCTACCGTAGTCTGGTTACAAGGAATGAGCATCTTCCCCATTCTTACTGAGTGTGGTCAGTGGGGTGTCCTTTCACTAGTATAGGTCCTCTCCCTCGGGTTTTCTGCCTTCCTGGGGTTAACCGTGGCTCTTCTCTTTCCTTTCCTTTTTCATTTTGCCTTGCTCCTGTGATCCGCAGTAATAAACTTAGGTAAGCTCTGTGTACTAGAGTTGACACAGATAGAACTTTATGGGACATGGTCTGCTTTTAGCCTTTGGTATACTAATGATTTGTGGGGGGGAGTCACATTTTTCCTACTCTTGATGGCATTCATCACTTAACTATATTTTATTCAATTTTAATTATTTTTTTTAACACCAAGAACATTTTGTATTGGGTTATAACTGATTCACAGTGTTGTAGTAGCTTCAGTTGAACAGTGAAGGGACTATGTACATGTATCCATTCTCCTTCAAAACCCCTCCAGTCCAGGCTGGTACATGACACTGAGGAGAGATCCGTGTGCTATACAATAGGTCTTTGTTGGCTATCCACTTTAAATATAGCAGTGTATTTTAAATGAGAGGCCTGTGAAGAAGCATAAAATAGGAAGCAAAGACATTACTTTGCCGACAGAGGTCCTTCTAGTCAAAGCTACGGTTTTTCCACTAGTCATGTATGGATGTGAGAGTTGGACCATAAAGAAGGCTGAGTGCCAAAAAATCGATACTTTAGAACTGTGGTGCTGGAGAAGACTCTTTGGAGTCCCTTGGACTGCAAGGAGATCAAACCAGTTAACCCTCAAGGTTATCAACCCTGGATATTCATTGGAGGGACTGATGCTTAAGCTGAAGCTCCAGCACTTTGGCCACCTGATGCAAAGAACTGATTGATTGGAAAAGACTGATGCTGGCAAAGATTGAAGGCAGAAGAAGGGGACGACAGAGGATCAGATGGTTGGATGGCATCACCAACTTGATGGACATGAGTTTGAGCAAGCTGTGGGAGTTGGTGATGGTCAGGGCAGTCTGGCGTGCTGCATTCCATGGGGTCGCAAAGAGTTGGATAAAACCGAGCAACTGAACTGAATTGAACTGATGAATAAACATAAAACCATAAATGCTAGAGCTGTAAGTGACTTTGGAGATAGTCTTCCAGTTTCCTTTTCTTCTAGTAAGATAGCTTAATCCTGAAGGTAAGATGACTTGTGTGTGTAACTCGTAATAAGATTCCTTGATCTTGAAGGTATTTTTCTTTTTACCGTCTTATTTTGCTTCAAATTTATTTCGTCCCACCAAACAAATTCCGGAGATACAACCTTGTGAGTCTAGGTGTGCGTAACAGCTGCAGTTTCATCCATTGTCACAAATCACTGTGAGTGCCACTCATGATCTTGAATTTGTGTTAGGTGAAGGTCAGTTTATATTTGATATGCTATTTAGGAAGACAGCTTTGAAAGCATATTTTTATTTCTCTTTACAGATCTTAAAAATAATGTGACTTCGAGCAAATGGCTTAACCTGTCATTGCTTTGGTTTTCTCATCTGAAAAATGAGGATATTGCTACATACTTCATAGGGTTGTTATTAGGATTAAGTAAGTTAATATTGATTAATATTTACTGAGTATTTAGAACAGTGCTTCATGCTATTTAAGTATTTGTTAAAATAAAGAGCATGATACACAATTAAGTAGTATTTTCCAAACATCTACTTGTTTCCTAAATTGCTAGTCTCAGTTTAGTGGCATTTTGACAGCATAGAAATAAATTCTGTTATTTAGAGCACAATTGCCAACTGAGTGGTTTAGTCATTCAACACAAGCTTTGAAAAGTGACAATTAAGATTTGACACTAAGAAAGAAGTAGAAAATGCTTCCAATTCTGTAAAGTTGTTATACCACAAAATCCATTCGTCAAAGCCAACAAATGTTTTTTGAACATTGTGCTGTACTCAGGACATTTGGAATTAAAAACCCAAAGATATGATTACCTAATTTTCAGCCTTTGCAGGTTATCAGTGGCAGGTGAATGAGGGAAAACGATGGTTACCATCTGCCAGCAGTGAGAAGTAGCAGTGAAGAAAGAGATGAACAACTAAGACAGTTCAGGGTCGGCTGAGTATACTGCAGCCCCTACCTCATGATCATAATCACAAAATTTTACTGCCAGAAGGGCCCTTGAGGATTATGGAGTTTAGTTTTCTTGTTTTACAATTTGTAAAATGACCCTGAAACACCAAGAACATATTCAGTCATATTCCAAGGATTGTGAAAAGTCAGACAAGTATGTACTGCACTTTAGAAAGCTTTGTGTGCAAGCTGTTTTAGAAGTTTTGGTATGACGATTTCTGCCTGCCTCATTATGTATAGCTTCTTTTCCTAATGATATCAAATAAATGAGGCATTATCTCAGACCTCTCCTTAGATATTAATTAATTATGGCCTATTATAATTCACAGTGGTGAACTTTAAGAAAAATAACCATTGTCGAGCAGTGTGACCTTGGGAATTTATTTCCTGTTCCATAAAATGATAATGATGGGAGAAGGAAATGGCAACCCACTCCAGTATTCTTGCCTGGAAAATCCCATGGACGGAGGAGCCTGGTAGGCTACAGTCTATGGGGAAAAAAAAAAAGAAAAAAAAAAAATGATAATGATGATTGCCTTCATTTACATCACATAATTTTCTATAATTGTAAAATGCACAAGATGTAAAATTTACCCTCTTAACTATTAAGTGTATAATTCAGTACTAATAAGTTCATTCACATTTCTGTGTAGCCATCACCACTCTCCATCGATAGGACCTTTAATCTACCCAACCTGAAATCCCATACCCACTAAGCATTAACTCTCTGTTTCCACCGCTCTAGCCTTTGGCAACTACCATTCTACTTTCTGTCTTTATGAATTTTAACTGCTGTAGGTTTCTCTTATAAATAGAATCATGAAGTATTTATCTTTGTTTGTGCCTGGCTTGTTTCACTTAACATAATGTCCTCACAGTTCCTCCATGGTGGAGCATGAATCAGGTTTTAAGGCTGAATAGTATTACATTGTGGGGATAGACCACACTTTGTTTATCATCAGATGGACTCTAGGTAGCTTCCACATTTTGGTTGTTGTGAATAATGCTGTGAACATGGTTGTACAAATATCTCAAATTCCTACTTTCAGTTATTTTGGGTATATACTCAGAACTGGAATTGCTGGATCATGTGGTAATTCTATTTTTAGTGTTTTGAGGAACTGCCATGTTGTTTTCATTCTCCCACCCCTGACAACCACTGATCTTTTTATTTACTGTTTTCTTTTTTTCATAATATCATATTGTTGGAATCATGCAGTATGTAGTCTTGCCACGTGGGGTCTTTCATTAAATATACATTTAAGATTCCTCCATGTCCTTTGTGACTTAGTTGCTCATTTCTTTTTAGTACTGAATAATACTGTATTGTCTGGATGTACCGGTCTTATCTGTTCACTTACTGAAGGGCATCTTGGTTGTTTTAGGTTTTAGCAATTATAAATAATGATGCTGTAATCATTTAATGTGTGGATTTTTGTGTGGACTTAAGTTTTCAAGCCCTTTTGGTAAATACCAAGGAGTGTGATTGCTGGGTTGCATGGTAAGAGTGTGTTTGGATTTGTAAAATACTGTCAGCTGTCTGCCAAAGTGGCTGCACCTTTCTACAAACCTATCAGCAGTGACTGAGAGTTCTTCTTACTCCCCATCCTCATCAGCGTTTGGTGTTATCAAAAATACCAGGTTTGGGCCACTCTAAATGGTTTGCAGTGGTATCTCATTGTTCTGAATTGCATTTTCATGGCAATGTATGATGTGGTGCGTCTTTTCGTGTGCTTCTTTGCCATCTGTATATCTCCTTTGGTAAGATCTTTGGCTCAGATTTTAATTGGATTGTTTTCATATTGTTGAGTTTTAACAGTTCATTGTATATTTACAGTAATAGTCTTTTATCAGATGTCTTTTGCAGATATTTTCCCCCTACTCTGTGGCTTGTTTTGAGTCTCTTGACATTGTCTTTTGCAGAGCAGAAGTGTTTAATGAAGTTAGCTTATTATTTCCTTTATAGAGCATGCCTTTGATGTTACCTCTGTGCATGTTTTAATCAGGTTATATTTTTTGTTCTTTTGTCATGGCTAGTTTTGATATATGTAGTTATAATATCACAACTAAATCTTCACATATAAATCACATATGTGAAAGTTCTGAAAATTATACTGTTTGACAGGTATAAATAAAATAGTGATTATGGTTGTGTTAACATTTTTTCTGAGATTAGCCCAAACGCCACTGAACAGTAGGGGAAAAGAAAAAGAAGTAGAACATTTTTGGGGTTATGTAGAAGAAATTAGCTTGTGAAATTGGAATTCATTGTGCTCAGTACTTGTAGACATTTTGAAGTGAATGTGTGGCTAACAATTGGCTGATGTTAGGGCCTTTAAAATAGTCCCATTTGTTTAATGAGCCCCATGTTGATATATTTCATAGTCCCAAGTCAGATCATTTGAGAAACATTTCGCAAAATACATAATATATAAAATCAGTATTAATGTGACTCATTAGGTGTACTTCACTGGAGGATATAAGGAACGTTGGAGTAGACAGACATACGTGCTTGGGTGGAGAGACTTTGTTCAGTGTCAGGTTGACAAAAGGCAGCCAAAATGGTAACAGAAATAATTACTTTCTAAAGTTTATTTCAGATGTGAGAGATCAACCACATTTCTAAACATTCCAAATTCTTGATCTGCTATTTAGAATAATATATGGTTAAGCTACAGTAATTTGTGTAATCCTAATTTATTTCCAGTTGGAAAAAAACAGCCTAATGGAAAAGAATTGAGAACTCAGATATAGAACTGCTGCTATGTGAAATTTGCCATTTCACATCAATCTAGTCAGGAAAGTGTGGATTTATAGATCCATTTGTAAAATGGACCTTTGTTATACTGTGTAATCAAATTCCAGATGGATAAACATTTTAAAATATAAATAGTATTAGAAGATACTTAATTTTGGTCTCTGACAGCAAGGTTATAAACCAAAAAGAGAATGGAATAGAGTAGAATAGAATCCTACATAAAAGGAGGATCATCTTTATGAAAAAAACATTTTATAAGCATTATTAAAAAGCTGACTCAGAAGAGCAACAGTGAATTTTGACAGTATTGTCAATATAATTTCAGTGCTACAAATAGAAAACTTTAACCATTTACTTCTGATTTACTTCTACCCTGTATACAAAAATGTATGTATAGGTGGAGGAAATTTACATAACAGATTTCTTAAGTAGTTGTACAGTATTTTTCTTAAACTTAAAAATAGATAAAATTTGCATTAGTTTTGAAAATATCTTTAAAAGGAGAATGTCTGTGAATGAAAAAAATGCATCTCTTCAAAATCTATGGCTATCAGGAGTATTTTCTTAAGGTTACCATCGCTAAAAAATTAGTTATTTGCTAATATGGGTACAGAAGTAATGTTGATGTGAAAGGTTATACAGTGTTGCAGTTTTAATAAGTAACAATTAATCTAACTTCAAATGTTTTCTTTCATTCAGTCAGGTCAGTTCAGTGAAGATATGATACCTACTGTGGGCTTCAACATGAGAAAAGTAACTAAAGGTAACGTCACAATAAAGGTACGTCAGCTGCTTGCCATACTTGATATAAATTGTTAGCACATACAAATTAGGAATTTTTCTGTTTGTTTCTTTGGTTTTTACATGAGTATTGGCAGTTCTTAATTGGGCATGTTCCAAACGAGTGTAAATTTTTTTCCTTCTTTCTCTAATAGATAAAAATGTTTAAGTGTTGAAATGTTAAGTCCCATAAAAAACTTTGCATATGGGTTGACAGAAGTAATATTTGAGATTTAGATGTTCCTTGGAAATAAAAATCCCATCTTCAGAGTGTTTGGAATGTAATATTGCATATATTTCATGAATAATTTATGTTGAAAGAGACTAACTGTTTATAATATTGGTAATTTAGTATTGTATTTGTGGTAGCAAATACGGTAACCCAGTTTTCCCTTTCTTTGCTACTAAGCCCTAAAATTAAAACTATAAAACAGTAAAAATTAACTAGTTTAACATAACTTTGTTTCTAGAATAAGTTTGGTAGGTTTGCGTTGTGGACTGTTGGACCGGTTTTTAATTTATTTTTATTATTTTTAGCTCCTTTGTTCATGTGGGGAGTTTTGCTTCTATAGCCTGAACCCTTATGGCCATTTTACCCAGTTCTTGTGGCTCACAGAAGCTGTTTGCTAAATTCTTTCTGTAGCTTTTCTAATGAAGCTTCTAATGTCTCATGTATGTCATTATGCATGCGTCCAGTGTCTGTAGCTAAATTGGAAGCCTTTTGAAGATAAACATCATGACTTAAGACCTTTACATAGCCCTACAGAGTAGCCATAATAGTGCAATAACTGTAGTTGGTGGCTTTCATATGGATAAAGTAACTTTATATAAGAAAAGCACCTAGGTAGGAATATTTTCTATGTTATATACAGAATAATTTAAAATGATTACATTCTAATATATATATACCCCATCAGACAATTAAACTTTAATAGATTCTGAATGAAGAGTTTGTTTTTTCTCTTGGACTTCAAATGTGGATGATGTGTGATCATGCAGATTCTAAGAGTTACTATTTTTTTAAAAATAGGTTTTCAGTATTGGAAATCTATTGGTTAATAGGCAAAGAAAGTATTGCCCCAAAATGAAATCTTTGCTCAGGCAGCACCTATTAGATCTAATGTAAGTGTGTTAAATACGAACTTCAAGTTCAGAAATGGCCCCAAGAACTTCCAGGACAAGACCTTGTTTGAGCTCGGATTTTTCCAAAGCAGTTTGACTCTAACATTGTGGAGCTGAGCATATCTGCTTCTTTTTTTCCTTCCATCTGCCGCTTTTTTCTTCACTGTGTTGTTTGAAATATTATTATTAAGATTTGTCTGTCTTGATTTGAAGATTTGGGACATAGGAGGACAACCCCGCTTCCGGAGCATGTGGGAACGGTACTGCAGAGGAGTCAACGCTATTGTGTAAGCTGCCTCCCTTCCACCCCCACCCCCCTGTCCCCCACCCCCCCTATAGTCAGTTTAGGTTTCAAGGAAATAAGGCATTTTTCATACTTTTAAAGGCTTAATTTTTATTTCTGGCAGTAAAATCTTTTTTAGGTATTAGTATAATTTCCTATTAACATCAGACTTTAAAAAATGAATCATCAAATGGGAGTTTTGTTTTTTTCTCTATGTTGCTGATGGATATACATGTTTTACCCCCTAGAACAGTCTGTTTCTCTGCTTATTTTATTGGTGTTTAGTTGATTAACAGTATGAGTTTTAGGTGTGCAGCATAGTGATTCAGTATTTTTGCAGGTTATATTCCATTATGGATTATTGAGAGATAATGGGTATAATTTCCTGTGTTGCATAATATATCCTTGAAGCTTATCTGATTCCATATATAGTAGTTTGTAGGACAGTCTATTAAAAAGTATTTTGGGGTGACAGCCTTTTAAAATCTAGTACTTAATTTTGATCAACAGTTTCAGTAGTATAAATTAAGAAAATTAAAAATTTGTTCATTGTGATCATCAAAGAATATGGTGGAGGCATTTTGAGATCACTTTTTTTTTTTTAAGTTACATGATAGATGCTGCAGATCGTGAAAAGATAGAAGCCTCTCGAAATGAACTACATAATCTTCTAGATAAACCGCAGTTACAAGGAATTCCAGTAAGTATGGTTAATTTCACATTATATGATTATAATATTTGTAGTTATATTATTAAAAGTTTAATTATGCATTTTTGTTAATTATGTTTGAAATCAGTAGAGTGTCTTTATTTGTTTTAAAGTCTGGACAGCTTATATTCACTGAGTATCCATCACATGCTGGGCAGTGTGCTATTTAGTCATTTCTTAACAAGCTGGTTAGTGAACTGTATGTAGTAGAAGCAGTGCTTAGTCCTGGGGAAATAGTAGTGAAGAGAAGTAGATAGAAGTAGATGCTTCCTGCCATTATGGAGCTTATGGTTTAGTAGGAAACTAGGTAGATGATATGAAAATGGCTTGAATAATGCAGCTCTGATAAGTGCTATGAAGGAGAGATACAAGGGGCTTATGGAGTTGTAAGTTACAGGGCAGATTTGGTATAGTTTGAGGGAAGAAGGAAAGATTCCCCAAGAAGTGCTACTTGAGCTGAGATGTGAGGGAAGTGACAGTTGGAGGGAAAGAGAATTGCAGGCAGAGGCTCTTAGGTAGGAGGAAGTAGGGTTTGGGAGGAGGCTGGTGTCTCTAGAGCGCGGAGCCCACTGGGCGGGTAGAGCATTGTCAGCCTCTGACAGCAGGGGTACTTCAGGAGGCTGTGCTGGGGGGGACTGGGTATTTTAAGTGCTCAGACTTATTATCTAAATCATTGTTATTTCAGTTTAAAAATGGATTGCATGGGGACTATTCCCAGGTGGCGCTAGTGGTAAAGAACCCACCTGTCAGTGCAGAAGACGTAGGAGACACGCGGTTCGATCCCTGGGTTGAGAAGATCCCCTGGAGAAGGGCATGGCTACCCACTCCAGTATTCTTGCCTGGAGAATCCATGGACAGAGGAGCTTGGCGGGCTACAGTCCATGAAGTGGAAAAGAGTCAGACACGACTGAAGCAGCTTAGCATAAGGAGGACAGTTTTAGGAAGCTGTTGAAACAGTTTTCAAATTCAAGACAGTTTTGAACTTTTCTTGGCAAAATAGAGTACCATGGATTGGGGTGGTCAGAGACAAGGTTGTGAGAAGGAAATAGATGTGGAGGCTGTTTAGGACGACCGTCCACCAGACTCAGAAAGGAAGATAAACAGGACAATTCCTAGTTCCTGGCTAATGTGGTTGGATGGAAGATGGTGCCACTTGTGGAGTGAAAGAAGCTGGAAAAGGCCCCGGCTTTACCCTCATGACGAGGTCGTGTGTGTCAGATCCCTGAAGTATGTTATCTCAGGTGATCATTACAGTGTGCTGAGGGTGATGGTGTGATCCCTCCTGGTGACACTTGTTATTTGCGCAGGATCACATGGCGACTAGTGCATTGCACAACCAGGTTTTGAATCTATTTATTTGTGACTTCAAGGCCTGTCCTTTTTCTTTTGTATTAACTAGTCCTGCATGTGTTGTTGTTCAGTCGCCTAGTCATGTCTGACTTTTTGTGACCCCATGGACTGCAGCATGCCAGGCCTCTCTGTCCCTCACCATCTCCTGAAGTTTGCCCAAATTCATATCCATTGCATTGGTGATGCCATCCAGCCATCTCATCCTCTGACACCCTCTTTTCCTTCTGCCCTTAATCTTTCCCAGCATCAGGGACTTCTCCAGTGAGTCAGATGTTCGCATCAGATGACCAAAATATTGCATACCATAAGTAAAAAAAAAAAAAAAATCTTGTTCCCCATGAGAGTTCTTAGTAGCAAACAATAGAAAGCTGTTTAAGTAGAGAGGAATTCATTGAAACAATATTGGGTAGTTTACAGAGTCTTGAGAAGGCTGCCCTTAACTGTGTTGAGAAAACACTGGAACAAGGGAAAGCTGAGCAGCTGCCAGGATCACATCCACATTGACATCATGTAGTCAGTCTGGTGACCCCATGCAGTTTGTGAACACCAGACTCAATTGCTCCAGTTGGAAGGTCATTTAGTTGATACCCCTTCCATAGCAGAATGGGTTCAGTATTCCTGCTTTCTTGAAAAACTGGCTCTGCATTCAGAGTTTTGGTTGATCGTAGATTGTATGTCCATTCTCTAGCAGAAAAGAAGGCTGGAAAAGAAATTATCTACAGAAGCAAGTAGCTTTATTGGGAGGCAGAGTCATAAGGTGGAAGATTTCTTTGTTTTTTTCTTTGAAAGACTACTTAATGTAGGAAGAGGACTAAGATGCCAGGCAATCCCAAAACTGAGAACCGATCACAAATGACCAGGATGTATTTTTTTATTTAAACTCACATAGATCCGGGTTGAGAACCTGGGTGACTTAGTAAGACCTAGTGAAAGGGTTAGTCACTCAGTCGTGTCTGACTCTTTGTGACCCCATGGACTGTAGCTGCGAGGCTCCTCTGTCCACAGGATTCTCCAGACCAGAATACTGGAGTGGGTTGCCATTCCCTTCTCCAGGAGGTCTTCCCAACATAGGGATCAAAACCTGGTACTTGCATTGCAGATGGATTCTTTACCTTCTGAGCCACCAGAGTTTGGAGAGGGGTAAGAATGAGAGAAGGGCGGACAGGCTGCCCAAGGGTGCTGAGATTTGGCTTTTGACTCTCTGACCCCTACGATTTTAGCATTCTTTGGAGAGCTCGTGGTGCTCCTTGCATTCTGTGGGTCTATTCTTGGCTCTTTCCTCTTTCTGAGAATGAGTCTAGGGCCTGTGAGGAGAATCAGTCACAGTGTCTGGCGTTGAGGGTGGGGGTGGGACTTGTATTAAGTGAAAGACGTAGGTTTGACACGTGTTTGATGAGCCGGCCAGGTAGACATGGTGTGCACTTTCTTAGGCTTGGTCAAAGATACAAGTTCTTGGAGAACATTGACTCGGAGTAAGGATGTTATCAAATACATTATGTGTACTCATAGTTTTTGCTTTTTGTAAGGCAGAAAGGAGATACCTGGGAAAGACAGAATGGTTTTGGGATGCCCCTCTCCACTTTGCTCTTTTTTCAAAGCACATTGAGTAATCACATGACACGTTTGTTCTCAGAGTTGATGGCTACTGTATTTATCCTGATTCGCAAACTTACCCATTGTCTTAATATTTATACATGATACTTTATAGGATGGATGTAGAATTTTAAAGTGTTATTTACATGTTTACTGTTAGATTAATGCCTAACAGATAGCAGTGGTTGAAAATCATGCCTCCACCCTCGGCAGTTAAGATCATACTCACATTTTGGTAAAGATTTTTTAAGAAATAACAGAATGCATACCATAGACATCAGTTCAGTTCAGTTCAGTCACTCAGTCGTGTCCGACTCTTTGCAACCCCACGAATCTCAGCACGCCAGGCCTCCCTGTCCATTACCAACTCCTGGAGATTACTCAAGCTCAAGGCAGCCTGCTCCAGTAGTCTTGCCTGGAAAACCCCATGGAAGGAGGAGCCTGTTAGGCTGCAGTCCATGGGGTCGCTAAGAGTCGTACACAACTGAGCGACTTCACTTTCACTTTCATGCATTGGAGAAGGAAATGGCAACCCACTCCAGTGTTCTTGCCTGGAGAATCCCAGGGACAGGGGAGCCTGGTGGGCTGACATCTATGGGGTCGCACAGAGTCGGACACGACTAAAGCGACTTAGCAGCAGCAGCATGTCCATCGAGTCGGTGATGCCATCCAGCCATCTCATCCTCTGTCGTCCGCTTCTCCTCCTGCCCCCAATCCCTTCCAGCATCAGGTTCTTTTCCAATGAGTCAACTCTTCGCACGAGGTGGCCAAAGTATTGGTGTTTCAGCTTCAGCATCAGTCCTTCCAAATGAACACCCAGGACTGATCTCCTTTAGGATGGACTGGTTGGATCTCCTTGCTGTCCAAGGGACTCTCAAGAGTCTTCTCCAACCCCACAGTTCAAAAGCATCAATTTTTCAACACTTAACTTTCTTTATAGTCCAACTCTCACATCCATACAGGACCACTGGAAAACCATAGCCTTGACTAGATGGACCTTTGTTAGCAAAGTAATGTCTCTGCTTTTTAATATGCTGTCTAGGTTGGTTATAACTTTCCTTCCAAGGAGTAAGCGTCTTTTAATTTCATGGCTGCAGTCACTATCCACAGTGATTTTGGAGCCCCCCAAAATAAAGTCTGACACTGTTTCCACTGTTTCCCCATCTATTTCCCATGAAGTGATGGGAACAGATGCCATGATCTTAGTTTTCTGAATGTTGAGCTTTAAGCCAGCTTTTTCACTCTCCTCTTTCACTTTCATCAAGAGGGTTTTGGTTCCTCTTCACTTTCTGCCATAAGGGTGATGTCATCTGCATATCTGAGGTTATTGATATTTCTCCCGGCAATCTTGATTCCAGCTTGTGCTTCTTCCAGCCCAGCGTTTCTCATGATGTACTCTGCATAGAAGTTAAATAAGCATGGTGACAATATACAGCCGTGACTTACTCCTTTTCCTATTTGGAACCAGTCTATTGTTCCATGTCCAGTTATAACTGTTGCTTCCTGACCTGCATATAGGTTTCTCAAGAGGAAGGTCAGGTGGTCTGGTATTCCCATCTCTAAGAATTTTCCACAGTTTATTGTAATCAACACAGTCAAAGGCTTTGGCATAGTCAGTAAAGCAGAAATAGATGTTTTTCTGGAACTCTCTTGCTTTTTCAGTGATTCAGCGGATGTTGGCAATTTGATCTCTGGTTCCTCTACCTTTTCTAAAACCAGCTTGAACATCTGGAAGTTCATGGTTCATGTATTGCTGAAGCCTGTCTTGGAGAATTTTGAGCATTACTTTACTAGCGTGTGAGATGAGTGCACTTGTGCGGTAGTTTGAGCATTCTTTGGGATTGCCTTTCTTAGGGATTGGAATGAAAACTGACCTTTTCCAGTCCTGTGGCCACTGCTGAGTTTTCCAAATTTCCTGGCATATTGAGTGCAGCACTTTCACAGCATCGTCTTTCAGGATTTGAAATAGCTCAACTGGAATTCCATCACCTCCACTAGCTTTGTTCATAGTGATGCTTTCTAAGGCCCACTTGACTTCACATTCCAGGATGTCTGGCTCTAGGTGAGTGATCAAACCATCGTGATTATCTGAGTTGTGAAGATCTTTTTTGTATAGTTCTTCTATATATTCTTGCCACCTCTTCTTAATATCTTCTGCTTCTGTTAGGTCCATACCATTTCTGTCCTTTATCGAAACCATCTTTGAATGAAATGTTCCCTTGGTATCTCTAATTTTCTTGAAGAGATCTCTAGTCTTTCCCATTTTGTTGTTTTCTTCTTATTTCTTTGCGTTGATCACTGAGGAAGGCTTTCTTATCTCTCCTGGCTATTCTTTGGAACTCTGCATTCAAATGGGTATATCTTTCCTTTTCTCCTTTGCTTTTTGCTTCTCTTCTTTTCACAGCTATTTGTAAGGCCTCTCAGAGAGCCATTTTGCCTTTTTGCATTTCTTTTCCACGGGGATGGTCTTGATCCCTGTCTCCTGCACAATGTCACGAACCTCCGTCCATGGTTCATCAGGCACTCTATCAGATCTAGTCCCTTAAATCTATTTCTCACTTCCACTGTATAGTCATAAGGAATTTGATTTAGGTCATACCTGAATGGTCTAGTGGTTTTCCCTACTTTCTTCAATTTAAGTCTGAATTTGGCAATAAGGAGTTCATAATCTGAGCCACAGTCAGCTCCCAGTCTTGTTTTTTGCTGACTCTGTAGAGCTTCTCCATCTTTGGCTGCAAAGAATATAATCAATCTGATTTCGGTGTTGTCCATCTGGTGATGTCCAGGTGTAGAGTCTTCTCTTGTGTTGTTGGAAGAGGGTATTTGCTATGACTAGTGCATTCTCTTGGCAAAACTCTGTTAGCCTTTGCCCTGCTTCATTCCGTACTCCAAGGCCAAATTTGCCTGTTACTCCAGGTGCTTCTTGACTTGCT
Organism: Cervus elaphus; assembly: GCF_910594005.1. Classification (NCBI taxonomy): domain Eukaryota; kingdom Metazoa; phylum Chordata; class Mammalia; order Artiodactyla; family Cervidae; genus Cervus; species Cervus elaphus. Next base: position 33,382,618 of record NC_057838.1, on the reverse strand, counting down.
ACTTTTGCATTCCAGTCCCCTATAATGAAAAGGACATCTTTTTTGGATGTTAGTTCTAAAAGGTCTTGTAGACCTTCATAGAACTGTTCAGCTTCAGCTTCTTCAGCGTTACTTGTTGGGGCATAGGCTTGGATTACCGTGATACTGAATGGTTTGCCTTGGAAATGAATAGAGATCATTCTGTCATTTTTGAGATTGCATCCAGGTACTGCATTTTGGACTCTTTTGTTGACCATGATGGCTACTCCATTGCTTCTAAGGGATTCCTGCCCACAGTAGTAGATATAATGGTCATCTGAATTAAATTCACCCATTCCAGTCCATTTTAGTTCGCTGAGTCCTCCTAGAATGTTGACGTTCACTCTTGCCATCTCCTGTTTGACCAGTTCCAATTTGCCTTGATTCATGGATCTAACATTCCAGGTTCCTATGCAAAATATTGCTATTTACAGCATCGGACCTTGCTTCTATAACTAGTCACATCCACAGCTGGGTATTGTTTTTGCTTTGGCTCCATCCCTTCATTCTTTCTGGAGTTATTTCTCCACTGATCTCCAGTAGCATATTGGGCACCTACCACCTGGGGAGTTACTCTTTCAGTATCCTGTCATTTTGCCTTTTTATACTGTTATGGGGTTCTCAAGGCAAGAGTACTGAAGTGATTTGCCATTCCGTTCTCCAGTGGACCATGTTGTGTCAGACCTCTCCACAATGACCTGTCCATCTTGGGCCACCCAAGATGGACAGGCATGGCTTCATTTCATTGAGTTAGACAAGGCTGTGGTCCTGTGATCAGATTGGCTAGTTTTCTGTGATTATGGTTTTAGTGTGTCTGCCCTCTGATGCCCTCTTGCAACACCTACCGTCTTACTTGGGTTTCTCTTACCTTGGGCGTGGGGTATCTCTTTACTGCTGCTCCAGCAAAGCGCAGCCGCTGCTCCTTGCCTTGGACGAGGGGTATCTTCTCACAGCCGCCCCTCCTGACCTTGAACGTGGAGTAGCTCCTCTCGGCCCTCCTGCGCCTGCCGCAGCAGCCGCTCCTTAGACATGGGATTGCTCCTCTCGGCTGCTGCCCCTGACCTCCAGCATGGGGTAGCTTGTCTCGGCCTCTGCCCCTGACCTCGGGCGTGGGGTAGCTTGTCTCGGCCTCTGCCCCTGACCTCGGGCGTGGGGTAGCTTGTCTCGGCCTCTGCCCCTGACCTCGGGCGTGGGGTAGCTTGTCTCGGCCTCTGCCCCTGACCTCGGGCGTGGGGTAGCTTGTCTCGGCCTCTGCCCCTGACCTCCGGCATGGGGTAGCTTGTCTCGGCCTCTGCCCCTGACCTTGGGCGTGGGGTAGCTCCTCTCGGCTGCTCCTGCACAGTTGCAGCCTGGTGCTCTTGGTCGCCGCCCCTGGCCTTGGGCGAGGGGTAGCTCCTCTTGGCCACGCTTCTGCGTTAAACAGAAGTTGGTAGCCACATATTGAATTAGACATCTGCATGGCATTAATAGAAGTTAGAGTAAATGCTTATTTGAATTATGAAGTGAAATGAGATAGGCCACTGGTCATGTAAATATGCTTTTAATACTATGGCATGAGGTAACCTGATTTTACTGTGTACACATATGAATATGCTTCTGTGATGTTTTCTTACATAAAATTTACTCAATGACTTTTCTTTTTAAAGGTGCTAGTACTTGGAAACAAGAGAGATCTTCCTAATGCGTTGGATGAGAAACAGCTAATTGAAAAAATGTATGTCTTAAGAATGAATGATGGGTTTTTTAAAAAAAATTGGTTCTATTTTGCCCATAAGATACACTGTTTTGCCCACTGTTTTGTTTAGCTTTGCTCCATTATTTAGTAATGATCATAGCCCTATTTTGGGGTAGGTAAACTTGACATACTAGAGAAGTAAACCCGTAAATTTTATTAGTAATAACATTTCTTCAGTATAATTATTTAAAAGAACAAGTAAAATTGAGCATAGATTGATAAGATGACAATTGTTTTAAAAGCCCAGACTTAACTTTCCTAATTCTGCTTTTTACAGGAATCTGTCTGCTATTCAGGATAGAGAAATTTGCTGCTATTCAATTTCTTGCAAAGAAAAGGATAATATAGGTAAGAAATGACTGATATTTGTGGAGAAGTTGATACCAATAGAAGGGATGTCTCATTCTTTTTACTGTTTATTACCTTTATTTCTGTTTACTTGATTTCTCCTATAAAGTACAATTGCTTTTGCCTCAGGAAAAAGAGTAGGCATTATACCTTTTAGCAACAAATACAGTATCCTGAATCTGCTCTATGCTATTTAAAGAAGTAAATGAAATAAAGACATGAAATTAATTATGTGCTATCAGCTTATTGTATTTTTGCAGAGCTAGTGTGTTAACTGTGCTTTATAACAGAATGATGTTCTTGAAATAAGACTTAACAGAGGTTGGTTTACAGGCACTGTAAGGATTTTTCATTTATCAAACCCGTATATTACTGCAGTATGTTAGCACTCGCAAGTATAAGCCAAAAATAACCCTTTACCTACTTAATGTTCTGTATTAATTTCCTAGGACTGCAAAGTACCACAAACGGGGTGGCTTAGAAAGAGCAGAAATTTATTCTCTCAGGTTTAGGAGGGTAGAAGTTTGGTGTCAGCAGGGCCGTGCTCTCTCTGACGGCTCTAGGGGAGGATCTTTCCCTGCCTTTTCCTGGCGTGTGGCTGCCAGCAGTCTTTGACCTTCCTTGGTGGTAGCTTTGTATCTCCACCCTCTTCCTCTGGCTTCAGCATGGCTTTCTCCTCTGTGTGTATGTCTGAGTGTCTATTTTCTCTTCTTACCAAGGACACATGTTACTGGATTAGGGCCAACCCTAATCCAGAATTACCTCATCCTATGTCTGCAAAGACCCAATTTCCAAATAAATTCTGAGGTTCCGGGTGGATGTGAATTTTTAGGGGTCACCATTTAATCCAGCACGGTATCCGTAAAGAATAAATATGTCTGACTCAACTTCAGTCTGTTAATTTGGTGAGGGATTGTTTAATTAAAGTGTATTGGCATAGAGAAGATCAGAAGGTTAAAAAAAAGAAAAGAAAGAGAAGTGTTTGACAAGATGAAAGGCTTTTCAGTGTTAGACAGCTGCTCAAGTGAAAAGACCAGTAACAGTGCAATAAAAAATACTCCCTAGTAAAAGATAACTTTGTGACGCAAGCTTCTCAAGCCGTCTTGTCTGGCATGACAGACTCCACTGAAGTCTGAAAGGAGAGTTTGATACGTGTGCCTTAAAGCAGATGGGTAGGAACCAAGGGATTTTCATGGCTCCTTCACTTCTCCCAGTTGGTGGTTACTGGTGAAAAAGTTTCTCTCAGTGGGTCACTGTAGAAAAAGAGGCTCTCCATCAGGGCTGCATAGTGGCTAGAAATAGCGTGGGCTTTGGAGTAAGGCAGCCTCAGCGTGGAGCACCTGGTCCTGTTACTTTCTCACTGGCCTTGGACAGAGCACTGAAACTCCCTGATTTCTGCGTTGTGCTCATCTGTAACATGCGGATGGTGGCAGCAACTTCAAAACTCTCTTACAGGAGTGAGTAAAAAAATGAATTGCAGTGTTTAACCTGTGGGGGACATCACAGGAGTATATTCATTTTCTCTTGCTGCTGTCAGTCAGAAGCCTGTCACTGACCTCACTGAGCTAAGGTCTAGGACTAAAATTACAGGCGAGCTCCTTCTGGAGACTGTAGAGGGGAGAATCCATTACTTGGTCCTTTTCCGCTTCTAGAGACTGCCTGTTCTCTTGGCTCATGGCTCCTTCCCCATCTTCAAATTCTCTCTCGCTCACCATTCTTCCATAGTCATTTCACCAATTAACAAAGTATATCAGAATAAAATGTAATAAATCAGTAGTGCCAAAACAGTGTGTTTAAAGAGTTTTTTGACACTTTTTCTTTAGCTTTTATTCAATATGTATTGTTTCTCACCATACTTAACTTTTTTCCCCCAGTCATTTCCAATCTGTATCTTAGCTCCCGCCCTTTTCCCCTCAGACCTGCTCTAATTAGCTTATAGTACTGATGGTTTTTCTCACTGGTTCTGGGCTTCCTTTAAAGACTACCCAGAGAAGTCTGAGCCCACTACATTGCTGATGGACACAAACTCTCCTGTATTAATTAGAATAAGTGACTTGTTATTTTGGGATCATCTAGCTCATTTGAGAACAGACTGTTCCAGCACTTAGGGTTACTTCAAGTTTATTTAAAATGTTTTTCCTATGTTGAGGGGAACTCTTGTTAAGTTTTAAGTTGTGCCCTCACGAGAGCATTTACTTACACAGCAGAGGTTTTCACGGAGGGATTATTTTTCCCCCAGAGACATTTGGCATTTTTCCCCGGAGACTCTCTCTTAGTGAGGAGCACGATGCTGGCATCAGGTGGGTGGAGACCAGGGTGGTCCTAAACATTCTGTCGCCTCCAGAGCTGAGTTGTTCAGCCTAAAATGTCAGTAGTGGCAAGATTGAGAAACCCTGTTCTATACTAACCATGATTTTTAGTTCATTGTGCTGTTCTGTAAATCCATGACTCCCTTAAATTTCCTGTGGAGTTTTCTGACATGGGGGAGGGGAAAGTGTTGGAAGCGGTAGGAAAAAAAACCCTTATTTTCTGCTGTGACAAACTAGTCAGATACTTTGCTCATTTATGAAGGAAATGCAGGAGAACTGGTGAGACCTTCTTAATGCTCTTTAAGCCTAATCTTCACAGTTCATTTTATATTATTATCAAGCTTAAGGAAGCTGACCTGCACTGTTAACTAGATTCAAAATTAGTTTGTAAGGCCTGTTTATTTGGAGTGAGAAGTGCAACAGCCAAGTCAAGCTTTTTGAGTAAAAAATCTCAGAGTACTCTCCTTAATTTCAGCTTTTGTAATATATTTTAGTACCAAATTTACCAATTTTCTAAATTGTTCCCCAGAGTATTCATTGCACATGGGTTGGGTTGTATGTTATACTTGCAGGTTTCTAATGGGGAACATGAGGTCCCTTAGTTTCATTAGTAATATGTCCTCAAACTACGTGTAGTGTAGATTATTTCAGGGAAGATGGTCTTTTTGAAGATGGTTGATACTTGCGGCCTTTTTTATCATAGAGGTAACTACTCCTTCATCTGAATATCTTACTTTTTGCCTTTTAGTCTGGTCTTAAGGATTCATCTGTCTGTAGGGTATGACGTAAGTCCAGTGTCCATAGGTTTGTTTGTTTTTACAGTGTGCTTCTTAAATATTTAAACCTAGTCATTTCACTTTCACATTTCCCTTTCCCCCCTTTCAATTGCAGTGATTGCGGCTTTGCTCATTTTACACACTGCTGTCCTCCTCTTGAAGTGCAAATTACCTGCTTAACATTGTTTCCCCAACTCTGAACAGGTTGTGTCTGTTCAGATCTCAGCTCTAGGCTCTTCTTTATATACAGTGTTTGGCTTACAGTTTCTGTAATGAATGTTAGCTGGAAAATTGGGAGGTTGAACATTCTCCAGGCTTATAGAAGAGAGCGCTGCTTCTAGTAGATGCTCACATATCCTTTATGTGGGTAACACATTTTAAAGAACTCAAGGGATAGTAATTCAGTGTTTTGATTTAGCTGCCTTCTGTCAAAAGTGCTTTTCCTGACTCTTCTCAGGCACTGTAGCTTCAGTTGCCACCTCCACAGTGGTATCTCCTTTCTTCCTCAGATCTGTACAGCTGAAAGTACCTGCTGAACGTCTCCACGTGTTACCCTTCTGTGCCTCAAACCTCATGTGCTCACTGCCGAATTCTCAGTCTTTTTCTTTCCCAGATCTGTTCTTCCTTTAGCCACTGGGTTAGTCAGCAGCTCCATGATAAACACACACTTACTCAGGCGAAAAGATTCTTTCTCACCCACTGCATTTGGTCAGTCCTGTTAGTTCTGTATTTTAAATATGCTTCCCATTTTATTCCTCTGTTCTTACAACACCCGATTTGCTTCAGGCCTTCGTCCCTTTCCTGTTCCCGTTGTGAATGATCAGTCTCTGTACCGGCAGCCCTCCCAGGTGCCCTCCTCCGTTGCCATTGTTGACCTTGCTACAGTGAACTTACAGTTTACAATAGACAGTATAGCTTCCCTGCTTAAAATTCTCCAATGACTTCCTATTGACTTGAGAATAAAGTCCCAACTTCTGAGCCTCTTAGAATGGCACATAAGGGTGTCTGGCTCTCTCTAGGTCTGTGGTGCTCAACTGAAGCCAGCCGTGCTCCACTGGGGCTGTTTGGAGGTCCCTGGAGACATGACTCGTTTTCACAGCTGAGGGTGGGGGGTGGTGGTAATGGCATCTTGTGGTCAGGGTTATAGATGTTGCGAACTATTCTGCTATACACAGGAAAGACTCTCCCCTCCACCTTCCTAGCAAAGAATATCCAGCGCCCAACGTCAGGGTGAGCTTGAGGACCCCTGCTCTCGCCTTAGCAGTGGGCGGCATCCCTTCCCCACCCCTGCGCTTCAGCTACCTCTTACCACCTGTCATCCATCTAGAGCTCCACACGGTTTCCCGCCTTTGTTTATTCTTTTGCGCTTTCCTGTGCCTGGAATTCTGTGAGGGCCATCCTCCAAATCTAAACGATATTTACGTATTTTCCAACTATTATATGCTGAAGACCTTTGAAAGTAGAGAGGGGTTCTCCCATCTCTTTGCATTTCTGGTACTTCACATGCAATACCTGATCTTACAGGCAATCATTAAACTTTTGAATGAATAAAGAAAGGCACATGCTGTTCTGTACACAATTTAACTTTTAAATTGGAGACTGTTGAGTTCCTCGAGTTTCCAGATTAACCTCTCAAAGGTCAGGTAATGAAGAATGGCAGTACAGGTACAGATACCTATGTATTATAGTAGTAGAGAGGCAGAAAAGAAGAGGGCAGGCCTGACATACGCTTTGAAATAGCCGTATTTTAAATATTATCTCTGATATCTAGTTTCTTCACTTTGATATCTTAACATCTTCACTTTTTTTCCCTCCATCTTTAGATATCACACTTCAGTGGCTTATTCAACATTCAAAATCTAGAAGAAGCTGAAGCATCTCCTGAAGTCTTCCAGTCCTTCCTGGCTCTAATCCTAGAATTATTGTCCGTTCCTCTGAAGTACTTCCCAGAATACGGTCCTTCCTAAACCCAAGAAATTGCCTTTTTCAGAGTTTATTTCTCATGTGCACTGCTGAAGATGTATATCCCTAATCCTTCATAAAGAATCAGCTAGAGTTGTCATGATAAAGTCAACACACACAAAAAGACTTCCTATATGCTTGTCTTTAACAGTGTGTAGAGCTTTTTTTTTTTTTTTTAAAAAAAACCAAACACACTTTTGACCATCTTAAATCAAGAAAAATTGCATACTTCTGTTCTGGTCTTTCTGGGCCAGGTTTTTCTATTCGTTTTCAGTAAATGTCTATCTATGATATTTCATTATAGAGTCCAGTAGCTTAATACTGATACTGACTTGATACAGCATGATGTTTCTAGTGCCACACACAGTATTTAGCAAACCTTTAGCTTGACTCATGTGGGATAGAAACATAATGTTTATATATCTCACAAATGCATGTGAAATGTATAATTACACCTTAGGAATTTTTAAAAATGGTCTGCAAAGAGTGAGCAGAGGCACCAGATCAATGTTGTTATTGGTTCTTTACACTGGGAAGATCTTAGGCAATGAATTTTAAACACATTCTGCTCTGTGAGAATTCTTCATCTCCAGAAAGCAGTTGGGGGTACGGGAGGAACTGAGGCATGCTGTTTTGTATCTGTCCAGATCATTACTTCTGTATTTTTTCTCCTTTTTTTTCTCCTGGTTCAACACACTTTTTTAAGGGGTTGGGAATTGAAGATTTTCTCAAAAGCTTTCATGAATTTAGAGCATTCCAGCCAATATAATAAAACGTGTTAAGAATGTCAGACTGTTCACACACCTGTTTGTTCTTTCTCTGTCCAGTTATTAAACCAGTGTTGCTGCATGACACTCTAACTCTTGACTTTTTATATTCAGTCATAAAGTTGACTTTCAGCACAATAGATACTTAGAGATAAATAGAAAGTCTTATTTTTCTCTCTTACCGACACAAGCTTTGTCACTGTTCTGTCCGGTGCCCTTGGACATCCTGACTATTGTGACAACTCTAGAGCTGCCTGCTCTCTCTGAGGTCACCATGCCCAGTCCGCAGGTTGTTGAATAATCACACAGAGCGGAGGAACCAGTGCCGTCTCTTGTTTGCCTCTGTGCTACAGAGATGTGTCCAGACTTCCATGAACATGTTTGGTAGCTTAGTGATCTCCAAACACATAAAGGGACATATGAAAACTGGATCACTTGTGAATCATTACTTACATAGCCCTCTGTAGTAGCTAAAAGTCTGTGGTACACCTGCTTATGTGTTGCCTCACACTGTGTGTGATTTTGTTTCTTTTGTTAAGCAGCACTCATGTAGACAGTGCATTTCCAAACGTGTTGAGCACTCAGAGTGCAGTCAGCCGTCAGTTCTTTTAATGATAGCAGTTTTACTTTACAGACTGCCATGGCCTTAAAAATATTCTGTACAAAACACTGCACCGTGTTGCACAGACACTACTTGCTTTCCTCCACTCACGTTTTATGAGTAGAACCTCAGCTTTTAAAATTCTGTTCTTACTCTTTGATGCATGTTGCATACTTCCCTGATGGGATGGATGGTTCTGTAAACAAAGGGATATGTAAACTTGCTACTGTATCTCAACACCGTTAATGGTCACTGTGAACCATTACCAAGAATGTGGCAACTTGCTTGTGCCTAAAAGGAGGAACCAGAACTAGACTGTGTGACTTTGCGGGGACCGCATAGGTTCGTTTAACTGACCTACAGCTGAACCGTAATGTGTTTGTGTGTCTCTTCATTGCTTCCAGCATTTCAAGACATCCAGACACTACTACCAACATTTTCCTGTGCATTAACTTCTGCATGTGAAACCTAACAGTTACTGAACTTTGTAAATACGTGAATTTTTTTAATTTAGGTGGATGCATTTTTTTGTCTGTTTACTGCTCTTCTCAGCTTTATTCAATAAACTTGCATTTTGAGGGTTGTATTGACAGTTTGAACTTAAAATATGCATCATGATGGAACGTGCTGACACATTGGAAAGGGGTTGGAAAGGTACCATGAACACAGTCTATAGACCATGTGCTAGAAGGAAATCAGCTCAGCTTTCAAAGAAGTGGGTCTGTGGGCCAGTTAAAATTGAAATAAGCACTTAAGTATTCATAGGACTGACACTGCGATTTGTGGGGTGGGATGGAGGCAATGATATCACTTGTACTGGGCTTCCCTGGTGGCTCAGTGGTAAAGAATCCACTCCCAATGCGGAGACTTAGGTTTGGTCCCTAAGTCGAGAAGATCTTGTAAACTGTCATAATACACCAAATTTAGGACTTTTTGAAAATAAGTGGCAAGAGCTAGTTAAACATTTTGTAATCCAGTTTTTAAAATCGTAACAAAACTATTAATAAACTGAAATTACACGACATGTCTCCTTACTGACTTCAGTTCCAGAATGGAAAGATTTAATTAAAGTATCAAACATGGTGGTTTTCGCAAATAGGCACACCTCTAAAGTAAAACATTTGATCTGTTTTGTTTAGTATGTTATCTTTCACACTGTGAATGTGAGCATTTATTCCATCAAAGCTATTGGGGAAATGATTTTATGTATTTTTTTCAGAGAAGTTCAACTTGGCTTTTCTTCCATATCTACACTGTCACTCTGTACAACCATACAGTGCTGGTCAGTGACGTGTGTGTTTTTACATTTCTAGGATAGAAGTAACTGGCTGTCAGCTTTAAGTTTTCAGTTGAATTGGTGGAGCCATAGTCAAGCTATCAATCTGGTCCTCAGCAGCTTCCTACTAAAGTGGTACTTTGAAGGAGGAGTGTTCTAGGAGCAGGGTGGGGAGAGGATATAAATTTAGCTTACTTTACCCTCTGTTCTAAGTCTGTATTTGCTTTGAAAAGTTGAGACTTCTAACATTAGTCCCTTTGATTCTGTCAAGTAAATTGGATGAATTGGACTGTGTCTGCTTTTGTGTTTATTGTGTTTGACTAAGGAACTAATTGCCTTGTGTATTCTTTTCCTGTAGGATCCAGTTACACTGAAATGTTGCTTTGGTATTATTCAACCTTTTCAGGGACTGGAGGATTGAGAACTGGAGCATGAATTTTACTGTAGTTGGAACCGTATCTGTAACATCCAGTTGGCTGAATGTGTGTGCATGTGTGCTAAGTCGCCTCAGTCGTGTCCGACTCTGTGCTATCCTATGGACTGTAGTCCACCAGGCTCCTCTGTCCCTGGGATTCTCCACTCAAGAATACTGCAGTGGGTTGTCTTGCCCTCCTCCAGGGGATCTTCCGGATCCAGAGATCGAACCCACATCTATTAGGTCTACCTGCATTGGCAGGTGGGTTCTTTACCACCAGCACCACCTGGGAAGCCCAATTGGCTGAATGCTTTTCTCTAGAAATGTGTCATTGGGGGAACCACTATGTTCAGTATGTGAAATATTTTCATTTTGTTCCAAACTTTAAAGGTTGTACCTTCAGTAACATGTACATCAGTGAAGATACTTGAAAAGGAAGACAGTTAAAGCAAACACTAGGCTTGCCTGATTTCCCTTCAGTTTGCGGTTCTACAAATAACGCAACCCATGGCAGGTGCTTCCTGTTGATTAGTAAATATCTTCCATACAATTTCTGTTTAAAATTCAGCTATTAATAAAAATAGGTTACTTTTGTAATGGCTGCCTCTTGAATGTTCTTAGGAAGACGAGTCATTGAGGTACTAGACAGACTCAATGGAAAGTTACTTAATCTGAACAACAGCCAAAGTCATTTATTATTCCATTTCATTAACAAGCTCTCTCCGTAAGGTAATTCTATTTTAAAATCCCAAGGTAGCCGGTGATTTAGGTAATGTAGATTTCCGGGAAGGAATTGGGAAGGAGGGGATACCTTAACCTCATTTTACTGGGACTTGCAGGTCTTGTATTCATCAAAGGACTGTGCTGGGAAAAAACTGTCACCTTAAAATGCTTCCTTAGCTTGGTTCCATGTGCTGGATGGGTGTTTAAGAGAATGAATTCTTTGTTTTGTGTGACTGGTGAGTTGCTGAACCCCCTTTGGCTCTGCAGTTTTCCCTTATGAAGAGTAGAGGATTTCTAATATCATTTCTCATATCATTTCTCCCACCAACAAGCTCTGGTTCTAGCAGTCTAGAGATCTGGATGGTGGTGAGACAGAAGGCAGGAAAGAGATGAAAATGCCCGCTGGTCCTAGTGTCCCAGTGATTATGTTAGTGTTGTGTGTTCCTCTTAATCCTAAAACCACAGAAATGTTTACATTTCATAACTTTAATTTTAACATAGTTAAGGGCTAGAGATCACATTTTACAGAATGACGTAATAACATTTTGTTTGAAGGAAATGCTGTAGCCACATGGGCTTTGAAAGCCATTAAAATTTTTCAAGCATTTCTCCCAGACTGCAAAAAAATATATTCTGGTATACAATGTGGAAAAATGTAAACCATCCAATTTGGGGGTGCATGTTTAGAGTGAATTTTTAATATTTGATAACTCCTGTGTTGCTAGGGTTCTGCTGGAATTTAGAGCTTGGAGAAACCTGGGGCAGTTAGAAAATACTTCCTTTAAAACAGTAAGGGAGGGGGAACTCCCCCAACGAAACTTTTGCTCCCTTTTGAGCTGGGGGGAGTAGAACATCAACAGATTGCTAATTATAGTATGTCTCCAACCAGCTCTTACATAATCTACAGCCTTCAGTTTTGTACAGTCTGTATTACATAATGTACTATCTTGTTTCTATGTTTTAAGTGAGTCCATCTTTTCTACTATTACCAATACATGAATTAGATGACTCCTTTTTCTACTTGTATAATCCCCTAAGGAAAAAGAAATAGTCTTACCAGTAGCCAATTTATGAAATTGCTAGTTCTTCTCACCCTTAAGAGTTAAAAATCTGTATCATTCCTACTTTTTCTGGATGCATCAATAACTTAAGGGCTGGGGCCTGTGGCATGAATGGTGGTGATGAAAATTATTTTTGTTGGAAACTTGCTGTGTTTGATTTAGCAGTTTAGCAGTTAGAACATGTGGGCAAGGAAGCTCACCACGTTTTTTCTAAATTCCATTTATTTTCCCAATAATTTAATTTTTTTCATATGTAAGCTCCATTATTCACCCATGACTGAGTTACCACTCTCCCACTATCATCACTCTTAATATCAATTTCTTATCTTTTATTGTTTTCTTATTGAAAAAACAGAAGTATAAATGTTTTGCTTTTATGAACATTACTCCAGTGGATCATTATGTCCACGTGCAGCAATTCACAGAAACATGACTGGGTCAAAAGGTAAATGCCTTTGCATTTACTCTGGGAATTGCCACTTTGCCCCCCTCAGGGGATGTACTAGTTTTTATTTCCACTAGTCTCTGTCCCCTGTGTCTTTCCAACCTAGTGTGTTGATAGACTTTGGGACTAATGCCCTTAAAACAGGTACGAAGACTAGTTCTCTACTGTCCAGTTTTAAATGTGAAATTTAGCTTTTCTTACCTAGCTAAGGAAACAGTATTATGAATTATGAAGTTGGATCTTTACCAAATCAATCATGGGGTTACAGGTATTTCCACCCCCCCCCCCACTCTTTATTGTTTGTTTATTCTCCCTTACCCCCACCTTTATAAAGCAAGTATATATTGCTTCAGAAAGAAGCAGTAGTCAGAATTTTGAAAGTCATCATCACTTCTTTTTTTCACATTGTTTTGTGTAATCACTTATAACTTCTTGGAGTAGAAAAATCCTTCCTTTTAATAGACTGTTTTAGTCCTGATATTTCACATAGGAAGTTCTGGGACTACTCTTTAGGGTCATCAAAAGGCCAGAGGTTTATTTCTGGCATTGCAGTTTTAGGAGGCTAGTGCATTGGTTCACCCATGCAGCCTTATAAAACATCCCCAAAACTGTAATGTCTGTTTACAGTGGAGGATATCTCTGAAGGAACTGAAATAGATGTAAGCAGTCATCTTCAGCTATCAAAGTAGGATGGAGATTGAATGGACCCTGATGTGTGGAAGCTGGACCAGGTTGAGTTAAATAGAGCTGGAATTAGACTTGATTCAAAGCTTTTTCAACTGTTTCTTAGACGATGGTGAGTTTTAGCCGTTGTCCTATTTTATACTCTGTTTCCTTAGACACATTTTTTTCCTCCTAAAATAATGCTTTGATAATAGGGGCTTATTTATATAATTCTTCCAACAGACCTCAGCTGTTTATGTTCCAGGTACTTCTACTAGGTGCAGGTCTTACAGAGTTCATGTGTCGTAATAATAAAGCTCAAGCTGCCTAGGTGGATCATTGGTAAAGAATCCGCCTGCACTCAGGACACACAGGTCTGATCCCTGGGTTGGGAAGATCTCCTGGAGAAGGAAATGGCTACCCACTCCAGTATTCTTGCCTGGGAAATTCCATGGACAGAGGAGCCTGCCTACAGTCCGTGGGGTCACAAAAGATTCTGACATGACTTGGCAACTAAACAATAGCAATGATAGGGCTTACCATGTATGCGACACTGTTGTAGGTATACTATATACAATAAATCTAATTCTCAAAACTGTATGTGGTAAGTACTGTCTTACCACCCTCATTTTACAGATGAGAGGACAGGTCCTGAAAAATAACTTCCCAAGGTTACTCAGAGGGCAGTGCTAAGATCTGAAGACCTGGCAGTTGGACTTCTGAGTCTGGGTTCTTAGCTGTTATCTCTAGTGTGACCCATTTTTCCCATAGTGCATTTCAGTGTCCCTTAAATCAGTCCCCTGATGCTTTTGTGAGATTATGTATGTATGGGAAAAGCTATCACAAGACAGTTACTTAAGTTGATTTTTAAGATTGGCTTTTCTTGTTAAATCTGGGTGTTGTTCCAGTCTTAGCTACATTTACCTTGAGGGGAGTCTAGTCTAAAAGGCTAGCACAAGATTTTTGTTGTTACTGTTCAGTTTAATTGGAGAAGTAAACACTTTGTGAGTCTGACCCTAAATCTTAGGCTGTGCAGGACACTAGTGTAGGGAAGGACCGATTTCTTTTTTTTTTTTTTCTTTGAGGGCCAGCCAGTTGCAGTGAGTTTTCTGGGACTAAAGTGTAAGAAACCAGGGCAATAATTCTTTCTGCCTGGAGTCAACTAGCTTGGAGAATTCGACCCCCTCCCCGCCCCCCAACCTGACTTCTTCCCTTTATGGCTTATGGAACAGAGCTTACAAGGTTTTCTGCAAAGATTAAATGAGAACACGTGAAATTATTTTGAAACTCGCTCAACATTTACAACTGGCAGTTGTCAGTTTGACCATGAAAAGCGTCTTTCAAAATTCAGATGGGTTTTCTCTGGTTATGAAAAAAAGATTTGTTTTTGTTAGTTGCTCAGTTGTACCCAACTCTGCGACCCCATGAACCCATCCAAAATTTCCAGGCAAGAATGGAGTTCTCTGGGCAAGAATACTGGAGTAGGTAGCCACTCGCTTCTGCAGGGAACCTTCCCTGGCCCAGAGATCGAACCCGAGTCTCCTGCATTGCAGGCAGATTCTTTACTGTCTGTGCCACCAGGGGGGTCCTGGTCTTTGTTAGAACTTGTATCTAATGTGAAGATAGGAGTTATTACCAATGTGGTCTGCAGTTGACCATGATGAATTCAAACTTGCAATAAAATAAGTTAGGAAACATACAACATGGTCCTTAATATTCTTATTTACTTTGCAAGTTCTGGAGGAGGCAGACCTGAAAGAGGGTCAAGACCTGAAGTTGGACTTTCAGCAGAGTCCCTAGGTGCCTTTCACAGAGAAGAATCTATAGGCAAAAGATCCAGGATCCAACTCTTTTTACATTCTTTTCAACGCTTGGGCAGGCAGGATTTTGGACAACAATAAGACTCAGTCAACAAAAAAGGCCTTACTATGTGCCAGCTACCTTGTATTATAATCAGATGTTTCTTTGGGTTCCTTCTTAGTCCCTATTATACCTCCTCTGTGTTCCTAAAAATCCCCTGACCCTGAGAATGTGATGAGTATGCCATGTGACAGCTTTGTCATCCTCTTAATCACTCCCCTGGTCCCTCGGCCAATCTGATTTGAGCTAACCATCAGGCCTTGCTTCTCAAACTTTTCAGGAACCTCAGTACAACAGCCACATGGTTTAAACTTATGGAGGGCCAAACTTAGCAGACATTTCCAGTGCAGGAAACAAAAGAAAAAAAAAAACCCTTAAACTGTTGTCATCACATGAAAGCTGGCATCACTTTGAAGCTTCATCACTCTGAAGCTGACATTTGCTACCTTACTAATTATGTAAAGATGGTGGTGGTGGTATGCTGCTGCTGCTGCTGCTGTCGCTTCAGTCGTGTCCGACTCTGTGCGACCCCATAGACGGCAGCCCACCAGGCTCCCCCGTCCCTGGGATTCTCCAGGCAAGAACACTGGAGTGGGCTGCCATTTCCTTCTCCAATGCATGAAAGTGAAAAGTGAAAGTGAAGTCGCTCAGTCCTGTCCAACTTCGCAACCCCATGGACTGCAGCCTACCAGGCTCCTCCACCCGTGTGATTTTCCAGGCAAGAGTACTGGAGTGGGTTGCCATTGCCTTCTCCCGGTGGTGGTGTAGTTGCTCAGTAATGTCCGACTCTTTGTGATCTCATGGACTGTAGCCCGCCAGGCTTCTCTGTCCATGGGATTCTCCATGCAAGAATACTGCAGAGGGTTGCCTTTCATTCTCCAGGGTATCTTCCCCACCCAGGGATCAAACCTGTATCTCCTGCACTGCAGTCTCTTTTTTACCGCTGATCCACCACAGAAGCCCATGGGAAGCAGATTCAGAAGGGTAAAGATTTGACCTGGAATCTTTCCCACACCCGGAAGGTTAGGTTACTACTACAGTGTAAGGGAGAGATGGTCGCAGTGGGAGGGGCAAGAAGCGACATGGTTAAATGAAAAAGTGAAAAGTGAAAGGTCAGTCGTGTCCGACACTTTGCGACCCGACCCCAGGAATTCTCCAGGCCAGAATACGGGAGTGGGTAGCCTTTCCCTTCTCCAGGGTATCCTCCCCACCCAGGGATCGAATCCAGGTCTCCCTCACTTCAGGCGGATTCTTTACCAGCTGAGCCACAAATAGATACGGTAAAAATAATTTGGTCTTGGCAGTAGCAGCCTTGACTTCTCCCCCCGACTCCTGATCCCTTTAAGAAAGATTCTTTACTTGACAAAGGGAATATAACCTACCTCAGTATTTCCTGAGATTGCCGGTTGCTAAGAATTGCTCAAGAGCGCTTGTTATACACACATTCTCGGGACCTTTGGAGCTCGGTGGACAGGAGCTGGGAATATGGGTTTTACAATCTCTGTGAGAGATTCTTACAAGTTAGCGTGTTTTAATAAAGTGTTAAAGGTACCAAGTAGGATGTATAACAAAAAGAAA
This sequence comes from Cervus elaphus, assembly GCF_910594005.1. Classification (NCBI taxonomy): domain Eukaryota; kingdom Metazoa; phylum Chordata; class Mammalia; order Artiodactyla; family Cervidae; genus Cervus; species Cervus elaphus. The sequence goes on along the minus strand of NC_057838.1, from coordinate 33,366,081 downwards.
TCAGGACACCGTTTTGTGCAGTCTTCAGTTAAACAGTAGGATCATCACTCCTACCATTTAACAGACAAATGAAAAACCCTGCCCTACAGAAATGTCCTTTTTCCTCCTCGTTCCTTACGTCTTTTATCTGTCACCATCCCTAACCTAGAGCTGGAGTGGTTTTCTTCCGTCCCAGGTCCGCGGGAAGCAGGCTCTACACGGAACCGGGCGGGCCCGTGGCCACGTCCTTGTCCGGCAGCTGGCTGCTCCCGTGCCGCGCTCCCATTGGCTGGAAGTTGCCGTGTCCCGAGCCGGAGCGGCCCCTACTCGCCACGCCAGCCGGTCCGACTCCGACTGCCCAGGGGGCGGGGCCGGACGCCGGGCCGGGGGCGGGGCGGAAGGGAGGGGCGGGGCCTCGCGGCTCTGAGGACGTCCGGGCGGCCTATGGCGCGGTAGGGAGTCCCGGGCCGCTCCCTGCGAGGCCGGGCGGGGCCGGGCCAATCCGGGCGACTGGGCGGGCGAATGCGGGGACTGGCCGGCCGGGCCCGAGGTGCTAGGGGTGGGGGGACAATGGGCCAGTTCCTGGTGCGTCACGAGGGAGTTCCTTAAAGGGGAAGTGAGCGGAGCTGTGGGGCGGACGTGGGGTGCGGTGGTCGGCGGGGAAGGCCCCCCGCGTTTCAAAATAATGCCCGCGGCGCCCTCGCGACCATGCAATGGCGAGCGCTCGTCCTGGGGCTGGTACTCCTTCGGCTTGGCCTCCACGGAGTGCTGTGGCTCGTTTTCGGGCTGGGGCCCAGCATGGGCTTCTACCAGCGCTTCCCGCTCAGCTTCGGCTTCCAGCGCCTGAGGGGTCCCGACGGCCCCGCGTCTCCCGCCTCGGGGCCAGCGGACCGGCCCGGGGGGCAGTCGGGGCCGTCGTGGCTGCAGCCGCCGGCCCCCGGGGCGGCAGAGGGGAGGCGGCGGCGGGCTCCGCGGCGGCCCGGGCAGGGCGTGTGCGGTCCGGCCCACTGGGGCTACGTGCTGGGCGGCCGGGGCCGCGGCCGGGACGAGTATGAGAAGCGCTACAGCAGCGCCTTCCCACCGCAGCTGCGCGCCCAGATGCGCGACCTGGCGCGGGGCATGTTCGTGTTCGGCTACGACAACTACATGGCGCACGCCTTTCCTCAGGACGAGCTCAACCCCATCCACTGCCGCGGCCGAGGACCCGACCGCGGGGACCCGTGAGTAGCCCGCGCCGGCCCGACGCCCCGGACCGCGCGCCGCACGCGCTTCCTTCCGTCCTCCGGGCGGGTGCAGCCTTAGGTCCTCCGGGTTCCCCCGGCGGTGCCCGGGTGTTTAGTGTCCCGGGGGCAGCGCCCGGCGCCTCGGCTCACCCGCTTTGAGGTCGGCCTGGGCCAGGGGGGTGCGTGGATGGGTCCGTGGCTGTCTTCTGTCTTGATTCTCCTGGAATTTCTGAGTTACTGGGCAGCTGAGCCCTTTTACAGATGGGGAAACTGAGGCCCAGAGAGCTGAAGGGACAGTGGCACGGCCGAGGAGTGGCTTGGGCTGGGGGCCGGGGGTGGAGGGGGGCGCTTGAACATCCATCTCCAACCCTTTCTCCAGGTGAACGTCAAATGAAACTGAAACGCAGCTTCAAGACCAGCTCTTACCTCCCCGCTTCTAGCCAACTTCAACTTAACTGTATAAAAATATAAAAATTCAGGAGTTGATCCTGAGAAGGGACTTTTAAAGCCATGCAGTGAGTTTGAGGCAGAACAGGGCTACACTCTTTCTGCTTGATTGACAGGGGCTGCTCCTTAGGCTGAGGATGGTTAGGTGGAAGCGGGAGAGAGAGGTTGAGTGGTCCAGATTTAGGGTCCTGATACTCGGGGTGACCTTCCTTGCCCTGTAGGGTCTGTCCCATAACCTCCCTCACTCTGGCGGCAGAGCTGTGAGGAAAGATCTGCCAGCCCTCCCCTTCTGTCAGCTGTGTTTGCAGAGGCTGAGCTCGAGGGTCACCGCTGTTGACCTCGGAGTCCAAGAGGGCAGCACTCCCAGCTGAGGACTCCTAGTTGGAGGGAACCAGTGTGCCTTGACACTAACCCTGTTAGACTGGATAGGTGACTGTCTTTCTGTGGCTCGCTCCCCTCGGGTGGGACTGGAGGAGTTGGGCTGCTGGTGCCTTTGGACATTTGAGGCTTGTGATTTCCTTCACCTGATGAGAAGCAGCCAAGTTCAGTCCTTAGGTCCTAAAAAGGAACCCATACACTAAAGGGGATTGAAGAGTTTTAAAAATGGTTTGATTATCTACAAATTCTTGTCTTAAATTGCATTTGGAGAGAATGATTTTTCATGAAGCCATGGGCACATCCTGGATTAACTGAAAAGGACCGGGCCTTTCTAGAATTGTAGGAAACTGATGAGTTATTTTTTCACGTTTCACTGTATCAGGTTTTATACACAGAAGTGTATTTTCTATCTCAATTTTTTTTTGGAGAAAATTTTTAATTAAAAAATTTAAAAAACATTACTGGGCTTTTCCAGATTGGGGGAAATTGAGTTGTTTTGCTTAACTGACTTTCTTTGCTTCCTGATGACATATGCTGATGAGTGGTTTGATTTGACTGTTCAGTGACAGTCTGGATAAGTTGGGGTCAGCTCGCTTTGAGACAGATAGATATGTTACTGTTGGAAAGACGGAGTTAGAAATGTCGAAGGGATACTGTATGAGAAGAGTTGTGCCCATAGGTTAATAATAAACCTTTTGGTTAGTCAGCCTTGGTGTCTTTGAGGAGATGAAAGAGCTCTGGGATTATGGCAGCCTTGAATAGACCCTGGCCACTTGTAAAGGGAAAGGTTATTTTTTCTTCCTCCTTTTCCTTTAACATAGCTGCTCTCAGACTTTAGTATCTTTGAGGAAGCAGTAGGCCACATTTATACCTCTGAAATAAATGGCCAGTAATAAATATACTCTAGATATTTATTTTAAGCAGATGTATTCTTATAATTGTTGTCAAGTGAATTCTCATGATTCGTGTTAAAAATAAAGTAACTATTTGAATAATATGTAAAAAGTACAGAAACGAAATGCGAGTGCTAAACATATGTGTCTTTTCTTTGTAGTCACATTTACTTAAGGCTTAACTTGCCTGTCTTGTTTGACTGGAGATAGGGTGAGGAGTATTGACATGAAATAAATAAAACCAGAACACTTTAAAAATAGCAACTGTTTCTGTCCAGCTACAGATCACTATGCAAGCTCAGTTCCTCTCACACCCCCAGTTTGGGTTGGAGGATCCAAATTCAGGTTCCTTCAAGTCAATCTGGATATTAAAAATTTGCAATCTCATGAACCAACAATGTTATTTCAGACCTCGGGTATGTGACCCTTCTTTGCTTTCTGCCCAACGCTATTGCAGTTCAAACAAGAAAGCAAATCAAACCAAACCTATACTGGTTCCCACATGGACTGGTTCCTAGGCACCTCTTGTTTAGGATGGCTCCTCCACATTCCTCTTCCTTCCTGAAATCCTGGCCTGTTCAGAATCAGGCGCAAGTCTTTTTTTCCATGACGTCATTGAACTGTTTGAAGATGACTGTCCTTGATCTACTCAGTTCTCCTTTTAGGTCCTCTCCTTGAAGCTACCGTTCCACGTTTTAATATCGCATGACAGTTGAATACTGTTGTGAGTTCACCTTCCTGTACCTTTGTCTTGTCTCCCCAGAATATCAAATCCCTGGAACACAGGGACTGTTTGTTTGTAGGCACTACTCTGTGCCTACCCCAGCACCAGGTAGCTTTCTGAACAGGTTAAGTATATGTGGGAATTTTTTTTTTTTTTTTAAACACATACCTTTAATTTTGAACACTCTTTGTGAACATTACCAGAAATTTCCTATGAAAGGCCAACGTTCTCTCCATCTTCTCTGTTCTGGGTTGAGAAGAACCTTAAAAATTCAGAGTGGGATGAGGGTCATGAATAGCCATAGGTGATGAATTAAGTGGGGTGCCATCGTGGTTTGGCAGCCACTTATGTGGAAAGACGAGCACTTTTGAGCCCAGCCTGTTACCAATTCTTGAGTACCCGTTCCTGTACCAGAAGTTTGAGTTCCTGGCCAGGCTGGATGGTGATCAAGAAGATCTCTACAGAACAGGTCTGCAGTCTTAACTGCACGGTGGGCTGGCCTGAATGGAATCATAAGAGTTTGGTGCTGTTAGGCCCAGAGGCTTTTGTGATGTTTATTTTTTCCTTTCTTCCCCTCTCCATTTTTCTATTTTTCTCTCTTGGCACATTTGAAAAGAGTGTGTATCAGTGATCTGGTGAAAAGAAAGTGAAAGTCGCTCGTCATGTCTGACTCTTTGTGACCCCATGGACTATGCAGTCCATGGAATTCTCCAGGCCAGAATACTGGAGTGGGTAGCCTTTCCCTTCTTCAGGGGATCTTCCCAACCCAGGGATCAAACCCAGGTCTCCTGCATTGCAGGCGGATTCTTTGCCAGCTGAGCCACCAGCGAACCCTGATCTGGTAGAAAATAATTTAAAGGTGTTTTAATGAACACCTTAGATCTTTTGAGTGGATTTGTCTGACTGAATGGAGAGAAGGAAGTACCAGTTATCATAAATACAGTTTTTCCTGTGACAGCTCTTGTACCGGTTCTTTGTCAATGACTGTGAGGGTGTTCTGTTGAGAAGTATTTAAACCTGAGTCCCTTTTAGCTATGTCTGAAAAGCAAAAGCACAGTAAAACATGGGACGGAGTACAGGGCTCCAGACCAGTCCTTCCAGGGGCCAGGGCCAGTGGAGAGGGCGACAAATGCCACAGAAGAGGGTATTGCTTGGGAAGGTGGTCACACGCGGTTCACCCAGCATCTAGCCTGGAGGCTAAGTGATGAGGGGCCCCATTTTCTGCTGAGATGGGTGTTTGGAGCCAGCTTTTTGTTTATGAACAGCAAAGCAAGGGAGGTAAATATTCAAGTCCAGGAGAATGATCTGGAGTTGGCTGAATTGAGGATCTCTCTGTCTCCTTTGCCCTTCTCCTCCAGCTTTTGATACTTCCTATACCCTTTCTGGCTGGCACTGCCCTGGAAGTGCAGATTTGAACCCACAGCTCATGTCTTGAGAGGACCTTTTACGATTGTGTACGTGTGTTTAGAAAGAATCAACAGCTGGAAGCAGCAGGTGCGGTTTTTCAGCCGTGCCGTGTGCTGGCTTCATGGCTGTGAGACACGGGTTTGCCCGGGTTCCTAGACAGCCCCTTCTAGATAGCCTGCTGCACAAAATGTAGGTAAAGTTTTGCTATACGTTCTTTGCCTTAGGCTAAGTGGCATAAGCAACATAAAACTAACGTTCAGGTAAGAGAAGATGTGAAGTATTGGAGCTGTTTGCACCTGCGCCACATGGGGCCTGCTTCGCCCCAGCTAAGGCACACAGGAGGCCTCTGAGAGGCAGAGCAAGCATCAGGAACACAGAGATGCTTGCTGTCCCCAGGGCTGTGGGACACGACCCTTTAGAGACACCCAAGGAGTCGGTAACGTGGTCTGGGGATTGGATGGAAGATGTCATAATATCGGTGCATCCGTTGCTGAAAACAAAACTATGGCTTTTTCACTGTGGTCTTTCATACTCATAACCTTTAAACAGTCATCCTGTTTCCCTCCTTACTTACATCTTTTTCATTTCTCTCCTCAGTTCCAAATGTTTTCAAGCTTCTGCAGTTATTAGTACTTCCTGGGTCTGCGGGGATGGGATGGGAATAACTGAGCCCCCTAGAATTTGTCAAATTAACTTTATGACTTTCACTCTTTTTCCATCCCCACCTTTCCCAGATAAATTATTGTTGTCTTGGTGGCTTTTTTAGCGTTACAAAGAACTTGTCAGTTAACCTCGCTGCGGTCCTGAAGTTGGCACCTGAAGATGATTTCAGGATGGGTGCTGATTGTGGGGCAGGAGGTGTGTGGCAGAAGCATTAACACAGCTCTCCTTACGAGAAGCCCTGCCTTTGTTTCTGTTAAAGTTCCATCCTGTTAAACCTCCTCAAGATTGATGGAGCTGGGATGGAGGGGTGGGATTCTTGGGTGACATGTTAGTGAAACAATGTAGAAAGCAGTTAATTTATTCCCCCACCCAAAGGACAGATGAGTGAGATGGGGACCATAGTTGAGGTATTTATTTGCTGCTTTGTGTGTGTAATCTGCGCAGTGTCTGATTTCTGGATTCAAGTTTTAGTTACAGGTCATGTGACAAGGACTCTCCTTTTTCATTCCTAACGATTTCAAAATCAGAGCTTTTTGAAGCTAGACAGAGAGATCATCTGTGGCGATAAAACTGGATCTCAGAGAGAGCAACGACTTGTTTTCCATTTCCTTGCTTCCTGTTTCATGCCCTTTTTTTATACTGTAGTATAAATGCATGCATCTCTGCTCGCCTGTGACACTGTAGAGGTTGTCCCTTGTGTGGCAGAAGGACCATTGCCCAACTGATCCATCCACAGTAGTCCCTGAATAAATAAAAGCTTCCAGCAATTTTAGTTTCTGATGAGTGTTTAGTTTTATTGTTTTTTTTTCCCCCTCTTTTAAAGTACCTTTGTGTAATTTTCATTTCATTTCTTTTTCAGTTCAAATCTGAACATCAATGATGTGCTAGGGAATTATTCCCTTACTCTGGTTGATGCGTTGGACACCCTTGCAGTAAGTGTTCAGCCTTATTATTTTTTTTTGAAGTTAATTAAGATATTTTGGAGTTAATACCTTTGCTTCCCCCCAGGGATGAGAATTGCAGGAAATGTGATACTCAGAATGTATTCATAGTCATTGTTTATTTTAACGAAGTTAACATGGAGAGCAAGAAAAACACTGAAGGTAAAATGAGGGGAAATGTGATCCCCCTAAAAATGTGAAGAAGGCAGTGTCATTATTTTGGGGAAACCTATTTTTGTCCCAGTTTCCCACTATTTTATTCCTTAAAGGAACCAGTTTACAGTTACTGGAGTTAAGATTTCTGAAGTGAAAGTCAAGATCTCCAGGGGATAAGATCCCCCTGAAAGGTCCCACAGCTCCTGACTCCCTGAGAGCAAGTCCAAGCCCTGTCCCAGCCTCTGCAAGAGACCGTCTGTCTGAACACTCTTGTGTTCTTTGCTTTCTGAGTTGCGTGTGGACACTGCCAACTCCGGACTTGGGCTGCCAACTTGGAGACTGCCTTTACCTTCTGAGCCCTTATTGGTTTCCCTCAGCTGGAGACCTCTGCACACGTTCGCACGTGGAGAACAGGCAGGCCCCGTGCACGGTTCTTATCACCAGGCTGCCCTATGCATATGCTCTGCTTCACAGCGAGGGCCTGTATTCCAGCAGAATGTTAAAAGGTTTCCTTGTACACCTGGTTTTACTACCTCTTGGCTCTTCTTCATTGTTTCAGCACACTTTTACCATTAGAAAATTTTTACTGTAGCCGATTCCCAATCCTGCATTTTAACTGTCCTTAAAAGAGTTTAAAAGTGTCAGGAGTTAGAATTGGGTAATGCTAGCCAAGTTTGCATTACAGCTGTCCTAGGTCTTGGCGAGCAGCAGAATTACCAGAACTTGGGGAGAGCTTGAGCGGTCTTTGTGTGTTCCCCTAGGCTCGCGGTCTGCAGGAAGTCCAGGGTTGCGTGCTGCCAGGCTGTAGTTACACAGCAGTTTAGTTTCCCTTCTCACTTTAATTTCTCCTTCTCAAGTGACGGCTGCTGCCTGTCAGTATCTACCGTCACTCGTCAGAATGGGCCCAGACTAGTGTTGTTGTTTAGTCACTCTGTCGTGTCCAGCTCTTTGCCACCCCGTGGACTGTAGCCCGCCAGGCTCCTCTGTCCTTGGGGTTCTCCAGGCAAGAATACTGGAGTGGGTTGCCATTTCCTTCTCCAGGGGATCTTCCCAAGCCAGGGGTCAAACCTGGCGTCTCCTGCACTGGCAAGCAGATTCTTTACTGCTGAACCCACCCGGGAAGCCGCCCAGACTAGTATGTTCACCCTAATTAGAGTTAACTCGTTGAAGATACCAGAGGCTGACTCAGCCTACAAGTATTGCTTTAAAAAAAAAAAAAATCCCGAGACATGTGCATATACATAGAGCTTATGAAAGGCCGCCTTTCGTCCCTGAGCCCTCTCTTTTGGTCCCATTGTATGCTTTTCTCTCTCTGCCGTGCTTGTGAAGCACAGAGACCTCGCCTCTGTTCATCACTGCGCTCTGTCCACACCTCATGGTGTCCGACACGTGTGGGAGTACCAGTAGGTGTTAAGAAAATGAATTTTGACGAATCTTGACATTTCCCAACTCAGATTCCAAGGGTGTGCTCCCGCAAAGGAGAATTCTGTTCCCAGACGAACTTGAGAAATCTCCCAGTCTGCCCACTCTTGGAAAGCCACAGTGCACAGCAGCCTATTCAAGGCTGTGAGAAGTTCTGCAGTCTAGCCTGTGTAATGCTTCTGTCCAACCCAGCTTTTCTTAAGCCCGAGTGAGCGATTTCAAAGCATCATTACTCTGTTCTGTAGCTTCTAAGATGGTAAATTACAATATGTCACTGAAACCTTCCTCCTCTGTCTTGCTGGTGCTCTGAGCTCATATCAGCGTCTGCAGCTGCTAACAGATTCGGCTGCTGGTGAACATCTGTAGGGAAACAGACCCATTTCTGTGGTTTTCAAGGTAGAAATATCCGGTCTTTGATGTTCACTGCAGCCTTCTTTTTCAGATGTTACTTCTGTTGAGGTTTCCCTTTGCTTTTGCTAACATTTTAAACAAACTGTAACAGGTGTATTTGGGGAACACTCAGACAATAGCAGTCTCTTGACTACTTGATGCAACTTGCAGCAGGATTGCATAATCTTGTTAAAAAACGAAAAACAAAACTAAAAGCCAGAAAAGAAACTGTACTTTTTCTGCATGGAACAGCAAAATAACAGTGAGGGGGAGAAAGAGAAAAAAGATGCACTAGATCAATAAATACTAGGAGATAAGACACACTTGAAAAAGTAGTGTCTCAATGACATCATTTATTTTTTCTTTCTTTTTCTTTTGGATGTGTCCTTGTGTTGTCATTATAGTCCCAGGATGGTCATAAAATTTTGAACAGCATGAAAACATTTCAGTTCAGGTTAATTTATCATATTTTATGCTCAATTTGCACTTCACATAAGAGAGAGAAGCTTGGAATGATACCATATCCACCCACCCAAAAATAGGAATCATAATTCTAGAATATTTTTTACAAAGGACGTAGGGCTGGTTACTTGCGTGTTGTGTTGGTTTTGAATGCCATTGGCCTTATGCTGTCCTCCCAAAGATAATACCACTATTTCTCAACGTGTTCAGACATCTGGGTAACAAGCAAGGAGTCAATTTCCCAGATGTTTTAGTCTCCTGGGAGCCAAGTGCCCAAGCTGTTGAATTATTTGAGGAACAGAGGGAATATCATGTTTTTTGTTTTTTTAATTTTGGAATTGGTTTTTACTCATTTCAGGAACTTCAGGAACTGTAATGCCTGCCTTGCTAAATAAGATCAGAGTGAAGCTGAGGGAGGATGGGAAGGGGTGATGAGGGATGCTAATGATTTTATGAGGAGTTATTGTCAAAGTTTTGCTGTCTGGTTCTTGAGTTTGGTGGAAATGGGCTTGCTGTCTGTCCCAGAATGTGTTCTAAGAGATAACTGGGCTTTTCTGTTTCTACTCCCACGAGTGGCAAAACCATAGCACGTACAGATGTTCAGATGATGTGGCCCAGCTCCTCCGATCATGTAACCTCAGCGTCATTGCATGCCATCATAATGGCTTGTGTTCCTCTTTTTAAAGATAATGGGAAATTCATCCGAGTTCCAGAAAGCAGTCAAGTTAGTGATCAACACAGTTTCCTTTGACAAAGATTCTACCGTCCAAGTCTTCGAGGCCACAATCAGGTAAAAGGATTGTCAAACAGACTGAAAGCCGCTCTTGTGTGTGTGAGTGAGGGGAATATCACTCTGAGGGTTCACAGGCCATGGGGTCCAGCTAGGGAGTCCATGTAGACCTCGTGGGCTCACTGTCCCTTTTTCATCTCTTTTGGATGGATCAAACGGAAACAATTGCCATTTCAAGGTAATTCCATTTGGGGCTAAATAGAAAGACACTTTAATGTGGATTTTAGATAGGTGTTCCTTTAAAAGAGTTTTTCATGATTTCACTTTAGGTCTGGTCTCATTTCCTTCACTGTGTCCTAGGAAAACCCCTGTGTATTTCTGAAGAAATCAGAGTTTCTCATCTCACCTACCACTTGCAGCAAACCACTGCTGACCTTGTGGGTCACTTTGCTCCCTGTGTATCTTTCTCTCTCCCTCCTTTCCTCTCTACCCGCCTAACTTCCTCCATCTCTCACTCTAATGTTTTATATCTCACATTTTTAGTTTGATAGACTGTGATGGCTTTCCTAGTCCACTGAAACTTTGAAAATTATATCATTGCATAACATTCCAGATGTAGCATTTATTTAAAGTTCTGAAAGATGTCACAGTCCACTTCAACTCGCTGGAGAGGATGTGAACTCATGGCCCCTGAGGGCTGGGGATGTAAGCTGGTGGCCCCCGCCTCTTGGTGGGTCATTCTCTCCTCTTCTCTTCCTCTTCCCCTCCTTGCCTCTGCACCGGAAGTTGGAGAATTTCATGTTGTTTGGCAGCCAGAGCTACAAAAGTTACTTGGTATTTGTTATCTTGCTCTTTTCTCTTTTCTTGTTTGGCTAAGTTTTCTCCCCCAAGTGAGAGAAACCAAGAGTAGTTTATTAGTACTAAAAAGTGATATGAGGAGGCCGCTCCCTTGTGATGAGATGATGACGATGACCAAACACGGTTATCACTAGAAGTGGATTATTCTTAGTGGGCTCAGATGGACGGATCACCTTCTCCCTTTCAACAGTGTGCTTAGCTAGCAATTGATTGTTCCCTGTCGGGCCAGAAGGAATGTCAGGGGGCCAGTAAGTTCAGCCCCTCTGATTCAGGCAGTGCTAAGTCCATAGAGGATTCAAGTTTGCTGCTGTCATTCTGAACCGGATTTTACAGCCAACATGGTTTTTATTATTCTTTTGTTTTTCCTGTCCTTAGGGTCCTGGGGAGCCTTCTCTCTGCCCACAGAATAATAACCGACTCCAAGCAGCCCTTTGGTGACATGACGATTAAGGATTACGACAACGAGCTGTTGCATATGGCTCACGACCTGGCCGTAAGGCTCCTCCCTGCCTTTGAAAACACCAAGACTGGGATCCCCTACCCTCGGGTAGGTGGACGGTTTCCATACTCACTTCCTGCCTGAATGAACACTCTTTGTTGATGAATTTATTTGTGGGGAGGAGTGGGGCTGATGTGGGAGAGAAAATCCGTGTCCTTGAGAGAATTTAGCCCTAAATATGATAGACATAGGTTTTAACTCACTCAGCATTTACTGAACACCTATTGTGTGCTGGGCATAGGACATATCTGACTTATCCTTCCTCTTAAGGGAGTTACGTTCTCCTCTCAGTCTTCTTAACCCCTTTTACAGGTGGGGTTTGTATCCTGTGCTACAACAAAACAGTGAGGGGAGTTTGTCTTCGTTTCTGACCTGGGTCCATTTCCCCAGACACCCTCACATGTATACCATAGGAGTTCAGTGTATGTTGTTTTGAACATTTCATGTGGATCTTTCAAATAAAGCCTGTACAGACCAGTAAGTTAGCTGCTGATTTAAATGCAAGATCGGGAAGAAGATTCTATCTTTGTGGCATCTGATTTGCTGAGCCCAGAACTCCTCTGGGAATTGAGTCAGCCTCTGGGTAACCAGTGGAGAGCTGCCAGACCTCAGGAGCCTCCATGATGGAACAGGCTGTCACGTTCTCGCTGGGTGCCCTTTCTCTCCCAGCCCCCGAGATTTGTTAATGTTTGCTGAGCAGGACTGGCTTCATAACAGCTCAGTTAAAATTTCTGCATGATTCTACAGCTTGCCTTTGTCCCCTGTACCAAAGCCTGGTGCTGCCTAACCATGAAGAGAACCTGGACATCTGCTGAAAAGAGGCATATTAGTGAATATCTTTATTGTGATTCCCCCACAACTGGCCCTTGTGAATGACACAGGGCTCTGGTGTTGGTATCATCTTGTGTGTGTGTCTTAAACTCGTCCCCGTGTTTGTCTCCGATGTAGAGCGGGAGGCAGGAGCTGACTCGCCTGCAGTGAGCCTGGTTGCCTCGTGGAGTGTGGTCGCTGCGACTTGGCCTCCTGGCCACGCGAGTTCCTTCACTGTTGCCACAAATCCTTTGTCTCTTCCTATCCCCAGGTGAATCTAAAGACAGGCGTTCCTCCAGACAGCAATAATGAGACGTGCACGGCCGGTGCCGGTTCCCTCCTGGTGGAATTTGGGATTCTAAGCCGACTGCTGGGGGATTCCACGTTTGAGTGGGTGGCCAGGCGCGCCGTGAAAGCCCTTTGGAGCTTGCGGAGCAGCGACACGGGATTGTTAGGTGTGGGACCCTGTCAGGCCTTGGCGCCGAGAGCCTCACCCCCTTTCCTTTCCTCTTTGGGGCCCTCCCTCCTCGCCACTCCTTTTTCCTTGTGCCACGGAACCTGAAAATTGACAACTCAGAGAGGGGGGCCCTCAGTGTTCCTGCCTGTGACTTTTCTCTTAAAGGGAGGCTGGAAGGTTTGATGGCATGGAATCATGCTTCTCCTATCTGCGGGCTCCCTTCTGATTTGAATCCCTTGGCATATTCCGCTTGAAAATAATTGTTAATGGGAATGCTATAAAAAGAGCTGCCTCGGAGGCAAATGATGTTGCTTCAGTACGAGGTTCCAAATATAGGAATTTAGAGTTAACTGGTAGAGTGACTTTCTCCTTTAAAGAAATCTCGCCATGTGATAGTAGGTTGAAAGCCAGATTAAACCAGTATTAGATTTTTCTTTATTTCCTCCAGAATTTTGGTCAAGACGTTATTAAGAAATTATTTCAAACATACTGAAAAATTCAATTTCCTACTGAAGTAGGAAAAAGGGTCATGAGTAATGAGCCCCTATGTACTTCATTATTTATCTTCAATAATTATTAGTATTTTAGTACCTCAAGATGTTATCTTAAAATAGGTTGTTGCCTCTTGTAATTGTCTTGTTTTGAGAAATATTTTCTTCTTGCCACTGGGAGGGAATTGGATTGGGGGTCCTGGAGCCTAGAGTGTCATTGCAAAAGCACTGACATTTAAAAGTGTTTTTTTTTTATTATTTCTTAGGTTTTCACAAATTTGTTGTATTTAACAACAGGAGAAATAAAATAATTGCCCCATTTGTCACCCAGTGTCACCCCAAACTGTCAACTTTAAAATTTTCCATAAGCCCTTGCAGCCTGTCACATGAAACTTTTGTATACAGCAGTTTTAAATGCTAATATAGATATTTTCAGTCTTGCTTACATTTGTCAAATCACGCAAGAGGCCTTGCACCTTGCCTCCTCTTTCCTGTGCGGGATGGAGGTACTGAGGGGCCACTGGGCTGAAGTAGGAGGCCCCCTGTCCCCCCAGCCTGGGTCCTGACGAGCTCCACGTATTTTCACAGGCAATGTTGTGAACATCCAGACGGGCCACTGGGTCGGCAAGCAGAGTGGCTTGGGTGCCGGACTGGACTCCTTCTATGAATACCTCTTGAAATCTTACATTCTCTTTGGAGAAAAAGAAGACCTAGAAATGTTTAATGCTGCATATCAGAGTATTCAGAACTACTTAAGAAGAGGGTATGTCTCCTCACCGTCTGTCTTCTTGTTTCATTGAGCAGGTAGAATGTATGGTGAAGTGTTCATTTTCTTTTCCACGTAATTCACGGTCTCTGGTCTCTGTCCTCATTTTACTGCCTCCTAGTTGTTTGCTGGTCATTTGGGGATGAAGAGGTATGTTGGCTCTTTACGGCTGTGTAACAAATTACCCTGAAACCTCGTGGCTTCAGCAGCGAGTGTTCTCTCACCGATTCTCACGAGGTCGCCCACAAGCTCTTGGTGGGGGCTGCAGCCATGTCACGGCTCGGGCCAGGCAGGAGGGCTCCCTCCCAGGCTTCAGTTGCTCCCTGCTGTGGCCAGAGGCCTCAGTTCCTTGCCACATGGACCTGTCCATAGGCAGCTCATGGCAGCCGGCTGCCCCAGAATGAGAGATCCGAGAGAGACAGAACCGCCAGAAACCACCCTGTGCTTCCACGCCCTAATCTGGGAATGACAACCAGCACTTCTGCTGGACTGTTGTTCACTCACACCAAGGCTGATGTAGTGTGTGAGGGGCAGCACAGAGGTGTGAGAGGGGTCGCTGGGGGCTCCTCGGGGGGTGGCTGCCACAAGGAGTGACACGTCCCTGGGTTTCTCCAGCTTTAATTGTACATAGAGCTGTCTTGTAGCACAGTTGTTCTGGTTCACTTTCCAGAGGAGTTAGGTTCGGTCGTTATACTTGATGAGAGGAAGGACAGTTACCACATTTTCCCCCCCTCTGTGTTTGTTTTCGTAGTAATTATTCTTTATTTTTTAAAATTTATTTTTATTGGAGTATAGTTGGTTTACAGTGTTGCATTAGTTTTTATTATACAGCAAAATGACGTATTTGTTAAAAACAATACTGTTGGCTGCTTGTCAGCTGTGCATTCAGGATGGCAGAGAAGTGCCATTTGAAGCTGCAGCAGCTTCTACCCTCTGCCTCCTCTCTCTTCCTGGCTCTTCCCCCTGTGCACTTGGCGTCTATTAGTGGCCAGTGCAAGTGACAGCTACTGAGTTGCCTGCTTGGTAGGATTTTCTTGGACATATTTCCACCCTAGCTATTGTACGAACGTGCGAGTGCTGTGTTTAGGTAACAGGCTGTTTGGCCAGAGTTCAGTCCTTTTTGCTTTTTAAAGCCCCTACATTTACTAAATGGAGTGGTAATCCGTGAGCTCCTTGCTCTGATGTGCTCCTCCAGGCCCAGGCCCCACGGTATAGGATTCTATTAGAGATGAGACTCTTGTGCAGAAAGAACTAGGATTCCCCACTCAGGTCAAAACTGACTCACTCTTTATACCAAATTGAAAGTGAAAGTTGCTCAGTTGTGTCCGACTTTGCGTCCCCATGGACTATACAATCCATGGAATTCTCCAGGCCAGAATACTGGAGTGGGTAACCTTTCGCTACTCCAGGGGATCTTCCCAACCCAGGGATTGAACCCAGGTCTCCCACATTGCAGGCGGATTCTTTACGAGCTGAGCCATAAGGGAATCCCAAGAATACTGGAGTGGGTAGCCTAATCCGTTCTCCAGCGGATCTTCACGCCCGAGGAATCGAATAGGGGTCTCCTGCATTGTAGGCAGATTCTTTATCAACTGAGCTATGAGGGAAGCCCTGTACGGAAATGCTTTTGCATTGGCTGGGAAATATACCAAATTACATGGAAATGTTACTCAAACCTGCATGTCAAAGTGCTTTCTGCAAAGTGCAGTGACAAGTCAACGTGTTACGATGGCCAGCTTCAGAACTTCTGTCTTACAGTAGGTGTCATCTCATGCTAGAGTACTGTATTGACAGGGAGAGGCGGTCTGTCTCCAAAGGTTTAAAGAATGTGTTGGGAGCAAAGGTTGATGTTGATTCCACCGAAGTGAAGCTGCGGGGGCTGACGGAGGAGCAGGGCTAGAGCCGTGTCTCTCCCCTCTGACTGTTCTGCTTGCTCCTCAGCCGGGAAGCCTGTAACGAGGGGGAAGGGGACCCGCCCCTCTACGTCAACGTGAACATGTTCAGCGGGCAGCTCATGAACACGTGGATCGACTCTCTGCAGGCCTTCTTCCCTGGACTGCAGGTATGTCACAGTTCCGTTTGCTCAGTGAAAGAAGTCATTGGAACGGGTTCCGTCCCCTCTTTTCTTTTTATGGTTCTGGAACGTTCTCTGGCTCCTTCAGATTGGGCAGTTCACGGCACAGTGTGTTATTCTGTTTGAAAATTACCCCGCACTGAATCAGTGCAAAGCCTTGCCTGAAAAGTAGAGGGTGTGAAGTTGCTGGTCCATCTCTCAGCCGTCGATGCTTTGCTCATGAGGAGCTAGCCTCTGTCCTCTGCAGTCCTCGGGGATATGGCGCTGGTGGCCAGATGGGGGTGGCGTCTGTCCCACAGGCAGCTCTTTGGTTGGGTCTGTGTCCGGCTATGTGTGTGGATCAGATAGCCAGTGGGTGGAGGGGGAGCCCAGGGCCCGTGTGTGCTGTTCTGCCACTGTGAGAGCCCCATCCTAGCCTGGGGACCCGCGTCTCTCCCGCAGGTTCTGATAGGGGACGTGGAAGACGCCATCTGCCTGCATGCCTTCTACTACGCCATCTGGAAGCGCTATGGGGCCCTCCCCGAGAGGTACAACTGGCAGCTGCAGGCCCCCGACGTGCTCTTCTACCCGCTGAGGCCCGAGCTGGTGGAGTCCACGTACCTCCTCTACCAGGTACTGCCGGGAGGACCGGGGCAGTCGGTTCCCAGGGAGTGCTTGCTGTCAGGTGGAGAGCCAAGTTCCTTCACAGTGACTGTTGGGGTGACCGCCAGCCCAGAGCCTGGTGAGCACGGAGCGTCAGCTGTGGTTCCACAGGACAGGGAAGGCGTCTGCGGTCACGCACACGTGTGACCCACCTTCTGCAAAGCTGGCTCATGGCTTCACTCCAGGACTTGTTTTTCCCATCCTTAAAACAGTCAAGAGGCAGATTTGGCACTCACAGTGATTCTCCAAATATATTGGACCAAAAAACTCTCCTGGGGGGACGCAGTTCTGTCCTCATGCACTGTGGAACCCTGGGCTGTGTAAATTATTCAGATGAACAAAGTCTTTTTCTTAGCTGGCAAGGGAATCACCTGGGGTTCATCTGAATACCTATTTTTGTTTAATCCTTTAAAAAAAAATAGTCTTCTCTTTTGTGAAATTACTTGAATGCCAGAGGAAATGTCACTTTAACTGTGAAGACTCTTTTCCTCCACAGTTTAAGGCAGATATTTATACCTCTGTGCACGCCATGCATATATACACACCAGGAGCTGCCAGCCATTCGCAAATATAGCCCCAGAGCTGCTCACTTTCTGAGAAGCTGGCCGTTCAGCAGCCGTATAATGACATGTGTAGTGGGCAGGCCCTTGCAAGGAGATTTTATGAGCTCTGCTAGCAGGATTAGTGCTGTAGTTTATTTTTATTTTTTTTCATTTTGACTGCACTGGGTCTTCCTTGTGGCGCGTGGGCTTCTCTCGTTGCAGAGCACGGACTCCCGAGTGTGTGGGCTCAGTGCTTGTGGCACATGGACTTAGTTACCCCACGGCACGTGGGGTCTTAGTTCCCTGACCCAGGATCAGACCCGCGTCCCCTGCATTGGAAGGCAGATTCTTAACCACTGGACCACTGAAGAATTCCCAGTGTTGTAGTTTAGATTTTTTCAATAATTAAAAAAAAAAACAACCCACCAAATCCTTGCCATTTGCTTCTAAAAGAGGGAGAAATCCTGTGCAGCTGGTAATTGACCTCATAGGTAGAGAGACCTCGTGAGCTGTAGGTAACCTGTCAGGAGGAGCCAGCCTGTGATTCTGCCTCCCTGAACTCAGGGCCGAGTCAGGCCACTCACACTCCGAGGGTACATGCGGGCACCACCTGAGGCCTCCCCTTAGGCTGAGGTCTGTTGCCCTTGGGTTTAGGCTCTTGGCTTCTGTCACTGCGTCTTTCCTCTTGCAGCTTCTTCCTCACATTGGCTATTTTCTTAGAAGCAAAGAAATCTTCGGCTTTACCGCCTTGCCCTCTGAAGCCGCTCCCTGCACTCTCCTAATCCAGAGACAGTGACTTTGTGGTCGTTTGCTTCTGCTGCTGCTGTGGGGTTGGCACTGGGAATGGATTGTAGATGATCCCCAACTTTTAAACTAGTTTTGGGAGGAAAGTCTTGCCCTCCCAGAGAATTTTTCTTCCCCTCACAAAACCATCTATGAGCCTGTGACAGAAGAGGAAGCAGCCCCAGGTCTGTGTTCTGGGGGCGATTAGAGAACAGAGTGTGGAGGCCTCTGCAGATGCTTCAGAAATCTTGTCCCCAGGCAATTCTTCCCAGCACTGTGCGTGGAATGGAGGCAAAGTCCTGTTTCCCTGTGCTCGCGGCTGACATTTCTGAAGAGTTCTGAGGCAATACAGAAACTGGATTTGTCCTTAGATGCGGGCCTGTCGTGATGGGGATCAGGAGAGCCAAAGGCGGGGTTAATCTGCCCTGGAAGCAGGCCTTCTTGCCGTCCCCACCCCCACATTCGCATTAAGCAGGTTGGAGGTGCACTTTGACCAGAATTCACAGCACACCTTAGTCCTTTAACGCTCAAGACCCTGCAGGGTAAAGTGACCACGCCTCCTTGGGAAAGCCCTGCAGGCAGCAGTGTGTATGGATGGCATGTCTCCCAGGCCCCGCTGGATCACATTCTCTCATGTTCTCTCTAGGCAACCAAGAATCCCTTCTACCTCCATGTAGGAATGGACATTCTGCAGAGTCTGGAAAAGTACACAAAAGTCAAGTTAGTTTCCTAAGTTCCTTCCTTTTCCTGTTGACCACTTTTATTTTGAGTCATTCTGGGGTAATAATATTCTATTTTGTGTTTTACTTTTTAGAACAGAGCCTTAATGTTAATTTTGCAGGGAGATTCCTTACTTTTTGTGTAGTAGAACCTGCCCATTATAGTGTGAATTAAAATTTTTTTCACCTTTATTCCTGTAGAGTTCCAGCAGACTCTATGGGCTCTTTTTAAGTAACTTAATTCCCTGTTATACAAATAATACATATACTAAAAAGTTTAGGGAGTATAGAAAATATAGAGGTAGAATATTATCACTGTGATCTCCGTATGCAGAGATAACTACCATTAGCATTTAAGTATAGAGTCTTACACTCTTTTTTATACATTTATATATGTCTGTAATGTGTGTATATATGTATAAAAACTAAATTTTGTGACCTGCTTTTCTTAACCTAGTAGTAATAAAAATATTTTCTTACAAAATACTGTTTTAGACCATCCGAATGAGAAGTCAGTCTACAAGTATTGGGATATGAAATGTAAATCAGTCCTTTAGAATTTGCTGCCAGACATTTTTCTTGGTGTCTTGTCTTGCTTTTGGTAAACATTCTCCACCACCCTCATAGCCCTTTCCCAACCATTCACCTGGTGATTTGGCTGCCAGACCACTTTTTAATGAATTTGCAGTCAGTTAGTTGAGGCCAAAAAAAAAGGTAGCCTTTAAACTCACCCTATTTTGTTTTCCCTGTGGTGTTTGATCATTTGGTTATTCTGTTAATAGATTGCTTCTGCCTCTTAAATGAACGAGCAGGTGGGAGGGAGCACTGCGGGCTGACCGGACGATTGTCTCCTAGGTGCGGCTACGCTACATTGCATCATGTCATCGACAAGTCCAAGGAGGACCGGATGGAGAGCTTCTTCCTCAGCGAGACCTGTAAATACCTGTATCTGGTACGTGTGCTGTGAGATTCACCCAGAGCGTTTCATTCTGCTGAAAGCAAGCGTGCCTTTTTTTTTAGTGGGAGGATAATTGCTTTACAATGTTGTGTTGGTTTCTGCCGTATGACAGCATGAATGAGCCGTAAGTATGCACATGTCCCCTCGCTCTGGAGTCCCCCACCTCCCCACCCCCATCCCACGCCTGTAGGTCATCGCAGAGCATGGCCCTGTGCTATGCAGCAAGCAGGCGTGCCTTTTGCTTCCATCTGTCACACACGGGCAGGCACTGCTCCGTGCTGGGCATCTCGCTGGCCCAGGGTGCCACCCTGTCAGAACAAAAGCGTGTTGCTGTGTCTCCTGTGGTTCCTGGCCTCATGGAGGAAGTACCGCCGAGGACACACACACACAGAGACCAGCGTCACACAGTGTGTGGAGTGCAGACAGCAGTGCCTAGGGGACCCTTGTGAGCCTGGGGGTCGGAAGGCTTCTCTGAGGAAAAGAGCAGGGTCTCTGATCTCCTTTTCCCTGACACCTGTGCTCTCGTGAGACCCACAGCCCGGCCAGCTCCCTATCCAGACACACATGCTCACCAGTTTGGGTAGAAACTGAACTTTTGGATCTGGAAGAAACCTTTGGGATCATCTGGTCGGTGTTCATTCTTCCCCTTGGGATCTGCCATCTCTGGAGGGAGGTCAGGGCACTTCCCTTGGGTTCCGGGGATGTTGACGTGGCAGAGCCGAGGCTTGAGCACTGGCCCTGATACCTTGTCCAATGCTCTTTCCACTCGGCTGCTCAGCCGTAGACGTGTGAGGCATTGGCACCAGGGCATGAAGCTGCTTTTCTTCTCTCAAGGCTCCAGAGGTCGGGACTTCCTGGTGGGGAAACAGCAGGGTGTTTAGGCCAAGATCCGGAGATAGCCATCAGTGGTGATAGGTTCGCTGTATCTAGTTCAGTGGTTTCCAAGCCCCGGGGGAAGCTGGATTGGAGTCAGCCTGTTAAGATTAGAGCCATGTTGAGTTGGAAGCTTCAGAAGCAGGCACAGGAGTCTGTCATTCTGCCAAGTGGCTCAGGTGGTTCTTCCAGACATCGTGTCCCACAGCCTTGGCATCTGGGATGCTCACGGGGCAAATCCTGGAGTGAGTGAATGAAGGAGACCCCCAGGGTGTTTGAAGAGAAAGAACTCGATCCGGTCATGGGGGAGGGGGAGAATCTGGACTGGCCATGTTCTTCTCCTTCGAGCTGTGTAAACACAGACCAGCCCCACTGAGTGTTTTTTTTCTCCTTTGTAAAATACTTGAGATGCCTGTAAGGTTTTTTCCCATCTTGAAGAGACCTGTTTCTACATTTTGCCTTGTTTGTCATTTTTTGCACACCTGCCTTCTCCCACTCTGACCTGTCCCTACTCTGCTAGGCAGGTCTTCTTTCTAGATGCCCTCGCTGCACCCTTCACCCTCACGTCCACTGCTGAAGGAAGGGACCGCCTTGGGTGCCCTGCTCCCACAGACCCATGCAGGAATGTGTGTCAGGGCCAGACCCTGGGGGTCCGGTGAAGAATAAGCCATGTACCTCCTTCTCTCTGGAGTTTTTACAGTTTAGGGCTGAGGTGGGGGCCAGTTCCTGAACCCCAGCACTTGAACTCTCAGGGGAGCGGGGCGAGGAGCACCATCTGGGGCCTATACAGGCTAGTGTCACTGGGGTCTTAGCCCTGGGCTTTCTAACCTCTAGGTCTAGGTGGGGTCAGGGAAGTTCAGACATCTGAACTTAAACATAACTGCTGATTCTGCCCCACGGGCTTCCCAGGTGCTGCTAGTGGTAAAGAATCTGCCTGCCAATGCAGGAGACATAAGGGACGTGGGTTTGATCCCGGGTCAAGAAGATCTCCTGGAGGAGGGCATGGCAACCTACCCCAGTAATCTTGGCTGGAAAATTCCACGGACAGAGGAGCGGGGCAGGCTACCAGTCATAGGGTCACAGAGTCAGACTGGCTGAAGCCACTTAGCATGCACACCTCACAGCCTGGGTTGGTCTGAGAGCTTAGCAAATTCCTATCTCTAAGTAGTCTGGACTCACATGAATTAGTTCCAAACATGCTACAATTGTATCTGTATTTTTTTTTACCCCACTAGCTCTTTGATGAGGAGAACCCAGTACACAAATCTGGAACCAGATACATGTTTACAACTGAGGGACACATTATATCTGTGGACGAACATCTCCGGGAGTCACCCTGGAAGGAGTTCTTCTCTGAAGAAGGAGGGCCGGACCAAGTGGGAAAGTCTGGGCATAGGCCTAAACCTCAGGAGCTGAAAGTCATCAACTCCAGCTCCAATGTAAGTTGCTATCTCCGGGGGGTGATTTGTCTGTGGAGGTAGAGAAAACACTCCTCATCACGTTGTCATCCAGGGTTCCTGACAGAATATTCCTGGCACCCGCAGCTTGGATAATTTGAGAAGAGTTTCAGCAAGGGGCTGTTTCTGTAGATGCCATCAGGGTGTAAGGACACCGTGGGGCCAGCAGCCTGTCAGCGCTACGGGATGAGGGGCCAGTGGGCAGGGTGGTCATGGGAACCCTGATGCAGAGAAGCCTGTGCCGGGGGCGGCCCCTGGGCAGGAGCCGCTGCTCTGGGTGGGCTTCTGTGACTGTGTGGGAAAGGGGCTGGCAAAGTGAACACAGCGCTTCCCATCTGCTGGAGCTTCTCGTGGGCCAGCCCTGCCAGGAGCCCGAGGGCCAGGGAGCCTGTGCAGAGACAGGGTCAGGACGTCCCTGGAGGTCCAGTGGTTAAGACTCTGCTCTCCCAATGCAGGGGGTGCATGCTTGATCAGCTGTCAGGGAACTAAGATCCCACATGCCATACGGTGTAGTGAAGCCGAAGAATTTTAAAAGTGTGAGACACATCTGGCCCCATTTAAAGGGGGGCTCAACTGGGCACGCCTGGATTGTCCCGGGAGCAGTGGGGAGGTTTGGGAACAAGTGCTGAGAGTCCTTCCTCTCAGCCAAGGGTAGGTGTGTTGGTTCGAGCCCCGCAGGAAGGTCTGGACGTGGGTGCTGCATCCTGTGATAGAGCGAACCTCACGATCTCACGCTGCATTGTGCGCCAGCTCCCTCCTCAGGAGAAGCCTCCGTTGCCCAGAGTCCTGCCACCTCCCCCCAGGCTACCTGGCTTAGGGCTTGCCCTCTCGTCCCAGACTGTAGTTTTTCCCTTCGTGTCTCATTAAAAGTCTTTATTATCAGTCTCTGAACTAAATCGACAGGCCAGAGCAGAGCACAGTCCTTGAAATTTCCATTAGGCCATGGAGTGTAGATTAAATGAATAAAACACAACTGAGAAGGAAAGGGAAGAGCAGAGGAAAAGTAACCATCAGAGTCAGCATTTATAGAGCTCACATGTGCTGAGCACCAGTCTAAGTGCTGAAATTAAGTATGTGACGTTCTCATAGCAGCCCGGGGAGCGGTAGGTAGTCGGTGTGTCTGCTTCATAGATGGAAGCAGGGAGGCACTGAAAGGTTCCGGTCACACAGCGGAGTGCATGGTGGGGCCCTGACTTGGACTGAAGGAGATGCTCACCTCACAGACCAGATCCCATCGTGCCAGGCGCCGGGGATGTGGGCCAGTCCCTGTGGTCCTGGTGCTGCTTGGGCTTAGGGTCCCGTGTGGACGGAGATCTGCTCCCCCGGAGTGCTCATCAGTAGGAGGCCATGTGAAGTGCTGTTGGGACACGGAAGATGGAAAAATTAGCCTGCTGGCAAGACAAGGAGGGCTCACTCGGGAGCGTGCTTCTCAGCTGCTACTGGAATGATCAGGGGGAGGTTCCAGAGGGACAGGCAGAAGGCACAGCTTCTACAAAAAGCAGGAGCCGGGAGTGAGGGTGGGGACCACCTGAAGGACCTGTCAGTCTGGATCTTGCAGAGATAAGGCCCCGGGCAAGCAAGTTCTAGTAAGAGCAGCAGGAACGTGTTTCTCTGAGGAGGGGCATGAATGTAGGTGGAAACTGCTTCCACACAACACGTTTGGTTCTTAAACTTAGGTCCCCTCTGAGAGAGAGGGATCTTAGTTTCCCGAGCAGGGATCGAACCAGTGCCCCGTACAGTGGAAGCGTGGAGTCCTAACCTCCAGGGAAGTCCCTGGGTACACGTCTTTAGTTTCCTTGGGTCTCTACATCTTCATCTGTAAATTACATCAGTGGTCCTAAACTTGGAGGTACCTGTGCTCCTCAAAGGACATCAGGCAGTGTTGGGGGACATTGGTTGTCACAGCTGGGGGTTAGGGGTGAGGGGCATGTAGGTGGAGAGGCCCAGGGATGCTGTTAACCATCCGGCAGTGCCCAGGATAGGCCCAAAGAGTCCACAGTGCCAGGATGAGAAACCCCAGGGGAGGTCATCTGGTCACACCTTCTGAGGGATTAACATACAGGGTTTTAACTCATTCAGATGGCACCTCATTGATTTTCTTTCCAGTGCAATCGGGTTCCTGATGAGAGGCGATACGCCCTGCCCCTGAAGAGCATCTACATGCGACAGATTGACCAGATGGTTGGCTTGATTTGATCTGCCCTCCCCCGTGTGTTCTCATCTGAAACCCAA
This sequence comes from Cervus elaphus, assembly GCF_910594005.1. Taxonomy (NCBI): domain Eukaryota; kingdom Metazoa; phylum Chordata; class Mammalia; order Artiodactyla; family Cervidae; genus Cervus; species Cervus elaphus. The sequence goes on along the minus strand of NC_057838.1, from coordinate 33,342,105 downwards.
ACAGCTGAATCCCAGGCCAGGCCAAGACCCGACCCGAAGTGGAGGAGGATGGAAGTCTGGCCGTCCACGATGGTGTAGGAATTTCTTTCCAGCTCCCCGTGCACATCTGGTAGATCCTTGCACACTTTAGTGTTTCTCTTCTGTTCAATAAAATCCCCGGTTTGTCTTAAGGATATACTTTGAAGTGGAAAGGTACGTAGAAGTTGGCCTCTTACGACGTGCCCCATGGACGGGCTGTCTCTGGCTGGATCCTCAGAGCTTCCTGCTTCGGGGTCTGTCGAGTCAAGTCCCCTCTGCCTGCGCGCGTGTGGCTGCAGCCTGACCACCTCTCCACCAGAGGACTGTGAGTGAATGTCTGTGCAACAGGTCCTGTGGCTTCCCTGACCACCCTGTTTGTTGTATTTTGTTACCCTCTCTCTGGATCACTGGGCTCCCTCCCAGGTCTCCACCCGTGACTGTCAGTCACCTGGGGAAAAATCCCGTTATGCATCTGTGCCCCCTGTGTGATTGTCACAGTGACAAGATTATCTGCTCACAAAGGGAGCCAAATTCTAACAGGCAGTCTCTTAGGTTGTCACATCACCGGATAAGAGCTTAGCAGGTAGGTCTTCCAGGCGGTGGTCTCTGTTTCTCATGAGCTTACCTGAGGATCTCCCCCACTTTCAGAACCAGGTGCCTTTTAGGGAGAGAAAAATAGCTGTGATCATCTGAGTCTTGCATCTACTCACCAAGGATTCTCAGTTCTGACCGTGTTTGGGTTGGGATTGTTTTGTTTTCGTTTCCTGTGTCTAGTGCCAATTAGCCAAGTCCGGGAGAGAGAAATGACCAGATGACTCCCTGGCGTCCTTGAGCCGTGTCTGGGTGTAATGCAGCCTTCCGATCAGTGCCTTATGTTTTTGTCTGGGCCACTGGGTGTCACAGCTGCTGCTGAGGTTTCAGCAGGCTGGTTTCACATTGCTCCATGCTGAGAGCACAGTGAAAGGGGGATGGATGGGGTATCAGGTAGGTAGATTGGGAACACTTCTTGGCCCGTCCTTGCCTTTCAGCCTGCTATTTTAAGCAAGCATATATAGGAAGGAAGTCGTGCTAAAGCGCCTCTTTTCTTTGTTGTCATTATTTCCTTAGCGAGAATGGACTGTGTCTCTTTGAACTTGTGCAGAGCGCTCAGAGAAAGCAGAGGTGGGCTTGAACCCTGAGCTTGGCTTCCCTGTAGCGTCGGAGGTTGAAATGAATCTCCACAGAGAGGGTAGGAAGTCTCTTCAAAACCTCCAACTTCACCGGTCGTGTGTGGTGCCCCCGTTACTGCTGGCACACTTCAAATGATTTTTAGTTTTTTTAAAACTAGAAGAGAGTGCTGCATAAGCCATTGCATTTCCTATCAAAAGAGAGGAGTTTTATTCTTCTTGAAAACTTGTGTTACTGTTTTTTAAAATGGATATATAATTCAGTTCTTTGAGATTTCTAGAAAAGGGATTTTCAGTAATAAATGTCACAGTAATAAATGCCTGTCTTTTTAACATTTACTGTGCAAATTGTTTTAAAGGAAAAAACACATCAAATGCTTCTTATTTTACATTTTTCCTTCATTTTAGAAGCATTCTATTTATCAACACTGTCTCATCTACTGAATAGGAAATTTTCTTTGAGGATATCCTATATTTTTTCAATGTTTTCATTGCTTCATTGAAACCAAAATATCCCATTTTAAATACATACACATACACAAGTGTCCCTGCACCTTTTTTCCAGGTAAACCAAGGTGGCACTATCAGTGAGCCTCTTGGGAGAATGGGGCACCTCAGGGAAGAAAGTGGGCCCTCCGTGATCACACTCTTGTGTGATCACACCCCCAAGACCCCCTCCTGTGGGCTCAGGCATCCCATCGCCCTTCCCGCTCTGGACCAGGGGCCAGGGCCTGAGTGTTGCAGAAGCACCTCAGGGCTACAGGTTGATGGGAGACATGTTCCCTCCCAGCATCCAGGCCCTGGACTTGTACCAGTTGTGAGTCCGAGGGTGAGGGGCTCATTTTCACCCTGGTTGCCAAGCTTTCAGATTGCCATCAGTGACTGGATGCCAGAATGCCATCTCTTGCTAGTTACAAGAGAAGGTTCTCTGAGCCACGTTCAAAACGTGCTTTCTTTTGAAGATCAGAATGTCGACAACTGTGATGTATCCTGTAGGGATTTTCCAGTTCTTTCTATTCTGTGTTGGAAGAGATCAGGGAGGGGAGGGCTGAGGACAGGAGCGTCAGGGGAAGTTCCTTGCTCTGTGACTTACCCTGGGAACACCCTGATCCCAAACATTCCATGCTTTGGAACAGTCCAAACCATCCTTGCATTCCCATGTGCAGCTAGTGTCTAAAGACTCCGCTTTAGTTGACCCAATGAAAATGGTTTTGCCAAACCTTTGAGGGAAGCTACCTTACCTTTGTGGGTTTAGTTGAAATCTACCCCCACAGAGTTCTAAATCGTTCCAGGGCAGGCTTCGCGGGTTGAGATGGTGTAACTGAGGGATTCCGTTTCCTGGAGGAGGAGGAGGTGATGAAGGAAGTGTTTGCTAGCTCTCTGATTGTCCTGGCCTGGGTGAAAATCAGCTTCTATGTTCAAGTCTGTCCTTGAGAGCTTCTGCATCCCCAGGTTCTGAGGCTGTCCTGGGTCATAGGGCAAGAGCACACACTTCAGTAATTTTCTAGGTATTTATGCTCCAGGATGGTGTCTGTGCAGATGGAAGTTAGTCTCTAACTCCCTGGCTGGAAAGTGCCGTGGTGCAGTCTGAGGGTCTCAGCTGAATTCCTCTCTCACCTCCACGCTGTGTCCCCCCACCAAAGAAAAACACCCCTCAGCCATTTTCTTAGCTCACTTGATTGAATGATTGCAAACTGTCATCCTTTGCTTTGGGTTTCACAGACACAGTATCAGACATTCCTTTTTTCCGGAGGTCTTTCTCTTTTGCTGATTTCAAATTTAATGCTGGTTAACAGGTCGGGCTGGATGATTGCCCTAGCCCCTCAGTGGCTGAGCAGGAACTTTAGGGGAAAAAAAAATCCTGATCTTTCTTTCCTTTTGCATTCCCAGACATCAGCTCCTTCTCTAGTGCCTGTTCCTGCAGGGCAGGGACTCTTGTGAAAGTGAGAAGGGGGGGTCTCTGGGCTGTGTCTCCAGGTTTTATAGGGCTCAGGGTTGCGTTCCCAACTTGAATCTGGATGTGAATCTGGCGAGAATGTCGAGTACCTGTGGACCTTCCCGATTCATTACCCCCTTCCCTCTTTCTGAGAGGCAGAGAAATAATATTTTGAAAGATATTTTTAGTTTTAAATAGCAAAACACAAGCTGTATTTCTTATTTATTATGCCCAAGAAAGGTAAATCTGTTTTTACAAAAGGAAAAAAATCTAGAGTTGGAAACTCTGGGAAAACCTATTGAAATACACAAATGCTTCTGTCTGTAATGTGCAATATGCTTTGCAACTATAAATGATATTTTATGTGTAACCTGTAAATAAGAAATGTATTTAAATTAAAAGGGAGCTTTTTGTAAAAGGAGCAAATGTTCTTTTATAAATGTACTAAGAAATATCTTGCTCTTGGAAATTTATTAGGATTTTTATGAGTAATTTTTATTAAAAGAATTTTTTTTTTTTTTTTTGAGTTGTCATTTTGTTTCTGTTTTATGTACTCACATATGCACATTATATGGAGCACAGTCTTTAAGGGAAACATAAAACTGGATGAATAAAAACCTTATGTTGTTTTTTTACAGCTCAGCCCTGAGTAATACCACTGCAGTTTGTCTGCCACGCCGTGATTTACCCGTCCTTCACATATGGGTCAGAGCCACTTCTGATGACCTTTGTCCCGTCCCTACCCTCTTCACCTTGGCCTCTTTCTCCCAGGCACTGATTCACTCGCAATTCTTGGTGCCATTTATCCAAGTCTCTCTAGAGCCTGGAAGCAGTTCTCTCTGTTATCTTAAGCAGAGCAGTTCCTTTCTCCCAGCTTCTTACAGGTTAACATGGGATTCACGGTCCAGAGGCAGCGCGAGCCAGGAAGCTTTCGGAGGGGTGGCCACCGTACCTACTGCTGCCCGAGTCATGACCGTGTCTAGAAGGAGTCTGCTGATTTGGCCCCTGTGAGATCCTGCCGTGCCAGTTCTGTGTGCTGGCAATATTGATGGGCCTTTATAAAAATCATGAATTGCTACAGGGTGAAGGGTAGTCTCGAGATGGGAAGTGCCTGCTGGTACCAGAACGCATGCCCCTGTAAGGCAGGGTGGGTGTTTGTGAAGTCCCATGGGCTAGTCTGCCTGACAAGCCGAGGCCGGCCTAGTACACCTGCGGACAGCCGAAGAGCCGTGGATCCCGCCTCGGCCCGCCGCGGGGCGAGTGGACTAGAGCATCCTGTGTGGATGCCCCTGTAGAGCATCAGGGTGAGGTTTGGACCTCAGATCCACACCATTTGAGGTACGTCCTAGCTCTACCACTGATGAGGTTTGTGCCAAGTTATGCAGTTTATACCATCTTGTTTCGGTTTTCCCATCCGTGACACGGGATGGTAAGAAGAATCCATGTGCATAGGGTGGACTCAGTGGGTTATTACGTGCAAGGTGCGCCACCTGGACCGCGGCAGCCTCTGTGTGCATGTTCATTGTAATCGTGACCAAGTCAGGCTTGGTACCAAGGATCAGTCCTCCAGCCTTTAAACAGGGATCCCAGGGAGGAGTATGTTTTCCTCATTTTCCTCTGGAGGGTCTTTCCTTACAGCTCAGAACAACCTCTGTGCGTGAGCAGGGGATGTGTGAGGAGGTGGTGTGGCCACTTCGGGGTCTGTACTGCTTCCACATGACAGAAATGCCCTCCTGGAAGAGCTTGGTGTTCCTCAAGTACCCACCTTTCCAAGGCTAGGGTTTCTTGCATCACGGGAAACAGTGAGGAAACCCGGCTGTGAGTGGAGCAGGGCTAAGGGCAGCTTCCATGGCAGGCTGGTCAAATTCTTGAAGGAAACTTCCTGCTTGTTTGCAAAGCTTGACACCTGCTTAGCGAGAAGACCAAATGGAAGCCAAGATCTGGCTTCTGTCCTTGGAAAGCCTATCTGAGCCACCGTAAACTGATTTTTTAGGGATGTTTTAAAACAACACTGAAAGTTATTCTTTTAAATATATTTATTTAAATCTAAAAACCATTGAAGTTTGTTACCTACCATTCTACTGCAGGGGATGCAGGTTCGATCCCTGGTCAGGGAACTAAGATCCCACTTGCTGTGCTGTGTGGCCAAAATATTTGAAAATAAATAAAAATAAAAGTACATTCAAACATGTTCTTCTTTATTCCTTTTCCACCACAGAATTTTATGCTCATTGAACATATTTCAGTCCTTTATAAGTTTTTCTGTGCACACAAAGTGTGCCACAAAATATAGTTTGCTAAATAGAAGGTTCAGCATATCTTCTGTGATCATAAAGCTCTTAAGTATTAAAAAAAATTTTTTTTCAGGATTGAGCTAACTTTACAATTACTATATGAATGGCATAAATATGTGTTTTGATAATTATTGAAAAGGTAGTATTTTGTTGAAAGAATTTCCTTTGATTACATAACAATTTTTTTTTTTTTTTCCCTTCTCTAGTTGAATTGCATGTATCTGGATGAACACCACTGGAACATCACCACAGAATGAGATGAATTTCAGTATCAATTATCATTGTTTTCCTTATTTTCATAGATGTAACCTCCTTCACAGAAATAAGTGGATAGGAATACAAAGAAATTTTATAGCTATTACACATAAATATCTGTGGATATAGATATCTTAATTATTTGAACTTAGCAATATTGCCCAAAAATTACCCAATACTTTATGATGAGGGCTTATCTTTAAGAGCCCATTTGTGGACAAATTAATTGGGCTCTCTTTTAGTTTTGTTGTAAGCAGAGAATTGGAAACCACTGACTTGCAAAAAGCTTTGTTCAGTTGCTAAGAGTCATTTACTTTTGCACTTTGTGGTATGTATTTCAGAAAGGTCTTCCAAGATTTATCAAATGATTATTCTTTGTATCTGTTATTTTTCAATTTAGAGGCACTTAGTATAACCTGAAATACTCAGGAGTGCTGGGAAATTTAGAAATAATATTCAATGCAACATACCTCTGATAATACATTTTTAAGAATAAGTGCCTTTATCTTATGACCTGCCTTAAATATGTTTGCATCAGAACCTTGAAGCTGCAGGCTTAACACATCCAATTTAGGAAAATATATGCATCATTTAATCTAATTGGCTAAGTCGATCCTTGTTTTCAAGCTAATTGGCACTGTGGCTTATTTGCTCACCGGAAAAGTCTGACTTCATTTTTCAGTCCTAATAGATGTGGTAATGCATGTCCAGTAATAGTCGTCTCCCCTCCGGGTTCTGAGGTGGAGAAATGCTGGCAGGAGATTGTGCTCTAGTTTGCTGCAGGAATGAAATGCATGGAGACAACCTCTGGAGCAAGGCATTGTTTGCCAACAAGGAGGAGGGGAAAAGGCAGGTTGCTACACGAAAAATATTTCACCTGGACCCTTTGAAGTGAAAGTCACTCAGTCATGTCCGACTCTTTCTTACCCCCATGGACTATACAGTTCATGGAATTCTCTAGGCCAGAATACCAGAGTGGGTTGGGTAGCCTTTCCCTTCTCCAGAGGATCTTCCCAACCCAGGGATCGAACCCAGGTCTCCTGCATGGCAGGGGGATTCTTTGCCAGCTGAGCCACCAGGAATGCCCAAGAATACTGGAGTGGGTAGCCTATCCCTTCTCCAGCAGATCTTCCTGACCTAGGAATCGAACCAGGGTCTCCTGCATCGCAGGCAGATAACTTTAGCAACTGAGCTATCAGGGAAGCCCAAGAAAGGGACCCTTTGGTGCCCCAGAATAAAAACACACAAGGGCTGTGCATCCAGAGTAGTGGATTCTGGGTTTGTGAGAGGCCTGCCCTCTGATAAGGTAGAAGACGGAACTGCGGGTGTTGAGAGTTGGTAGATAATAGGTCAGGTCTCAAGCTGATCCATGTTAGGTAAAAGTACAAATGCGTGTTTTTACCTTGAGGATCTGGAAATTGATTCCCTTGGAGTAAATGGGTTGCAGGCTTCAGAGTGCCTCCAGTTAACCTGGAGTGTCTATGAAAACACAGGTCACTGGGCTGCACCTCAGTGTAGAATTCAGTAGGCCTGGGGTGAGACCTGAGAATCTCCATTGCTGACAAGTTTCCAGGTAAGACTGATGCTGCCAATGTAGGGACCAGAGCTTGAGAGCTTTCCCTACAGCTGTGTCCCTTGGAGAATCTTCTAGTAGGAAGGACACTGTCAACTTTTCCATGTCCTGCAGGGCTTGATCCAAGTTCTAGAGGCACCCCTTTAAGAAGAAGAACATAAAATTATAAAAGTGAATCTAAAGGTGAATATGTATTTAGGATGAGGAAAGACATCACAGCAAATCACAACTATTATAAACTAATAAATAACAAAATCCATAAAATAATGTTTTAATTAAAGTCACCTGATTCATCTCATTCATACATATTTTGGTTACATATTCTTTGACTACTGTTGGTATTTACACTTACATTAATAATGTGCATGGGGCTTCCTTGGTAGCTCAGCTGTTAAAGAATCCGCCTGCAATGTAGAAGACCCCAGTTTGATTCCTGGGTCGGGAAGATCCGCTAGAGAAGGGAATGGCTACCCACTCCAGGATCCTGGCCTGGAAAATTCCATGGACTACATAGTCCGTGGGGTCTCAAAGAGTCAGACATGACTGAATGACTTTCACTTTCACTTTAATGTGCACATTTTGTGGCTTACATTCATGTGAGTACCCTCAACACATCCCCTCTACTCTCTGGTTATGGAATCTCAACTTCTGGCAGCCAGAGCAAAGAGGGCAAGTCGCTGGGCTCTTGGCCTCTCCTTATCAAACCAAGCCAAGTCTACTTCAATAGAAGACAAGTGGTCCTGAGGCAGAAGAGTTTACATGGATTTATTTAAGGGATATTCCACTATATTTCTGATTGCATTTAAAAAAAACTACTAAGACAGTACCAGCCTGCCTTTACTGCTTTTGTTTTTTCCCTGAAACGTAGCTGGCTTTTCCCATGTATTATCTCATTTAACACTGAGACTCAGCCAATGAGGGAAGGCCCGTCATTGCTCCCATTCTTCACATTAGGAAATAGTTTCAGAGAGGTGGAACATCAGCCCAAGGTCACCCAGCCAGCGGGTGGTCTCAGCACCAAGATCTTAAACCCTAGCTACATCATACCAGTTGGTGTTCTGCATCCACGGATATGGAGGGACAACTTCATTATGAATAGTTATAGAAGGGACTTCAGCATCCTCAGGTTTTGTATAACCAATCTCCTGCAGATACCAAGGGATGACTGTGTATCCACTGGGGGGATGTTTCTCAGATTGGCTTTCTGTAAATTGACGAATATTGAATAATGGTCTATAGTCTTTTACATGAGCTTATAAATTCTTTTAAAATAATATATGATACAGTGATTGAACTTATAAACAGATGAACCCACATACAGACAAACAACCCAGAACTTGTAGCTTTGGTGAAGGAGGCGTGGTAATAGGGACTCTCTCCACTTGCACATATACCCTAACTTTCCACGTCCCACAGCCAGGCCAGTTTTATAGGATCCAGGGTCCCCTGGAAACCACTTAGACAGCTGCTTATGCTGCCTTCTTCAGTAGTAGGTTTCAGGGTTCTAATATGATCTGTCTTGGTCCCTTCCCCCCACTAAATGGCCTCAGCCTCAACCACCTGTATTTTTTTTTTAATTAATTTATTTGGCTGTGCCAGGTCTTAGTTGCAGCGGGCAGGATCTGGTTCTCTGACCAGAGAGCAAACCCAAGCCCCCTGCACTGGGAGCCGGGAGCCTTAGCCACTGAACCACCACGGAAGTTCCTCAACCACCAGTCCTGGTCACCTGTCTCTCCTCAGTAGGAAAGCTTCAAACTTCTAAGACGCCATTTGAATTATCGACATCGTTGCCTCTGCAGTGTGTAAGCCTGGTTTGGGCACAGGGACGAGAGGGAGATAGAGCAGCACAGGACTTCCGTCACTCAAGTGCCCAAGGAAAAAGGACTTACCTTCAGTTTACAGAGGAGTAAGGTGGCTGGCAGAACAGAAGTGCATGAAATTAGGACTCAGCCACTCACTAGTGAAATGCAAACCCAAACTACTGTATTACCTGTAAATTCACCAAAAATGGCTGATACCAAGGATGGTGGGAATGTGAGTGCAGGGGGCATCTTTCTCCGCTGGTGGGAATGCAAACTTGCAAAAGCGTTGGCCTCAGGCGGCAGAGTCGGGTGGGTGCCCACGCCCTTGGCCCAGCAGCGTGCGTGGGTGCCCACGCCCTTGGCCCAGGATGTGCGGCGTGTGCTCTCTGGTTGCCATGGAGCTGTGGATGGGACGGCCCCAGTGTTTCCGCTCCTCAGCAGGCCATCCTTAGCAGAAGTCAGCAAACTATGGGACTATAGCCCACACCCAGCCTGCCGTCTGCTGTTGTTTCAAGTTTTGCAGCACAGTCATGTTATTTGTTGACATCTGGCCATGGGTGCTTTTATGATACAATGGCAGAGTTGGACAGCTGGGAGAGACAGGGACTGTCTGGCTTGTAAAGTTCCAAATATTTGCTATCTTCCCACTTACAGAAAACGTGTGCCCAACTTCCAGTCCGGAGGATCCCTTGCCTGTGGGAATCAGGCGATGTATGGCACTCTTGGGCTTCCCTGCTGGCTCAGTGGTGAAGAACCTGCCTGCCAGTGCAGGAGATGCGCGTTCCATCCCTAGGTCGGGAAGATCCCCAGAGAAAGAAATGGGAACCCACTGCACTATCTTTCCTGGGAAACCCCATGGACAGAGGGGCCTGGTGGGCTATAGTCCATGGGGCCACGAAAGAGTCAGATAAGACTTGATGACTAAACAACAACAGTGAGACTGTTCTCAGCAGTTTTGTGTGCTAAAATGGAAAACATGGAAAATAACCCAAACGTTCATCAAAAGGAGTCGATTTGTACAATAGAATATTATAGAGCAGAGAAGCGAGGCACGACAGGCCCATTTATATGCGGTTCAAGGCCAACTCAAGATAAATGTATGCTTAGAAATACAAACACATGTGAGAGCTACAAAGAAAAGTAAGAAGATTGTTGTAAAAGTTAGCCTGGGGCTCATCCCTGCAGTGGGTGTGCTTGGAGAGGCACATGGGGGTCCTGGCAATGTTCGTTCTTAGTTTGGGCTCGTTCTTGGCTGCACGAATGCCCACCTTTTATTCTTTGTATGGTCGACATATTTTAGATGATCTCAGTGTTCATGTCGGATTTCGTAATAGATAAACTCATTGTATGTGAAATTGGCTTCCCAAATCTTGAAACACAAGTCATCATCCACTTCTGGCACAGCCTAAAAAAATGGCAAAATGTTCTTCAAAATAGGGGGACATAAAACAACGTGCATCCTTTGTGGAGAAATCTCCCAAGTATTTTGGGGCTCCTCCCAGCCTCTGAGTTTTGTTCCTCCCATGCCAGCCTTAGTCCTTCCTTGTCTTTTCTGGATACAAACCAAGACAAGGGGGCTGTTAATGGCTTGCAGCCCAGGTTTTTTTTTAAAAAAACTTTTGATTTTATATTAGAATATAGCTGATTTACAGTGTAGTGTCCATTTCAGGTTTACAACAAAATAATTCAGTTATACATGTCGCCATTGTTTTTCAAATTCTTTTCCCATTTAGGTTGTACCTGCTATTGAACAGAGTTCCCTGTGCTATACAGTAGGTCCTTGTTGATGATCATTTAAAGAAAAACTATATGAGGTATGTGTGTAATGTGTTTATTTATTTTATTGGAGCTCATTGATTTACAGTGTTGTGTTTCTGCGGTGCAACGAAGTGAATCAGCTTTCAGTACACACACATTCCCTCGCTCTTGACCCTCTCCCCCCGCATCCCACACATCCAGGTCATCACAGAACAGGGAGCTGAGCCCCTCTGCTATGCAGCAGGCTCCTGTCCATGTTAAAAACATGAGTGTACATGACAATCCCAAACTCTCTCTCCCGGCTCCACCCTTCTCCCTAGTAACCATAGGTTCATTCTCTGCCTGTCTCTGTTTTGTAAGTTTATTTGTATCATTTTGTTTTTTAGATTCTGTATACAAGTGGTATATGATATTTCACTTCCTCTGTCTGACTTACATCACTCAGTATGACAATTTCTAGGTCCATCCGTGTTGTGCAGCCTGGTTTTGAGTGGGTATCCAGGAAGGAAAGCCTTTAGTACCGTGGCCCCACTTCGACAGTGATGTTTGAAGAAAATGCAGTTGTATGCCCCACACAAAGCCAGTGAAACTCACTGGAAGGCTGAATCTCAGAGCCTATCTCTGGAACACCTGCTTCAGATTCACCTGGCTGATGGAGAGGGCGGAGGGGGGAAGGCTGGCGGCCAACAGGAGGAACCAAATTTTCATGGCCCCAAGGAAAGAATGTCAAGTAGCCTCAGGTTTCAGGCCTGCACCTTCAAAAACCACCCGCTCTGAAAACTGGCCATTTCCCACCAATGCACTTCTAAAACACCACCCCCTGTGATTCATGTTCTATAAATTGTTGTACATACTGTTTACTTCCACAAGAGACCACTCTTGCTTCACTTTTCCTTGTGGTGTCTTGGAAAATAAAAAAGAGTCTTAGCCACCAGTAGTACAGAAAAAAAAAAAAAAAGAAAAAAGTGTTTGGCATGTTTTAAACACAGTGTGCAAAAATGTAATTTCATGGTCCTTGGGAATCTTATATCAAATTCTTGGGATGCGCTGCTCATTGACATATGAATGACAATGAGGACACTGGGCATCTCTGTAGGACTTCCTCTCAGGATCAAGCTTTTTCACATATATCATTCAGTTAAGACTCACAGGGCTACGTGTCTTGGGGTTGCTGTTTTCCAGGCAGTGAAACTGGGGACACACCATGAGTCAGAGTCAGGGGATGACACTTCAGAGCAAGGGGAAGTAAGAACCGTGGAACGGTGCAAACTTCCACACCAGGCCTTCCTCAGGGTTCAGGTGGGTGGTCTGACTTTCATCTCGTGAAGTTGCTTCCAGCTTAATGTGAAATTGGGCAGGTACGTTGTTCTGCGGAAAGCTTGGGAGGGGGCTTTCTCAGTGTCCGGGGAGTTTCCCAGACCACCGCTTCCTCGGTCTGTCCCTCTTCACGGTCTCTCCCCAACAGTCTTCACTCTGGATGCTAGAAGCTTCTGAGTCCTTGAGCCTCCTGCTTGTTACTGCCCTGCCTTCTCTCCATTATCCCACATGGCAGACAGAGGGCAGCATTTGGAATCAATATGGTGGGTTTGATTCTGGCTTATTAGCTGGGCTAGCTATAAATGTCTCTGACCCTTAGTATCTTCAGATCTGTAAAAGGGGGCTGATTATACACATCTCATAGGGTCTGGCAGGGATTAAAGCAATTGTGTGTGTAAAGGGCCTGGCATGCTGTGGATGCCTTTGCTTAACAAATCCTTTCCTTTCTTCCGCTCTTGCGTGTATCAGCTGTTTCTACAGTTGTAGGGCTTGATTCTAAGAGAACTCAGGGAAATTCTTGTTACTGACTAGTTGCATTCAAGTACCACCCAGCAGTCCTTGACGCAGTGGGTCTCCTATTTAAATAAGAACCTGTTCAATTTGGAGATGCCGGGCCAGGCCGCCGTGGGGATGTCACTCAGGAGAACATGGCTGGACCATGGGTCCTCCTGTCATCTGCAGCCCTGGTTCCTGGCTGAGGCATCCAGGTCACCCTCACCAATATGGGCAGACGTCATCCACTCCACAGCAGGCCCGATTAGCATCAAAGGGCAGAGAGACTGCAAATTTGCTCTCTGCAGGGTAAAGTCATCCATCTTCCTCTGCCTTGGACCTAAGCGCTGCTGTTTCTAGGGTTTTATAAGTCATCTTCAGGGACGTACACCACTGGCTGCCCTGGTTCTCGGGCCTTAGAACTTGGACTGGAGCTACCCCACTGGCCTCCCGCACCTCTGTCTTGTGGCCGACAGGTCCTGTGATGTCTCAGCTTCCATAACCAGGTGAGGCCAATCCCTCACAGTAAATCTCTTTCTGTGCACCTTAAAAATATCTCCTGGTATGATTCCTAAACATATTCCTGATTCAGAAGCTACTTTGAGACAGTCATCTCCAGGGGGTTATGAGGTCAGTGGTCAGAGGACCACAGTTTGAGAATGAGTCTAGAAGTCTGCTGCTGGGGTGGGCATCTCTGCTTGCGGGGGGTGGGTATCTCTGTGAGGGAGCTTCTCCTGCATCTTAGGCTTCCTTTTAGGGACTGATTAAAATGAGCAAATTTGTCTTCTCTAGCCAACTCCCTGCTGTACCGCCCCATGAACCCCCTGGGGCACTCGGTAGCTGCTGACCAAACACTGGAAATACTATTAATGTTAGTATTAAAATTTTGCTGCAGAAAAGCTCAGTTCTCAAACTGGTTCCTGAAGAAGCAGCAGCACCTGGGAACTTACAGAAAGTGCTAATTCTTGGGCCTCCCCAAGGATTTATGGAATAGGGTCTCCTGGGGGTGGGTTCTGCAGTCTGTGCTTTTACAAGTTGCTGACCGGGGGATTTTTTACCAAAACTGTGGCTTTTTTTTTTTTTTTACCATGCCTGTGGCTGGTGATTTGTTATGTCAGTGAATATGGAAACAATGCATTGGAATAAATATCAACAACTTTTTTGCATCTAATGCGTTTATTTGGAACATTGTATGTCTTACTAAAGCATCCAGGGTTTTGTTAGAGGGTGATAGGCTATATAGCAGGCACCTGTGTGCAGAACAGGCTATTACAAATATACCATGTTTCACTGTGCTTTCCAGTCTGTGGAAGAGCAGGCTACACTTATAGGCAGCACTTTTTTTTAAAGTTCTGTGAGTATTATTTCCTCTAGAATATTTTCATTTATTTTAGCTGGTAGTCGATAAAGTGGATCTTCATGTGGGGTGGGGGGGGGGCTCCTTTAGAAATGAGAAATTTTGTGATGTGTCATTTTTGAAAATTTTATAGCAATAAACATGTGTATAATATATGCAAGGTTGTAACAAAAGCATAACAGAGCAAAATGTGAACGATAATGACAATCATAAGTTTCATATAATGAATGCTTGATCAGTTTTAAGCTCTAACAACTTTGCACAGTGATTTTAATTGTATCACTGTCTAAGAACATATTGATACATCGGTCAAAAATGTCCAAGTAACAGTATGTCTCCGGTCAATGATGAAGCCTCAGGGATTGTGTAGAGAGTGGCAGGTCCCCCTCCTCGGGGGACCAGTGGGGCTTCCTCCCAACCCACTGGGGCAGGTGCTCGCATCGTCTGCTGCCTGCTGGAGGCATGGGAGTGGGGGCTTGTCCTCTGCTTGCCTGGATGCACAGGTGCTGAGCATTTGTTAAGCACTTAGTGGGTGTGCTGATCATTTAGCCTCCCCTCGAAGAGGCCCCATCACATAAGCCCTTTTAGTTGAGAGGCAGGTTTGGTGTTTCTGATTCACTCATTCTTTTACTGAGCAAATATTCCACAGCTCCTCTGTACCAGGTGCTCCTCTGGGTACCCAGGATATGCTGATAAGAATGTGCCTTTGCAGAAATAAGCCAGTTTACACTACAGTGTTAGCGCATGGTAGGAGCTTTAAGGGTAGGGTAAGAGGATAGAATTTTGGGTGGGGGAGGTGAGGACTGTGCGTTGCTGCCCTCTTAATCCTTGTTCTGGGAAGGACACCATGATCTTCATTTCTACACATTTTAAAAGATTCGACTTTCTTCACCCACAGTTTGGGGGGTGGATGGGCACATAACCAAAGTCTGGCCAATCAGCATTCATGTGCCTGCTCCTGCCCCCAATGGCGAACGCTTCAGCAACGGGTTCCAAGCTGTGCTGAGACTGAGTCTTGAGGCTTTTCCTAGAAACTAGTGCAGAGAGAGGAGAAGGCAATGGCACTCACTCCAGTACTCTTGCCTGGAAAATCCCATGGACGGAGGAGCCTGGTAGGCTGCAGTCTGTGGGGTCGAGAAGAGTCAGACACGACTGAGTGACTTCACTTTCACTTTTCCTTTCATGCACTGGAGAAGGAAATGGCAGCCCACCCCAGTGTTCTTGCCTGGAGAATCCCAGGGACGGGGGAGCCTGGTGGGCTGCCGTCTATGGGGTCGCACAGAGTCGGACACGACTGAAGTGACTTAGCAGCAGCAGTGCAGAGAGAAAGAAATGTAAAAACCACTTTTAATAATGGCTGAAGTTACTGAGCTGTGAGGATTTTAGGCTTGGGACTTTCAGAGGCTGCAACATAGGATGAACTATCCTGAGAAAAAAAGCCCACACAGAGGAAGTGGAGCTGAGAGGCAGCGAGTATCCTGATCCCGTCGTTTGAGCCTGATCATTGTTGTTAGATCCCGCCATGCCCGAAGCATTTACCCTTAGACTTTTCAGCTCGATGAGCCAGTTCTTTACTAATTCATCTAGAACCTCTTCCAGTCCCTTGAGTCATAATATCAAACTTGGGAGACAGGGTCCAAATCCTGGCTCTGTCACTTACTTGCAGGCTCGTTGAGTCTCGACTTCTGTTACAAGGACTGGAGGAAGGAATTCAACGAGGGCAGTGAATTTGCCGGGCAGCTGCCACAACCCTTGGCCCATAGTAGGAGCTCAATCAGGGCAGGCTGGATTGAAGAGAAAAATTAGCTGTCAGACTGATTTCTTTTTACCTTAGCTTAATTGTGTTCATATTTTGCATTTCTGAACATGTGACTGCATTCCCAGTGGCCGGGTGAGCGGCTGTGTTATTTTTCATCTCTATTCTGACAGTCCAGATGGTACAGCACAGTCCTTCTCTTCCCCGCCTCCCCCCACCCGAAGACGCACAAGGAGACACATTCTTTTTCTCAATGAAATACAATTACGTGGAATTCATGGCATTGATGATATTCATTGTCTCAAATTACACTGTTTTCTGGTGCTGGGTTGAGAGCTATATAATAACGTCCTGATAAGGACGTTTTCTTTCTAACCCAAATTGTATGCAGATAGATGACACCTTCTAAGGGCAATAATTTCTCTTTTTCTCAGAATTATGAAAAATCAGTCATTCTGAGGCTGATCTACATTGCATATGTTCTTCACACATCCATCAGTTTCAAAATAGATTTCAATGAGGAAAAAAGTAAAAGTTTCTCAGTCCAGACATTGAGATGATTTGATTTTAATAATATGCAAAGCATGGGTGAGGGAGGTGGGGGAGAAGAATCACCAGGCTTGTCCAAGTGTAAATGAGCTGCTAACAAGAGGAGGCTGGAAGCATTGCCTTCCCCTGTGGGGGTGTTGGAGAAGCAGTCTGGACTGACCAGTCCTTAGACTGGAATCTGCCAGAGCCACAGAAGAGGCCATGTGGAAGCCACAGGTACCATAGTTGGCTTCCCAGGTAGCTCAGTTGTAAAGAAGCCACATGCAATGTAGAAGATGCAGGTTCAATCCCTGGGTCAGGAAGATCACCTGGAGAAGGAAATGACAACCCACTCCAGTATTCTTGCCTGGGAAATCCCATGGACAGGAGCCTGGTGGTCTGCAGTCCATGGGGTTGCAGAGTCAGACATGAATTAGCAAGTAAACATCATCACCACAATAGTTAGCATCCATCGAGGGTAGCATTCTTCAGCTTCTTTTTTTTTTGCATTATTGTCCCCGCCCTCCCTGCCCCTCCCCCCCCCACACACCCCCAGCCCCAGGGAGAATCCCATGGACAGAGAAGCCTGGCCCGGCTACAGTCCATTGGGTCACAAAGAGTAAGACAGGACTGGGCACACACATGCGCACAAGGTGCCTCTTAGACATTTTCCCCTAATCCTCTCCAACCCCCGACAATGAAATTTTAATGCCACAGATAGACTAGATACCTGTTTATGTACTGTAGATATAGTTGTGTTTTATGCATAAAAATAAGATTTTCTTTTTTGCCTCCAAGAACTATTTTGCCCTGTTGGTGGTTTTGTTTCCATGAAGTATTCATGATCTCTAGAGCTTATTATGTAGATAGCAGCCTCTTTTCTGAGGGCCTCCTTTATTAGCTAATTCCTACCACCTGAGGGCAATTATCTGACAAAGGGCAGCGGTGTGTCTCTAGCAGTCGACACTCTCAGGGGTGAGGTGGTGGGGAGGGGCAGGACGGCAGGGAAGGGGGGCCCTCCCAAGGAGGGGAGAGCTGGGCTGGGCGGGTGCAGCGGTGTCTCCTGCTATCACCTTGCTGAGTATGTGTTGCTTGGGTTCTTTTCAGAAGTTTAAAAAAGTCTATCTTGGGGATCTCCATGGTGGTCTAGTGGTTAGGACTCTGCGCTATCACTGCCAAGAGCCTGGGTTTGATCCCTCATAGAGGAACTAAGATCCCAGAAGTCTGGGCATGGCTGAAACCAAAGTCTTGGAGGCTTTCCTGGAGAAGTACTGCTTGAATTGAGTTTTAAAGGATGTGCAAGGGTGAATATGACAGAGAGCGAGGGGGAAGGTGAGGGAGGGCAAGGAATGGGAAAGGAAGAATGTACAAAAGCTCTGGGGCAGGCAGGAGCATAGAGTTTTAAGGGACAAGGACAGGTCAGATTGGCTGAAACCCAGATGAAAAGGGCCTCAACATGAGATTTTGGCTGGGAAAGTAAGACAGAGCAAACCACACAGGACTTTATCAACTGGCCAGTTTGATGACTGTGCTTCATTTGGAAAGCATTGAGAAGCCATTGACAGATATTTTTTAGTTCAATTTTTATTTTTATTAGTGCTCACCATCCACACTCAGCAAGGAGGTTAATTAGGAGGCTGTTGTGGCAGGGAGGAAACCAATTCTGACTCTATGTTGAAACAGTTTCTTTGACTTGCTTTTAGTTGCTTTTGTTGTTATGATCATACAGAATGGTTTGCCTCAGAGAATCCTGCCCCTTTGCCTGACTGTTAAACTAAAGTGCCTTTGTTCAGAACCCTGTCCACCTGTGGATGGCAGGAAGGAAGAAATTAACACATCTCCTGCCTGAGGCTTGCCATTCTAGGAGATGTTTGCAAGACTGATGGCCTTTTTACTTTGCTTTTTCTCCACTCCCCCATCCCTCCCCCATCTCTGATTTGTAAAAGAATCTGGCATCCAGATTCCAATGATTATTTTCTGACACTAGCCTGCCATCTTCTTGGTCAGCTTGCTTTCTGAATAAAGTCGTGTTCCTTGCCTCAACCCTCGTCTCTCAGATTCACTGGCCTGTTGAACAGCAAGCAGAGCGAGCTTGGACTCGGTAAGAAGGCCGTGGTGTCTATCCTGGGTAGGAACAGCCAGAATAGTTTGCATTAGAGGAGGAGAGGGCTGGCAGAGAGACAAAGAGATGTGGATGGATTTGGGAGGTCTGTAAAACTGAGGGCTGGAGAAATTAAATCACTAGACCAAACTCACCCTGTGGCTACTTAAATTTATATTAATAAAATTTTAATGTATTAATATTTTTCAGTGGCATTAGCCACACAATGAGTGCTCCATGAGCATATAGG
The DNA here is from genome assembly GCF_910594005.1 of Cervus elaphus. Lineage (NCBI taxonomy): Eukaryota > Metazoa > Chordata > Mammalia > Artiodactyla > Cervidae > Cervus > Cervus elaphus. The sequence continues at coordinate 33,323,502 of NC_057838.1, read as the reverse complement.
GATATCCTATTTGATAGGCAGATTATAGAACGTCATTGCCACAGAAAATGTTGCTGGAAAGCTCTCATCTAACATCCAGGTCAAGAGCTTCCCTGGTAGCTCAGGTGATAATGAATCTGCTTGCAGTGCAAGAGACCCAGGTTCAACCCCTGGGTCAGGAGGATCTCTTGGCGAGGGAAATGGCAATCCACTCCAGTATTCTTGCCTGGAGAATCCCATGGACAGAAGAACCTGGTGGGCTACAGTCCATAGGTCACAAAGAGCTGGACACGACTGGGCGACAGCATGCACACACTCACGAGTGAGGAAGCATGCATACACAACATCCAGGTCTCCTAAACTTCCTTGCCTAAAGCACGGCCAGTTTGTTGCTCATTCTGGAGACTTCAGTGCTCAGGGGCTGAGGTCAGCAACTCTAGGTTGTTCTTGACCTGCAGTTGCCCCTAAAACAGAACAGAGCCAAGTCAGATCCTGTTTCATGCACAACCAGCACTGAGGGGGTTGCCCAGCTTCAGAATATATTGGCATGCAGCATACATGTCTCATGGCTAGAACTGCCCATCTAACTGAATTAGATGAAAGATGTCAGAAGAATAATAAAGTTACTTTTGGGGAGTACATATTATCTGTAATGAAATGAAGTGGGATTGCCAGCAACTTCAACTCAATCTTCCATCTCAGAGGTTTATTAACTCTAATCCCACTAGAATCAGTAGCAGGATCTGGGAGCGTACTAAAGTGGACTCAGTTTGCACATTTTTTTTTTCTTTCCTTGAGTATTGGTGGTGTAAAAAGAACAATATTTTAAAAAAACAGCATTTGTTTACATTTTCCCTTCTCATTGATGACTGACTTTTGTGGCGATTTTTGTAGTAATCCTGTTTTAAAATAGTGCCTTCTATCTCATTTCAGTTTAGACACAGGACAGCAAATCTATGGTCTATGTTTTTGTTCTCCCATCCCTTTCAGACATCAGTAATCTACCCCAGAATTCTTTCCCTATGATTCCAACAGATTCTGCAGGGGAGAGAATAGATCAGAAACTCAGAAAACGTAGTTGCTGTCCTTAGATTGTTGCTGTTGTTTAGCTGCTAAATTGTGTCCGACCCCTTTGCAACCCTGTAGACGACAGCTCGCCAGGCTCCTATGTCCACGGGGTTTTCCTGGGAAGAATAACTGGAGTGCGTTGCCATTTCCTTCTGGAGATCTCCCCAACCCAGGGATCAAACTTGAGTCTCCTGCATCAGCAGGCTGATTCTTCAGCACTGAGCCACCACGGAAGATTAGGGACAGGTATTTTATCTGAGATGGAGCAAGATCAATACTCAGTTCTCAGAACAGTGGTAGATAATTGTTCAGAGCTGTTTACTTCTTGAAAGAGGGGAACAGTCTTGCTATTTTGGGGGCTGTTAAGGAGGAATGGTTTACCCCAGTCCATCTGGCAGGGGTTAAATGATGGTGAAAAAGAAAGTGAAAGTGAAATTGCTCAGTCATGTCCGACTCTTTGCTATCCCATGGACTGTAGTCTACCAGGCTTCTCAGTCCATGGGATTTTCCAGGCAAGAGTACTGGAGTGGGTTGCCATTTCCTTCTCCAGGGGATCTTCCTGATCCAGGGATCAAACCCAGGTCTCCTGCCTTACAGGCAGACATTTTACCCTCTGAGCCACCAGGGAAGCACAAATGATGGTAGTCAATCCTAAAGGAATCAACCTTGAATATTCATTGGTAGGACTATTGTAGTGTGTTACTATACATATTAGGAAGAAGCTTGTGTTTTATATCCCCCAAAGAGGCCCCAGAGAGCAGTGACTGGGTAGCACCACAGCCTCACAATTTCTTCTCAGGGGAAAACAGTAAAGGGCATCAGGTTACCCTTTTCCTTGGAGCCCAGTTGTGCCTGCAAGAATTCCGGTCCCATTCTTTGCTGTGTGGGTTCAGCAAGCCCTGGGTTCTGCTGATGTTCAGACCACTGAGGAAATCATACTCTCCCCATGGAGCAGGGCATATCCAGATATACCCTCACAGGGCTTCTGGCAGCCAACACGAGAGATTAAAGCCATTATTGCTGCTTGCTGATTCTTTCTGTGCTGCAGTTTCTGTCTGGGAGTGATCCCACGGGCTTGAAGTACTGTTTAGACCAGAGAGGAAAGCAGCCCGAATCTGGTGATTTTAGGACAGTGTGCTTGGCCTGGCTGACAACACCCTGTTCTCCAGGCTTTGATAGAATTTGTTGGCTCTCATCATGTTCGTAAGTCATTTGGTATTCCATTCCTTTGCTCTGGGCCCTCTGAAGTGTAATAAATTGCTGTTACATATAGTGATTTATACCCATGGATTCTGTGGGTCAGGAAAGTAGACAAGGTATAGTCTCCTTTCTATGGCACGTTGGTGTTCCAGGATGTTGGAATCTCAGTTGGGAGGAATCAAAGGTTGGTGGTGATGGAAATGCAGGGCCTGGACTCTGCTGAAGGCTCATTCCTGCACATGTGTGGTGCCTGGAACTGGTGTGGCTTCCTCAAAGCATGGGAACCTCGGGGTCATTAGACCTGGGGCAGAAGCTCCCTCACCTGTGATGACCCAGCCTCCAAAGCCATCAGCATCAACTCTGCTCTGTGGTTGAAGAACGTGCAAGCCTGCCTGGTTTCCACGTTGGAGAGTCACAGGTCGTCTTTGACAAATGCACTTCTTCATCTCTCTTAGAAGTCCAGTGGCAGAGGGCCAGCCTAAAAGAGGGGTGACAGCTTCCAGGTGTCCCTGTTACCTGCTGGTGCTCTGAATTTCCTGAAGTTGTGTTAGTGTCTTAGTCTTTGGGGGTTGCTATCACAAATTACCACAGCTGGATGGCATATAAACAACAGAAACTTATTTCTCACAGGTCTGGCAGCTGGAAATCTGAGATCAGGTACCAGTGTGGTTGGGTTCTGGTGGGAGTTTTTTTCCTGGTCCATAGGTGGTGTCTTCTCGCTGCATTCTCACATGGTGGAAGCAGTGAGGGCCCTCTCTGGGTTCTCTTATAAGGGCACTAATCCCATTCACGAGGGCCCCACCCTCATGTCCTAACTGACAACAAAGACCCCAGCTCCTAATACCATTGCCTTCAGAGTTAGGGTTTCAACATATGAGTTTTGGTAGGAAACAAACATTCAGACAATAGCAGTTTGGGATTCAACTCCAGTGCATCAGTCTCCCTGAGTATCAGCCATGAAGCCATTCACTGCTTGCTTTGAATATCTTGTCTTCAGCATGTGGCAGAGGAGCCTCGCTTTCTCAATGTTGGGCCATCAGAGTCACCTGGAAAGTTTGTGTAAAATGCAGGTTCATGGGTCCCACCTCTCTAAGAGGTGCAGGAAGCCTAGAGTGAGAAGGAATGATGTATAGGAATTGAATGAACAGTAAGTGTTCGAGTTTAATTCTCTCTCTTATAAAAGGAAACCATAACACAGTCAGACCTATGAGCCATGCTTTGAATGACTGCATGTGTGTGTGATGTGTGTATGCAAAACACAAACACACACACATAATAGCACAGTGTGTAAAGTGAACCTTGGTTCATTGATATTTTATACAGATTTTTCCTTTATTCATTTATGTTGGTGCTACTGCTGGTAAATCACCTGCCTTGAGCAAATGTGAAGTCACAAAGGTCAGCCTGCAGTGAGCTGGGCTCAGAAATGTGTGTAAGGGAAGCTGAGGGAAACAAAGGTTTTATTTTCTGGTAGCAAAGCCCAACTATGCTTTTCAGAGTGAAGATGTCTTCTTCTCTTCATAATCTAATTAAACTACTTCTGTACTGACATTAGGCATAGAGGGCTTCAGCTGGTGGAATGAATTCTTCTGAAAGTAATAATAACAATTTACAAAGAAGCCACAAGGCAGGAGAAAAACAGTATTTGATTCTTTGAGTTCAGAGTTCATGAGGTTAAAAATTCTTTAGGGTAGTCTCTCCAAAAAGACCAATTTAAAAACAACAGAATTACTCAAGACAGGTTACTAAAAAAAAAATAGTAATAATAAATTAACTCTGAATATAGTAAAAACCATTGAATTGTACACTTAAAATGGATGAATTGTGTGGTATGTGAATTAAATCTTGATACAGCTTTTATAAATACATTAAAAAAATCAGAAAAACCAAATTCCACATGCAATACGCTTTCTGTAAGAATCAGGTCATTTTCACTGGAAATTGCCCTTCAGGCAATTTATTTTCCAAGTATGACCTTGTTGAAGAATTTATAATTGAAGTGATAAAAATTTTAAAAAATGCAACGAGATGGGTGGTACTGTTTAAAATACTGAAAGAGCAGATTTTTAGAAAACATTAATGGCAGAGATGTCAGATTATTCATTATCATTTTTCTTTTGTAATCTACATTACCTGTTCTCTACATTTCTTTTGTTAACTACATTTATTACCTGCTGCCCACTTGGGCTTGGTAGAGGGGGTAGGGGGAGCTACAGATGAGAAATACTGGCTATTTGACTACTGTTAATTTTGCATAAGTCTCATTTGCTGAAATCTGTAATTTGAACATGGTTGTTCTTTGAAGTGCTCTGGTCTCCAAGTTCAATCAATTTCTCAATCACGTAACAACAGCAGGAACCACTGAAAAAGAGACAGGGGCTACAGAGAACTACATGTGTTCCTTTTCACAGGGTACAAAATATGAAATTCGATGTCTCCTTCACAATACCTTGTTTAAAACACTGCACATCTGACTGCCTGGGGGGAGGGACATGAAATGTATTTTTAAATGAGACAAAAGAAAGTCAGAAACGATCATTGTTAGATGAATACCAGAAAAAAGAAATCAGCGCCTGGTGAAAGGCAAATTATACTGTTCACATTGATTGCTTTTTCTCCCTTTTTAAAAATGATTTATTATCCTTTGATATCACAATCAGTTAGCTAGTTTGCCGCAGCATAAATGTTTGATCTTGGTCTAGTGCTTTTCACCACTGCTTTTTGCTCAGACATCTTTGCTTTTGCCTCCATCTTTCCCTGATTAAAGTGAGGAGGCAAACATGAGGTGTGTGAAGAGAAAGGAAACCATTGACCTGTAAATTATCCAAGTGAAGGAAAGCCTCAGGGATGTAAAAATTACCAACAGGAAGAAACTCCAGATCCATCATTTCCCAGGTGTTATATTTGGTATGTCCTTTTTAGGTTTTTGTGTCTATCTGCTGGAGAAAATCAGGATATTAGGGCATTTGTTTTATCTCTAAGTTGCAGTCTTTGACACTTTTAGTTCTGATTTAGAACTGTACGGGGGGTGGGGGGGCCCTGGATTTTCGATGGTCATTGTGTGTGTGAAAACTGGTGTCCAGCTGGACAAGAAGGAAGATGTAGACCTAGAGAACACACTGTGGACACAGTGGGGGGAGGAGAGGCTGGGATGAATGAAGAGAGGAGCATGGAAACATACTCACTAGCGTATGTAAAACAGGCAGTGGGAATTTGCTGAATGAGGCAGGTAGCTCAAATTGGTGCTCTGTGATGACCTAGAGGGATGAGATGGGGTGGGAGGTGGGAGTGAGCTTCAAGAGGGTGGGGACATATGTATACCTATGGCTGATTGATGTTGATGTATGGCAGAAACCAATACAAAATTGTAAAGTGATTATCCTCCAATGAAAAATAAAAAAAACCTTGGGTCCAAATAGTGTGACTGGGACAGAGCATATACTCATGGCTTTGGGGACCATCGGCAGTGCGTATTGTCCCCAGAAGGGTGCCACCGTGAGAACCTGGCAGCCAATAGTCCACCCACCTGGGCTTGAGATGAGGGGTCTGGTAAGGGGAGCAGGAAGGTGTACTAGAAGCTTCAGTGCACCCAATGTCTTGAGTTCTGCATTCTGGGGTCAACAAATATAGTTCAGCTTCCATAAAAGAAAGACTTTTGTATACATGATGTGGGTGTCTCTTACATTCTTCTTTTCTCCAGGTTCAGTTCAGTTCAGTCACTCAGTCATGTCCGACTCTTTGTGACCCCATGGACTGCAACATGCCAGGCTTCCCTGTCCATCACCAACTCTTGGAACTTACTCAAACTCATGTCCATTGAGTGGGTGATGCCATCCAACCATCTCATCCTGTCATCCTCTTCTCCTCCTGACCTCAATCTTTCCCAGCATCAGGGTCTTTTCAAATGAGTCAGCTCTTCGCATCAGGTGGCCAAAGTACTGGAGTTTCAGCTGCAATATCAGTCCTTCCAATGAACACCCAGGACTGATCTCCTTTAGGATGGACTGTTTGAATCTCTTGCTGTCCAAGCAACTCTCAAGAATCTTCTCCAACACCACAGTTCAAAAGCATCAATTCTTTGGCGCTCAGCTTTATTTCTAGTCCAAATCTCACATCCATTCATGACTACTGGAAAGACCATAGCTTTGACTAGATGGACCTTTGTCAGCAAAGTAATGTCTCTGCTTTTTAAAATGTTATCTAGGTTGGTCATAACTTTTCTTCCAAGGAGCAAGCATCTTTTAATTTCATGACTGCAGTCACCATCTGCAGTGATTTTGGAGCCCCCCAAAATAAAGCCTGTCACTGTTTCCATTGTTTCCCCATCTACTTTCCATGAAGTGATGGGACGAGATGCCATGATCTTAGTTTTCTGAATGTTGAGTTTTAAGCCAACTTTTTCACTCTCCTCTTTCACTTTCATCAAGAGGCTCTTTAGTTCTTCACTTTCTGCCATAAGGGTGGTGTCATCTGCATATCTGAGGTTATTGATATTTCTCCTGGCAATCTTGATTCCAGCTTGTGCTTCATCCAGCCCAGCTTTCTCATGATGTACTCTGCATATAAGTTAAATAAGCAGGGTGATAATATGCAGCCTTGGCATACCCCTTTCCTGATTTGGAACCAGTCTGTTGTTCCCTGTCCAGTTCTAACTGTTGCTTCTTGACCTGCATACAGATTTCTCAGGAGGCAGGTCAGGTGGTCCATATTCCCATCTCTTTAATAATTTTCCACAGTTTGTTGTGATCCACAGAGTCAAAGGCTTTGGCAGAAGACATTAAGAAGAGGTGGCAAGAATACACAGAGGAACTATACAAAAAAGATCTTCATGACCCAGATAACCATGATGGTGTGAACATCTGGCTCACCTAGAGCCAGACATCCTGGAATGCGAAGTCAAGTGGGCTTTAGGAAGCATCACTACAAGCAAAGGTAGTGGAGGTGGTGGAATTCCAGTTGAGCTATTCAAATCGTAAAAGATGACGCTGTGAAAGTGCTGCACTCAATATGCCAGCAAATTTGGAAAACTCAGCAGTGGCCACAGGACTGGAGAAGGTCAGTTTTCATTCCAAACCAAAGAAAGGCAGTGCTAAAGAATGCTCACACTACCACACAATTGCACTCATCTCACACGCTGGTAAAGTAATGCTCAAAATTCTCCAAGCCAGGCTTCAGCAATACGTGAACCGTGAACTTCCAGATGTTCAAGCTGTATTTAAAAAAGGCAGAAGAACCAGAGATCAAATTTCCAACATCCATTGGATCATTGAAAAAACAAGAGAGTTTCAGAAAAACATCTTCTTCTCCAGGTTAACCTAGTTTTAATTCAGTGCTCATATGACATGGTTGAAAGTTCCACCATATCCCTCATCTCTGCAGTCCCTTTTTCCAGGTTGAAATCCTAGCTTCTGCTTGGGTCTGTGTGGGACATGGTGAGGAGGGAGAAGGGGAGAAGTTAGGGAGGTGAGTGTCACCTCCCTTTCTTCATCCACATAGCAGGGATTACAGTGCTTCCTCTTAGGCTTCCTCTTAGGGGGTGTTGGGAGGAGACCATGAATGGTGCTTGTGGAAGGTTTAGCATGGTATCTGGCACAAAACCATCACTTGGAACATGATGTCTATCATTACTTCTCTCTAAGACAATTATTTGAAATCAATCATGGTGTGGTCTCTGGCCTTCCCCCTGGCCTGGAAGCCACATCTTTCTGTTCTTACTAGTCTGGTCCATGCCTTGCTCTGGACCAGGGTTTCCAAAACCAGGCTGTGCATCAGAGCTAGATGCTAATGTGATGCAATATTAGTCAATGCTGCCACTTTCCTTGGGTGATGGACTGCAGCTCTTGGAGCCTCAGTTATTTCCTAGCGAGAAAAATGTGCCTTTCTCTCTGAGTTTCGGGGTCACATGTGGTGACGTGTCTGGGGCTGGCATATAGCAACTCAGAACACAGTAAAAGATTACTACCATTTTTCCCATCTGAGATCCTCCTTCTCCCTTACTCCCATCCATTGCTTTTTTTTTTTTTTAAACAAATATTTATTTGACTGTACTATGGGTGCATAGTAACTGTTTATCTCCCTACTGCCTTCTGCATCTACCACATGGGCACACTCAATATGTAGTCATTGAATGAAGACATTGTAACTGTCATCACTGTGACACAGAAAGCTAAAACAGGATTCAAGTGAGCTTTGCATCCCTAGAATTTTCAAACTGAGAATGCCCACCCTCGTACAGCTTTCAGTAAACTCCCAAGTGCCACAGTCTCTGTTTCCGTGGCTATAGGACTGAACCCATGCTCATGAAACTGGGTCTACTACACATGGCCTTCTGTATGTCAGTTCTTGTTTAGTCATTAAGTCTTGTCCAACTCTTTAGTGATCCAGTGGACTATAGCCCACCAGACTCCTCTGTTTGTGGGATTTTCCAGGCAAGAATACTGGAGTGGGTTGCCATGTCCTCCTCCAGGGGATCTTCCCAACCCAGGGATCGAACCGGCATCTCCTGCACTGCAGACAGATTCTTTACCACGGAACCACCAGGACAGCCCCATGCATGTAAGTAGGATTCTGAAATTCTATTTGCACAGCCTGAGGTTCCTGTCCTCCCGGAACACTGTCTCTGAGTTTCATCCTTATGTTTTTCCCCTCTTTACCAGCTTTCCTGCTAAACACAGCTCATGTTTGTTCAGCCAGTATCATGTGCCAACTCCCTGCATGATGCTTTATAGGTGTTATCTTCCAAATCATCACGGTCCCCCTTTGTGATTGAATGTTGAGTTTTTGTAATTTAGAGAATTCCCAGTTATAGTTGGTTCCAATAGCATTAGGCTCTGACCCAATGTGTGTCAACTAAAGAGATGCATAATGTGAGAGTTGTGAGTTCAGTTTTATTTAGGGCAAAATGAACACCACAGCCCGGGAGACAGCACCTCAGATAGCTCCAGTAAACTGCTCCAAAGAGGTAGTGGCAAAGGTCAGTATGTGGGAATTTGTTCTGTGACTCAGGAACTCAAACAGGGGCTCTGTGACTATCCAGAGGGTGGGATGGGGAGAGAGATGGGAGGGAGGTTCAAGAGGGAGGCGACATGGGTTTACCTATGGCTGATTGTTGTTGATGTATGACAGGCAACCACAAGATACTGTAAAGCAATTATCCTTCAAGTAAAAAAGAAAAAAGAATTTGGTGAGGGTGGAGTTCAATGCAATCAAGCATTTACTTTGCAAAAGTTTTTCTGCTAATCATGGGGAGTTGATGTTACCATAAAGGGGCTTAGTGCTTTTCTAGTTATGAAGAGATGCAAGGATTGGGATCATGAAATCAGTTCCTGGGAATATGTCTGCTCCACCAGTTTCCTGGAGCAGAGTGCCTCACTCTCTACCCTGAATTCCCCTCAGTGGGTGTTGAAGGTCAGCAGCTGCAGCAGCCCAGGGTTCAGTTTCCTCAGAGGCAGATGGCAAATGCCCTTGTTGTTGCTCAGTCACTGGCAAATGCTCTTGGCAAGTGCCAGTTTGTAGCTGACACATGGATCTTGAACAGGGAGAGCAGGTAGCCAGGAGAAAGCAAATACAGGCAAGAATAGAAATGCAGGGTAAATTGGCAGTGGGGATAAAACTGATCAGACATGAGTCAAGACAGCATAAGTCGCCATCCCCAAATTGAGGAAGCTCAGCCTGCTTTAAGAAACCACGCTTCCCAGGAGCCAGGGTTGAGGACAAGTTGCCAGTCCTGACAGTGGAAACACAAAGGTATCCTCCCCCAGCTCCATGAGACATGAAGATCTCACAGCACCCTGTACAATCAGGTCCCAAAGACCTGATCAGTCCCAGGATTGTGGTGAAATGGGGATGCAAAAGTAGATAAGGCAGATAGAGGGAATGAACAGATTGTGCCTGGGGTCAGATGGGATGGGAGTATACACACTCAATGGTAAAGTCATCCATGGCTACAAACCATATTTTCAAAAGCATGCTCGCCAGTGCTGTTATTTGAAAAAGGGTACAGAAACCTCTCAAATGTCAAGAGATAGGGTTTCTGCCCAGGCAACAGAATGCTGAGGACTGCAAGAAAGATTCTTCTAACAAAAAGGTGCTAAATTCTGGAGAAGGGTTTAATTATACCTGAGGTATTTCTGACTTGGTACGTGTGCGTGGGAAGCTTTCCCTGTTTCTCTATTGCTGTTATTATCTCATGGGTCTATGGTTTAATTTTTCCCACCACGGGGCTCCTTAGTCATCTTTCCAATCCCCCAGTTCCCTCTGGGAGGCAGTTACCGTCAAGCACTCGACTGCTAATAAAAGGTGCCCTCCCCCGAGTCTCTGACTATTCGCTCTCCAATTCCTGGCCATGGCTAATCATCAGGTTTAATCATACATTAATCATTTACCAGAGAGGCATAGGGGCAAACTTGAGATATTCCTGAGGCTGAATCTATACAGCACAGATATGTCTGTTAGAGAAATGTGTGGACCAAAAGCATTTTCTCCAGTGCACGTGGGAACTGAGGAAAGTGGGAAGCATGGTTGCATTTCAGGCTGCCTCATGTAATCTCTCTTGATGGATTCACTCTTCTCAGTTGCTGGCATATCTTACATGCTGTTTTTGATATGCTTCATCTTCCAAACTCTCCGCCTATTCTCCATTTGTTTTGCCAGCTTCTTCTGAATATTTTATAATCAAGTATGTACCAGTGCCTCTGGAGCTCCTCGGGAACTCTATCAGTGGAGTTCTTTCTCTGGGTATCTGTTCATCAAGCAGTACTGAACTCTCAGGATCAAGTCAAGGTCATGTTTCCTCTGCTTAAACCCTCCAAGCTGTGCCCTATCTTATTTGCCTGAAATGTAGTGGACTGACCAAGGCCCACAAAGCTTTGGATTTTCTAGCCTCCAGCTCTCTCTCAGACTTGATCTTCTCAACAGTCTTGTTTGGTAACTCCACTCCTGCCCTTGTTGTTTCTGTTGGATTTCTGTTGAAGTATCATCAGTGATTACAATGGTAGCACCTCAACCCCCCAACACCCATGCCCTGTGTTGTTAGCTCATGTTTTCGTAGATCAGAACTACAGGTGGGCTCAACCACATTTTCAGCTTAGGCTAAAGTCAGCTTGTGTGCTGGACTTCTGTCTGGGGGCTCTGGGGAAAGGTTTACTCCAGAATTCATTCCACTTACTGGCAGGATTCAGTTCCTTGTGGTTAGAGGACTGAGGTCCCAGCTTCCTTGCTGGCTGTCAAGGGAGAGCCAGTCTTAGCTCCCGGAGGCCACCCAGATTCCTTGCCACATGCTTTCCTCCATCTCCAAGCCAGCAAGGGTGCCTTGGATCCTTGTCATGCTTTGAATCTCTCTGACTCCCCCTCCCGCATCCAGCCAGAGAAAACTCTCTGCTCCCGGAATATTCATATGACTAGGTTAGGTCCACTTGGATAATCCTCAGTGAAGGCCAAATTTGATTAGTAATTTTTTTTGATTAGTAATCTTAATGTCAGTGGCAGAATTACTTTAACATATTGGGCTGGCCATAAATTTAATTTGGCTTTTTTAGGAAGATGTTATGGAAAAACCCAAATGAACTTTTTGGCCATCCCAGTGCACAGTCATGGGAGTAATCAGGGAAGGGAGGAGAATTCTGCCTCCTACATGATTCCTCAAACATGCTGCTGTAGGTCTCACCCCAGGACCTTTGTACTTGCTGTTCCCTCTGTCTGAAACTCTTCCCCAGAGAGTCCCATGGCTGGCACAACTGACACATTATGTATTTATATGCTTATTTGATACCTGTTTTCCTTCACTGGAAGGGAGACTCAGAGTCTCCCTTAAGATGGGGGTTTGCCTACTTTATTCAGGGCTCCATCCTCAGCTCCTAAAATAACTCCTGGCTCTTAGCGGATGCTCCACACTATAAATAAACGAACATACACATGATCTTTAGCTTTGTCAACTACTTTCCTCTTTTTCCTTCTCTCTCCAAGATGTCTCTGAATTTTAGAATTCCCATAAAATGATCAGCAGAAATTTTTTTTTCCCTCTGAATATGTGTGAGCATGAAAAGATTCAGGAACCTCTTCTCTTCCACCTGATTTACATAAGCACAGAGTTTAAAGAGGAAGGCTCCTTTATTTCTCTTTACCAGCTTTATTTTTTTTTTTTTAAACCTTTTATTCATCTGTGTCTTCTTTATCTGGCAACATTCCCATGCATTCCTATCTTTATGACCCAGCTGGGGGTTGGAAATACCTTGGTGATCTTTGATTATAGGTTCACATTCAATGAGAAACTCCCCCAGACTGGAATATTCTTCCTCTCTTTGTCAAGAACATTCCTACTTCTCAGGGTTCATGTCAGGTCTACCAGGTTCTGTGCATTCTTTGGTACAATTCAGAGAGAGCTAGTCTTCTTTTGAACTCATTTAATATCTGAGCCAAAGGTGCTAGAGGCATAATGGCTTGATTCTGTGCACTAGTCTATTTTCCAGTTTTGTCATTTTTTAAATGTTTGAGCCTTCATTCAAAGGACAAGGCAGTCAAAAACCTAGATTTCTGATTTCTCTTAAAAATAGGAAGCCTAATACTGTGCTGCCATTTCCATATGACAGTAGCTGGGACTGGAGAGGAAGTTGTCCTTTAGTGGGGGTATGTCTCTGGTTTGCTGCAGTCCCCACTTCCCCCAACTATGTCACCAAATGAAACCTGAGTGTTGCTGTAATTTATCATCATGGTCGTGCTGCTATTTTTTTTTTTTAAGTAAAGAAGTATTTGTTTCCTTGTTTTATCATAAGTGGGAAACTGAGTGAGTTTTTTTGTTATCATTTTATCAGAATCCTCTGAATTGCTTTCTATCACCCACCTGGGCTTGGCGGGGCTGTTGGGCTTTGCAGTTTCTTCCCAGTCTCTGTGAGGCTGGGAGCAGCCCCACCTTGTTCACTGTTGTGTTCCCAGAGCCTGGAGCCTAAGAGGCGATTAACTGATTTTTACAGAATGAATGAATACCTGTATCTGAAATCTGTGCAACTCACATAGCACCTAGTAACACTGGATTTTACTGTTGTCTTTTTATGTTTGGATATCCTTCTACAAAATCTGCCAGTGTTTCCCCTCCAACTATTTGCTTTAAAGCCAGAAACTCTGTGTTCACTTCCTATTGTTATTGTAGCAAATTACCAGAAACTTGAAGTCTTAAAACAACAGAAATGTATTCTCTCACAGTTTTTTTTAAGACTGAAGTTAGAGGTCAAGGTGTTGGCAGGGTCACGTTCTTTCCAAATAGTTCTTGGAAAGGATTCTTGCTGGCCTCATTCAGCTTTGGTGACTCCAAGCATTCTTTGGTTTGTCTAGGTATCACTCCAGCTCCTGCCTTTGTGTTCTTTTGGGCCTTCATAGGGCCTCCTCCTTTTCTGCATCTCAGCCTTCATTTCTGCCTGTCAGAAGAATTTGTGTCATTGGATTAGGGCTCATGTAGTTAATCCAAGGTGATTTTGCCTTGAGATCCTTCACTTAATCGCAAAGACCCTTCTCTCAAATAAGCACATTCCCAGGTTCTAGGCAGACATATATTTTGGGGGCCACTATTAAGTTCTCTACAAAAATCTCATGGTAATTTCTTTCTTTTTTTTTTTTAGTTTTCTGACAGTTAATTTTTTTTTTTTTAACTTATTTTTGTTGCTGTGGAAGGGCTTTGTCTAGTGGGGAAGTGAGCAGGGGCTACTCATCGCTGTGGTGCGTGGGCTTCTCATAGGAGTGGCATCTGTTGTTGCAGAGCACAGGCTCCAGAGTGCAGGCTCAGTAGTTGCAACACGTGGGCTTAGTTGCCCCGCAGCACGTGGGATCTTCCTGGACCAGGGATCGAACCTTTGTCTCCTACCTTGACGAACGGATTCTTAACCACTGGACCACCAAGGAAGTCCGATAATTTCTCTTCTTTACTTGAAAAATTTTGAGAGCTTGCTGTTTCTAAGGCTCTTTGCTGGGCACTGCATAGGCAGAGATCCTGATCAAGCAATCAGGATCCTCCCCTCTGGGAAGGAGAAAAAGGAATAAATACAGGGAACTATTATATCATGACATTCATGGAATATACTCTCAAGAGCATACAAAGCACTGTGAGATCTCAAAGGAGAAAGATATCAGGGAATCAGGGATACTGTTGAAAGAGGCAGGATTCAGCTGTGCCTTGAAGGAGGAGGAGAATCTTGAAAGATAGGAGACTATTTCCACTAGGGTAAAAAGTGTGAGAAGCCCATAGTTGGAGAAATATCACACAGAACAATGACTTATTTTGATGAAATGTCAACTACGTGTCCCTGAATGTCTGTTGTATATGGTAGTCACTCAAGAAACATTCATTGATCATGAAATGTACTCATGAAACCCCCAAGCCCTTGGTGCCACATTAGGGACTTTCCACATTGTTGTTGTTCAGCTGCTAAGTCATGTCTGACTTTTTGGGACTCCATGGACTGCAGCACACCAGGCTTCCCTGTCCTTCACGATCTCCTGGAGTTTGCTCAAATTCATGACCATTGAGTCAGTGATCCCACATTCATCAATTTATAGTTTTCTGAAAAACCGAAGTTCATGATAGACAAGAAATACAACCAGTAAATCAATGACACTGACATAATGCCTTTGGAGATAGTATTTGTTGCCACAGCCCAGGGCTGGGGATGGGGTGCTGGGATTGGTACTTTAACCTTGCAGGTTAGCCACAGGGCGCTCTGGTGTTCATATTTTAAATCTGATCATGTGGGCTGCTAATCACATACCAGTTCACTCGGAACCCACAGTTTCTTTATCGTTTCCAAATTTGATTAACTTTCCCGCCCTCATTCACCCTCCTGGTGGTGAGGCATAATGCCTTGAATTACACCCACCAGTGGGTTGCAGGCAGTGGAGAAAATTCTTTTCCAATAATGAGGAGCTTGAAGGAAATTTCCTGAGAAAGTTAAATGATCATATCACAAAGGCTGTGCTGCTCTGGAGGTGAGCATAAGAAGAATATGACTGCTCCCTGGGCTGGAAGGAGATGGTCAGGGGCAATGGGCAAGCCATTTCCAACAGAACCAAGGAGCAGCCTATGCGAGAAAAAATATTTGTAGTAGACGCTGCCTGACTGTGTTGAAAGTAGTGATTCCGATCCATAGTGTGTTTGCTGACACAAATTTAACTTTATTTAAATCTTGGTTAAGTGCAGCTTCATTATTTATTTGCAGACTTTCAGAATGTAGACGTTTTAATAAGTTTTGGACTCAGTGACTTCATGGAGTACTAAATGATGGGCTCCTTTCATTGAATTCGGTGATACAAGCTCTGCCTGCAGATGTTCACATGTGGAGTCTGGGAGCCTCCGGGCGCTTTGGTACCCAGAAGGGCATCTCATCCAGCTAACATCAATCCTTGAATCCATCTCATTCCCTTGCCTGCATCCTCTGGCCTGGCAGCTGACAAGGTTCTATTTGGGCCCCCTAGTGATGGGACACTTTCTAAGAGGAAGGAACAATTTGTTACATGGCGTTTGTTTTCCCTTTATTTGATCTCCAACAGCATACATTTAAAATACTTTGAAATCAAGTCACAGATGTAGAAAACAAATTTATGGTTACCAAAAGGGAAGAAGGCAGGAGGGATAAATTGGGAGCTTGGGATTGATATAGACACACTGCTATATTAAAATAGATAATTAATAAGATCATACTGTATAGCACAGGGGACTCTACTCAATTACTCTGTACTGAGCTCTGTGGGAAAAGAACCTAAAAAGAGTGGGCATGTATATGTGTATAGCTCTGATTTACTTTGTTGTACAACAGAAACTAGCACAACATTGTAAATCAACTATACTCCAATAAAAATTAATTAAAAATACTTAACCCATTTTTTAAACAAAGAATTAATATACACACATTAGCATCTCGGTATGAAAAGAACACATTGTAAGACATTCTTTCTTTTGCCTCCTATCCTCAATCACTCTTTCCAGTGTACTTCATTTTTATTTCCAGAAGTATTCTTACTTAGGCAAAGCTTTTGTGAATGTGTGTGTATGCACAGTCTTCGCACCTCCCATGCCTGATTTTTTTCTTCAGCACTAATGGGATTATACAATTCACAGGGCTCTGTACTTTGCTTTTTTTTTTTTTAAATACTGTTTCTTGGAGATTATCTTAGATTAGCATATCTAATTCTATTGCATTCATTTTTCCATCTGTGTAGTATTCCACCATGTAGCTTATTTTATTGTTTATAACTAGTTCCCTATGAATGGCATTTAAGGGTTATTTGGGTTTTTTTAAAATCCCAGATATTTTTGACTGCCTCTTTTTGTTTTCATACATATTCTTGGGTCTTTTCCCAAACTCATCCCCAGTCCCACTCTTTATAATAGGTATTCATCCTTCCACCAGGGTAACCTCCTTGGAGCAGCCTTCCCAATTTCCTCTTCTTTAGAGACCATCGTGCACACAATTCTGTGACAGCACTCAGCACAGTTTAGCTTTGCCTGGGATGTGTGTGTGAGTGTGACCTTCTGTCAGGCCAGGCTCTGCCTCTTAACTCAAGGGCTAGTACTGTCCTGGGTCTCTTTTGTTTCTACTATACAAGGAGGCGAATCGGCCATGTGTGCACATATATCCCTTCCCTCCTGGACCTCCCTCCCACCCCCATCCCTCTCCTCCAGGTCGTCACAGAGCATCAGGCTGAGCTCCAAGTTCTGTACAGCATGCCTCAGTAGCTATCTATTTGACATATGGCAGTACATATATGTCAATCCCAGTCTCCCAGTTCATCCCATCCTCTCCTTCCCCTCCTGTGTTCACATGTCCATTCTCTACATCCAAGTCTCTATGTCTACCCTGCAAACAGGTTGATCTGTACTTTTTTTTTTTTAACATTCCACATACACGCTGTTGAGAATGTAAATTGATACAGCCACTCTGGAGAACAGTATGACAATATGGAGATGCCTTAAAAAACGAAAAATAGAGCTACCTTATGACCCAGCCATCCCACTACTGGGTATACACCCTGAGAAAACTGTAATCTGTAAACCTGTTTCAGATACCGTAGTTAAGTGGTTTCCATGCCTGGCTTTGCCTCAGGAGAACTTACAAAGATGCTGGGACTCTTCCTGGAGAGAATGTTGCAGTAGTCCAGGGCTAGGGGTCAGTCGTCTATATTTGAACAAGGCCCCTGGGTGACTCTGAGATGCCACGCTGGAGAAACTCTATGCTTTTTGGACAAACATATGAAGTGCAGGGAAGTGTTTTGACCCTCAAGGAGTTCACAGTTTAGTTGGGAAACAGAGAAGATGGTTAGAAAGTGAAAATTCAGTACAAATAGAAATCCCTGCTAATCCATACTCTGTGTGGAGTCATGCAGGTGGGTCAATAGAAAAGACATCACAGAAAAGGAAGCTTGAGCTGTGCCTGGAAGGATGTGTACCGGTTAGTCTTTGTACAGACTTTTGT
Source organism: Cervus elaphus (assembly GCF_910594005.1). Lineage (NCBI taxonomy): Eukaryota > Metazoa > Chordata > Mammalia > Artiodactyla > Cervidae > Cervus > Cervus elaphus. The sequence goes on along the minus strand of NC_057838.1, from coordinate 33,305,803 downwards.
AAGCTTTTTAAGGAAGTCAGTGAAGTGTAGGGACCAAGAACACGGGCTTTGGAGCTCGATGCTTTGCTTGAAGTTGTGTGACCTCACTTCTGCCTGTGTGATCTCAGGCAAATAAACATACACATTGAGGCCACAGTTTCCACACCTGTTACATTGCAACAACAAGGGTTCTCACCTCAGAAGTTTGCTGTGAAAAATCAAAAGGGATTCATTTTTGCAACAATGTTGGTGTGTCTAAGTCCTTGATAAAGGTGATCTTCTAAGAATAACTGAAGCACAGATCCCGGTTTCAAGCCTCAATCTTTCTCTCCGGGAAGCCCAACAAGGCTTACAGGGACTAGAATCCAGTGGGAAAAGGAGATGGGGGCCCTGCCAGAGGGAGGGGCTGATGTGTGTTGTGGACTCCAGTGAATCTTCTGCTGTGAGACTCAGCCATGACCTACCGCCAGTTTCTTGTGCTTTTATTTTAATTAAAAAAATATTTTGGCCATGCCACTTGCTGTGTGAAATTCTAGTTCCATGACCAGGGATTGAACGCACACCCCCTGCACTGGAAGCACAGTCTTAACCACTAGACCGCTTAGGATAGTCCCCAACCACTGGTCTAAACTGCAGGTTGAAGGAGACCCCTTAGCCCTCTCTGTTTGGGTTTGTTTACTGAGTGGGCAGCCCATGGTGCCCTGCAAGCTGGCAAGAGGCTGACATTAGTGCAACCAAGGGATGGCATGACATTTCCATCAAATCCTATTAAAATAATTTTTTTTTAAAAGAAATAGAATGTGGATGAAAGTTACTTTCCTTCTGAATCTTCCTTGAGCCACAGTTTATCACCTAATTTGGGGTGAAGCTTTAAGACTGTGGAAACCAGACTTTCCTCATACTCTGTTTCAGCAGTGGAGGCACCACCAGCTAGGAGGAACCTGGATGGTCCACTCTGCCTCCTTTTGCTCCATATCTCTCCCCAGCCAGTGGCAAAGCACTTCTCTGAAAAGGATCTGAGAGCTGTCTTGTTGATCAGCTTCACTGTTATAAAATTTTTTAATTAAATTTATTTATTTTTAATTGAAGGATAATTGCTTTACTATATTGTGTTGGTTTCTGCCAAACACCAACATGAATCAGCCATAGGTATACATATGTCCCCTCCCTCTTGAGTCTCCCTCCTATCTCCCTCTGCATTCCACCTCTCTAGGTTGTTACAGAGTCCCGGTTTGAGTTCCCTGAGTCATATAGCACATTTTTATTTTTCGGTCATGCCATGCAGCATGTAGGATCTTACTTTCTTGACCAGCGATCAAACCCACATGCCGATCAGTGGAAGTGTAGAATTTTTTTTTTTTTTTTTTTGTGGAAGCTGCATTTTATTTGAAAATCCACCCATTTTTGCTAACATACATTTTAATATTGTAAACAAAAATAGAATCTGCAGAGACAATGCAACAAGTATGCTTAAACTCATGTACAGAATTGCTTTCCTACAACAAACTGTCCCTCTTAAGGCCCCTCTCAACCCAAATGTTAAGATGTATTTACACAAAGCACCGATCAACAGAAAGTGTAGAATTTTAACCACTGGGTCATCAGGGAAGTTCCAAGGGGCACTCTTGATACATGTTAAACTCAAAACTCATGGTTTCAGTGGCTGGAAATAGGTTAATTGGTGTAGAAAGATGAGAGGAAGGAAAGAAAGTAAAGAAGTTTTTTTTTTTTTTTTAAAGGAAGGAAAAGACAAAGGGTGAAAGAAAAAAAAGTTGCGACAAGTAAAAAGGAAAGTAAAGAACACAAGAAAGGAAGAAAGGAGAGAAGAGAGACATTGGAGGCTTCTCAGCGTATCTTACTTAGATGTCGATTAAGGCAAGAACTGTCTGGTTCCCCCGACAGCAGGCGTGTCACCATGCACTCCAACCTTTCTTCAATGAACAAAGCATCATTTGTTCCCAGGTCTGCTGGTATCAATCAATAAGGTTGTTTCTCTTACCAAGTCACTCCAGGTGATACTCAAAGATGTACAATAGTGCTAACTAGTCAGAACAACTATTATTTTTGGGCTTTAATGAGGTACCAGACAAGAAATGCAGTTAATTTCTGCCTAATGATCTGATGCTGTCCTTAGAGACATAAGCTGTGTTGTATTGTTTTTATTGAACTAGGCTGTCAGTATTGTCTGACCGTGTCTAGCAAAAAGCCACTGATTGGATTCTAGGGCTGCAGAAAGACATGGCTACACAGTCATTTTATGGCACTCAATTTCTAAACTGTGGGGTGAGAATAGGAAAGAACTATTTATTTTTAAAGAGAAATCCAATTGGGTGAAGCCAATTTTATGGAGCTTGGATGTGAGCAATAAGGATGTGAGCATGTTATAGGTTTCTTACATAGTTGTCTAGAGAAAACCCTCCATCACTTTTCTGAGTAGGGCCCATTGTGGAAAACTGCTGATACATACTGTAATTTCTTTAATGCCATCAGCTGTGGTGGTGGTGTAGTCTCTAAGTCGTGTCTGACTCTTGTGACCTCATGGACTGTAGCCCACCAGGCTCCTCTCTCCATGGGATTTCCCAGGCAAGAATACTGGAGTGGGTTGCTGTTTCCTTCTCCAGTGCATCTTCCTGACCCAGGGATCAAACCCATGTCTCCTGCATCTCAGGTGAACTCTTTACCACTGAGCCACCAGAGAAGCCCCAGTTATGCTGGGCACTAAAAGATACTTTTCAATTGTCCATATACAATAAAACATACTAGATAACTCCAGATGAGTGAACTTTTGAACAACTCTAATTTTTGGAAGAAGGAATGCAGGATGTCATATAGGCTTCTACTCATCATTATATATGCAAACATTACTAATTGATCATGGCACATTGCCCATTACGTCCAGGTCTGATTTTAACATTCCTCTCAGTCCAGCAGTTCAGGCAGAGCTCCTATTTGACTGAAGTTGTCACGTGAGGTGAAGCCTTTTGCCATCCTTGAGGTAGATCATAAGAAAAAAATTATCTTTTTCTTCCCTCCTTACTGGGATTTTTTTGTTTGTTTTTGTTTTTAACCTTCTGGAAATTCTTGAGGATAAATAGCCCGGGCTTTGTATTTCCAGCTGAATCACTAAATGGCTCATTGCTTGTTGTGCCACTTTGAAAAGTGGGCCATTTTAGAAGTTCCACTGGGGAATTTGAAAGAATTGCTGAGGCAAGTCTTTATTTGATGGTTTGAGCTTTTTACTCCATGCCAGACATGGATGGGTGCCAATTCCTGGAACAGATGGAAAATTGCATATTTCAGGAGAGAGAGTAAATGGGTTGTACCATGTGAGAATTCAGTCTTTTAGGGGAAGAATGTTTTCTCTGATGGCAAGTTACCATCAAGGGACCTTAAAGGCTCTGGTTGATGTACTTGCTTTCTTCCTTTTCTGTATCTTGAGCAAAGGCTGGCAATGAACCTCCCGGAACAGGGTAAGTGATAAAAGGAATACTCAGGCTATAGATTTCAAACTTGAGACGTGAAGCGGTTTCATTAAAAATGCATTCCTCGCAGAATGAAAACACACAGCCCTTTTCTTTGGTTGATGTTTGATTATTAGCATCTTCGGGATTACTTGAATTTGTTTTGTGACTGACACAACACAAAAGGCATCAGAACTTTTTGAACCAAGGAAGCAATTTCAAAATTCAATAACGCAGGAGAAGGAAAACCAATAGGCCTTGTCTGTTAGCATACAAGGGCGCTAGAAATATACAACTGCAATTTCATGGCTGGCCTGTGCTGTAATTTACCCCTGGTGGTTCCTTCACTGAAATTGTAATTCTTGACACTTTACGTTTGGCCAGAAATGTTCTAGAGGTGAAAACCATGGCACAGTCTCTCTTCACAATCGCTCTGTGAGGTAGCTGAGTGGGAGCAAAGACTCTAGAGTGCTGGGATCCTGGCTTGAGTCTTGGCTGTGTAGACTTGAGCAGGTTATGGAACTTCTCTGACCCTTAGGAGTCTTCTATAACTGGAGTAGTCATACTCGGATTAGAGTGGTTAGAAGGAGAGCTGAGTGAGGGCATGTGGAGTGCCCAGCACAGAACCTGAGACACTGAAAAGGTACAGTGATTTTACTATTTTATATGGCTTTGAATGGCAGTGTTCTTTCTGGTTTAGGCAGTGTTTAGAAAAAAACAATGATCTTGGGATTGTGGAATGGAAAAGCTTCCCAAATCACTCTCCTGTGTTTAGACTTTAAGCTCCTGCCTATAGCACTTTTTCGCACTCCCTGTAGTCAGTCACAAAAATGGACCAATTCTTCCTCCCCCTTGGTATCCACAGCCTTTGCCATGTGACTTCAAAGCTCCTCCTGAAGTCAGCATCCTCCTTGGATGGCACTGTGGTAGGGACTTGAATCCCCAAACCCTGACTTAAGAGGAGACTCCAACCCACTCACTTGGGCCTCGGGACTTACGCTCAGGTTCTTTTTTCTTCATGCAGAAATAACTCAGAGTGAGACAAAGTGATAGACCAAGAGTGAGTTAGCATAGGAGGCTTGTGAGAGACCCAAACAGGCAGGCCAGGGAACATAGCCCGCAGAACAAAGAGGGCTACATTTTTATAATCCAAGAAATAGTGAGGAGGGGAGTAAACCACTTCCTTCCTCACGTTTGGATAGATGTCAAGGCTTACATCATTAGTTCCCCCTTTAACTCTCTGTGGTCTAACTGGGACTGTCATGGCACTATTTGAATCATATGTACATTAGCAAAATGATAGTAACATACACTGAAATACGGTAATTCATCTCAGGTTTCAGTATAATGTCCCGTTTTACCTAGTTCCTTTCCCCTTTCACCTATATCGCTGTCTTGGCTACATGAAAAAATTGGTTCTCTTCAAGGACCATTAACCTCATGTAACAAGATTCTTATCTGTTGTCTTGTGTTTTGACTATCAAGGCTTATGGTTCAATGTGCCTGGCACTTGAGTGAACCTGGTCTTCCTTCAAGTTGGTGTACATTATTGCTAGGTTACTGGATTCTTTCCTTGAGTGATCTTTAGCTTACAACAGTCTCTTGACCTCCCTTAAAAATCCCCCTTCTCTCTTTATTTATTTATTTATTTTTTTAAATTTATTTTTTTTTGTCATACATTGATATGAATCAGCCATAGATTTACACGTATTCCCCATCCTGATCCCCCCTCCCACCTCCCTCTCCACCCAATTCCTCTGGGTCTTCCCAGTGCACCAGGCCCGAGCACTTGTCTCATGCATCCCACCTGGGCTGGTGATCTGTTTCACCATAAATAGTATACATGCTGTTCTTTTGAAATATCCCACCCTCACATTCTCCCACAGAGTTCAAAAGTCTGTTCTGTATTTCTGTGTCTCTTTTTCTGTTTTGCATATAGGGTTATCGTTACCATCTTTCTAAATTCCATATATATGTGTTAGTATGCTGTAATGTTCTTTATCTTTCTGGCTTACTTCACTCTGTATAAGGGGCTCCAGTTTCATCCATCTCATTAGGACTGATTCAAATGAATTCTTTTTAACGGCTGAGTAATATTCCATGGTGTATATGTACCACAGCTTCCTTATCCATTCATCTGCTGATGGGCATCTAGGTTGCTTCCACGTCCTGGCTATTATAAATAGTGCTGCAATGAACATTGGGGTGCATGTGTCTCTTTCAGATCTGGTTTCCTCAATGTGTATGCCCAGCAGTGGGATTGCTGGGTCATATGGCAGTTCTATTTCCAGTTTTTTAAGAAATCTCCACACTGTTTTCCACAGCGGCTGTACTAGTTTGCATTCCCACCAACAGTGTAAGAGGGTTCCCTTTTCTCCACACCCTCTCCAGCATTTATTGCTTGTAGACTTTTGGATAGCAGCCGTCCTGACTGGCGAGTAATGGTACCTCACTGTGGTTTTGATTTGCATTTCTCTAATAATGAGTGATGTTGAGCATCTTTTCATGTGTTTGTTAGCCATCTGTATGTCTTCTTTGGAGAAATGTCTGTTTAGTTCTTTGGCCCATGTTTTGATTGGGTCATTTATTTTTCTGGAATTGAGCTGCAGGAGTTGCTTGTATATTTTTGAGATTAATCCTTTGTCTGTTTCTTCATTTGCTATTATTTTCTCCCAATCTGAGGGCTGTCTTTTCACCTTACTTATAGTTTCCTTTGTAGTGCAAAAGCTTTTAAGTTTCATTAGGTCCCATTTGTTTAGTTTTGCTTTTATTTCCAATATTCTGGGAGGTGGGTCATAGAGGATCTTGCTGTGATTTATGTCGGAGAGTGTTTTGCCTATGTTCTCCTCTAGGAGTTTTATAGTTTCTGGTCTTACATTTAGATCTTTAATCCATTTTGAGTTTATTTTTGTGTATGGTGTTAGAAAGTGTTCTAGTTTCATTCTTTTACAAGTGGTTGACCAGTTATCCAGCACCACTTGTTAAAGAGGTTGTCTTTTTTCCATTGTATATCCTTGCCTCCTTTGTCAAAGATAAGGTGTCCATAGGTTCGTGGATTTATCTCTGGGCTTTCTATTCTGTTCCATTGGTCTATATTTCTGTCTTTGTGCCAGTACCATACTGTCTTGATGACTGTGGCTTTGTAGTAGAGTCTGAAGTCAGGCAGGTTGATTCCTCCAGTTCCATTCTTCTTTCTCAAGATTACTTTGGCTATTCGAGGTTTTTTGTATTTCCATACAAATTGTGAAATTATTTGTTCTAGTTCTGTGAAAAATACCGTTGGTAACTTGATAGGGATTGCATTGAATCTATAGACTGCTTTAGGTAGAATAGCCATTTTGACAATATTGATTCTTCCAATCCATGAACACGGTATGTTTCTCCATCTGTTTGTGTCCTCTTTGATTTCTTTCATCAGTGTTTTATAGTTTTCTATGTATAGGTCTTTTGTTTCTTTAGGTAGATATACTCCTAAGTATTTTATTCTTTTTGTTGCAATGGTGAATGGTATTGTTTCCTTAATTTCTCTTTCTGTTTTTTCATTGTTAGTATATAGGAATGCAAGGGATTTCTGTGTGTTAATTTTATATCCTGCAACTTTACTATATTCATTGATTAGCTCTAGTAATTTTCTGGTAGAGTCTTTAGGGTTTCCTATGTAGAGGATCATGTCATCTGCAAACAGTGAGAGTTTCACTTCTTCTTTTCCTATCTGGATTCCTTTTACTTGTTTTTCTGCTCTGATTGCTGTGGCCAAAACTTCCAACACTATGTTGAATAGTAGTGGTGAGAGTGGGCACCCTTGTCTTATTCCTGATTTCAGGGGAAATGCTTTCAATTTTTCACCATTGAGGGTGATGCTTGCTGTGGGTTTGTCATATATAGCTTTTATTATGTTGAGGTATGTTCCTTCTATTCCTGCTTTTTGGAGAGTTTTAATCATAAATGAGTGTTGAATTTTGTCAAAGGCTTTCTCTGCATCTATTGAGATAGTCATATGATTTTTATCTTTCAATTTGTTAATGTGGTGTATTACATTGATTGATTTGCGGATATTAAAGAATCCTTGCATTCCTGGGATAAAGCCCACTTGGTCATGGTGTATGATTTTTTTAACATGTTGTTGGATTCTGTTTGCTAGAATTTTGTTAAGGATTTTTGCATCTATGTTCATCAGTGATATTGGCCTGTAGCTTTCTTTTTTTGTGGCATCTTTGTCTGGTTTTGGAATTAGGGTGATGGTGGCCTCATAGAATGAGTTTGGAAGTTTACCTTCCTCTGCAATTTTCTGAAAGAGTTTGAGTAAGATAGGTGTTAGCTCTTCTCTAAATTTTTGGTAGAATTCAGCTGTGAAGCCATCTGGTCCTGGGCTTTTGTTTGCTGGAAGATTTTTGATTACAGTTTCGATTTCCTTGCTTGTGATGGGTCTGTTAAGATCTTCTATTTCTTCCTGGTTCAGTTTTGGAAAGTTATACTTTTCTAAGAATTTGTCCATTTCATCCAAGTTGTCCATTTTATTGGCATAGAGCTGCTGGTAGTAGTCTCTTATGATCCTTTGTATTTCAGTGTTGTCTGTTGTGATCTCTCCATTTTCATTTCTAATTTTGTTAATTTGGTTCTTCTCTCTTTGCTTCTTAATGAGTCTTGCTAATGGCTTGTCAATTTTGTTTATTTTTTCAAAAAACCAGCTTTTAGCTTTGTTGATTTTTGCTATGGTCTCTTTAGTTTCTTTTGCATTTATTTCTGCCCTGATTTTTAAGATTTCTTTCCTTCTGCTAACCCTGGGGTTCTTCATTTCTTCCTTCTCTAGTTGCTTTAGGTGTAGAGTTAGGTTATTTATTTGGTCTTTTTCTTGTTTCTTGATGTAAGCCTGTAATGCTATGAACCTTCCCCTTAGCACTGCTTTTACAGTGTCCCATAGGTTTTGGGTTGTTGTGTTTTCATTTTCATTCATTTCTATACATATTTTGATTTCTTTTTTGATTTCTTCTATGATTTGTTGGTTATTCAGAAGCGTGTTATTTAGCCTCCATATGTTTGAATTTTTAACAATTTTTTTCCTCTAATTGAGATCTAATCTTACTGCACTGTGGTCAGAAAAGATGACTGGAATGATTTCAATTTTTTTGAATTTTCCAAGACCAGATTTATGGCCCAGGATGTGATCTATTCTGGAGAAGGTTCCGTGTGCACTTGAGAAAAAGGTGAAGTTGATTGTTTTGGGGTGAAATGTCCTATAGATATCAATTAGGTCTAGCTGGTCCATTGTGTCATTTAAGGTTTGTGTTTCCTTGTTAATTTTCTGTTTAGTTGATCTATCCATAGTTGTGAGTGGGGTATTAAAGTCTCCCACTATTATTGTGTTACTATCAATTTCCTCTTTCATACTCGTTAGTGTTTGCTGTACATATTGCGGTGCTCCTATGTTGGGTGCATATATATTTATAATTGTTGTATCTTCTTCTTGGATTGATCCTTTGATCATTATATAGTGTCCTTCTTTGTCTCTTTTCACATCCTTTATTTGAAAGTCTATTTTATCTGATATGAGTATTGCGACTCCTGCTTTCTTTTGGTCTCCGTTTGCATGAAATATTTTTTTCCAGCCCTTCACTTTTAGTCTGTATGTGTCTCTTGCTTTGAGGTGGGTCTCTTGTAGACAGCATATATAGGGGTCTTGTTTTTGTATCCATTCAGCCAATCTTTGTCTTTTGGTTGGGGCATTCAACCCATTTACATTTAGGGTAATTATTGATAGGTGTGGTCCCGTTGCCATTTACTTTGTTGTTCTGGGTTCACGTTTATACAACCTTTCTGCATTTCCTATCTAGAGCAGATCCTTTAGCATTTGTTGTAGAGCTGGTTTGGTGGTGCTGAATTCTCTCAGCTTTTGCTTATCTGTAAAGCTTTTGAATTCTCCTTCATATCTGAATGAGATCCTTGCTGGATACAGTAATCTAGGTTGTAGGTTATTCTCTTTCATTACTTTCAGTACGTCCTGCCATTCCCTTCTGGCCTGGAGGGTTTCTATTGATAGATCAGCTGTTATCCTTATGGGGATCCCTTTGTGTGTTATTTGTTGTTTCTCCCTTGTTGCTTTTAATATTTGTTCTTTGTGTTTGATCTTTGTTAATTTGATTAATATGTGTCTTGGGGTGTTTCGCCTTGGGTTTATCCTGTTTGGGACTCTCTGGGCTTCTTGGACTTGGGTGGCTATTTCCTTCCCCATTTTAGGGAAGTTTTCAGCTATTATCTCCTTGAGTATTTTCTCATGGCCTTTCTTTTTGTCTTCTTCTTCTGGAACTCCTATGATTCGAATGTTGGGGCGTTTCACAGTGTCCCAGAGGTCCCTGAGGTTGTCCTCATTTCTTTTGATCCTTTTTTCTTTTTTCCTCTCTGCTTCATTTATTTCCACCATTTTATCTTCTATCTCACTTATCCTATCTTCTGCTTCCGTTAGTCTACTCTTGGTTCCCTCCAAAGTGTTTTTGATCTCATTCATTGCATTATTCATTTTTAATTGACTCTTTTTTATTTCTTCTAGGTCTTTATTAAACATTTCTTGTATCTTTTCAATCTTTGTCTCCAGGCTATTTATCTGTAACTCCATTTTGTTTTCAAGATTTTGGATCATTTTTATTATCATTATTCTAAATTCTTTTTCAGGTAGATTCCCTATCTCCTCCTCTTTTGTTTGACTTGATGGGCATTTTTCATGTTCCTTTACCTGTTGGGTATTTCTTTGCCTTTTCATCTTGTTTAGATTGCTGTGTCTGGAGTGGGCTTTCTGTATTCTGGAGGTCTGTGGTTCCTTTTTATTGTGGAGGATTAACCCAGTGGGTGGGGTTAGACGATTGGCTTGTCAAGGTTTCCAGGTTAGGGAAGCTTGCGTCAGTGTACTGGTGCGTGCAATTTGATTTCTTCTCTTTGGAGAGCAATGGAGTGCCCAGTAATGAGTTTTGAGATGGGTCTATGTGTTAGGTGTGTCCTTGGGCCACCTGTATGTTGACGTTCATGGCTATGTTCCTGTGTTGCTGGAGAATTTGCGTGGTATGTCTTGCTCTAAAACTTATTGGCTCTTGGGTGGTGGTTGGTTTCAGTGTAGGTATGGAGGCTTTTGGACAGTCACTTATTACTTAAAGTTCCATGTAGTCAGGAGTTTTCTGGTGTTCTCAGGTTTTGGGCTTAAGTCTCCTGCCTCTGGATTTCAGTTTTATTCTTCCTGTAGTCTCAGGACTTCTCCAACTATACAGCACTGATAAGAAAACTTCTAGGTTAATGGCGAAAAGATTCTCCCCCGTTAGTGACACCCAGAGAGGTTCACAGAGTTACATGAAGAAGAGGAGAGGGAGGAGGGAGATAGAGATGAGCAGGAAGAGAAAAAGGGGGACTCAAGAGGAGAGAGACAGATCTACACAGCTGTCTGTTCCCAGAGTGTTCTCCGTAGCCCAGTCACCTACAAAGATTCACAGAATTGGATTGGGAAGAGAAGGGGAAAGGAGGAAATAGAGGTGTTCTGAGGTAGAAAACAGAGAGTCAAGATTGGGAGAGAATAATCTTCGGTTTAAAAATAGGGCTTCTCTTTTTTTTTTTGTAAGGTTATAGTGTATTGAAAATGAAAATTAAGGAGTAGTAGAGGAGTACTAGAGGACTTTAAAAGAAATAAGAGAAAAAGAAAAATAGAAAATAGAAGAGAAAAAGGAAAGACAAAAGAAGAAGAAGAAAAAAAAAAAAAGAAAAAGAAAAAAAAGAAAAAAAGAAAGAAAAAAAAATTTTTTTTTCCCCTAATTAAAAAAAATCGTAAAAATCTATGGAAATGAAAGTTAAGGAGTAACGGGGGAGTAATAGGGGATTTTAAAGGAAAATAAAAGAGAAAAAATAAAAAAGAAAAAATAAAAAAAGAAAAAATAATAAAAAAGAAAAAAAAATAGTAAAAAGTAAAATTATATCTAGGAGTTTCTCTGGAGCTGTTGCGGTCAGTGTGGGTTCGGCTCAGTTTCAGATAGCTCCTCGTTCCAGCTTACACTTCTCGATATCTACAGGCCCCTTCCGGTATAGTCGGTGTTTTCTAGAGGGATTTTAATCTGTTGCAACAGTCCCTTCTGAGGCGGTTCCCTTTGTTTATTTGGCTCCTGTCTGCCGGTCTCTTCAGAGCCTCATTTCCTCCCTGACACAGGCGGGCGGAGGTGGACTCTTATTCAGGTAGCTAGTTCCGTCGCTCTGTGGGGCAGGGAGGGGCTTGCACTGCAGGGAGGGGCTTGCGCCGCGGGGACGGGCTGGCGCTGCCGGGAGGGGCTGACGCCGCTTTCTCCGTCTGCGCTGCTCAGGCTCCCGGCTGTTCTATATGGAGCGCGGCCCGCGCTGCGCGAGGTTCCAGCCCTCGGGTGTTCCACAAAAGCGCGGAAGGAGAAGCTGCGCCTGCTCTCTGTGCCTTCCCCGTCAGAGCGGTCCAGGCAGCGAGGGGCTTGATGGGCGCACTATCCCCAGGTGTGGCGCACTCACTCCCTTCCGCGGATCCAGTCTCAGTTTCCGCTGGCGCCAGGCGGGTGCGCGCGCCTTCTGCCCTCCGCGTCCCCAGCCCCAGTCCCCGCCTGCGCCGGTCGGGTGCCTGCGCCCTGTGTCTCGCCGCGACCTTCCCCTCCCCCCTGCCTCCTGCCTCCGGCGGGGCTGGGCCGGTCCGCAGCCTGCGAGCTCTTCTCTGGATTTTCTCGGTCTCTTTGTTCTGCGAACAGCCGGCAGTGTGTTCCGGCCGGTTAATTTACTCTCTCTCCTTTGGTCTCCCACAGTTCAAGTTGGCAACTCACAGAAGCTCCCTCCGATTGCCCTCAGGGCTCTCAGGCCCGGACCCTACTCCAAGCAATGCCGCCTAAGATTCCCTTCCCGGGACGGATCTCCGTCCTTAGCTCTTTTGTCTCACTTTTAATCTTTTATATTTTGTCCTACCTCCTTTCGAAGACAATGGGCTGCTTTTCTGGGCGCCTGATGACCTCAGCTAGCGATCAGAAGTTGTTTTGCGAAGTTTGCTCTGCGTTCAGTTATTCTTTTGATGAATTTGTAGGAGAGAAAGTGGTCTCCCCATCCTACTCCTCCGCCATCTTGGCTCCTCCCCGCCCCCTTCTCTCTTTAATCCCCTGGTGGGATTTTTAAACTATTTAATTATCCTACTTTACTCCTATCACTCCCATCACAAAGGTGTTCTATTTGCTTATCCTTTGCTTCTGGATTTATCATGTGACTTTCTTTGGCCAATGATCTGTTAGCAGACATGGTATAAAGACAGACTTGACAAAGCTATTGAGTGTTTCTGTTGGTTCTGAGTCATTCCACAATGAAATGATAAGTTTTCGCCACATTTCTACTAATTCCTTTGAAGGTCAGCTCCAGTTGGCGCAAGTCTCATGAAGTCCAGCATAGCACCGAACCACATCTTTCAAACAATCTCATGCCGTGTCTGCAGCCTGTTCTAGGGTTCAAAGCCAAGGGCATCACCCAGAAGTGTTGCCAGGTGAACATACACGGCAGGGGTGATAGTTCATATATTGCGAAACAATGTCACGGCACAAGACAGATGTCTTCGTTGGTGCAAAACTAGATTCTTTTCCTGGGAAAATGGTTTTATGAGCCAGTCATTCTAGCCAAGAGCATCTGACCTCCAGTCAACTCAGTCTATAATTAAGTCCAGCCAAGAATAACAAAGCTGCCTAGCTGATCACCCTGGATTCATGAACAATAGGTAGTAATTGTAACGTGCCACTGAGGTTTTGTGGTTGTTTGTTATGCAGCATTATTAAAGCAATAGATTATAGCTACTCTTCTCTTATTGCTCAGAGTCCCTTGTGTTGCAATTATGGCTTATTTGTTAGGCTCTTCGGATGTACTGAGAACTCACTGAGAATAGGGACAATATCTTATTTACCTTACACCCTCAGGGTCTAGCACAGTACCTGATGGGTAATAAATATTTGTGGCCTGAAGTTCTGGCTTTAATATGACATTCCTTCACTTACTGGTGTATTTGTTTCTACGTTTGTAATTTCATCACTGAATGCCTACTATATGCCTGGCTCTTTTCTGGGGGCTAGGGGTACAAATGCTAGGGTGGGTTGCCATTCCCTTCTTGAGGGGATCTTCCCAACCCAGGGATCAAACCCCGGTCTCCTGCATTGCAGGCAGATTCTTTACCATCTGAGCCACCAGGAAGCCCACAGATATGAGTGAAATTGACCTTAGAAGAATCCCATTAATTAGGAATGAGAACTGTGTCTATGAACATGCCTTCAAATGTGAATAAGTAAATGGATGAACAAAACAACCACTTACCAAATTCCTGCTCTGTGTCACGCCTGGTGCCCTCAGAGGAGGGTGTTTAAGGTGAAAGAAATGATGGGCAAAGTGACTGGAAGACAGATGTATTAGAGAGTGAGAGTGGAATAGAAAGTATGGGCTAGGAAGCAATGAGGGCAGGTTTTGAAATGCAGTTCTGGAAGACTTTGCTTGGTAGACCAAGGGGTGTGGATTAGGGCTGAAAACTGGAATATTTATCTGGGGTAGGCAGGTAATATAAATAAGTGAAGACCAGATGTGAGGGAAAATAGAGGAGTGAAGACTAGAGCAGCTAGAAAGTACATCTATCTACTGACCTTGGCCAGGTCTAGCTCAGTGCTTCCTCTTTTTTTAAAAATTATTATTGGAGTAGAATTGATTTACAATGTAATTTCCACTGTATAGCAAAGTGAATCAGTTATCCGTGTTCACATACCTACTGTGTTTTAGATTCTTTTCTCACGTAGGCTATTAGAGTATTGAGTAGGGTTCCCTGTGCTACGCAGCAGGTTCCCATTAGTTGTCTACTTTATACATAGTAGTGGATATATATTAATCCCAGTATCCCAATTTATCCCTCCCACTCTTTCCTCCAGTAACCATAAGTTTGTTCTCTACATTTGTGACTCTGCTTCTATTTTGTAGATAAGTTTAAACCTCTTTTTTTGAGTCCACAAATAAACAACATCATATGGTATTTGTCTTTCTCTTACTGACTTAGTTCACTCAATATGACAATCTCTAGGTCTATCCATCTTGCTGCAGATGGCATTATTTCATTCTTTTTTTTTTTCATATCTGAGTATATATTTATTTATTCCATTGTATATATGTACCACATCTTCTTTATCCATTCCTCTGCTAAGGGACGTTTGCATTGCTTCCTTGTCCTGAATGTTGTAAATAATGCAGCTATAGCTCGGTGTTTCTTAACACTTTCCTGTGCTTGGGGGTATAGTTTGTCTGTGGGGCTGTAGTTTTGGGATGGGGGGAGAGGGCTGAGAGTTCCTATTTCTAACAAGCTCCCATGTTTCTGTTCTTCTCATTCACCCTCTGAGAAGGAAGAATCTATCACGTTGATTGTTGCCCCATGACAATGAGGATCCAGGTCTGTCAGTGCATCGGACCTTCCCAAGAAAACCCATGCCACCTCTCTATGTGAAATACTTGGGTTTTTCATAATAGTACCAAATGTTTGTGAAGATTCTTATAAAACAGGCAACCTCTCTTTGACTACTTCCTGGAATTTTACACTTACACTATTCTGAGTCCAAACACGAGGACATCACGCCGTGGATGCTACCAGCCTTTGGATTTTGCATTTCTTGGGTTTGCCCTTGTGGCTATATGCTCTGCATTTCTCTAAATAGATTTTAATCTTCTCAGGGACATGGATGAAATCTTCTTACTTTTCCATCTGCAAAAATATGTGGCAGGATGTTTCATACCCAGTGGGAGGTCAATAGATACCAGTAAATGAACTAATGGAGATAAATGGTGTATTTCAGAAAGCTGGAATGGATTTTCATATATTATCAGTAGGAGTTTTCTTTTGGAGCAGGCAACCAGAAAGAGTTGCTTAATTTTATTAATCACCCTCATTTTTTAGAAAACATATTAATAGTTTCAGAAAGTCTTGGTCTACATGAATAAAAGTTTAATATACCAGGGTGGTTATGATACATTGTAATTGGGCTGTGGGGGAGGCAGGACAGTGCTGTTGTGTTGAAAGCAGTTGAGTAGTTTAAAAAAAAAAGAAGTAAAAATTCAGTCAAAGGTCCAATATTCTTAATGATTTATGAGCCAGTCCTGAAGGACGGAAGTGTAGTTTTCCTCATTTATGAGAATGGGATTGAAACTCCCCATGGAGGCGAACACATCTTGCTTCCAGATTCTAGTTATCTTTGGAGAGTCAACCTTGGGCAACCTTGTCAGACCCTGAAGGATTACTTCTGAAAACCATCAACCTTTCACTGAAGGCGTGACACCACTTTATACATGCATGGCCTTCTAGAGGTTACTAACTGCTTTATTAGCTAAACTGACACTCACAGCTGTTCTGGTAGGACAATGGAAGATAGTGTCAAGGAAATTATCCAAAACTTGAAAATCCACCAAAAAGAAGATGGCTTTCTTTCATAAACATTGTCTAGCAAATCCTCTAGGGATTATCTAGGTCTACAAGGGTGTGGGTTGTTCATTGACTAGGCCAGTGGTCAGAAGACTGTGTAAAGCACCAGATAATATGTATTTCTGGCTTTGCAGAACATACATCTGATCTGTTGAATATTCTCCTTCTCCCTCCCTCCCACCCTTCCTCTTTCCTCCTCTGTCTCTTTTCCCCCTCTCCCTCCCTCCTTCATTCCTTCCCCTTGCTCTTTCTCTCTTTCCCTTTCTCTCTCTCTTAAAAAGTCTAAAAGCCAGGACCAAATTCATAGGCAAATTCATAGGTAAGATTGTGTATTTATTAAAGACCTGTCCACGTTGGGTCCTGCAGATGTCAGCTTTGAGGGTTTTGAAGTGAAACTGTGGGCATATCTGAGGTTTGAGTTGACAGGCATTGATGGAGATGGAAACTATGGTGGGTTTATTGGTCCAGGCCAGCTGAGACATCTCTCTGGGACAAGATGTCACTTACCTGGGAGTTCTGGGTTCTCCTCTCCGGCTCCCTCCACATAGTCAGGCCTATTTGCCACACACTTTCAATTTTTCAGCTCCTCGTTTCCACTCCTGAGGTTGAAGGAGACGTGACCCCGCAGTGTGTGAGCTCTGTCTCCTTGAGGTACATTGGGGAATCAGATGACCTCATCAGCCTAGTACAGAAGTTAACTGCCTGAGGAGAGAATGCTGATTATCCAAGAAAGAGGCAACGTTGGTCATTTCCCCCTCCCTCCCTCCTTCTACTGAAGCTCATTTTTAGAGTCCATTCTCCACAAGCAGTGTATTTTCACAGATCTGTGGTTGGGTGGTGTTGGATGCCTTGCTTCACATAGAAGCCTGCAGGATTTGATCTTTTCCTGTGTGTCATCCTCTTTGGGGAATGTTTGAGCCAGCTGGGGAATTTTCTTCCCATACTGATGGGAAGAGAACGCGATGGCATAAGAGATCAAGCTGAACTACACATGTGCATTTCAAGTCTCTATTTCCATCACATTTACAGATGTCTTGTCACCTAAAGCAAGACACAGGGCTGAGCCCAAAGTCCAAGGGTAAAAAAAATACACCCCAGCTTTAGGGATGGAAACACACAGTGTGAGTCTATGTGGAGGGTGAAGAGTTGGATCCAGTCGTTCAATTTACAACAGTGTGAAAACACAAAGAGATAGTTGTTATTTTTGTGGAAGTGGTCTTGTGTCTCATCTACACGTTGCAAGTGACCTTGTTGTGGCTGCATGAATTATTTGAGACAGAATTATCTACTTGAACAGATAGGTGTATTCATGTGTATGTGCTGCTTATACTACTAGCATAAAGTGAAGTGAAAGTGTTAATCGCTCAGCTGTGTTTGACTCTTTGTGATCCCATGGACCGTAGTCTGCCAGGCTCCTCCGTCCACAGGATTTCCCAAGCAAGAATACCAGAGCGGATTGCCATTTCCTTCTCCAGGGGACCTTCCCAACCCAGGGACCGACCCCAGGTCTCCTGCATTGCAGGCAGATTCTTCACTGTCTGAGCCAGCAGGGAAGGGAAGCCTGCTCAGTGCTCTGCAGTGACCCAAGTGGGAAGGTAATACGAGAAGAGGGGATAGATGTGTATTTATAGCTGATTCACTTAGCTGTAAAGCGGAAACTAACAGCATTGTAAAGCAACTATATACCAATACAAGATGTTTAGTTAAACATTAAAAAAATAAAAGTGTACAAACCAGTCTTAGTTTGCAAATTCTACAAAAGCACTTGGTAGGCTAGATTTGTGACCCTCTTTATGACAGTAAACAGCAGTTTCTCATTAGTTACCTATTTTACACATAGTATCAATAGTATATATATACCAAACCAAATCTCCCAGTTTCGCCCACCCTCCTTTCCTCCATTGATGTCCGTATATTTGTTCTCTATGTCTCTCTATTTTTGTTTTGTAAATAAGATCATCTATACCATCTTTCTAGATTCCATATATATATGCATAAACATATATACACTTTTAAATGGTTGAAAAACAAAAGAATACTTTATAACACATGAAAGTTATATAAAATTCAGATTTCTGTGTGCATAAATTAAGTTTTCTTTGAACATAGGTAAGCTCCTTCATTTACATGTTATCTTTGGCTGCTTTCATGCTACAGTGTGTCTGTTGAATAGTTGCAACAGAGATTATATGACCTAAAAAGTCTCAGATATTTACTATATGGTCCTTTACAGGAAAAACTGGCTGACTCCTGTATAAATCTACAAAAGTATCCCATACATATGCAAAAATACATATGCATAGGTATGTATATATAAGTGAAACATGAGCTGGGTAGTGCTTAGTTAGAATTCAGAGATGTAAGAGAAACTAGAGATGATCTTTCAAGTATGATTATTTTAGAGATGTAGAAACAGGTGCAGAGAGCTATAGTACCTTGCTGAAATGCATTATACTAGTGGCAAAACAGAAAAAAAAAACCCCATGTATTTCTCAATTAAAAAAAGATTTCCTCTCTAATATAGTATACCCAGCATTTTTTCCCAATGCCATTTATAAAAATGAATTAAAATAGGATGGGATGAAGGATGACATTGTCTCTTTTCCATTTGCTACTCAATTTATTTTCATTAATATTGTGATCTTTTTTGATTAATGTGACTAATGTTCTCACATGGCTGGGAAATGTATCAATTATGGGGTTAATTAATGTTGATGTTTAAACTCAGAATGGGATACTATTAATCGAATGCATCTATATGATGGGGGTTTAATTAATAATATTCTGAGAACTTCTTCTGATAAATTCCATTCCATGCTAATGAACTCCATGCATCACCTTATTAAGCCCTAACTGTGGCTACCATTTCCCCCTGAACTACTAATCCATGTTTAATTTGTTCACATAGTTCCCAGAGTCAATAGTAAGGCCTTTATTTTTACACCATGTAATCAGGTTTAGGAATATCCACTTTCTCTAATTTGGTGCAGTGCCTGAATAATGCATGTCATAGAAGACGATGCTGAGCTAGAGAGTTGTTTAGCACAAAAAGGAAAAAAATCAAATTGGCATTAATGAAGTGTGGGAGTAATGTAAAGCTAAAAATGGTGTTTAAGAAAAGAGTCATTAAGCCTTAAGTTTAAAAACGTTTGCTATAAAGTAATACTGTGATAGAAATTATTACAACTTTTTAAACGACATTGGTTTCTTCTTCTGCATCCTTTAAAAAAGAAATATATGCTTCTATTTCCAATATTCTGGGAGGTGGGTCATAGAGGATCTTGCTGTGATTTATGTCAGAGAGTGTTTTGCCTATGTTCTCCTCTAGGAGTTTTATAGTTTCTGGTCTTACATTTAGATCTTTAATCCATTTTGAGTTTATTTTTGTGTATGGTGTTAGAAAGTGTTCTAGTTTCATTCTTTTGCAAGTGGTTGACCAGTTTTCCCAGCACCACTTGTTAAAGAGGTTGTCTTTTTTCCATTGTATATCCTTGCCTCCTTTGTCAAAGATAAGGTGTCCATAGGTTCGTGGATTTATCTCTGGGCTTTCTATTCTGTTCCATTGGTCTATATTTCTGTCTTTGTGCCAGTACCACACTGTCTTGATGACTGTGGCTTTGTAGTAGAGTCTGAAGTCAGGCAGGTTGATTCCTCCAGTTCCATTCTTCTTTTTCAAGATTACTTTGGTTATTCGAGGTTTTTTGTATTTCCATACAAATTGTGAAATTCTTTGGTCTAGTTCTGTGAAAAATACCGTTGGTAGCTTGATAGGGATTGCATTGAATCTATAGATTGCTTTGGGTAGAATAGCCATTTTGACAATATTGATTCTTCCAATCCATGAACACGGTATGTTTCTCCATCTGTTTGTGTCCTCTTTGATTTCTTTCAAACAAATGGGATCTAATGAAACTTAAAAGCTTTTGCACTACAAAAGAAACTATAAGTAAGGTGAAAAGACAGCCGTCAGATTGGGAGAAAATAATAGCAAATGAAGAAACAGACAAAGAATTCATCTCAAAAATATACAAGCAACTCCTGCAGCTCAATTCCAGAAAAATAAATGACCCAATCAAAAAATGGGCCAGAGAACTAAACAGACATTTCTCCAAAGAAGACATACAGATGGCTAACAAATACATGAAAAGGTGCTCAACATCACTCATTATTAGAGAAATGCAAATCAAAACCACAGTGAGGTACCATTACACACCAGTCAGGATGGCTGCTATCCAAAAGTCTACAAGCAATAAATGCTGGAGAGGGTGTGGAGAAAAGGGAACCCTCTTACACTGTTGGTGGGAATGCAAACTAGTACAGCCACTATGGAAAACAGTGTGGAGATTCCTTAAAAAACTGGAAATAGAACTGCCATATGACCCAGCAATACCACTTCTGGGCATACATACTGAGGAAACCAGATCTGAAAGAGACACATGCACCCCAATGTTCATCGCAGCACTGTTTATAATAGCCAGGACATGGAAGCAACCTAGATGCCCATCAGCAGATGAATGGATAAGGAAGCTGTGGTACATATACACCATGGAATTTTACTCAGCCGTCAAAAAGAATTCATTTGAACCAGTCCTAATGAGATGGATGAAACTGGAGCCCCTTATACAGAGTGAAGTAAGCCAGAAAGATAAAGAACATTACAGCGTACTAACACATATATATGGAATTTAGAAAGATGGTAACGATAACCCTATATGCAAAACAGAAAAAGAGACACAGAAATACAGAACAGACTTTGGAACTCTGTGGGAGAAGGTGAGGGTGGGATGTTTCAAAAGAACAGCATGTATACTATCTATGGTGAAACAGATCACCAGCCCAGGTGGGATGCATGAGACAAGTGCTCCGGCCTGGTGCACTGGGAAGACCCAGAGGAATCGGGTGGAGAGGGAGATGGGAGGGGGGATCGGGATGGGGAATAAGTGTAAATCTATGGCTGATTCATATCAATGTATGACAAGACCCACTGAAATGTTGTGAAGTAATTAGCCTCCAACTAATAAAAAAATTAAAAAAAAAAGAAAAAAAAGAAATATATGGTTATTTATCATAACTTGATTTACATACAGTAAAATGTACAGATCTTAAGTATACAATTTGAGGAGTTTTGAAAATTAGTTTGCTCAGGTAACCATGGCTCCAATCAAGATTGAAAATATTTTCTACACTGCAGAATATTGGCTCTTGCTTCCTTCCAAGCAATCTCCCTACCCAGATGCAACCACCTGCTGATTTTTATCATCAGAGATTAGTTTTTCCTGTTCTTGAATTTTATATAAATGGCATCTGCAGAATATGCTTGATTTATTCTGACTTCATAGATTCAATCTTACTGGAATCAATTAAGTGTAACTCCATTTATGACTTCTACATTATGTTCCATTAATGTATTTCTATATTTTTAAAATTATTGTGTAAGTTTCAGGTATATAACATTATGGTTCAACACCTGCATGCACTCCAGAGTGATTACCACAAATCTGGTGACCATCCATCACCATACATTTATTTATCTTGAAGTGTAGTATAATTTTGTAGATCAAAATTTTCCTTGAAATTGATCCTCCAACACTCTTTCAAGATTGCTTTGGATATTCTAGTTCCTTTTATATCCATTTGAGACTTGGCTTGTAAATTTATACAAAGGCTGTTGGAATTTTTGTAAGATGTCAGTGAGTCTTCTATAGATTTGAAGAGATTCAGAATCCTATAAATACTGAGTTTTCAATTCATGAATATGGTATGTTTCGCCATTAATTTGGGTCTTCTTTAATTTCTCCCAGTAGATTTTTGTGATTTTCATTATAGAGGCCTTGAACATATTTTGTTAAATTTATTTTATGCGTGTCCTACTGTATGTGTCAGTTTTGGCAATATGTTTAGTCTCCAATGTAATCTTTGGGTTACTCTAGTCATGATTCAGATTCCTTGGAGGATTTCTGATTCATGGGTTTGGTAATATGCCCACTCATTCTTTACAAATGGGCCAAGGATCTTGACTGACAGTCTTTGTAAGACTGTGTAGAAGGGGCTGAAGGGTACAAGATTAGTGGGGTACAACAGGGTCTCTATTACCCTGAGAATGGGGAGTATGTTCTTGGCAGGCAAACACAACAAGTATCTATGGCCAGTTGCTTTGCTAAGAATTTTTGCATTATCTCACTTAATCCTTCCAATATCCATATGAAGTATAAAATATTTCCATTTTACTATTATAGGCACATTTTTAAACATTTAAAAACTTTGCCTAAGATTTCTAAAAGCTATTTTACTAAGAATTATTTGCATGTAAGCAATTATTGGGACCCGTATAAGCTGTTCTGTTCATTAAAGCTGGTCTCAGAGTACTGGTACTTGGTAATACTACATAATTTATTTTTCATTTATACAAGTAAAGTAGACTAATATTATCAAGATTTGTTCAGATGTTTTTTGTTGTTGTTGTTGCTTACAAACTCTGGCAAGCTATCTGAATGACATATCTAGATTAGGAATTCAGGAGCTGCCCTGGAGTTTCTTCAGTGCTCACCCATGCAACCTTGCATCAGCTGGCTTCTCCTCTCTGGGTCTTAGGTTTCTCATTTAAAATGAAAAAGTTAGACTAGAACAGGTATGGTAGGCAGAACTCTAAAGATATTTCCCCAAGATTCCTATCCCCTGGCTATTAAATCAAATATGAATCCACATACTGCTGTGAATGGACTTTGTAGATCAAAGTTACTAATCAGTTGAGTTTAAAATGCAAAGATTTTCTTGGATTATCTATGGACCCAGTGTAGTCATGTGTGCATGCTAGGTCTCTTCAGTCACTTCCACAGGAGCCCTTAAAATAAAAAGAGGAAGGCAGAAGAGAGATGAGGCAGAAAGGGAGGTCAGAGAGATGTGAGGTTTGAGAAGAACTAGACGAGCCATTGTTAGTTTTGCAGGTGCAGGTGGAGAGCCATGAGTCACGCCATGTGAGTACCTCTAGAAGCTGAGAAATGCCTGTAACTGACAGCTAGCAAGGAAATAAGGATCTCAGTGCTAAAACCATAGGGAACTGAATTCTTTTTTTTTTTTCACTTTTATTTACTTATTTTTTTCACTTTACAATATTTTATTGGTTTTGCCATACATTGACATGAATCAGCCATGGATTTACATGTGTTCCCCATCCTGAACCCCCCTCCCACCTCCCTCCCCATCCCATCCCTCTGGGTCATCCCAGTGCACCAGCCCTGAGCACCCTGTCTCGTGCATCGAACCTGGACTGGCGATTCGTTTCACATATGATAATTTATATGTTTCAATGCCATTCTCCCATATCATCCCGCCCTCGCCCTCTTCTACAGAGTCCAAAAGACTGTTCTATACATTTGTGTCTCTTTTGCTATCTCGCATACAGGGTTATCGTTACCATCTTTCTAAATTCCATATATATGCGTTAGTATACTGTATTGGTGTTTTTCTTTCTGGCTTACTTCACTCTGTATAATAGGCTCTAGTTTCATCCACCTCATTAGAACTGATTCAAATGCATTCTTTTTAATGGCTGAGTAATATTCCATGGTGTATATGTACCACAGCTTCCTTATCCATTCGTCTGCTGATGGGCATCTAGGTTGCTTCCATGTCCTGGCTATTATAATCAGTGCTGCAGTGAACATTGGGGTACACGTGTCTTTCAATTCTGGTTTCCTCAGTGTGTATGCCTAGGAGTGGGATTGCTGGGTCATATGGCAGTTCTATTTCCAGTTTTTAAAGGAATCTCCACACTGTTCTCCATAGTGGCTGTACTAGTTTGCATTCCCACTGACAGTGTAAGAGGGTTCCCTTTTCTCCACACCCTCTCCAGCATTTATTGCTTGTAGACTTTTGGATAGCAGCCATTCTGACTGGTGTGTAATGGTACCTCATTGAGGTTTTGATTTGCATTTCTCTGATAATGAGTGATGTTGAGCATATTTTCATGTGTTTGTTAGCCATCTGTATGTCTTCTTTGGAGAAATGTCTGTTTAGATCTTTGGCCCATTTTTTGATTGGTTCGTTTATTTTTCTGGAATTAAGCTGCAGAAGTTGCTTGTATATTTTTGAGATGAATTCTTTGTCTGTTGCTTCGTTTGCTATTATTTCCTCCCATTCTGAGGGCTGTCTTTTCACCTTGCTTATAGTTTCCTTTGTTGTGCAGAAGCTTTTAATTAGGTCCCATTTGTTTATTTTTGCTTTTATTTCCAATATTCTGGGAGGTGGGTCATAGAGGATCCTGCTGTGATTTATCTCGGAGAGTGTTTTGCCTATGTTCTCCTCTAGGAGTTTTATAGTCTGGTCTTATGTTTAGATCTTTAATCCATTTTGAGTTTATTTTTGTGTATGGTGTTAGAAAGTGTTCTAGTTTCATTCTTTTACAAGTGGTTGACCAGATTTCCCAGCACCACTTGTTAAAGAGATTGTCTTTTCTCTATTGTATATTCTTGCCTCCTTTGTCAAAGATAAAGTGTCCATAGGTGCGCAGATTTATCTCTGGGCTTTCTATTTTGTTCCACTGATCTATATTTCTGTCTTTGTGCCAGTACCATACTGTCTTGATGATTGTGGCTTTGTAGTAGAGACTGAAGTCAGGCAGGTTGATTCCTCCAGTAGGGAACTGAATTCTGCCAACAATTTGAATGAGCTGGATGCAGATCCATCTCCAGAGCTTCCCCAAAGTCATGCAGCCCTGGTACACCTTGATTTTGTACTTGTTAAACCTGGAGCAGAGAACCAGGATAAGCAATGCTGTATCCAGATTTCTAACTGTGAGATAATTAATGCTTATTGTTTTAAGCCAATGAAATTGTAGTAATCTGTTATGGCAGAAATGCAAAAACTAATATCTCAGGGTTATCATATCAGTTCATAGTCTACAGTGGCCAAGAAGAAATATAATGGGTACCTGAGTCTTACTTGGGCTGGGTATAAAATGATGGGTGACAATTGATACTTTGGAATGATGTGGTGTATTTGAAGGTTTTGTCTAAAAGGAATGATTGCTACTCAGGTCCAGCGCATTCTAAGATGGTGACCTCTGGGTTGCAAGATGTGATTATTCACTACCAGGTAGAAATTCAGATTTTAAAGTGGAATTCTCCAATTTTAGGCAATTGACAGCTAATGCAGTTTATAAATACAAACAGAACAGATCTGGGAAACATACATTAAGCTGACAGATATCAGTTTGTGATTTTTTTAAAAAATAAGATAACCTAAACTTATTAAACCTTGTCATTAGGGAGAAGCATGGCATAAGGTTTATAATTAAAAAGCCAGTTTATAATTACTACTGGATGGCTATTTAAGTGTTAAATTTCATCTCTAAAATAGGGCTAGTCATTCCAATTTCACAGCAATTAATTGAATATATATATTTATTCTTTTTGAGATTCTTTTCCCGTCTAGGTTATTAGAAAATATTACCTGTAGTTTCCTGGGCTATACAGTCAGTTCTTGTTTATTTTACATAAAACAATTTTTAATTTTAGCAGTACAGTACAGTGCTGAGTGCAGGTCAGAATTCACTGTCACGTTTACAAAATGCAGTAGACCTTGATCAAATACTATTTTATTCAACTGTACAGAAAGACACAGACTAGGAAGTAGAGGCCCCACATCTTTATCTCATCAGGAGGCCCAGCAACTACCCAAGAACACAGCATCTTTTGCCCCTCACCTGCAAGGGCGCGTAAGCTTATGCACAACAAGAACCTTGTTTGTGTGGGTCATTGACCAAGAGCAGTTGCTGCCTCTGTTTGCCACCAGCCTTTTATGCATTTCTAGCCACACAAGCCTGTGGTCTGCCTGCCAACCCACAGCTCTGCAGACCAGGCTTTCAGAGCAAAGAAGCCCAATATAAATTTATTTCACATTTATCTCAACTCTAAATAGTTTCCAAGGAACTCAAACTTGGATTGATTTCCCCAGGCAGTTTACCTCAGTCCAGAACTGATGCAAACTGTTTACTCACAGCTAGCAGCAAACCTATTCAGGCAGTGTATTAGTTCCCTGTGGATACCATGACAAATGACCACAAGCTTGGTAGTTTAGCACTTCTGGTGCTGGGGGAGGGGGAAGGATGGGGAAGGGCTAGTTAGGGAGTTTGGGATGGACATGCACACACTGTTGTATTTAAAATGGACAACCAACAAGGACCTACTGTATAGCACAGGGAACTCTGCTCAATGCTATGTGGCAGCCTGGCTGGGAGGGGAGTTTGGGGGAAAATGGATACATGTGTATGTATGGCTGAGTCCCTTTGCTGTTCCCTTTAAAATATCAGAACATTGTTAATTGGCTACACTCTAATACAAAATAAAAATTTTTTAAAAAGCAGGTATCAAAATAAAACAAAATAAACTTGGTGGTTTAAAACAAAGAACATTTATTTTCTTACAGTCCAGGAGGCCAGAAGTCCAAACTCATCCTGTGGGCAGACTCAGGCTCGCTCTGAGGTTTCCAGGGGAAAACCCCTCCTCTCTTTAGCTTCTACAGGAGCTAGGCTTTTCTTGGCTTGCCACTGGGTATCTACAATCTCTGCTTTGTCTTTAGAGGGCTTTCTCCTCCCTATGTCTGTCTTCTCTTCTTCTGACTATGATTAATATACGGACATTTGTTATTGGGTTTAGGGTTTACTCAGCCAATCCAGGATGACTTCATCTTGAGATCATTAATTTAATAACATCTGCAAAGATTTATTCTCAATTAAAGTCATATTCATAGGTTCCAGGGGTTAAGATGTAGACATTTCTTTGGTGGGGGGGATGTCTCCATTCAACCCCAGGCAGGTGGCCAGTATATTATACTACCCCCATCTTACAGATAAGTGCTCTTGTAGTCAAGGATACAGGTACACAGGTAAACAGATCATGCTTTTGGACCAAGATAAAACTAAATGGTCTGGACACAGATCGAATCATGATATTGGCTCTTTAGCATCCTCTTTTGTTCTTTGTAGAACACCAATGTTCATTTGCAGCACTGTTTACAATAGCCAGTTCATGGAAGCAAACTAGATGTCCAACAGACGTGTGGATAAAGTTGTGGAACATATTTACAATGGAATATGATTCAGCCCCCAAAAAGAATGAAATTGGGTCATTTGTAGTGATGCGGACGAAACTTCAGCTGGCATACAGAGTGAAGTAAGTCAGAAAGAGAAAAGAAAATATTGTATATTAACACGTATATGAAATCTAGAAGAATGAGACTGATGAACCTATTTTCAGGGCAGGAATAGAGACAGAGATGTAGAGAATGGACTTGTGGACAGTGCTCAGGAAGAAGAACATGGGACAGTTTAAGAGCAGTACTGACGTATATACACTACCACGTGTGAAATAGATAGCTCGTGGGAAGCTGCTGCATAAAACAGGGAGCTCAGCGTGGTGGTCTGTGGCGACCTAGAGGCGCGGGATTGAGGGGGTAGGAAGGAGGCTCAAGAGGGACGAGATATATATAGTTATAGCTGATTCACATTGCTCTACAGCACAAAGTCATACAATATTATAAAACACTTATCCTCCAATTTTTAAAAAATGTGGCTAGTGGAAAATGTAAAAAAAAAAAGAAAAAAATGGACTGTATAAGGAAGACTTCTGTTTATAAAAAAAATAAGCATGGCATTCAGTTTCCCCTTGGAATATACCATGACAGTAATTCACCTGGGTTAGCATGTGAGTGACTGAATGGCAGTCCAGTTGGCCTCGCTGGGAAAGTTGGTTGGATTTTGTTTAGAGAGCCAGGCTCCAGAAAGCATGACTCTGAACATCTCAGTTGTCAGTAGGACAGTCAGTTTATAACTGCTATCACTGTTGATCATGAATGCTTTCCCCAGGAGGTAAAGAAGACGGTAAGCACACAGGCTTGCTCAGATAATCAGTAGACCATTCTTTGCTGGAGGAAGAAATCTTTCCGATCCATCTTCTTGAGCCTACGTCTGGGGAAATCGGATTATAGACTAGTTGTATCCACTAATGTCAGCGGGCTGGGAATTATATAATAGCTCCTCATACAGTCTTAGGATTGGGAGAAAACAGCAGAATGTTTCTTTATTACTGTCTTCCTTTAAAAATGGATGATTATCACTTTATGTGAAAACTCAGTGGACACACTCGTCACCAGGAATGACTTTGTCTCGTGCTAATGTGCTAGTCAGGTGTCAATCCATGGTTTTATTTCCTTTTCAGTGTGAAGTGTAATGTAGCTTTCAGCCTCAATTTTATGAAATAATGGTTCGGAAGGAGATCTAGTCATCTCCAGGTTATGAAGTTATGGTTATGAAGTTATGGTTATGAAGTCCTTCCCCAGCCTTCAGAAACTCTTAATTTTTACTCTTCTTAACTCATCAAAGTCATTTAGCTGAAATTACCTAGGTAATTCAGGCAAAATACCTATTCCCTTGCTTTCTCTATTTAGACCTGCCTGTAACTGCCTATTTAATGAAAGGCAGTAAGTTTAACAATTCCATTAAATTTAACACCTTATAAAGCACACAAGACATTGGCTGCATCAATGCTGCATGGGTATTTAATAATAGGAACTAATGCTTTATAGCACTTCACAGTTTATAAAGCACTTTTTACTTATTACCTTATCTAAGCTTGGTGAGATCTGTGATGTATGACTATTTTATAGATGAGGTGAGTGAGGGTCAGAGTAGTTGAACATTTAATAGACAAGTATCTATGGTGATAGAGCTGGTTAATATAGTGCCAGAACTTGAATCTAATTCTTCCTCCTCTATTTTGTACTATGTGAATTCCTTTTAATCTAGCTCAGTTGTTCAGGCAGTTAAGAAGCAAGGACCGTGTTCCAATTGCAAAATTTTACAGCTAGTTAGGACCCCATGAATCATGTACTTGTAACACGTCATTTGGCACATTTGGACATTCTGCTTTCCGAAGTCCTTTGAAAACTCTAGGTTTAGTTAAGAGACCTAGATTTGTGAAGACAAGTGCTTTAAAGAGGCTTGCCTTTTTTTTTTTTTTTTTTATTAGTTGGAGGGAGGCTTGCCTTTTTAAAGAGAGGTGAAGAAGCTGGAGTTCAGAGAGCGTGAGAGGCTTCCTCAAGATCAGACAGCTGGCTTGTGGTAGAAGTGGGAGTTTGGATCCAGATATCATTTCACCCAGTCCTATGTCTGAAACTTCTTACTCCTGTTGACTTGAAATAAACAGACAGCCACATATTTCTCCAGCAAAGGTGGGTTTATTCTGGATCATCAGGGAATTGCTGAATTCAGAATTCAGAGTTTGCAATCATGGAGAGTCATGTTTGGGTTTTCTAGGGCAAGGGAAGAACACTTTTGCAGCAAAGAAAAGGAAGTTGGGAGGGTGACAGCAAACAGGGTACATGGTTTCATTAACTGAGTTTGTGCCAGGAAAGGAATCTTTATTCTTGTTGGGCTCTGCTGTTAACATGGGGCATGAAAACTCCCTCTTCTGGCCTCTGAACTATATTTATTTGAAAGTGAAAAGTGTAGGTGATCCCAAGGACTGCAGCCCGCCAGGCTCCTCTGTCCATGGAATTCTCCAGGCAAGAATACTGGAGTGGGTTGCATTCCATTCTCCAGGAGGTCTTCCTGACCCAGGGATCCAACCAGCATCTCTGTTGCCTCCTGCATTGACAGGTGGATTCTTTACCACTAGAGCTGCCCGGAAAGCCCTACATGTGTGTATAAACAGCTCCAAATAAAGTAAAAGCTAATAGAGTTCCTCAGGATATTAAAGTATGTAAATAGTTCTAAATAAAATAATAGCTAATAATAGAGTTCTGCAGGATATTAAGATAATAATATACCATAATCAGACAGAATTTGTCCAGAAATACATTTTTTCCCCCATATTCTGTTTCTCTGATCCTAACATTGGAGGAGACATTGACCTAAACCAAACGAGTTGTGATCTATCTTCAGGGAATTTGAACTTAGGATTTAGTGATATAAGAGGAAGAAATGAAACTGCTCTCTTGTTTGGGTGGCTGAAGTCTAAAGAGACTAATCCCTAGTTTCTGCTATCGAGATCCCTATAGTTTGCCTATTGCTATGTTTCTGAACCTTTAATTTTCAGATTTTTCTTTTGATTTTGTAAACTAGCACATAATTCTAATAAGCTTTCTTTGTTTAAGATAATATGGATTCTGTTGCTTGCTTACCTGTAACCTCTTACTCTTAAGAGTGAAAAATTTGTTTTTCACCATTTGCCATTCATTTATTTAACTGATCATCTTCAGCATATGCATATAGCACTATCAGAATTATTAACCCATACCCCCATTAGAAAGTTGAGTACAGTGTTTCTATAAAGTTCTTTTCACCTTTAGTGTTATAGATGAGTTTTTTTCCAACATTACTTAGGTCAGCGCCTACCTTCTCAATGCTTTTGTGAAATTGTTTCATGCATTTGCAATATGGTTAGATTCTTTTGTGACATTCTGCATTCCATCCTGGGATCCCCTGACTTCCTAAATTATTTTTTAAAGGAATTTTCATACAATAAGTTTCTTTTTGCTATAAAACCCAAAATGCATGGTTTTGACAAATGCATAATGTCACGTGTCCACCTTTACCATATCACAGGGAATACTTTCACCACCCTAAAAAAATCCCCCCACTATACAGTTTATTTTTTTGCTTTCTACAGCTTCCCTGGATCCCCTGCTACCACTAATTTTTTTTCTTATCATCCCTGTAGTCTTTCCAAGAATACTGTATAATTGGAATCACATAGGGTGTGACCTTTTAAGACTGACTTCTTCACTCAGCAGTATGCATTTAAGACTTGTCCACATCTTTCTTTGACTTGTTAGCTCATTCCTTTTTGGAGATTAGTAGTATCCCACTGGTTGAATGTACCATAGTTTGTTAACCCATTCACCTGTTGAAGGACAGGATGGTTGCTTCCAGTTTGGAGTGGTTATGACTAAAGATGCTCTAGGCATTAATGTCCGGGCTTTTGTGTGGATGTACGTTTTCAATCAGTTGAGTAAATACTTAAGGGGTTGATTCTCAGTTTGTATAATTAGACTAGGTTTAGCTTTGTTAAGAACCTGCCAAATTTTCATCCAAGATAGATATTCTATTTTTGCTTTTCCACTAACAATGAAAGAGAGCTCCTACGACTTGGCATCCCTATCAGCATTTGGCATTGTCAGTGTTCTGGATTTTAGCCATTCTAAATGTGGGCTTCCCTGGTGTCTCAGTTGTAAAGAATCCACCTGCCAATGCAGGAGACAAGGGTTCGATCCCTATGTTGGGATGATCCCCTGGAGAAGGAAATGGCAACCCACCCCAGTATTCTTGCCTGGAGAATCCCATGGACAGAGGAGCCTGGTGGGCTACAGTCCATGGGATCCCAAAGAGTTATACATGACTTAGCAACTAAACAACAGCAACGGGAGGCCTGCAGTGGCATATCATTATTTTAATTTTCAATTCGCTAATGACAAATGACATTGAACATCCTTCACATGCTTATTTGTTAGTAGCACATATATTCTTTTGAAAATTGCTCAGCTCTTTTGCTGATTTGTTAATTGGGTTGTGTGTTTTCTTACTGTAGAGTTGTAAGATTGCTTTGTACATTTTGAATACAATACCTTCATGCTTTTGCTTTGCCATTATGCTTTCCTAGATTGTTGCTTATCTTTCGATGCTCTCAGAGTTTCTTTTGTAGAGAAGTTTTAAAGTTTTAATCAAGTCCAATTTATCAATTTTTTCTTTGCTGTATCATGCTTTGGTGTATCATGCTTTTGTATTCTATCTAAAAGTGAAGTGAAGAGAATTCTCTCAGTCATGTCTGACTCTGCGACCCCATGGACTGTAGCCTACCAGGTGCCTCGGTTCATGGGATTTTCCAGGCAAGAATACTGGAATGAGTTGCCATTTCCTTCTCCAGGAGATCTTCCTGACCCAGGGATTGAACCCGGGTCTCCCACATTGTAGGCAGAAGCTTTACCATCTGAGCCATCAGGGAAGTCCATTCTATCTAAAAACTCACTGCCAAACCAGTGGTTAACTAGATTGTTTCCTATGTTCTAGAAGTTGTATAGTTTTGTTTCAGATGATCTGTTTGAAGTTAATTTTTGTTGAAGATATATGATCTATGTGTAGGTTCATTCATTTTTGCTTATGGATATCCAATTGTTTCAGCACTGTTTGTTGAAAAGACTATTTTTTCTCTATTTTCATTTGCTCATTTATCAAAGATCAATTGACTACACATGTTTTCTGGGCTTTCAGTTTTATTACACTGATTTATATGTCTATTCTTTCCTCAATAACATGCTGTCTTGATTACCTTAGTTGTATTAGCAAGTCTTGAAATCACATAGTATCAGGCCTCCAATTTTGTTCTTTTAGTTCAGTATTATCTTGGCTATTCTAGATGTTTCTCCTTTTCATGTACACTATAGAATCAGTTTGTTGATGACTTTAGAATTAGTTTGTTGTGCTGTATATATAGGCCAAGCTGGGAAGAACTGATATTTTAACAGTATTGAATCTTCCATTTGATGAACATCAAATATTTCTCTATTTCCTTAGATCTTCCTTGACATCTTCCATCAGAACTTTGTAGTTTTCAGTTTATAGATCCCATACATATTCAATTAGATTTAGACCTAACTATTTCATCTTTTGGAGAGCCATTGTGAGTGATATTTAACATTTTTTTTTAACTCTACTTGTTCATTCTTGATGTATAGGACAGCAACTGACTTCTATATTAACCTTGTATTCTGTGACTTTGTTGTACTTGCTTATTAGTTCCAAGAATATTTTATTGATTCCTTGAGATTTTCTACATATACTATTATGTCATCTATGAACATAGTGTTTATTCTTTCTCAATTTGTGTACATTTTATTTTTTTCTAGTCTTATTACATTAGCTAGAACTTACAGTACGATAATTGATAGGATTTGTGCAAGAGGACAGCCTTGCTTTGTTCCTGATTTTGGAGGGGGAAGCATCCGGTTTTACAACATTCATGCATGCGTGCGAAATCACTTCAGTCATGTCTGACTCTTTGTGACCCTATGGACAGTAGCCCTCCAGACTCCTCTGTCCGTGGGATTCTCCAGGCAAGCATACTGGCAAGCTCCAGGCAAGCTATGCCCTCCTCTAGGGGATCTTCCCGACTGGGATCAAACCTGAGTCTCCTGCATTGGCAGGTGGATTCTTTACTACTAGTACCACCTGGGAAGCCCCCTTACACTGTTAGGTATAGCTTTTTGTAGATATTCATCATCAAGCTGGGGAAGTTCCTCTTTACTCCTAGTTTACTGAGAATTTCTATTTTATTTTTTTAAACATGAGTGGGTATTAAATTTTTTCTTTTTTTTTGTGTGTGTGTCAATAGACAGAATCAAATAGTTTTTTCTTTACCTGTTGATAAGGTGGCTTACATTTTTTCCCCAATATTGGACCATCCTGCACACATAATCTTTTTTATGCATTGTTGGGTTGAATTAGCAAAAATTTTTTTCGAGGATTTTTGTGTCTATGTTCATGAGAGATATTGACCTGTGGTTTTCCTTTCTTAAAATGTTTTTACCCAGTTTTGGTATTAGGGTAATGCTGGCCTCATAGAATGAGTTTGGAAGTATTTTGTGTTCTTCTTTTTTTTTGGAAGTGATTACAGAAAATTGGTATTCTTGCTTCCTTAAATATTTGGTAGAATTCACCAGTGATATGTTCTGGGCCTGGTACTTCATTTTCTAGAAAGCTATTAATTATTCAATTGCTTTAGTAGATGTAGGCCTATTTCAATTATGTATTTTGCTTTGTGTGAAATTTGGTAACATGTGCCTTTCAAGGCATTTGTCCATTTCATCTAAATTATCAACTTTTGGGCATAGGATTTTTGTAATACCCCCTTTTTTCCCTTTAAACTTCCATAAGCTCATTAAGGATAACCCCTCTTTGATTTCTGATATTTATAAATTTTTTTGTCTCATTTTTCTTGGTTAGCCTGGCTGGGGATTTATAAATGTTACTGATACTTTAAAAAGACTAACTTCTGGTTTTGTTGATTTTCTTATTATATTTCTGTTTTCAAATTCACTGATTTCTGCTCTAATTTTTACTGTTTATTCTGCTTGCTTTAGGCTTAAATTTTCTCTAGTTTCCTACAGCAAAAGCTTAAATAATTGATTTTAGAGTTTTCTTCTTTTGTAATATATGCTTTTAATACTATAAATTTTCTTTTAAGTATTGCTTTCACTACATCTCACAGATTTTGATAAGTTGCAGTTTCATTTTCATTCAGCTCAAATAATTGTTAATTTCTCTTGAATTCTTTGATCCATGTGTCACTCAGAAGTGTTTTGTGGTTCAAAAAAAAAAAAAAAAAAAAAAAAGAGAGAAAGGAGAGAGAGAGATTTTGTTTAATCTCCAAATATTTGGAGATTTTCCAGCTATGTATTATTGATTTCTAGCTTAATTCCACGTGGTCTGGGAACAGACTTTGTATGATTTCTGTTCTCTTAAATACGGTAAGATGTGTATTATGGCCTAGAATGTGGTCTATTTTTGTGTATGTTTACTGGATGTTACTATATCTTTACTGACTTTACTGTCTGCTAGATCTGTTAATTACTGAAAGAAGGATGTTGAAATCTTCAAGTATAATATTAGATTTGTTTCTTTCAGTTCTAAAGCTTTTTTCTTATGTATTTTAATGGTCTGTTGTTAGGTGTGTTGAGGATTTTTATGTCTTTTTGGGAAACTGACCTTTTAAATCATGTATAATGCTATTTTTTATCCTGTATAATTTTTCTTGGTCTAAAGTCTACTTTACTTAAAGTTAATATAGTTACTTCAGCTTTCTTTTGATTAGCATTAGCATGGCATATCTTTCTCCATCCTTTTATTGTTAAACTTTTAAAGTCTTTATGTTTATAGTAGATTTCTTGTAGATAACAGATAATAAGTCTAGGTTTTTCTTTTAAACACTAGAAAGTTTCCTTTATCTCAGAAGTGAGACCAGGGGAAAGTTCACTCTTTCCCCTGCTTTTGAACATTTTTCTGACAGTGATAGCCCATGTGTTTATACAAGAGAAATAAGTAAGAGGAATTGGTTTTGGAAAATAAAAAGGGAAATTATATGATCATATGATCTTTTAATATAAAACAACAACAATGAAAATCTACTAATAACTCCAGACACAGTAAATTTAGCAATGTGTACAATAACCAAAACAATGTACAAAAAATAACTTTCTTTTAAACATCAACGGAAATCAGCTAGAGAAGGTATTGGATAAAAGATTACTTTTCCTCAGTCATGTTGAAAGCATAAGTTATCTAGGTATAAACTTCAGAAGAAATGCTCTGAGTATTAATAAAAATAAGAATAAAACTTTGGAATATTAAAGGATAATTATTTGGGTGGGGGTGGGAAGATTTTATAAAGAACTAAATTATCCTTTATGTAATCTATAAAGACAAAATTCATTAAAATTCCCATGAAATCTTTCCCCCAACCCCCCCAATTTTAAAAAATGGTTCCAAAGTCTCTTGGAAAGAATAAACATGTAAGATCACCCTTAATTGCTGAAAATGAGAGAAATACAGAGAAAACATGTTCTATGAGTCATTAAAATGTATTATAAAACCACGATAATTGAACTATTATACTAATAGCATAGAAACAGGCAGGGTAAACAGTGAGATGTAATGGAATTCAGTATTAGATCCAAAAGGCCACCTAAATTAATGGAGGAAAATATTTGATAATTTATGCAAAGATGATTTTTTACATGGGAAAAAAAATAAAGTGTTTCCCTATTTCACTTTTTACACCAAAATAAATCCCAGGTAGATCTCCAATTTTAATATAAAAATAACTTAAAAAATACTACTTAAAATGATGGATGTAAGCTTCTGTAATACTGGAATAGGATAATTTTTATGATAAAAATAAATATGTCAAAAACAGTAAAGAAAAATTCATAGTTTATTATGTAACAAAGCCAAACACATACACATACAACCACACACATTTTTGTACAGAGAAAACAGTGGAGACAACAATGAAAAACAACTTTTAAACACCAAAAGGAATATTTACAGATATTATTTTAAGGCTTCCATTGTGGGGTACTGTGAGGGAAACTCATGCCACAGCACGAATCATGCTTTATTGGTTAAGTGTGGCAAATGCAGGGTGGTCCCTGCATGTCCCATGGCAGACATCAATAATCAATCATAGCTCTCTTCTCTGTTGAGCCAGTTGCAGAATCCTTGTGGTTTTCTAGAGAGCTACTAGCCACTGACCAGAGGTTACTTACATGCAGTCTCCTTAGAGATCCCGGCTATGATTAAACTGGTATCAGCAGGAAAGGTAAGTCCCGTCCACTTGGTAGAACCAGCATAGGTTTTCTCAGTTGTGAAAAAGGGACCAGCAACAGCAGACATGCTGTGCTAACAGGAACCCCAGGCAAATATCTGAACAGAGGCTTGAGAATTTAAGGAAGATTAGGCATCTCAGTGACTTGATGTATGCTTTGAGCAGGGAAATACTGGATGAATGGACTGAGGGGAAAAGAAGTTTTGATGGAGGGCATCATCAGCTCAGTACACACTCATTGATTGAATGTGCAATGTGTGTAGAGCTTTGTGTTGGCTATTTTGAGAGATACATAAATGAATATACAACAGTGCTCAATTTCAAGGAGTCCTTGGACACAGCTTAGACATCAGCCAAAGTGAGAAGAGTCTCATTTAGAGAGAGATTCTCACAAGATGTGAACCCTCCAATGAGTTGACACACCCCAAAAGTCAGTCCTAATGTCCTCACTTCCTGAAACACTATACTATCTATTTTCTTTTTAGGCTTGGGCTGAGTCAGGGGTCCTGCACCGGTTAACCAGCTCAGTAAACCCAGATAATAGTTAACTTGGAAAATCATTGCAGTACTTTGAAATGAGAAACACGTTACATTTTGTCACATCTAAAAAAAAAAATCCACTGTGAAGGAGTACTATTATTTTACATACTAACGAATACTAACTAGTATATACCATAGGTGGTAGTGCTGAATAGGTAGTACATACCAACTGCAGTGTGTTTGTGTGCGTGTGTGTATGTGTGTGTGTTGTGGGAGTTCTCCACAACACCAAGCAATTCTCTGACATCAGATGGATGTCCTACAATTCAATTCAATTTGACACTGTCTACCTGGAGACAGCTTTGGATCCCCCAGGTTAAGGGCTCAATTCTACATGGCTGGCCCTCTCCCCTAACTCAGTCCAATCACAAGTCCAAGTTGTCATCTGTACTTCTGACCCGCTGGCTACAGATTGGAGGTTCCGATGACAACCTCCTTCAGCTTGATTCATTTGCTAGAACCACTCACAAAATGTAGGGAGACATTTTACTTATTAGAGCATTGGTTTATTATAAAAGAGTATATAACTCATAAACAGCCAGTTGGAAGAGATTCCTAAGGCAAGGTATGGAATAAGGATGTAGAGCTTCCATGTCCTCTCAAAGTGTGCCCTCTCCTCAAATCTCCACTTATTCAACCAGTGACCCAGAAGCTCTGGAAAACTCATAATTTTGTTTTTTTATGGAGGCTTCATTACATAGGCATGATTGAATATACCATTGGCTATTGGTGATTGATTCAACCTCCAGGCTCTCTTTTCTCTTCTGAGGTCAGCGGGATGGAAAGGAAATTTCCAGTCCTCTCATCACCTGGTTGGGGCTTCCCCGGTGTCTCAGATGGTAAAGAATCTGCCTGCCAATGCAGAAGATATGGATTTGATCCCTGGAGGGGGAAATGGCAACCCACTCCAGTGTTCTTGCCTGGAGAATCCCATGGACAGAGGAGCCTGATGGGATACAGTCCATGGGGTCGCAAGAGTAGGACAGTGAGTGACTACATAAGAGCGATAATCACCAGTTTGGATCTCCTGGCACACAGTCCCCACCCTCAAGTCCAAGTTCAAGTTCAAGTTCAGTTGCTCAGTCATGTCTGACTCTTTGCAACCCCATGAAGTGCAGCACGCCAGGCCTCCCTGTCCATCACCAACTCCCAGAGTCTACCCAAACCCATGAGTCGGTGATGCCATCCAGCCATCTCATCTTCTGTCATCCTCTTCTGCTCCTGCCCCCAATCCCTCCCAGCATCAGGGTCTTTTCCAATAAGTCACCTCTTCGCATGAGGTGGCCAAAGTATTGGAGTTTCAGCTTCAGCATCAGTCCTTCCAATGAACACCCAGGACTGATCTCCTTTAGGATGGACTGGTTGGATCTCCTTGCTGTCCAAGGGACTCTCAAGAGTCTTCTCCAACACCACAGTTCAAAAGCATCAATTCTTCGGCGCTCAGCTTTGTAGTCCAACTCTCATATCCATACATGACTACTGGAAAAACCATAGCCTTGACTAGATGGACCTTCATTGGCAAAGTAATGTCTCTGCTTTTAAATATGCTATCCAGGTTGGTCATAACTTTCCTTCCAAGGAGTAAGTGTCTTTTAATTTCATGGCTACAATCACCAATCTGCAGTGATTTTGGAGCCCCCCAAAATAAAGTCTGACACTGTTTCCACTGTTTCCCCATCTATTTCCCATGAAGTGATGGGACCAGAGGCCATGATCTTAGTTTTCTGAATGTTGAGCTTTAAGCCAACTTTTTCACTCTCCTTCACTTTCATCAAGGCTTTTTAGTTCCTCTTCACTTTCTTCCATAAGGGTGGTATCATCTGCATATCTGAGGTTATTGATATTTCTCCCGGGAATTTTGATTCCAGCTTGTGCTTCTTCCAGCCCAGCATTTCTCATGATGTATTCTGCATAGAAGTTAAATAAGCAGGGTGATAATATACAGCCTTGACATACTCCTTTTCCTATTTGGAACCAGTCTGTTGTTCCATGTCCAGTTCTAACTGTTGCTTCCTGACCTGCATACAGGTTTCTCAAGAGACAGGTCAGATGGTCTGGTATTCCCCCTCTTTAAGAATTTTCCAGAGTTTATTGCGATCCATACAGTAAAGGCTTTGGCATAGTCAATAAAGCAGAAATAGATGTTTTTTTCTGGAACTCTCTTGCTTTTTCTACGATCCAGCAGACGTTGGCAATTTGATCTCTGGTTCCTCTGCCTTTTCTAAAACCAGATTGAACATCTGGAAGTTCATGGTTCACGTGTTGCTGAAGCCTGGCTTGGAGAATTTTGAGCATTACTTTACCAGCGTGTGAGATGAGTGCAATTGTGCGGTAGTTCGAGCATTCTTTGGCATTGCCTTGCTCAGTTGTGTCCAACTCTTTGCAACCCTATGGACTGTAGCCTACCAGGCTCTTCTGTCTATGCCATTTCCTTCTCCAGGGGCTCTTCCCAACCCAAGGATTGAACCCGGATCTCCCACATTGCGGGTAGATTCTTTGCCATCTGAGCCACCAGGGTAACACCAAGGAAGGGAGGATGTCAAAGCAGGTTGGTGCCTAGTCCTAGGCCCTTGAATTCTGAGCTCAGTGGTTTGGCTTTTGTTTGACAAGGAGATGGGGCCCAGTGGGGGTGCTCTAAGTTAATAAAAGATAACTTGCACTGTCACAAAGAAAGGCTTCAGTTGAGTCAGTACTTGGACTCAGTGTCAGAGACAAAGCTTTCCCCTTTTGGACAGAGCAAAAAACATTACTACTGAAGTGGAGATGTTTTAAACCTGAGAGCCAGTATACTGTATGCATTGAAATCAATTGCTTGTGCATAATGCAGGGCTACAGATTTCATTAATGAGATCATTTCCCAGAGTGAGAACAAAAGATTTATTTTGCTTCTGTGACAATGTGGAATCTGCTCCACGTGTTAGTAGAGCAAAGTGCCTCTGGAAGTCAGGACATGGCATCCGAAGGTGGTTTGCAATGGGGCATTGCTTCCCAAGCCTTGCATTGTAAGTGGCAGAAAAAAACAGATGAGGAATTCCTTAACAAGGTCTTTCTTTATAGACAATTTGATTTTAGAATGATCAAATTGGGAAGGGAAATTTTTTGGAAGTATTGTGCTTCAGAATTACCCACAACTATATTGATCATGCAGCAGTGTGCTTTATTTATCCAGCAAATATTTGCTGAATATAAATACTATGGCAGTCACTGGGAATAGAGTACAGAGTGTGTTTGACATTGTAAATGTATTACAGCAACAAATGTGGATTTGCTAGTATTCTAAGTACTATAGATAAGAGATACATGGTACTATAAAAGCTTCTAATAGGGGAATTTGATCTAGCCAGGGAGATCAAGAAGGGCTTTCCTGAGCAGTTGGTGTTTAAGGTATTTGAGTAGGAGTCAAGAACTTGGCAAAGGGAAGGGAAAGATGCTCATAGCAGAGGAAACAGCATGTTCAAAGGCTCTGTGGTGTCAGGGAGCTAGGGGCAAACAAGGTATGGAGAGAAGCCCGATGTAGTTGGAATGAAAACAGTGGCAGGACAAGAAGCATGATACGAGGTTTTGGGAACAGGTAGAAGTCATTTACGCTTTTTTGGCGAGAGACATGATTTTTAAATGCTAACCTTAGATCAATGAGAAAACCATGGAAGGCTGAGAAAAACATGGAAGTCCCCAAGGAGAGAAGGGTCTGGAATTCTCAAGGAGGAGGAAAGGACAAACTTTTTTCCTCTACATTCCTTAGTCTTAGTCAGTTACACAACTCAGTTTAAACTCTGTACTAGGGATCATACAACAAAAATGTATCCTGCTTGAGGACAGTTTCTCCTTCCCGAAAACCTTCTGGCTAATCCTGTTATTTTTTTTTTTTTTTAAGGATTTTTAATACTTTTTACTGGACTATAGTTGATTTACAGTGTTGTGTGAGTTTTGGGTGTACAGCAAAGTGAATCAGTTATACATACAGATACATCCACTTTTTTCTTTAAGATTCTTTTCCCATAGAGATCATTATGGAGTATTGAGTAGAGTCGCCTGTGCTATACAGTAGGGTCTTATTAGTTATCTATTTTATATATAGTTAATACTCTCAAATCCCAATCTCCCAGTTTACCCCACCCCTCTTTTCCCTGTTGGGAACCATAGTCTGTTTCCTACATCTGTGAATTCTATTTCTGTTTTGTAACAAGTTCATTTGCATTATTATTTTAGATTCCACATATAAGCAATATCATATTTGTCTTTCTCTGACTTACATAATATAATAATCTCCAGGTCCATCAGTGTTGCTGTAAATTGTGTTATTTCATTCTTTTTTATGACTAATATTCCATTATACATACATATTGGACATTTAGGCTGTTTCCATGTCTTGGCTATTGTAAGTAATGCTACAGTGAATGTTGGGTGTGTGTATCTTTTCAAATTATGCTTTTCTCCAGATACTTGCTCAGGGGTGGGATTGCTGGGTCATAGGATAGTTCTTTTTTTTTTTCCATTTATTTTTATTAGTTGGAGGCTAATTACTTTACAGTATTGTAGTGGTTTTTGCCATACATTGACATGAATTAGTCATGGATCTACATGTGTTCCCCATCCTGAACCCCCCTCCCACCTCCCTCCCCATCCCATCCCTCTGGGTCATCCCAGTGCACCAGCCCAGAGCACTTGTCTCATGCATCCAACCTGGACTGGCGATCTGTTTCACACTTGATAATATTCATGTTTCGATGCTGTTCTCTCAGATCATCCCACCCTCGCCTTCTCCCATAGAGTCTAAAAGTCTGTTCTGTACATCTGTCTCTCTTTTTCTGTCTTGCATATAGGGTTATCGTTACCATCTTTCTAAATTCCATATATATGCGTTAGTATACTGTATTGGTCTTTATCTTTCTGGCTTACTTCACTCTGTATAATGGGCTCCAGCTTCATCCATCTCATTAGAACTGATTCAAATGTATTCTTTTTAATGGCTGAGTAATATTCCATGGTGTATATGTACCACAGCTTTCTTATCCATTCGTCTGCTGATGGACATCTAGGTTATTTCCATGTCCTGGCTATTGTAAACAGTGCTGCGATGAACATTGGGGTGCACGTGTCTCTTTCAGATCTGGTTTCCTCAGTGTGTATGCCCAGAAGTGGGATTGCTGGGTCATATGGCAGTTCTATTTCCAGTTTTTTAAGGAATCTCCACACTGTTCTCCATAGTGGCTGTCCTAGTTTGCCTTCCCACCGACAGTGTAAGAGGGTTCCCTTTTCTCCACACCCTCTCCAGCATTAATCCTGTTATTTTAAAATGTAAATTATGGGAGTGGGTCTAGTAAGATCTTTACAACCTCCAGACATTCTTTTGATTCATTGTAATAACTAATAAAAGGTATATAATCCATTGCTAACACTAGCAAGGGGGGCACTCTCCATCCCCCTTCTGATGTCTATGTCAGAAGCTTTCTCTATCTCTTTTATACTTTAATAAAACTTTATTACACAAAAGCTCCAAGCAATCAAGCCTCGTCTCTGGCCCCGGATTGAATTCTTCTCCTTCGGAGGCCAAGAATCCCAGTGTCTTTTGTGGTTCAGCAACAACCTTTCGAACACTAGATCAAAACTTTAAAAATGATTATTCTTACTATTGTGTAGCAAAATCAACTTTCAAACAAAATCTTAAGCTTCAAAAGAAAACAATATTGAGGTGCCCTTGCTCAGGTGGGGATGGGGAGATGGTAGACAAAATTTGACTATGAAGGTTAATTTTATGTGCTAAGTTAGAGTGCCCAGATAGTCAGACATTATTCTGGGTATTTCTGGGAGGGATTGACTTTTAATTAGGTGGACTTCGAGTAAAGCAGATTGCCCTCCATGATGTGGTGGGCTCCATCTGATCAGCTGAAGGCCCTAATGGAACAAAAAGGAGGACTTCCCTCGAGCAAGGAGGCATTCTGTAGCAGATAGCCTTCATATATGAACTGCAGCATCAGCTCTTCTGAGAGTTTGGACTTATCAGCCTCGACAGTTATTGTGTGAGCAAATTTCTTAAAATTTTCTCTCTATGTATATATCCTATTGTGTGTGCATATACTATATATGTGTGTATGTATGTATATGTGTGTGGGGGTA
Organism: Cervus elaphus; assembly: GCF_910594005.1. Lineage (NCBI taxonomy): Eukaryota > Metazoa > Chordata > Mammalia > Artiodactyla > Cervidae > Cervus > Cervus elaphus. Next base: position 33,262,877 of record NC_057838.1, on the reverse strand, counting down.
TGTATATGTGTGTGTATGTATTTGTGTGTCAGTTCTATTGGTTCTGTCTCTGGGAGAACCCAGACTAATGCATCCTTTATTCCTTCCCCACCCTGCCCACCCCATTATACCCTAACAGTGGGTACCATCCTTATATTCCTTAGCGCTAACTCTGAAAACTATTAAGTCCTTGAGAGAGCATTGGGGAAAGGAAGGAAGGACAATTTACTGGACTTGTATATGAGGCTCTAGTACCCCTCTTAGATCTGTGCTCTCTGACCCCTTCCCTCTCCTAGCCTTAAAATACATTAAAGAGTGATGATTAAAAAGTGGAAATTAGTTTTTTAAATAGGAGTAGAAGTAATTTTATTCCTAGCTTTCAATTTTAATCTAAGCATGCAGTTGTATAACAGAGCCCAGCTAAGGATGAATAGAGGAAGTCGACCTCCTTGGAATGTTAATAAGACTCATTACCTTCCTGGGCTGGACAAATGGGAGCGAATATCTCATCACTTAGATTCACAGCACTTTTTAACAATTTTGAGTCTTGATGTCTTTCATAATCAGATGAATATTAAAGTGAAGGACACTTTCTCTCCCCAAAAGTCTGTTTAAAAATCATACACTTAACATTTTGCTATGATTTCAGACATTCATGAATGCCATCTTGAAAATTCCTGTGTGGGGGAAAGTTCATTTATTGATACTTGGTTGGTAGGCAGTATAATAGAGTGGAAAGAACTCTGTTCTTGGAATCCCAAGATCTGGTTCAAGTTCAAGATTGTCTCAAACTAGCTGAGTCATGTTGAGCAAATGGTTTCAAATACATAACCTTGATTTCTGCAGCTGTGCAATGGGATGACTACCTAACACAGAAGACTGCCATGCTGTCTTAGATCATTTGTGTACAGAACTGTGTAGACTTTAAAGGGCTGTATGGATGGATGGAAGATGATGGTATCTGTTCATTAGAGAAATCTGACCGTCACTTAGGCCAGCAGCCCCCAACATTTTTGGCACCAGGGACTGGTTTCATGGAAGACAGTCTTTCCACTAACCAAAGAGTGGGGGATGGTTTGGGGATGATTTAGGCACATTACTTTTATTGTGTACTTTATTTCCATTATTATATCAGTTCTACCTCAGATCATCAGGCATTAGATCCTGGAGGTTAATGACCCCTGACTTAGGTAGAGTTTGCTTGAACCACTGGACACAGGAAAAATGAATTTTTAAAAAAAATTAATTAATTTGGCTGCATCCAGTCTTTTGCATAATGCAAACTCTTAGTTGTGACCTGTGGGATCTACTTCCTTGACCAGGGATCAGACCCAGGCCCCCTACATTGACAACACAGAGTCTTACCCACTGGACCACCAGGAAAGTCCCCAAAAATGAGTTTTGATGGAGAGGGGACAAATGCATGGAATCTTTGTTACAGGGGCAGACAGTATACAGGAAGTTAAGGAAGCAGAAACAGACAGGAAGCAAAGGAGAAAACACATGGGCACTGACAGGAGGATGGAGATAAAAAAAAAAAAATAACAACAACAAGCCAAAACCCCTCATCTTTTCACAGGTTTTCATATAATTGGCTACAGTTCAGTAATTTGCAAGGAGCCACCTGGACATAAAGACATGGTCAGACGTGAGCAAATCTGGGATTCCTGGGATTCCTTTTCCATAGGGTGGGAAAGGCTTAAAGATGGGCAGATTTTTGAGGTCTCCTCTTCAAAACTTTGAAAGGCCAATTGAGAAAACCCAGGCAGAAGGTATTCCATCTGTTTCTACATACATCTCGGGCATCAAAATAAGTATGTTAACTCTGTGTCTGTGTGTGCGCGCGCACGCACTCGGTCACGTCCAACTGTTGGCAACCCCATGGACTGTGGCCCAGCGGTAGTGATGGCGAATGAAGCAGGGGCTCTTCTTGAGGATGGCTATCTTCCTCTGACTCTTCACAGTGGTACCACTTTACAATTGAAGAAATTCCTTTCTCTCAAGGAGCTTGCATACTCTGATATGCGTGAGGCACCTAGATCTGCTTTCTGCTGTGGTTACTTCACAGCTGAGAAATCTAAGTATGAGATGGGCTGACATGTCTAAGATTTCATTGCTAACTTTTAAGAGGTATCTGTCTCACCCTGAATCTTGGCTTTTATGTTGTATTGAGATCCATCCCTGAGAGGTAGCATCATACCAGATAAGAATGCAGATTTCAGCAGTGAACCATCAAGTTCCAGCTTCCCCATTTACCAGATGTTTGGTTATGGGAAAGTCAGTTAGACTCTTGGTGCCTCAGTTATTCTTCTATAAAGTGGGAGTGCTGACTTACACCTTCCTCTTGGAGTTATCAGAATTAAAAGAGAGAAAACACTAATCAGAGAGTCTCTGGTGGAGAGTTTTTGTGGACTGTGGAGTAGTTGACACTGGGCACGGTCCTAGGCACTTAATAAGCACATTGCCCCCCTTTAACACAGGAATGGTGCTCGTGGCTCTTCTCACATGGCTTGACCTCACCATTCAGGTCTCAGTTCAGATGTCATCTCCTCCAAGAAGTCGTCCGTGTTTGAGGATGGCTTCCCTTCACTCCCTGCCCAGTTATTCTCTGTTGCATCATCTTCATTCTTTCCCAGGGAGCCCTAACCACAATCTGTAATTCTCATTTGATTGACTTGCCTTCTTGTTCATTAAGCCTCACAGAATGTTGACTTAATGAGGGCAGGGGTTTTGTCCATTGTCTTTACTTATAAGATCACACTGCCTAGCACAGTTCCAAATGTATGAAGATGTCCAATAAATACTCTTTTTAAAATATATATATATATATTTATGTATTTGGCTGCTCCAGGTCTTAGTTGTGGCATACTGGATCTTTGATCTCCATTGTGATATGTAGGATCTTTAGTTGCAGTGTGTGGGATCTAGTTCCTTGACCATGGGTGGAATCCAGGCCTCCTGCATTGGGAGCTCAGAATCTTAGCCTCTGGGCCACCACGTAAGTCCCCCAGTAAATAATCTTCCACGTGTCGTGTACAGCAGGAACTTCTGCCTTATCTAGGAGTTCACCTGATGGGGAGCAGGACTGGAACAAAGCTTTAAAATTCATGGAACTAACCCCCCTCTATCAGTCACCTCTCTGGGACCTTTCTCCCCGAAAGGGTGATTGTAGTGGCAGGACTCTTCACCTCCTTCAGCCTCTGTGATTAATTATCCCTGCACACCTTACACTACACACCTAGCAGCATCTAGCATCCAACCTCCCCCTGTCATGATCTAAAGGGAAGGGTTCCTTCTCTGCCACAGGCATGGATGACATAGTGCCTTTCTGTTTCTGAAGGATGAATGAAGCCAGATGCTACAAGTCCCAGACAGATCTCACGGTGGCTGCCTCATTTCAAATCCTATTTGTAAACCCCACCACTCTCCTCACGTTCTAATTATAACCTGATTAAGGTAGAGCATGTCCCCATGACGGAGGGCACCGCCGATCACAGCAACAAGAGCTCGTTTGCCTGAAGAGAGATTACACGGCTTTTTACTCTACAAAAGGAACAGGCGTGATAAATTACAGTGCTACCTTGAAATTAAAATTTTTATTTTGAAACCAGCAGCGCTGAGGAAAAGCCACCTGAGATGCAATTACAAGGTGATAAAGTGTGAGGATGTTGAGTCGATGTCGGTAGCAGGCTCGGTTTGCCACCTTAATTCTGAATTTGCGCTCTCCAAAGGCATGATGCGCATCTGAGGCTTTGCCAGGGGGACTAGTTGTGGGCACTGGCTGGCCGCAGGTTGCTGACCCTCGCCTTTTGGGGGGCTGCTGCAGAAGGTTTGCCAGGTAAAATGCAATTACCTCTGCTGCAGAGAGGATAGCAAACCATCCTCCAAAGCTAGAAATAATTATTCTGTCTCGGACTTCAGTAGGAATATCAAATGTAGCTCCAGGTTGTTAGACAACTTTAAAAATAGGATTGAGGTTGGATTGGAACCCCAGGGAGGGTAAAGTGGTAGTGAGGATGGAGTGGGGAGACCTGTGGTTCAGTCTAGGCTATTTCTTACCCAGTTTCTTTGTTCAAGTCAGCTCTCATCTGGGAAATGAAGACATGGTTTGGACAATTTCTGAACTCCTTCCTGCCTGTTTCTTTTTAGGGCCATGGATAGTTAGGTGCCCTGTCTGGTGGTCATCTAAAACAGTGCCTATTGCATCTGACACATGTTTAAACTGAGAGAAGATAAGAGCTGATTTTTGACGTTACCAAGGTGGCTTTGTACTAGGTGTCATGTGGGAAATCCTCTGTCCTGGGGATATGGAACTTTCTGTTACCATTTGCGACATTTGAGGGCCTGGGTGAGTTGGGTGGTGAGCTTCAAATCCATCTACTTAGCTGGATGGAATTTTCAAGGCAATACATTCCCATCTCTTAATAATACAAGTCTCTTTACAGGCTGTAAAGACCAGTTCCCGGCTAATTTCTGGTCATTGTAGGAGTGATTGCTCTGTGAAAACTCTGTGAACTCACGGATCCTGTTGGTCTATGGACCACTCTTCTCCTGTTGGCACCTAGTAGCTGCTTAATTATTTGTTAGCTAAATAAATGGGTAAATGACTGAGTATGGTACATGGAGAGGAAAAAAGGAGGACTTGGTGTCTTCTTATTTTCATTTGGTTCCATCAGTTCCTCTCTGTTATGATTGCTGAGAATTCCTGGTGAAATTCCTAGGCTCTGGTGGCCCAGAAAATTCTCATTTTTTCTGAGGGGTGTTGTCAATCAGTACGGCAAGGTTCCTTTTGTGGTGAAATTCAATCTGTTCATTTTCTCCATGATCCAGTTGGAAATGACCAAGCATATGTTGGGTGCTTTCCTGATAGCTCAGATGGTACAGAAATTGCCTGCAATGCAGGAGACCTGGGTTTGATCCCTGGGTCAGGAAGATCCCCTGTAGATGGAAATGGCAACCCATTCCAGTATTTCTGCCTGTAGAATTCCATGGACAGAGAAGCCTGGCGGGCTACAGTCCATGGGTCACAAAGAGTTGGACATGACTGAGGGACTCACATTTATATACTTAAACACACATGATGGATTAGAAGTGAGAATCGAGAAATAATCTGGGGACTTCCTTGGTGGTCCAGTGTTTAGGACACTATGCTTCCACTGCCGGGGGCAAGGGTTCGATCCCTGGTTGGGGAACTAAGACCCTGCAAGCTGTGCTATTTTGCCAAAATATAAAATTTTTAAAAATGAAAAAAAAAATCCAGAGAAGGATGTTACTCAGTTTAGTCTTAACATCTGTAAGCCACCATCTCCTCCTCTGACTTCTAGAAACCTTCCCTGGATTCCCAGGCCAGTCTAGTTTCCTCTAGATTATTTCTCTACTGTCGTGCTCTGGAATATTTATATGCTCTCACATCCATCTTTTCAGCTTCATCCTGACCTTCTCTGGGATAGATCTTATCTTTTTCTTTTGTGTCTTCCTTACCATACTCCTTTATCCATGCTGGCTGAGAAAGAATGTCCTTCAGAGATATTTGCCACTCTTAGGTACATGGTCAAAGAAGAAACAACCCTCCCACAAATGGAGTGTTAAAGATTTGGGGGCATCTAATGTGTGGCTGAGACCAACCAGGGGGACACAAAGCAAGGAACAGATGTAGTTCCTACCCTTAAGTTTCTTAGAATTTAGTTAGAGAGTGGCGATCTACACATAAAAATAAGTTGCTCTCTATAAAACAAGATTAAAGTCAAGTGCTAAGTTGTGTGGATACGTGAAAGCTAGTTCTTCAGGCATTTAGAGGAATTGATGACAGTTAAGGATGACTGTATTTTCTGAAGTGACTATAATTGCTCAGTCGTGTCCGACTCTTTGTGACCCCAAGGACGACACAATCCATGGAATTCTCCAGGCCAGAATACTGGCGTGGGTAGCCTTTTCCTTCTCCTGGGGATCTTCCCAACCCAGGGGTCAAACCCAGGTCTCCCGCATTGTGGGTGGATTCTTTTACCAGCTGACCCACAAGGGAAGCCCCAAGTTGCTATCTGTAAACCAAGATTAAACTCAAGTGCTAGGTTGTATGGATACATGCAAACTAGTTCTTCAGGCATTCAGAGGAATCAGACACAGTTAAGGATGACAATGTATTTTCTGAAGTGACTATAATCACCTTTAAGAAAACCCAATGTAATACAACTGCATTCTTGACATAAATTCCCTCAAAGCAGCCAACCAGTCAGTTTTCTGTCTGTCTTAAATTCACAGATTATAGGGTACTTAGAGCCTCTACTGGTTGGATAGTCTTTACCCTTGACTTTGTGAGACCGCAAAGACATGTGTGTATCTTTCAACTTATTCCTAATTACTTCATGAAAAGCCTTCATTTCTTAGGCAAAGACACTCAGACTTCCTTCCTGCTGTTGGGGTTCTGACCTGCTTTAGAGCCAGTGCTGTGGAATTCTGGACACTCCTCAGACAGACACACTAGACAGTTGTTTGGTGGTTTGTGTTACTAAACCATCACAAACATATGTATCTTCCATATCTCTACGGGTGCCTCTTTTATCTTGTAAATATGAAATTCCACGTGTGTTGAGAGCCAGCAGTATGCCTGGTACCACTTAGATGCTGAGAATGTAATAGTGAGAGAAAACACACAGGGACACGCACATGGATATCTGGGGAAGAACATTCTGGACAGAGGGAACGGCTAGTGCAAAGGCCCTGAGGTGAGGGTGTGCTGGGCACATGTGAGGAAGACCCTAAGGAGGCCAGTGTGGCTGCAGTGAGGGGCAGGAGGAGATAGTGTCATAGAAGATCCTGTAGAGCCTTGTAGGTCTCTGTAAATGTCTTAGTGGGTTTTTTTGTTTGTTTAACTTTTTTTTTTTTTTGCCAACTTAACAGTTTTTATAGTTGCTATAGTAATAATTTTGAACACTGTTTCTCTCTTGAGAAAAAAATAAGCAGAGAAGTAGAATATATGCCCAAGTATCAAATGGATACCCAGATATTTCTGTATTATTCTGATAAAAGCACTAAATGCTCCCAACATGCCCAATGCACTTTTTAATTTGAGTATAATTGCCTTAGAATGTTGCTTTCTCCTGTACAAATTGAATCAGCTATATGTATATATACATTTCCTCCCTCTAATACCTTAGTTTTAACATTGAGTAATAAATATGAAAAGGAGACTCTTACTTGTTTTATGAGCATATTTTGGGGTGATACCAAAACTCTTAGTAGGCTGTTTGCCTCAAAATGTACTTTTGTCTGCTTTAATTTCATCTGTAAGAACCTCTGTCTTAAGGCCAGCCATCTGTCAGCATCAGTTAGTTCTGTTGCTCAGTCGTGTCTGACTGTTTGTGACCCCATGGACTGCAGCACGCCAGGATTCCCTGTCCATCACCAGTGCCTGGCGCTTACTCAGACTCATGTCCGTCAAGTCGGTGATGCCATCCAACCATCTCATCCTTTGTCGTCCTCTTCTCGTCCTGTCTTCAATCTCTCCCAGCATCAGGGTCTTCTCCAATGAGTCAGTTCTTCACATCAAGTGGCCTGGGTACAACTCTTAGATTCACTCCCAGCCAAGTCATTTCTCTCAGTGTTTTAGTGTCCTTCACCATAAAATTAAGGTGTTGAGGTGAAACAGGAGGGAAAACATTGGTTTTATGTACCAACACTAGTCCTCTGATAGCAGTTTCTTAAATTGCCCACAGCCTGTTCTCAGCTTTGGGCTGTGCACTAAACTCTGTGATTGATTAACAATGTCTGCCCTAAGCACAGACAGGAGGTGTTGGTGAGTGTGCTATGAGCTAAGAGAAGGTGAAAATTCTGTCATCCGTCATAGCTGGTTTTCAAGAGAAGGACCAGAGGACTTTGCTGGTTTTGGCTTTCACTTGTGTTCATCATAAAATGTGTGAAGGCTCTGGCTAGGAGGAGGAGAAATTTATAAGAAGTGATTGGAAAATAAGAATCTTATATCCTTTTATGTGACAGAGCAAATCCTCATTTGTTATCATAAAATATGAATTTTCCTTGGTAGCCCTTATGATAAAAATACTTGTAAGATCTGTAGGATCATAAATCAGTGAGATGTATTAGACAAGTATTTCCTCAGTTTTACAGAAAACTGAAGCACAAAGTCATAAATAATCGCCCAATTAACAACTCAACTGTATTTAACTAGTATGCCTATATAGTTTATTCTCCAAAACTGGATCTTTTGAGAGTGAAAGATGGTACTGTTAATGATTGCTCCTGGGGACTTCCCTGGTGATCCAGTGGCTAAGACTCTGCACTCCCAATATAAGGGGCCCAGGTTCGACCCCAGTCGGGGAACTACATCTCATGTTTTGCAACTAAAGATCTTGCATACAGCAACTAAGACCCAGCATAGCCAAATAAATAAATATTAAAAAAATTAATTACTCCCACACAACAGGTATCAGCCAGGCTTTTCCTAGCAAGTGGAGATATATGATCACCCTAGCTTTACTTGAAGACCTGTATTTGGTGCTTGGTGTAGGGGCAAAATTGGAACATGATTGTTCTTAAACAAAGTTTTTTCCTTTTACCCAAAGTTCAGACGCATTAGACAGTGTAGAACTATGTTATTTGCAGCTACCAGATTTTCTGTGCTCACTGTGTGCTCAGTCATGCATGAAATACTTGTTTCACGTCTTCTTAGAACACTTTACGGTCAATATTATCCTTCCTATTTTGTAGATAATTGAGGCAAAAGCTAAGAGAGGTGAGTTTAATTTCAATACTAAGGTCCCAGAGCTAGTGAGGAATATCTACAGTCCAGTCTAATGCTATAGAATCCTAAGTACAAGTTCAACCACAATTTGATTCATTAAAAGTATTTTCATGAAAAATATCCAATTCTTATAAAAGGAACTCTTCATCCCTAAGTGAAATATTTTATATTTGAAACAGGTTTTAAGTAAGACCCGAGGTCATGAGCTAATGTAGCACTCCAGAGTTATGTTCAGATTTAATCATTTTTTAAAGACAAGAATTGGGGAAGATGCTAAGATTGAAATTAGAGTGGGCTCCTAAGCAAATAATAAGAAGGGGAAGTACCACCTTCTGATATGGATAAAGAAGGCCTGACTTAATGAGAGAGAGGTTTTGTTTATTTTTCTGCTCCAAAGGGAAAAACTAGGTAGTGGGTTCTAGGAGTGAGCTGGAGGGAAAGGGAAAAACTTGAAGGCTGCTGATCGAACATGTGCTGGAACCACAATGCAAGGATGCTCCTTTAATGAACTCCGACTGTTTAGAAAGGTAACGTGTTCATCCATAAATGAGACTTAGCCAGCAGCAAAGAGAAGACACTCTGGAGTTCTTGAAACTAAGTTACCTTTAGTCCCTAAGTGATGTGTAGGGTCTGCAGTTATGACTCTGAGCTGTGGATAAGGATAAGTTAAAAAGAAATATTTTAGTCAGAGTAAATGCATGAAAGAAAGTTACTAATTTTTATTTTAGAGTCTGCTAACTTTAGAGTTGCTTTTGAAATAGTGATTTAATATGTGCTTAATCAAGATTTGATTTGTGAAAAACTTTTTGGATATATATTTGAATATACATTGATTTAAATAATATATGTGAAGTGAAGTGAAAGTTGCTCAGTTGTGTCCAACTCTTTGTGACCCCCTGGTTTATACAGTCCATGGAATTCTCCAGGCCAGAACACTGGAGTGGGTAAGATACTGGGTAAGATTCCTTTATCCAGGGGATCTTCCTGACCCAGGAATTGAACCGGGGTCTCCTGCATTGCAGGCAGATTCTTTACCAACTAAGCTATCAGGGAATATATGTATATATATATGAATACATATATACATATTTAGTTTCATTGTCAAAATAGGTGGACTTAACAAAGCACCATCACTGTAATCCCATATCCTAAATAAGAATTGAGAATTAATGCCTGTTTCTAGTAGATGGCCTAGCAGAATATTTAAAATGTAGGATTACTTAGAAGAAAAAAAATCTGACTTAATTACTGGGATTGAATAATCATAGTAAGGATATAGAAATGCAGGTAGTGATAATCCACAAAGGAAATGATCTCTGTACTCTTGCTATTTATAATCTATTATTGTCATTCTCGAGATCTTTCAGTACATGTGTACTTAGTGATGGTTACAACCTTGCCAATGTCACAACTTCTATACCTTTCTTCTATCTTTGCTCATTCCTTTCACCCTTGATTCACTACCTAATCTATCACAGTGCATAAAGAAAATATAATTTTAGCAATTTTTGGTTCGGTCCTAGCTACATCTGGGTGGTTTTTTTTTGTTCATGGATGATGGACAATTCTGATATCATACAGAATAAAGGGGGTACAGAAGACCAAAGGCTATGTTTTTTTCTGCATCTCACATCCTGATAACTCCAGGTTATTGCATGCTAACCTCTAAGTAGTCATTTTAGAAACTGTGGTGTTGCAGGGCAGAGTGCTTTAAATCCACAGGGCGCTTCTGTTCCATAGAAGTCAGTGACAGCATTGCAACCACTCAAGCTAACATGTATGAGTAATAATTGAAGCAAATCAATAATTTAAGGCCAGTGTGGACATGACTCTTTGGTTTGTTTTCATGTATTTCTATTTGTTTGGTTGTTTTTCTGGTTCTTGGCTTCCACATCTGTCGGAATGCTTCAACAGTGTGGAGTTGTGAGAGGCACAGTTAGAGTGACATGGTGCTGTTTAGTAGAACAATCAAAGCAGAGTCCCAGATGGACTGGGGATGTTATTATATCAAGCAGGGTTTCAGTGACAAGTCAAAGTGACAGGGTAGAGCTTTGGTCTTTGGAGCAGACTGGCATATAGTCAGAGTATGATTACTGGCAAGTAGAGCTTCAAGGTGAATCTTGTGACTGGTTGGACCAGAGACCTAACAACTCCCCCGGTCAGGGAAAGAAGTGGTTTTAGATCTGGGATCAGCCTGAGCCTTCTGGTGATGGACAAGAGGCCCCAGTCATGGGAAAGTGTGTGATACTGACAGGTTCTGAGTCTGCTACCAAAGAGAATGTGTGCATGTGTGCATGGGGTTATGGAGGGTGGCGTACATTTCCAGGCAATATTTCAGGACAGATGTTCAGAGCAGTCAGTAAATTTTGGAATGCTAGATAGGGTCACTGTTATGGGTTCCCAGGTTTCACTGATTCACTCTTAGACTTCTGAGGACTCAGTGTAAAGTCGTATTTACAAGTAAGATTTAGTACTGGGAAAGGAGACAAAGGAAAATCCGCCAAAGGGAAAGGCACGCGGCACAGAGTCTGGAGGAAATCAAACGCAGGCTTCTCAGAGTCCTCTCCTTGTGAAGTCGCCTAGGACAGGCTTAATTTCTCCAGCATCCAGTTGCGACCCATGTGTGGATGTTGTCCACCAGAGATACTCAGACACTCGGTGCCCAGGGTTTTCACTGGGGCTGGTCACGTGGTATGGTCTGAACATGCCAAAATCCCAGGCTCCCAGAATGGAAGCAAGTGTTTGGCATAAATCACATTGTCTGTACAAACTCTTGAGATGCAGTGAGCCACTCCCATCAGATAGGGATGAAATCCATGTTCCCAGATGCCAGCTGAGGGCCACCCTGGCCAGCAGGTCTTTCTGAGGATAGCAGTCCCAGGCCTACTGTGTTCAACACTCTTCTGCAAAGTGATGTAAGACATAATTCTATCAGAAACCAGAATGACTGCCCTCCCTGATCCCCCGAGCATGAGGGAGAGTTTTGCAGAGGTGAGGTGTCTGCAAAAAATGCCTGGAGATGATTTCTGTGCTGTGCCTCCTCGGGGGGGGGAGCGGTGGAGGGGGGTGGTCAGAACCATATGCTATGGGTTTGTGTTTAATGTCACTGAAGATCCTCTAGGAAGGTTGTCTCTCACTAACTACATTCCTGTTGGCTGTAGGGGGAAATTTCCAACTTCCTTGTAGTGAAGCCCTTGGGTTCCCTCATCACTCCTTCCACCTCTATCTTTGCCCTTAGGTTTTTAGAAAAGACTTAAGATTCATATCAGACTCATAATCTTTTAAAATATGGATTTATCATTTGTTTGTCTGCATCAGGTCTTAGTTGCATCATGTGGGGCCTTCGTTAAGGTGCCTGGACTCTCTAGTTTTGGCGCGCAGGCTTCAGTAGTTGGGGCACACGGACTTCGTTGTTCTGCGGCACGTGGGATCTAGTTTTCTCCACCAGGGATTCAAACCTGAGCCCCCTGCACTGCAAGGCAGATTTTTAATCACTGGACCACCAGGGAAGTCCCTCAGATTCATTCTTGAAACCTCCAGAGTTCCAGAACAGGGACTTGCACAAAGTAAATAGTAGGTGCCTAACACATGCTTCCTGAGTTACATGGCGGGGTTATCATGCTCCCCTGCAGAGGTCTCACTCAGAGAGACTGTCAGGCTTAAAACCTCATGCCCAAAGATCCAGATCTTCTTGCCAATTTAAGACTGTGAAGGAGAGAAACTCCCAGCTGAGTCTGAAATGAAAATGTAAGCAAGGGAGGCTAAAAATACAGCGCAATGTGGGATTCCTCAATTCAGACAGGCTGTGACAAAGCCAAGTGTCAGGCAGCTCTGAATGGTGAAGAAGAGAAATAAATTTAGAAGGTTTAATGAGGAGGGGATTCTAGGGCTGCTTGAAAAGCCTAAGAGAACAAATGGAATGTAATTTTCTTAGACAGGCGTGTGACATTCCCTCCCCACCCAAGCCCCTGGGCCATGTGACGCTTTCTTACTTCATATGTATGCTCAGGTCAACCATCCTTGAGAAAGTGCAGCCAGCGAGTGGGAAGCACCATCTCTGACCTTGAACCCGGAGAGGCTGTGGGGAATGACACCATCTGCCGGGACTCCTGGTGTCAGGACAGAGTCATCAAACAGGGGTATTAACAGTGGAACCAGCCTTTGAGTCATTAGTTGATTTTCAAAGCTTTTTAGCTGCAGAAACCTCAGAAAATGTACCCAGAAGTGCAATCTATGAGGCAGGTAAAGCAGAACTGCTGATCGAAGTTGAGGTTGCTGGCTCATTACAAAGCAGATGAACAAGAGAGACGCGCAGGTAACAACAAAACTATAAAACTAATGAACACTTCAGATTATAATTGGAAGGAGTTGACAGAATGTCTCTTTGAAAAAACCCTGTGACTAGGAAGGGTTAAAAATTATTATTATTATTTTTTTGCTGTCACCGTGTTCCTAGAAGAAGCAAGTGCTTCATTCTATATTCAGTCCCCTAAAGGGATTTTAACTTGCTTACCATCACTTACACCAAACATGAGGAATTAGCTAGGGGACCACACTCTTTGTAAACCATCTCGGGATAGATAGAGACTTTCTTGTTTCTGAGAGTTCTTTTGCTGGAACGAATGAGCCTGCTTTTAAAACTGGAGGAGGGGGAAAGAAGGAGGGAGGGGAATAGTCAGGGGCCCAGGCAAGGAAAACCTGTAGACCCTCAGACACTGTCACATCTTATATGACACCAGTCCCCTTTTATTTTTATTTATTTATTTATTTATTTTACCAGTCCCCTTTTAATACTTAGAGCTTCCTTGAACAGGTCACATGCTTAGACACATGGGTCTGGATTCAAGCAAATCTGACTGTGTGACCCAGGGTGGGTCACTTAACCTTTCTAAGCATCAGTTTCCTTATTTGGAAGATGCATGTATGCATGCTAAGTTGCTTCAGTCCTGTCCGACTCTGTGTGACTCTGTGGACTGTAGCCTGCCAGGCTCCACTGTCCTTGGGATTCTCCAGGCAAGACTACTGGAGTGGGTTGCCATGCCCTCCTCCAGGGGATCTTCCTGACCTAGGGACTGAACCCATGGCTCTGATGACTCCTGCATTGGGAGGTGGGATTTTTACCACTAATGCCACTTGGGAAGCCCATTCACAAGGCCTACACTATGTTAAAGGTTTTGAGAACTCCTGCCTTTAAGAAATCTGTTGAACTTTGTTTTACAAGTTCCTCATGTGTATTTGCCCTCAGAACCTTCTTTGGGGAATATCCTTTTTTTTTTTTTTGGTCATGCCATGCAGGTTGTGGAATCTTAGTTCCCTGACCAGGAATGGAACTCAGGCCCTCGGCAGTGAGAGCATGGAGTCCCAGCCACTAGACCATCAGGGAAGTTCCAGGGAATACCTTTTTTCATCTTGCAGGGCACTGTTTTGGAAATTCTGCCAACCTTTGACATATGAGAAGAGGCTTTGCAGTGTCATGAGTCTTTTTCCATCTAAATATCATTCCTATAACTATGTTGTATGGTTTTGAGTCTCTTACACCATCAAGATCATTTTTTTTCCACATGTCCGATGCATTTATATTTGCTTTTGTCTCATCCTTACCTGCGCACACAGTTTTGCATATGGCCTGATAGACTATGCTAGGATAGACACACTGGGACCCTAGATTTTTTTGTGGAGGAGGCGTGTGGAAGTGGGGAGGGTCACACAGGTCATGACCAGTCTCTCTCTCCACGTTCTCAATGTACAAATATTTTATTTTTTACAGATTTTACTGATATGGGCCATTTTAAAAGTCTTTATTGAATTTGTTATTGTTTCTGTTTTTACATTTTTAAAATTTTTTTGGCTGAGAGACAGGAGGGATCTTAGCCCCCAGACCAGGGATCAAACCCTCACCCCCTGCACTGGAAGATGAAGTCTTAACCCCTGGACCACCAGGGAAGTCCCTCAAGGTACAAATCTTTTAAAATCCCACCTTGATCCTCAGGGTGGTGTGGTGTTTGGACCTCAAATGTGTTTATCCTGGTAGGGAAAATGTGGTGCTGTCCTTCTGCCTGGAATCCAGTGGCCTCTAGAGGGCATTGTGGTCACAGGGAAAGACTTGAGAAGTCTGATTTCTCAGGACTTCTTGGGCACGAAGCCTACCCAGATGCTGCTCTGGGGAAGTGCTGTACTCCTTTAGTTTATTTTTATTTTCTTCACTGAGTGCCTTAGGAAATAGTCAAAATGTCAACTGGAGCATAAAGGCAAGCCCTGAGGAAAGGTGGAGCTCCCAGAAGAAAGACTCAGCAGCGCCTCAAAGGAGAGAAGGGTTGATGTCAGCTGCCCTGGGTGGTGGCTGCAGCTCCCGTGCCATTGTTGTTGTTTTGTATCCCTTGCAGTTGCAGTATAATGCTTCTGATTTGGGGCTTCACTTACTAGCAAAGACTCATCCTTACATTGAGCTGGAGCCAACTTCCTTAAGCAACAAATACTCTACTTTCCTGGACTCTGAGTTTTAGAGTGGATTCCAAGTTGAATGGAAATGGAAAGTGGGCCTTTTATTTCAATAAGTAATGCACTGTTGTCTATCAGGATGTAATCCATAGCCACAGTTATCCATGTGGTGGAGAGAAAAGGTTTACTGATGCTGAATCACTTTTCTTGCCTCTGCTACTTACCAGTAGGATAAACTTGGGCAAGTTATTTCAGCCCTGTGTGCCTCAGAGTCATTGGTATATTTGTATAGACATGAAGCAGAAATATCTACCTTAAAGGGTTGTTGTCAGGACTGAGTATAAGGGCAGATGTAAAACATCTTACGTAACAATAGCTGTCAAAGTGAGGGCCCTATGTCAGCAACATCTTCATCATCTGGTAACCTGATAGAAATGCAAATTCTCAGGTCCAATTCCAGAAACACTGAATCAGAGACTCTGGGAGTGGGACCCAGTGATCTGTGTTTTAACAGGCCCTCCAGGCGGCCCTGAGGCATGCTAAAGTTTGAGAAGTACTATGGTATAATAATTAGCTTTGTTGTTGATTTGCCAAGTCAAGTTCGTCTCTTTGAGACCCCATGGACTGTAGCCCATCAGGTTCCTCTGTCCATGGGATTTCCCAGGCAAGAATACTGGAGTGGTTTACCTTTTTCTTCTCCAGGAGATCTTCCCAACCCAGGGGTTGAACCTGAGTCTCCTGCATTGGCAGGTGGATTCTTTACCACTGAGCCACCAGGGAAGCCCAATTATTAGCTTATTGATGCTCAAAATAAAAGCACTTTTGTTTTTGTTATGTTGTTGTTATGAATTGTTATAACAATTATTGTTATAACTACTGCTATGAATTGTTGCTGGGAATGCAAAATACACAGTACCTACTCATGAGATGGACCATCTTGTTGGAAAATCAAGGTGTTGAATGTGAAATAGCCAAATAATTGGTGTGGTGGTTTTCAATTTTTTTTAACAGTAAGAAAAATAGAAATTTTGAGGTAAAGAGAAATGGATTCATATAGGACTGGAGGGACCTGACAAAGATGGACCTGAAGGATGAACAGTACTGAAAAGGCAGATGGATGTAAGTGGGGCATTCTGGTTGAAGAGATAGCAGACAGCTAATAAAAAAATTTTGAGTTGGCAGCTGCCTAAGTCAACATTTATTTAGAATTTCTGACCCATCCAGCATAGGTCAGATACTTTATTAGCCCTGGGGATATGGAGATGAGAAAGACCTGGAGCAATGAATTCTTAAAGGCAGTTGAAGAATGCAGAATCATCTTCACCCTCATTATAAATACCTTAATGTGTTTGAGGACTTATGTGTTAGACCCTGTTCTGAGTAGTTGATGTGAATCTGCTCACTTAATTCCAACAAAAACCTTATGACATATATATTCTTCTTCCCATTTTATGCAAGAAGAAACTGTGGCTTAGAAAGGTAAGCCAGAAAGGTAAAACAGATCTCCTACAAGTCATGCAAGCAAAGAACTTGAACCTAGTTCTGTCTGAGATTCTAAGTGGCTGTTTTTTTTATATGTATACTTTTTGTTTATTTATGTACTTGGCTGCACCGAATCTTAGTTGGAGCGTGCATTATCCAGTTCTCTGATCAGGAATTGAACCCGGGTCTCCTGCATTGGGAGTGTGGGTTCTTAGCCACCGGACTATCAGGGAAGCCCCTCTAAGTGGCCTTTAAGTAAGCAGCTTTTCTTGAGAGCTGGAGGAGTTGGGTGGCAGAGCCAGAAGTGCTCCCCCAACACTGTGTTTACTCTGGATATTCCCCTCTGTACAGTGAAGTGAGGCTGCGTAATTATTCCAGGCCCAAGAAATGTGAAAAGGGCCACGTGTCACTTTCAGACTTAGACATTGAAAATCTCTGATTCTCCAGTCTCGCCCCTCATTTCAGTGGTGATATAGGTGTCAGATTTATGTTCTAGATATACTCTTGCAAGATCATGGAGCCTTTGTTGGCCTGAGACCCTGAGTCACTTTGTGGAGCAGAGTCTCCTGGAGATCATGAAGGATATATAGCTTAAGCAAGAAGGATCCCTTTGCCAAGTTAAGAAACTGTGATTTGGGGTTTATTTCTTACCTCAGCATAGGCTCAGCTATATAAACTATAAAGTTTATAAAAGGAGATAAAATTAGATATATAGAAAAGAGAAGTCTGAGTTTTGGCCTAAGAATTTTCCGGTGTAGTTTGTAGGCAAGGTGAACCATGGAGAGCTTTTTATTTTTTTTGTAAGAAGAAACATGAACTTTTAAATTTGTCTCTTTTAGGAACTGACTGAAGCAAGGTAGATAAAACAGTATATATGTAGCATTTTTAAAGATACTCCTGCTGTAAAATGTTGTTTGCTAGTTATCATCCTGAAACCAGTTCATCTCAGGATCCTGGAAAATCCAATATTTGGAGGCTAATTCTAAATTTTACTGACTTCCTTATATATACTGAATCAACACACACACACACACACACATCTATGTACTCACTGAAACAAGCAAAACAATGACAATGAAAAAAAGAAAAATTCTGTCACATGCTTGTGTGTCCTAATTTTCAACCTGGAAAAGTATGATTCCCTTAGACATTTCCCCCATAGGTGCCTCCAGGAATGTCTTCAGAGTTCAGTCCCACAAGTCGCACTTGATCTTGAAATCCATGCTCAGGTCTTTCTCTCCGCCTTTGGCAGATGAAATGCGACAGCCCTGCTCTCTGTTAGTCTGGCCGCCAGCATGTGTAGGATATACTTCTTTTAGTTTCTCCCCCCACTCCCTGAAAACATAGGCTGAGAACTCTTTCAGACGTTTTAGATTCTTGGTATGAGCTTAGAGCCCAGCTGAGGTGGGTAGGATCCTGGGGCTGGTTGAGGGATGCTTTGCTATTTATTTTTAATGTCGAATTATAACAAGAACCTCCACAGAGCCTCTAGGGAAATATCTCTGAATATCTCTGAAAGGGTGAACCTTTCAGCCAGGTAAAAGTTCAAGAGCCAGTTGCCAAGGGCAAGTGGAAGAGACTGGGAGAAGGAGGTATTATTTAAACATTTATAGATAGAAACACACATTCATTTATGTGAGGATCTAAAAGCAGGAAAAAACATATCTCAGCAATGAATATATTCATAAGGAAAACTGATGTGGAATCAGTAGTGGTTGTTTCCTTGGTTTTCACAAAGGCCAAAGCTCCCTGAGCTGTACAATGCCAAGAGGCAGTCGTGTTATTAAACCAGTATGCCCAAGGAGCATCTGAGGGTGGGGCAAGCTCTTGTCCAATCTCTAAATTCTTGGCCGTACAGACGTGGAAGGTCTGGGAGAGAAGGTGGGTGTATTTGGGCCAGCATGGCAGGAGGGCCGAGAAGATACGGCGTCAGATCGTGGACTGAGCATTTGTACACATGTCACTTAACATTAACGGGCTTCAGTCCTCATCTGAGAAATGATGATTTGGTCATTTATTCAACAAATGTCTCTGTGCCTTGAATTTCTAAATGCTTGGGATACGCCTAAATGTCTTAGTGAAGGGAATAAGACAGTGTGGTCATGTGCTCATTTAAGCAAACAAATGAATGAACCAGCTAATTTTTGTTAACTAGTGGTACCAGGGAAAAAAACCAAAACAAGTTGAAAACACAGAAAATGACTGAACAGATAGGGATGTAGTTTAGATTGGATTTGAAAATAGGAGAGAGCCAGGCTAAATTCCCAGGAGCAGCAGGAACCTATGAACACAAAGAAGCTGGGACTGTGATGAGTAGGAAGAAGCAATGTGATTAAAGCAGAAGGGGTCAGGGTGGGGTGGAGGTGGCAAGTTTGGATGGGGAGACAGGTGAGCAGCAAATGACACAGGGCTGAGTAGTCTGTCCTGAGATATTTGGATTTCATTCTGAGCACAGCGGGCAGCCATTAGCAGGTTTAAAGAGGGAGCGAGGTGATCAAATTTCCATCTTTAAAGGCACCATTTTGGCTGCTTTTCAAAAACAGATCATTAGGGAGCCCAAAGTAGGAGCTGCGAGATGAGTTATGAGGCTCTTAAAAGTGGCTCAGAATTACATTTGGGGACTTCCCGGGTGGTCCAGCAGTTAAGACTCCATGCTCCCAAAGCAGGGGGCTGGGGTTTGATTCCTGGTCAGAAAACTAGATCTCACATGCTGCAGCTAAAAGATTTGCATACTGAAACAAAGATCTGATGTGCCGCAACTAAGACCGTACAGCCAAATAAATCAATAAAAATAAATATTACAAAATTATATTTGGATCAAGGGAGGCAAAGGATATGTAAAGGATTGTCTCTTGGTGTCTGCCTAAATTCAAGCCCAAAACACACCCCCAACTCCATCTGGAAGTCATAGCAACCTAGGGTGTTGGCTGTTGGAGATGCATATTCCAAGTACTGAATCCGAGATGAAACATAAGCTATCAAGCTCATTATTAGCAAATGTCTCCTTAATTGGGATATGAAGAGTGATGATTCCTTTTCCTAGGTATCCATTTAGCCATGAAACAGAAATTGCTTGAATAATTAATACAGAAGGTTTTTCATTGACGCAGCTAGATACGTAGGTGGTGGCAGCATGTGAAGTAGAGGCAATCAGGCCACCAGAAACTAGAGTCTAGGAAGCCCCTAGCGCTCCGAGGTTCAGGCGACCAAGGAAGGAGGTGGCTTAGCTGGAGCCCAGGGAGTGGGCACCTGAGGAAGCTGGGTCCATGGTGGGCTTGTCTGGAGTGAATGAGAGGCTCGAATGCATTGCCAGAGATGCTTGGGAGAAACCCCTGCTGCTTGCTATCTCTTCCTGCCTTTCAGTCTCTTGCCAGAGAAGTCACAAGAACCAAGCCAAAGTGGCCCCCACTGTGTAGAATTTGCTGTGTTGTAGAACAGAGCAAGGGCTGGGGTGGGGTAGACCCCACTTACCCATGGATTTTTTTTCAATAGTAAATATTCTGATCCTACATGATCAGAATTGTGGTTGATTGAATTTGCAGATGCTGAACCTCAGATAAGAGGGAACTATAGATTATATGCAGATTTTTGACTGTGAGGATGGTCAACTGTATATAGATACCTGCACTTAAACTCAGAAAAGCTACAGTGAAAAAATGTAACATTTCTGCTCTCCCTTAGAGCTTTCTTTTAACTGTGAAGATGTATACTTGTGTTCTGTTTCTAGGCTGAGTCATTTTTAGAAGTAAACAAGGTATAAATTAAAAATAAATGCCTGCATACATATTGTATGAGAAACACCTGGTTTAATAGCAGCTTATAAGAAATGGATTTAAAGGTTTTAGTTGACTGCAAGCTTATTATGAATCAGCAGTATGAGGTGGCTTTCGAAAAAGGACTTCATCTTAAAGTCACATTGGTAGAAGCTATATGTCCTAAACAAGGGAGGTGAAAGTCATACTTGGTCCATCCTCAAGTGTTTGGCTCTGAGCATTGCATTTGAGGAAGGGTACTGACAAAATATTAAAAAGCAGAGACACTACTTTTCCAACAATGGTCCATCTAGTCAAAGCTATGGTTTTTCCAGTAGTCATGTATGGATGTGAGAGTTGGACTACAAAGAAAGCTGAGTGCTGAAGAATTGATGCGTTTGAACTGTGGTGTTGGAGAAGACTCTTGAGAGTCCCTTGGACTGCAAGGAGATCCAACCAGTCCATCCTAAAGGAAATCAACCCTGAATGTTCATTGGAAGGACTGATGCTGAAGCTGAAATGCCGATACTTTGGCCACCTGATGCGAAGAACTGACTCCTTGGAAAAGACCCTGATGCTGGGAAAGATTGAAGGCAGGAGGAGAAGGGGATGACTGAGGATGAGATGGTTGGATGGTATCACCGACTCAATGGACATGAGTTTGAGCAAGCTCCGGGAATTGGTAATGGACAGGGAAGCTCGGCGTGCTGCAGTCCATGTGGTTGCAAAGAGTCGGAGGTGACTGAGCAACTGAACTGACTGACTGACAAAGTAATATGTATCTCAAAGAAGGCAACAGTGATGGAAAATTTTTTTTGTGTGTGCTCCTCAGCATCTTAGTTCTGACCAAGAAATAAGGGATCAAACAGATGCTCCCTGCAGTGGCAGCGAGGAGTCCTAACCACTGGACTGCTAGGGAAATCCCAGAGAAGTTTCTTACTACTGATCAGGAGAGCCAGTAGAGTTGTGGTCTGAGTGTGAGTTTGAAAAGAATTTCCAAATACAGAGTATTTCAGAAAGGAGTGAGTTTACTAGGAACAAAGAGCAGAGCTAATGAGGGCTCTGAAGGTAGATCGGGCCAACCTCCTGACAGACAAGGGAGAGCTGAGCCCTTTTCTGGGTTAGTAACCGATTTTTATAGCCTCAAGACAAAGAAATTTCCTGCTGGAAGGGTGGCATTAGGTAACTGGTTAGGGTGTGCATTTTTACCTAATATGGAGTCAGGGAGCTGGTTGGTTTAGATCAGGGGTGCTCATGGCAGTGGTTGCTCTGGGCTTCAGTCAGTTCTGGAGGTGACCTTGGTGTGGTGTTCTGCAGCCGTGACCTTGGTATAGAGCACCACAAGTAGAATAAGCAGTGGGTTTTCTCTGCAGGGCTCCAGGGAATGGAGTCTAGAGCTGGAGGCTCAAGGAAAAGTGATTCCAATCCAATGTGAAGGAGAATTTTCTAACAAAAATAGAATGGGCTAAGTGTAAATGACCAGCCATTTACTGGTCATTCACTGGAGACCTCAGCACAGCTTGCAAAGCTCTACATGTGTGGTCCCTGCTTTTACTCTCTAGGATCCATGTTCTGCAAGCTCTTCCTTGTCTCTGCATTCCAGCCCTGCCAGCCCTTTTCAGTTCTTTGTATACAAGCTGACTTGTCCTACCACAGGCCATTTGCACAGGACTTCTGTCTGCTTAGAAAGTTTCCCTATTTTTGATTGATAATAGACATCCCAACAGGTGTGAGGTAGTCTTGATTTATATTTCCCTGATGATTAATTTAGTAATGTAAAGCCTTTTGAACAGTGCCTGGCATATAGAAAGCTCTCTGCATAGTTGTTCGGTCTGACTCTTTGCAACCCTTTGGACTGTAGCCCATCAGGGTCCTCTGTCCATGGGATTTTTCAGGCAAGAATACTGGAGTGTGTTGCCCTTTCCTCCTCCAGGGGATCTTCCCAACCCAGGGCTCAAACCCACATCTCTTGTGTCTCCTGCACTCACAGGTGGGTTCTTTACCTGCTGAGCCATTGGGAGACCCAAGCTCTCTAAATTTTAATCATTTTTGCTGTTATCAATATAAACATTTATTATTTATGGTTGTGCTCTAGACAATGTACTAGACACATAAATACAATATTTAGGCCAGTTAAGTAGAGCTTATACCACTTTTACTAGAGGCTAAATGACTTGCCCAGGTTCCCATAGCTAGGAGTTTGGAGTTTGCAAGGAGGGAAAACAGAAGCTGATTGCAAGTGGTGGGAACAGCCTGGCCTGTTGTGTGCAGAGCCACTGCAGTCTGGGATGTGTGTGAGTGTGTTTGTGGAGGGAGAGGGGATGTTAAGGGAGTGGGATACATGGATATCATCTGTTTTGCAGCCTGTTTCTAAAGTCCGTCTCATGTCTAGAGTCCTTCGCTGTACCCTGGCCTCAGCTCTCTCTGGCAAGTTCTTGTTTCTTTATCCTGCAGTGAGAATGGGAAGTGCTCTCCTTACATACTTGTTCTGGACAAGTGACAGGAAAAGTCATGTTGCTGTTTGTGTATTTTGTGTTTTATTTAATTGGTTTCCCAGGGGGCTCAGCAGTAAAGAATCTGCCTGCCTAGCAGGAGACATGGGTTCAATCCCTGGATCAGGAAGATCCCCTGGAGAAAGAAATGGCAACCCACTCCAATATTCTTGCCTGGGAAATCCCATGGACAGAGGAGCCTGGCAGGTTACAGCCATGGGGTTGCAAAAGAATCAGACGTGACTCAGTGACTAAACAGCAGCAGAAATATAATTACTTTACAATGTTGTGTTGGTTTCTGCCTTTGAACAATGTGAATTAGCCATGAGTATACATACATCCCATCCCTCTTAAGCCTCCTCCCACCCCTTAGTAAAAAGAATTACTAAGTCATTCTTTTCCCTGACTTAGTAATATTCCGTTGTGTATAAGTACTCTTTCTTCTTTTTTTTAAAAAAAAATATTTATTTATTTATGTATGTGGCTGCACTGGGTCTTAGTTGCAGCATGTGGTATCTTTAGTTCTGGCATACAAACTCTTAATTGTGGCATGTGGGGTCTAGTGCCCTGAGCAGGGATTGAACCTGGGCCCCCTGCATTGGGAGCATGGAGTCTTAGCCAGTGGACCACTGGAGAAGTCCCATGTCACTCTTCAGAAGCATCCAGTAATTCATTGTTCAATTTTCTTAGATTGAGGAGGGCTGAAATTCCCTCTTCTGCATCACATTACCCCCAAGAGAAAGCCATCATGGTAACAAGATGATAGCTATAGTGAGATTAATTGTCTTGTGCTTAGACTGGCGAGCTTTGTGTATCACTTTTGAAGTGTCTCTGGAAGAGAACCAGGATATCATCTACTCCATATAACAACAGCTATATTTTGGTACCTGCTTGATATGATAGTGTGTAAAGGACCTCATTTACACAATGCATTGAATTTCCAGTTAAACCTTAATGATAATTGGATGAATTGGATTGTCCCCTATGAAACTGAAGATAAAATAAGTATTGCTTTCCATCAGTCTAATGATATAAAATGTGAAGCAGTTTTTGGGGAAGTGTTTTTGTTTTTTCTTAGTCCGCTCATCTAGTCTACCTTTATAATCTTTCCTGTTAAGTGATGTGCATCAAATTTCCCAAAGAATGAACACTCACTCCTGTATTTGCTGTTGCTGTTGTTCAGTCGTTCAGTTGTGTCTGACTCTTTGTGACCCCATTGACTGCAGCACAGCAGGCTTCCCTCTCCTTTACCATCTCCCGGAGTTTGCTCAAACTCATATCCACTGAGGCGGTGACGTTCTTGTGTATGTAGAGCCTTAAAGACACAAACAGGTCCTATGAAGTGCCCCTTAGCTTTTTTCTTGTCTGCTGAAGAAGGTAGGCAGCTTCCAGATGAATGTACCACTAGAATAGAAATCCATGTTTATTAAGATTTCCAAGCATCCATTAGGTAACCAGTTATTTCAAGCAATTCCTTTTCTTTTTTTTTCCAAGCAATTTTTTATGACAGTAAAATAATTTGGACTATCTCTTATTAAAAGTAGATTCTCTCCCTCTCTCTGCTGTATTGGGTCATTAAGACTGTTGAAGCTTTTAAGCTCTGAAAAACATTATGCCTATCCCTACTTTAATCACTATGTTTGAGTCAAAGTAAAAACAACACTAAAAACTTTCCCCCCCCCACATTTATTAAATGGAAGTAGAGTTGATGTACAGTGTTATGTAAGTTACAGGTATAGACCATAGTGACTCACAGATGTCAGGAAGGTAATTGACTTGGGGCTGATGGGAGAGTAGGTTCTCTTGAGTGACACAGTCAAAAATACACAAGATCCCTACTGTGTGAAGAAAATTAGACCTCAGTATTCTCTTCATCCTTCAAAGTTTAGAGATTCCCAGTCACAGAGGAAAGATGCAGAGGTGTGCTGCCCTAGAATTGCAGGTTAGGTCCAGAAAGGAACATGGAGAGAAAACATTCCTTCTAGTAGGTGAGAGAGAAATGGGAACTGTGGTGTGGATTACACTGTTGGAAGAGAACATTGGTTGGTGATGTAATGTGATGTTGAAAAGTCTCAGATCCTATCAGGCACCCTCTTGACCAACATGAGTAGTTCTAAGTACCAAAGTCCCTGGGTGCTGGAGGCTGCCACCATCTTGTCATCTTGTCTCAAACTCCTTTTATTTATTTATTTTTTTAAGATTTGTATTTTGATGTGGACCATTTTTAAAGTCTTCATCGAATTTGTTGCAATATTGTTTCCATTTTACATTTCTTTCTTTCTTTCTTTTTTTTTTTTTGGGCTGTGGGGCATGTGGGATCTTAACTCCCTGACCAGGAATCGAACAGACACCCCATGCATTGGAAGGTGAAATCTTAACCACTGGACCACTAGGGAACTCCCTCATACTCCTTTTGATTCCTCCTTTCCCATATTCCTTCACTCATCTGTTATCACTCAGGATGTTCTGGCTCTGGAATTTTCTGAGTAACAGGAAACCCAAGTCAAACCTGCTTGAACAAAAGAGAGTGTGTTGGTGGCAATGGTGGGGAAAGTTCACTGGGAGGATGGACTTTACCCAGGGGCTCCAGTGATGCCGTTGTGAATCTGGTACTTCTCCAGATCTAGTTTCCTCAATAAGCGGTTAGTTCAGGCAGGCTTCTCCCATGCAGTGGTCCTGACTGCCTCCAGCCTTGCAATCCATCCTCTCAGCAAACACAGTCAAAGCTGCTGCATTTGGGTTAGCTAGCATCATGTAAGCTGCTGTAACAAACAGCCCCCGACAATTAGTTGTCTTGCACAGAAGAATTTATTTTTCTCTCACATGACAGTCTGATGCTGGTGTTCCTAATGGGTGAGCGGCTTTTCTCCATGGAGTGAGGGGTTTCTTCACCATCATTTAGGGATCACAGTTCTCTTCATTTAGTCAGCAAGAAGGTAAAGAAAATGAGGAGAAACCTCACTGATGCTTAAAGAATGTTTACCCTGCATCTTCTCACCTTCTTGCAGCAAGAATTGGACCCATGACTAAATGTGGGCACAAAGAAAGATGAAAAATGTAGTCACTGACTAACTGCTTCCTAGAATCAATTCCACATGATGGAAAGGTGGTATTTTTATTTTTTTGGCTATACAATGTGATTTCTTAAAGTGTACCACTTGATGATTTAACATTTGTATACCTTGTGAACTTAACTAATATATCTATCACCTCACAGTTACTTTGCTTTTCCCTGTGATAAGAACACTTAAGATACACTCTTAGCAAGTTTCAAATAAAAAATACAGTGTTACTAACTACAGTTATCATACTGTACATTAGATCCTCAGGAATTATTCACCTTATAACTGGAAGTTTGTACCCTTTGACCAACATCTCCCAATTCCCCATTCCATTCTACTTTCTACATCTGTGAGTTTAACTTTCTTAGATTCCACATATAAGTCAGACCATACAGTACTTGACTTTCTGTGTCTGAGTTAGTTAGCTTAGCATGATGTCATTCAGTTTCACTCATCTGCAAACAGAATTTTCTTTTTTTAATGGCTGAATAATATTCATACATATAACATATATATCTCTCTCACATTTTCTTTATCCATTCCTCTGTCAGCAGACGTTTAGGTTGTTTTTACATCTTGGCTGTTGAGTAGCGCTGCAACGAACATGGGAGTATAGATATCTTTTCCAGATTCTGATTTCATTTCCTTTGGATATATACCCAGAGGTGGAATGTCAGGATCATATGGCACTTCTGTTTTTAATTTTTCAGGAACTTCCAAATTCTCTGAAATTAAGTCTTAGATGGGTTTGGGTCATATCCTTATTCTTGAATTAATAACAATATCTAAGGAGATGAAATTCATTCATTCATTCTATCTTTCATTCAATAAATATTTATGACAGCTGTTATGTGCCAAACATGATTCTCAACTCTGGGAAAACAGAGCACAGTCCGTATATTTTATAGTGATGCCAGATAAACAATTTAAATTTAGAACATTTTAGATCAGTTCAGTTCAGTCACTCAGTCATGTCTGCCTCTTTGTGATCCCATGGACTGCAGCACACCAGGCTTTCCTGTCCATCACCAACTCCTGAAACATTTTAGATGGTGCTACAATAAACAGCAAAGTAAGAAGGAGGGTAGAGAATACTGGGGAGTTGCAATTTTTTTTTTTTAACCATATCATGTGACACATGGGGATCTTAGTTCTTTGACCAGGGATTCAACCCAAACCCCCTGTGGTGGGAGTGCAGATTCTTAACCATTGGACTGCCAGGGAAGTCTTGGAATTTTTGATCGAGCATCACAGAAGGCTTTGCTGTGAAATTGACATCTGAACAAAGATTTGAAGATGAAGGAGTGAGCCATGCAGATATGGGAGAAAAGTGCTCTAGAAAGAGGGAATGACTAGTACAAAGTTTCCAGGCAGGAGCAAGCTTGGCATTTTTGTGGAAAAGCAAGGAGGCCAGTGTGACTGAAAAAGAGTGCATTTGGGGGAAAGAAGTAGGAGGAGAGGACAAAGGCCTAGGAGAAGGCATGTCAGTTAGATCTTCACTGGCCATGGGAAGGACTTTGGCTTTTACACAATCAAATGGGTAGTTTTGGGAGGGTTTTGAGCAAAGGAGTGACATGATGTGAATTAAGTTTCAAAGTTATTCCTCTGATTACTCTGTTGAAAATAGATGACAGAAGAGACTAGGAAAGTTAAAGGAAAGGCAAATGTATTCACTCAGTGATGAAATGATGTAGACGCAGATCAGGATGGTGCAGGTGGAAAGAGAAGTGGCCAGATTTTAGCTATCTTGAAGATAAAATGAATTATGCTAATTAACCACTCTTGAGAGACATTAAAAAAAGTTTTTGATTTTGTATTGGGTATAGCTCATTAATAATGTTTCAATAGTTTAAGGTGAACAGAGAAGGGAGTTGGCCGTACATGTGTAAATGTTAGTCCCTCTGTCGTGTCCCACTCTTTGTGACCCCACAGACTGTAGCCCACCAGGCTCTTCTGTCCATGGGGTTTTCCAGGCAAGAAAACTGGAGTGGGTTGCCATTCCCTTCTCCAGGGCATCTTCCCAACCCAAGGATCAAACCCAGGTCTCCTGCATTGCAGGCAGATTCTTTACCATCTGAGCTACCAGGCCATACATATTATAAATGTATCAATTCTTTGGGAGACGTGTTTTTTTCTGGAGCCAGGAAAGTGGAGTCCACACATCTCAGCAGCATGGAAGTCAGAGAAATGCTTTCCTAATGAAAACTTGAGGTACTCCCCCAAGAGGAAGGGAATAGTGATCGGGCACTTCTCAGTCAAGATGGACAGACCGGATTCTGTTGTGGTAAAAAGCAACCTCACAACCCGAGAAGTCTCACGCCATAAAGCTGTACCTTTTGTACTGGCTGTACGTCCAGTGCAGGTTCCCAGGGACACTGCGCTTGTGATAGCAATTTGGTGTGTTACTCTTACTGCCTGGACATTAGATATGTGGAGGCCAGGCACAGATCAGAGAGAGAAACAGGAAAGACTTCTCTGTCTTGTTATCCTCACTGCTCCTTGAGGGAGAACACAGCTCCATGCAGGGCTAGACTCCAGAAGCACCGGGGTGGGTCATGGGGCAGAGAGAGGGGCGGGAACAGGGGACAAACACCCTCATTGTGGTTTCCGTGTGAAGGACAGGAGGAGGCACACAAGGGGTTCTAGGACTGGCTAATTGGAATAATGTAAGTGGGTTCTGCAACACAGGGCTATCCTTCATTGTCTGGGACTGGGCCCCAGAGGCATTAGGGTGGGTCCTTGGGGGCTTGGAGTGTGAGGGCCCAATAAGGGAGGTCATTAGAGGTGTGCACATAATAGGCTGTTCCAGAAGGGGAATTGACTGGCTTTTCGCTAGGGCCTGGGTCAAGGCAGCATGCATACAAGCAAACAAATGATATTATAGTCAGTAAGTGAGGCTGCCAGAAACTCTACCATCTCAACGTGATACATCAGGGCTGGTTATTGTCAAGAGAATGGAGAATGGTGTACTGGCTCTTAAATGCTTCATCAAAAGAGACCCATGATACTGCCTATGATGTTAGCTGGTCCCACCTACATTGAGGAACTTGTGCGTCTGGAGGGAGAGGAGAACCAGAAATCCTGGTGAGCACCTGTGCAGTCTACCCCAGAAGTCAAACCGAACAGACATCCACTGTATACTCCATGTTTTCCAACAGCACATCATCTGTTTACTTTTCTTATACTCCAGTCATTCATCTTCTGTAATCTACTCATCCTCTGAGACCTTGCCCTAAAGACCTTTCCTCTATATCTGATTCCTCTGTAATTGCCCTTTCTCATCTTCCCAGCAAATACTTATTTTTCCTTCCTCTGTGTTCCAACAGCAGGTGATTTATGGCAGCTTGAAAATATATTTCTGGTTCTGAAGTTAGCGCAGCGCTAGTTATCTGTTGTGCTCAATGAACCAACCCCCAAGCCCAGTGACCTATGAAAACAATGGTCATTTATATTACTCACATATATATTTGTAATCATTTACCCTACACCCCTATGTTGTGATGTGGCCAGGGGTCAGTGGGGCAGGCTGTGTCTCCCCCATGAGGTATCAGCTACAGGGGGTCAGTGGGGTCCAGATGGATCTAAAGGGTCACTTACCTTGCGGCAAGTGGGAGCTGGGCTTCTCCTCAGGGCAGTTTTGGCTTCCTCTCAGCGCAGTGGCTGGGTTACAAAAGGGAGCACCCAGAGAATCTTGTTGACTTTTAACTCATTATTGACTGCAGACCTATTGATAGATCTTTTATTACCCGAATGTTACTGACTAGAGATGTTATCAATACAATTGTTACAATTAACATCACCATTCAGAGTTGTTTGAGTTTAAAATTGGTCAACAATTCATCATACAACTTATGATTGTCACTATCATTCACATTTTGTTCCATTAGGTTTTTATTCCATTGTGGACATTATAAACATTAATTTTTTTAGAATTGATGCATCACAATAGTTTGAGTGAAGAAGAGTTTTTCAGTGAATATTATGCAGATACTTTGTCTGATTGTCCGAGTGACATACGTACTAGTGTCTCAGAAGATGATAGTTCTTTGGAGTGTAGTTCTGATTCAGACAGTGTGAGTAATAGACCAACAAAAAGACAAACCAGTTTGGTGACTGATTCTGAAATGGAAAGTAAAAAGGAAACTCACAGTGCTGGAGAATGCTCTTTTGCTTCCATAGGAGAGTGGATTGAAGACAACATTTCATGAAAATTAGAAGACTTTAGAGGTGTGTCAGGTATAACTACTGAATGTAATAAGCAGCAGAGTATTAGTGAAATGACAGAATTAATTTTTTGTCAGTCAAGATAAAAATCAGTGGCCACAGGTGTTAGTTTCTGCAAAATCCCCCCCGCCAACATTGAGTAAAGATTTAGCCATAGAAGTCCAGTGGTGTCACTTCGGCTCTAGTCACAAATTTACCTCGATTCAAATGGAGAGAATATAGACCCCGGCTCTTGAAGGAGCAGTGTTAAAGTCGCACTGTAAGAAAAGCATATGGGATGGGATATATTGTGGAAATTTTGAGAAAACATTTGATACGGCAAGTTATCACTGCAAATCCATTTTAGAATCAAGCAGGGTGATATAAAATTTGTTGAATGGATTCCTATATATCTGTGGGCTCCTTGAGAAGATGAACTGAGATTTATTCATCTTTATACAAGCAGTGCAGAGCCCCAGAGGTAGATGCTTGGGTGCAAACACTGTTTGTTGCCTTCCTAACAGCCACTGTTTCAACCTTTCTTCCTTACCAACAAATCCCTCATTTTGTTTAGGAGGGAAGGCTCAAAAGTAAGAAACGAATTATGATTGATCTAAAGCATCAATGGCCATCATATTCCTTTTCCTGGCTTGCTGGATTAGGGATGGTCATGTCATCCAATTCTCCCCAAAGATTTGTAAGAGAAAGTGTTGCGAGGAATTGTGGAAAATATTTCCTATTCCAGAAAGAGACGAAGAGATGCTCTTGGAGAAGTCCCACCTTCTTTCCTGCCTTTGGATGCTATTATATGAGGAAGTTATGTTTGAAGCTGTGATAGCCATCATGAAATCATGCCTATATTTCTATGGAAATCTCAAAATATCCAACCCATATTTCTGGCATTGTTTAACTGCTATATTAACCAACTTCTGGACCTGCATCTCTCAAACTTCTTGTTATGTGAGGTGATTAATTCCTAATATTTAAAGCCAATTTTAATTGGCTCTTTCAACTGTTAGAAAACTGGAACAGAGCTCAATTATCATTCATAGGATCGAATCCCCCTAACTGATTGGACAGCTTACTCTGTGGTCTGTGCCATGCTCAAGCATAAGTGCAAAGGATTATTACCTCTCATTTCTGTGTACACTGCCGCTCTAAGTTCTTCTCTGAACCTCAGGGATTTCAAAGTTGGATTGCCCGGAAATGTTTCCAGCCAGAGCCCCTTAGCCAGCATAAGTCGAAGTGGTAACTTTCCTTAGCAAATTTCTTTTTTGGTCCAAACATTAAAAACACAAAAGGCCTCTGGGTGAGCTAGCTTCTTGGCATCCCCAGTCTTGCAGCTGAGACGTGATGACTAACTACATGCAATTAGAGTGTGAGTTGCTACCGAGGGCTCTGAATAAATGGGGAACGCAGCTGGGTGGAGGCAGGTCTTTCTGGCATCAACCAGGGGAAGCTTTGCCAAACCACCTGTAAACTTCCCTGGGCTGCTTCAGCAAAACCTCCCACTTTTCAGTTAAACGTTGCCCCTGTTTGGGGCATATTACCTGAACAGTTGTATTTATTTGATTTTCAAAATTCTTCACAGATAGTTACTATGATTTTTAATAGCACATTTTATCCCATCCCCCAGTGGATTCTAAATTGGGCTCCAGTGCCTTAGCCCGGAGTATTTTATGATGAAATAAGGGTGGTGACAAGGCAAAGCCCTGTTGGTGGGTAAAGTGTGGAGTTGGATGGCTGTGGTTTTCACAGCTTTAGTCTTAAACAGTGCCATACCCAATCCTTCCCTCTCTCTCCTTTTCTCTTTCTCACACCTGGGAGGGCAAGTGACCCCCCAACTTGACCTATTAGAGGATTTTGCTATCTTCAATCAGAATGACTGGTTCAGGGCAGCACATACCCAGTGGGCATACCCCAAGTCCTTGTGAGACATTTGATGTATGGATTCTGGAACGAAGGAGTCTCTATTCTTGTGCCTGTGGGCAGCAATGATGATGACCCACCTGTGCTGTATTCCCATGTCCCAAAAGAATGTTTATTTGGAACTAAAAGATGGCAAAGCAGAGGGGAGCCCCATTTCTTGGGTTATCTGAACCAATAATCCCCACCTCATCACCATCTCAACTCATTTTTCCCTTAACATTGCTTGTACTGAGTTAATATTGTTACTTTGGCCACCCAATGCAAAAAGTCAACTCGTTAGAAAAAACCCTGGTGCTGGGGAAGATTGAAGGCAAAAAGAGAAGGGGACAGCAGAGGATGAGGTGGTTAGATAGAATTACCGACTCAATGGATGTGAATTTGAGCAAACTCCAGGAGAGAGTAGAGGACAGAGGGACCTGGTATGCTACAGTCCATGGGGTTGCAAAGAGTCAGAGATGATTTATCGACTGAATAACGAAAAAGTATTGTTATACACACCAACAGTCCCTGTGAGTCGAGCATAGTTTCAGGGTCAAATGGGGACAAAAACTGCCCCACTGCTTACACTTCTACTGTTATAGTTAAGATAATGATTTTGTGATTTTGAGGACCAAATCATTACTATCTAAATAGGGCCCTATGACACAGGACAGGTAAGTTTTGATACAGAGGATGCAGAAGAAAAGATTCTAGAGCTCTAGGTGTAGTCAGCCTTTTTCAAGCTTGAAGTACCCAGAGTTCAACCCAAGGATATTGGCTACCCTAGTGGTTGAGGTGGGAAGTGGAATGGCAGGACTGTATAAGCTAATATTTCCTATGTTAAAGTTCTGTAGGTAGTTGTGGTGATGTTTCTATTGGAGACCAGAAAAGTGAAAATGATGCAAATTGCAGCAGGAACATTTACATTAGATATTTCAAAGAAGCTTCTATGAATGTATCACCCATGGAATTTCAAAAGTTTCTCTCTTGGGAGATACTTAGGAAAAATGGAGAGATTGGATTGACTTGAATGTACTCATGATGCAGAAGCAGAAAGATATAAGGATAGGGTGACCAGTTGTCCTATTTAGCCTGGCACTGAGAAGATGCCCAGGATGTGTGGCTTTTAGTTTTAAAACTGGACAGTTCTGGGGGACTTCGCTGGTGGTCCAGTGGTTAAGAATCTACCCTGCAACACAGGGTATGTGAGTTCAGTCCCTGGTCCGAGAAGTAAGATCCCAAGCTGCCTTGGGGCAACGAAGCCCAAGTGTTGAAACTAGAGAAGCCCGTGTGATGCAATGAAGACCCAGCTCAGCCAAAATTAAACAAACAAACACTACAGTCAGACAGTTCTAGGCAGACTGTGATGAATTGTTCATCTTACTTGAGGTATTAAGTGTCCAGTATATCAATGCATTGATCAAAAACCTACTATTTGCCCAATATTGTCTTAGACTCCAAGACTAAGTCTCCATAAATGAATAAGACAGAGTCTTTTCCCAGGAAGATCTTAGAGTCATGAAGAGAAATTCAATCCCTCATAAGAACTTCTGTGGCTCTATGAGCATTCATAGCAGTTTCACTCAAAACATTTGAGTTTTGGCTGATGTGAAATCTCAGAGCTGGAAATGGGGTTGTAAGGTTTCCCATGCATCTAAAACAATTTCGTTTCCCATGCTGAACAATTCCTGTGATTGGTTGATTAGGCAGAAATAAAGTTCTTTTTTTTTTTTTTAGAGTATTTTTTCCTTTTTTAAAATTGAAGTGTAATTTACAATGTTGTATTAGTTTCCAGTGTATAGCAAAGTGATTCAATTATACACATATATTCTTTTTCAAATTATTTTCCTCTAGAAGTTATAGTGCTTCCCAGTTGGTGCTAGTGGTGAAGAAACTGTCAATGCAGGAGATGTAAGAGATGCGGGTTTGATCCCTGGGTCTGGAAGATCCCCTAGAGGAGGAAATGGCAACCTACTCCAGTATACTTGCCTGGAGAATTCCATGGACAGAGGAGCCTGGTGGGCTACATACAGTCCATAGTGTCGGAAGAGTTGGACATGACTGAACAACAGACACTTTCACTTTCGTAGGTTATTATAAGATGCTGAGTATGGTTCCCTGTGCTATATAGTATGTCCTTGTTGTTTATCTATTATATATATATATATATATATATATATATATATATATATATATAGTGTGTGTGTGTATATTAACACTATATACTGTGTATATGTTAATCCCAGCCTCCTAATTTATCTTCCTCCTATCCCCTTTGGTAACCATAAATTTGTTTTCTCTGCCTGCAACTCTGTGTCTGTTTTGTAAATAAGTTCATTTGTATCATTTTTCTTTAAGATTCCACATATAAGTGATATCATAAGTGATATTTGCTTTCCTCTGTCTGACTTAAGAAATGAAGTTCTCTTGAAGAAGTGTAGTGTGGTTACCTGTATGAAATAGACACTATCAATGGCTTACTTGGTTTCCATTTACAGGCTGGTACAGTAAAATTACCTGTTGTGAATGTTGGCTGTAAATTGCTCTAAAGAATTTCCTTTGGTCCATGAGAGTCACTTCGATGGGAAATCCTTGGAAGGTTATGGTCCCACAGCCAATGACATGATATAAAGCTTGGTGTTTCTGCCTTAAGGGAAGACAGGGCTGTGATGCTCTTACACACTCCAGAGCTCACTGTGGGATCAGGCTGGGGTTGAACTGCATCTGAAACCACTTCTTTGTTCTGCTCTGTCTCCCCACACCCTCACTTCCTTACAGGTTTTTCTGTAAAAAAAAAATCATTTGTGCAAAAATCCCCATTTTAGGCTCGTTTCCAGGGAACCTTGCCAAAGACGCTGTCTTAGAATAACTTTGAGAGTTGAAAGGAAAAAAAATTCAGCAGTCAAGTATATCAACTAACTTCTCACTGAAAACTTTATGAAATGTAAAATTTAAGAAAAGTCAAAGTTTTTTTTTCTATTTTATCTAGTCACATGTTGATGTTTTCTTGATGAGGAATGGTTTTACTTCATTAACCTTTTATCTAAGCAATAAAATGTACTCATAAAGTTAGGCAACTTCCCTCACTGTTTTTTGTATCTGAAGGTGGCCCATGGTTCCAGTGACCAATCATTTTTCTGGTTTGTTTTCCTAGCATAGGTTCAGAAAAATTCTGAATTAAAGGAACAATCCAAGAGTGATGATAAAGAGAATGTTAATATTAGTTGTGGCCAGAGGAAGGTGAAGAGTATGGTATAAAAGTCAAGAGTATAAGTTTTAGGGACGTCCCCGGAGGTCCAATGGTTAAGACTTCCCGTTTCTACTGCTGGGGGTGCAGGTTCAATGCTTGGTTAGGGAACTAATATCTTGCATGTCTCACTGTGTGGCCAGAAAAGGTATAAGTTTTAGACTGACAGGCTTACTAATATTCCTAAGTATCATTTTCCCTCATTGATGCAATGGAAATAGTAATTATTAAAAATTACCCCATAGAATTCTTGTAAGGAATTAAAGTGATAATGCAGGCTAGTATGTTAGTATAGACCCTGACCTGTAAGTGCTCAGTAAGGGGGCAGCCATTGTGAAATGACTAGAAGAGAAGAATCCTTGTAAACAAAGACAGTCCCAAACAGAGGTGTGCTGGACTTGCCCACAGAAACTGAGAATTAAACTTTCAGAAAATTCATGAGCCTGTTGTTAAACATAGCCATCTTTGAAATTAGCTGTGGAGGGAGTATTTATACCATGACAGTTGGCAGAGGCTACAGTTCAGGGCTCCTGTCACCAAGAGCTGCTTGTTAAGCATTTATCAGCACAGCAAGGGGCCCAGGTTTGCTCAAAGCTGGTGGTCTCAATGGATCATGCTCTTCTGAAGTGGGTATGCTTTGGTTAGCTCTTAGCTCTTGCCCTTCTGGCTTCAGACTTCTTCTGTGCAGCTCTCTGCCATTTTTCTGCTGTCATATTTCACTCCTTTCTCTCAAATCCTGCCTTTCCTTCAAGACCCAGACCAAACATCACCTCCTCCAGGAAGTCCTCCCTGAATATTCCTACCCTCTCCTGGTACCCTGTTCTCCATACTGTCCACTTATCACCCACATCACTCACTTCTTGTGGAACAATCTTGTGTCTCTCCAACCTCTTTGAAAGTTCTTTAACCTCAGTGAAGACCGGGACCTCTGTTTCATCCAACCCCTCCTTCTCTAGAATACAGTTCAGTAATAACCAGTGTTCAAAGACACCAGTCCCATGAGTCAGATAATCCAGTTGTGTGCCAGTTTCCTTTAACTGATCTCAGCCAGTCAGTTTCCTCATTTGCAAAAATAAGTAGATGGGATTCAAGTCTACATTCTTTGCCAATACCATTCTGATAAATCCCAGCTGAAGAGAGCTAAAATTTCCCCTCTGACCTTGTGAATTCCTCAAGAACTTGCAGCTTAGATGTATAGTCATCCAACCCAGCTGCCTTGTAGGATCAGCTACACATAGTAAGTTTTCCACCAAGGTTTATCATTAACCCCAGCAGGAGCAGTGCCTCCAGGTAGATATTACATGTAGGGGCAATTATGACAGACACTATCTGAATCCATGAGTAAGTCCAATTTACATCAGTACATCCCACGCCCAACCCACTTCTGTTTGTATAAATTTGTTGTGTGATTTCAACCACTTTGAAACACTCTCCTCCTGGCTCGTGAATGAGTCAGGGTTCCCAGAGGGCTGATGCACGAAATTACGATCAGAGATGCTTGATGAATCACATCCTTTGTGAATGATCACTCACAGGCAGCGAAATAATACAGCCCCCAGCCCACGCACTGTTGATCAGCATCTCAGCTACCTCATCAAGACCGCGGGTCACAGGGACCGTGTGCCTGGAGGTCAGAACAGAGGTCAGAATGGCATTGAGCAGATGCTGGCCCCATGGACAAGCTCTCCTCCCCTTCTTCTTGGGTAGGAGGAAAGATCAGTCACTGTATTTCTGGCAGGTCTACCCTTCGCCTCCCTCCCCTTTCTGAGATTAGTTTTGATGAGGCTTCTGCCCTGGAAATGTTAACATTTGCCTCCAGATGTTGCTGATGTTTTGGAAATAAAGTTTTTGCCTGGGACATGACAGTTGGACACCACCCCTCACCTTGATATTCACTGGGCTGCAAGGGACATTTTCCTTATATACCAGCTGGCATCATGGCATTTCCTGATCAAGGACCAGAGGCTCACAGGACCACACTTCCTAGATCTTTAATGGTCTAATTCTCTGATTCCTCAGCCTCCTTTTTGCACGGTTCTTAAATGCATACTCTCTGCAGTAAATCTAGAGCTTTCTCATTCTCCCTTTTCCCTGCATACCTATCTGCATCCCTCCTCCTGTCCTCTCTCCTTTGCCTGGCCCTGGTGATACAATTTAGATACTACCCAGGCCTCCAGGAGCTAAGCTTTTCCGCTGTTACCCTGAGCTGACATCCCCTCTCTTCTTTACACATCCAAAGCCTTTGGAGACTCCAGCTCAAGGTCCAGCCTTCAGGATATAATGCCTGATGATCTGAGGTGGAGCTGATGTAATAATAACAGAAATAAAGTGCATAGTAAATGTAATGGGATTAAATCATCCTGAAACCATCCCCCTCTCCTAGTCCATGGAAGAACTGTCTTCCATAAAACCAATCCCTGGTGCCAAAAGTGTTGGGGACCACTGGTTTAACCCAACCATGGAAGCAATTGTTTACATCTTTGGTCCCTTATTTAATTAAGCTTTGCTGAGCACCTGTCTGTGTTAGGTGTTTGCCATTCACTGAGGACAACAATGAGGTTCCTGTCCTCATGGAACTTACACTGTAGTAGGGGAGAGAAGAACAAATAAAAAGTAGATTAGAAAACATCAGATCTCAAAGATGGTTCCAGAATCTCTACATCTAAGGGCTCAGTGGTGGAAATTGGATGGTAAAATTGTTTATAAGGCATTGACATTTCCTTAATTTGATTTTACCTGGTAAGGTTTAATGTTAAAAAATGATAAGATGCTGCCAGGACCTGGGGAGAGGGAGGAATCAGGAGCTTTTCATGGGTCCAGAGGATTAGTTTTGCAAGATTAATGTGGAGATGGAGGGTGGTGATGGTTGTACGACATTGTAAATATACTTCCTGCCACTGAAGTGTATACTTAGAAATGGCTAAGATCAGAAGCCATGGATAAACAACACAACTGTATAGCACAGAGAACTGTATTCAATATGCTGTGATAAACCATCATGGAAATGAATATGAGAAAGAATATATATATATCAAGTCTGAATATATATAAAGTCTGAATCACTTTGCTATATGGCAGAAATTAACACAGCATTGTAAGTAAACTATACTGCAATTAAAAAAGTTTAGAAGTGGCTAAGATGGTAAACCTTATGTGAATTTTACCACAGTTAAAAATAATACTTAAAAAACAAATAAATGGATAAGAGAAAAAGTTTGCAAAACATTCCATATAAGATTGAGAAAATATCAGTAGTCTATTTCCAAAACCATTATTGGGGAAACTGATGTCTTTGTATCACTCATCAGAGAGTGCTGTATGCCTTGCAAAAATAAAGCAGGAACATCTGCTTAAAACAAATGGACTGACTGGTGGCCCTTGTTCAGTTCAGTTGCTCAGTTATGTCTGATACTTTGTGACCCTATGGACTGCAGCACAACAGGCTTCCCTGTCCATACCAACTCCCAGAGCTTATTCAAACTCATGTCCATCAAGTTGGTGATGCCATCCGACCATCTTATCCTCTGTCGTCCCCTTCTCCTGCTGCCCTCAATCTTTCCCAGTATCAGGCTCTTTGCCAATGAGTCAGTTCTTTGCATCAGGCGGCCAAAGTATTGGCGTTTCAGCTTCAGCATCAGTCCTTCCAATGAATGTTCAAGGTTGATTTCCTTTAGGATTGACTGGTTGGATCTCTTTGCTCTCCAAGGGACTCTCAAAAGTTTTCTCCAACACCACAGTTCAAAAGCATTAGTTATTCAGTGCTCAACTTTCTTTATAGTCCAACTCTCACATCCATACATAACTACTGGAAAAACCATAGCTTTGACTAGACAGACCTTTGTTGGCAAAGGAATGTCTCTTCTTTTTAATATGCTGTCTAGGTTGGCCATAGCTTTTCTTTCAAGGAGCAAGTGTCTTTTAATTTCATGGTTGCAGTCACCTTCTGCAGTAATTTTGGAGCCCAAGAATATAAAGTCTTTTACTGTTTCCATTGTTTCCCCTTCTATTTGCCATGAAATGATGGGACCAGATGCCATTACCTTAGTTTTCTGAATGTTGAGTTTTAAGGCAACTTTTCACCCTCCTCTTTCACTTTCATCAAGAGGCTCTTTAGTTCTTCGCTTTCTGCCATAAGGGTAGTGTCATCTGCATATCTGAGGTTATTGATATTTCTCCTGGCAATCTTGATTCCAGCTTGTGTTTCATCCAGCCTGGCATTTCTCATGATGTACTCTGCGTATAAGTTAAATAAGCAGGGTGGCAATATACAGCCTTGATGTACTCCTTTTCCTATTTGGAACCAGTCTGTTGTTCCATGTCCAGTTCTAACTGTTGCTTCCTAACCTGCATACAGGTTTCTCAAGAGGCAGGTCAGGTGGTATGCTATTCCCATATCTCGAAGAATTTTCCACAGTTTATTGTGATCCACAGAGTCAAAGGCTTTCGCATAGTCAATAAAGCAGAAGTAGATGTTTTTCTGCTTTTTCAATGATCCAACGCATGTTGGCAATTTGATCTCTGGTTCCTCTGCCTTTTCTAATCCAGCTTGAACATCTGGAAGTTCACAGTTCATGTACTGTTGAAGCCTGGCTTGGAGGATTTTGAGTATTACTTTGCTAGCATGTGAAATAAGTGCAATTGTGCAGTAGTTTGAACATTTTTTCGCATTGCCCTTCTTTGAGATTGGAATGAAAACTGACTTTTCCAGTCCTGTGGCCACTGCTTAGTTTTCCAAATTTGCTAGCATATTGAGTGTGGCACTTTCACAGCATCATCTTTTAGGATTTGAAATAGTTCAACTGGAAATCCATCACCTCCATTAGCTTTGTTGATAGTGATGCTTCCTAAGGTCCACCTGACTTTGCATTCCAGGATGTCTGACTCTAGGTGAGTGATCACACCATCGTGGTTATGTGGGTCATGAAGATCTTTTTTGTATAGTTCTGTGTATTCTTGCCACCTGTTCTTAATAATTAGCTCTGTTAGAGTGCCCAAAGAACTATGGACGGAGGTTTGTGACATTGTACAGGAGGCAGTGATCAAGACCATCCCCAAGAAAAAGAAATGCAAAAAGGCAAAATGATTGTCCGAGGAGCCCTTACAAATAGTTGAGAAAAGAAGAGAAGGGAAAGCTAGAAGAGAAAAGGAAAGATATACCTATTTGAATGCAGAGTTCCAAGGAATAGCAAGGAGAGATAAGAAAGCCTTCCTCAGTGATCAATGCAAAGAAATAGATGAAAACAATAAAATAGGAAAGACTAGAGATGTCTTCAAGAAAATTAGAGATACCAAGGGAACATTTCATGCAAAGATGGGCACAGTAAAGAATAGAAATGGTATGTACCTAACAGAAGCAGAAGATATTAATAAGAAGAGGGGGTGGTCTTGGAAACCTCTCCAGATTGATCACCGTAAGTGGACAGATACACATCAGGGAGAGACCAGGTATGTGCTGATAAGAGGAGCAGAACTGATCCCAAAAAAGTATAGCTAGTGAAAAGGCCCTAAGGAAATAATCTTGGAATGCTCCAGAAACTGAAAGAAGGGGCCTGTGTGGCTGAAGTGTGATGGGGGAGGGGCATATTGGTAGGCAACAGGGCTGGAGAGGTGAGCGATCCTTCCAGAATGCAGCTCTGGCCACGTGTTTTCATATTGTCTAGGGCTACGTGGATGCTACTAGGGCTGAGCTGAGTAATGTATTGGGTTGGCCAAAAAGTTCTTTGGGGTTTTCCTTGTTTTTTAACATGGAAAACCCAAATGAGCTTTTTGGCCAACCCAATATAGCCTGGCAAATCAAAATTATTTGTTATATGGCCCTTTACAGAAAAGGTTTGCTGACCTCTGCTTAGAAGTTTGAAAGCGGGGGAGTGGAAGCTTAGGAAGATCACCATGGCCCCAGGTGGAGTATTTGTGGCTGACCCTCCAGTTGTCCTCTGTGTTGGTCTGAGTGTCCGGCTAGACTGAAGACCTGAACTCTATTCTGTTCCCTGTGCAGGGCTGGGCCAGAAGAAAACTCAGGCAAACAGAGGCTACGGAACTTGTTTCAGGCCCCAAGCTTGAAGGAGGAGCTTGGAATTCCCATCTAACTGGCTTCATAGCCCAGCTGCCTTTGATCACAGAAACAAAATGCCTCTGTCCTCTATAATTCTGGAACAAAATGCGGTAAATCAGTGAAATGCTGGTGGCATAGAGAAAGTGTATATAAAAGGGAATTTTAAAAAATACTGCTTTTGGTTTAAAAAAATTTGCCAGGAGTAGAGATGACCTCCAGACATCATTATCCCATCTTCTGATCTCTGGGAAAGTAATGTGAACACCAAGAAGATAGATGATGATGAATGATGCTTGATTGATGTGGGATATATTCAGAAATCCTCATTTGTATTCTTCAAGTCAGCAGCCAGTGGTGTTGAATAACTTACATCACCAAAAGAACTGTTTTCAAATAGTCTCTCTGCCAAATTTGACACTCTCAATCCTTGAAATGTTCCAAGGAAGGAAGCTGAGATTACCAAAGTGAAGAAGAAAAAGAGAAGCTAGGTACTTGAACCAACAGAAAGATTTTGTTTTTTTGCCAGGCCTCATCCAGCAGGTAACATTCAGGATGCGATTTTCAAAAAAGTGCACTTTGGCTAGCTGCGGCGAAATCGTGAATCACAAAATAATGACATTGTGAGCTGTAAACAGTTTTAATTTATACAGGTGACATTTAAAATGCTAATCAGACCTTAGGATAATTGCTGGAAGTTTGGGAGCCTCTGCTGGGAATTCGTCCAGTTTCTACAGAAATGATTCAGAACACAACCAGATTGGTGAAGGTGTTTCTGGCTTGGCCAACTTGGGTTTTGACTTCTCCAGAGCCAGGGAATTTGAGTGGGTGTCACTTGTGGTGACACTTTGGGTAATTGTAATCAATAGATTCCAGTCTTTAAGCAGAGAGTGAGAACTCATTGCAGCAAGAGAAGATTTCAATATAGCTTTTGTGGTTTGGTCACTTTGCCAATGGCAAAGAATCAATCCTAAGAAGATAAGTCCTTTGACTAAGTCTTGTTTTCCTTGTTGATTGCAGACTGCTTAAAAAACAATCACATAGTTTATTTTCCCCCATTGGCAATATATTCCATGACTTTTCAGGTCTTGTGTTTGTTTAACAGTCACAGAAGTTTGAGGGCCTGCCACGTACTGGACTCTGCTCTCAAGGCCCCCATGACTTGGGGATAAACAAGGTTAGTGAGGTCCCTGGCCCATGGAGCTTATAAGGGAAGGGAGAAATTAACACAGAAAGCTGATACATACAAACATAAGGTATTGCTAAAGGCAGATCCCTGGTGAGTGTTACAATCTAAATATAGCAGGGTTATGGGTTAGGGTGACATGTGAGTGAGATGACAGGTGGAAATTTAGATAAGTTAGTAAGTGGAGCTCTCGTGAAGGAAGCTGCTGAGACCTGGGTGATCAGAGAGTTTCATACATCTGAAGATCAGGGGCCATGGTGTCCCAGGTCAAGGGAATAGCAAGTGTTCCTCCTAAGAGCTGGGCAAAGAGGGGTGACTAGGACTCACAAGTTTCCATAAATCCTTTCTTTAAATGTGTTTGAAGATATATCGTCTGATCTTGTCTCGAATATCCCTGGAAATTTTTGTTGCTGTTTTTTGTCAACGGCCTATGGTTTTGAGCATTTTTCATGTAGCATGGAGATCAGTCTTGCCATGTAGGGATCTTCCCTCTCTCAGTTAGTTCTCTTCTGTTTTGTTATTTTAGTTAACTCTGGCCTCAGAGCCCTAGGTTCAAGGCACACCTCTGAGATTTAATGAACTGTGTGACTGTAGGCAAGTTACTTAGACCCTCAGAGCTTTAGCTGGCTCAGAGGTGTGATGAAGACAATAATGGTACCTGCCTGCCTCCATGGGGTTGTTGTAAAGCCCATAATGAATGTAAAGCTCTAGCTCAGGGCTTGGCATATAATACTTGCTCAAAAAGCATTGTAGTAGACACATGTACTTAATTTCTCAGTTTTCAAGGTGGTTTCTCATTCTTACAATACCCCTGAAACGTGGTGAGATACATTGAGGTTCGGAGTCAATATTAGAATCAGAGAGATGGGAATGGAAAGAAACTGCTAGTTGTCAGGGGCTCAGAGACTGCAGATCTTATATGTACATGTTAAGCTCTTAACAGCTGAACCAGGCAGTTATCTTACTTACGGAAGAAAGTCCTCTAAGGTTAGAGGGTGATCTGTGCAGAAACAGAGTTTAAGGAATACTAGTTCTCCTGGTTTATCTGAACTAAGGGTATTTCTGGGATTTAGCTGTTTGAGCTTGAAGATCAGGGCAGTCCCAGGCAAACTGGGCTGGTTG
The DNA here is from genome assembly GCF_910594005.1 of Cervus elaphus. NCBI lineage: Eukaryota > Metazoa > Chordata > Mammalia > Artiodactyla > Cervidae > Cervus > Cervus elaphus. Next base: position 33,219,202 of record NC_057838.1, on the reverse strand, counting down.
ATCATCCTGGACTTCCCTGGAAGCTACTGAAAAGCCAGATGCAAAAAAAAGAACATGTCTTCAGGGATCTGGAGCTCTTGTTCTCTCTTTAGCTGAGGTTTGGCTTAAGGACTAGGACTGTGTGATGCTTGATAAGAAGCACATAGGTTGATAGAAAAAGAATTCCTTGATTGTGATGTAAGCCTGAGAGTAAGAGGGTACTGCCTTATACAATATCGTGGCCACCAGCCACAGGTGGCTATTACTTGGAATGTGACAGGTTGTAATTACAAACTATACCCTGGATTTCTAAGATGTATTAACAATACCAAAAAGGGCTTCCCATGTGGCTCAGTGGTAAAGAATCCACCTGCCAATGCAGGAGACCCTGATTTGATCCCTGAGTTGGGAAAATCCCCTGGAGGAGAGAACAGCAACCCACTCCAATGTTTTTGTCTGGAGAATCCCATGGACAGAGGAGCCTGGCAGGCTACGGTTCCTAGGATGGCAAAGAGTCAGACATGACTTAGCAACTGAGCATGAATATGCAAACCAAACAAGAAGGAGTTTAATGTATCATTAATAGTTTTTATATTGATTACTTGCTAAAATGATAATATTCGAGATATATTAGCTTAAATACTACAGCTTATTCAATTTCCAAAACAGGCAGCAGCACAACCAGGTTTTTTTCTTTCCTCCACCTATAGCTGAAAAGTCAATGATGCTGGCATGGATTGGTTCCTGTAAGAACCATGAAGCCAGGGAAAAACAGGACCCAGGAGAGCTGCTCCTGCAGATCCTCTCTGAAACCATCTTGAGATCAGCAAGTCCTGCACTGGAGCCCTGACTCCTCAGAGCTGGCCCATGGACCGGTTGTATTGATCTCACCTGGACACCCATCAGAGCCATAGACCCAGGCCCCACAGCAAGGCTGCTGAAGCAGTTGAACAGGATCCCCAGGGGAGTCAAATGTACAGAAACCGTTGAGACCCTGTGGTCCAGGCTGAAATCAATGGTTCTTACACTTCAGTGGGCCTCAGAATCTCCTGAGGGGACCAATCAGGACTCAGGTCCTCCTTTTCCTATTTCAGCAAGCAGGGGTTTCTGGATGCTTCCTGGGCCCGCCAGGTGATTCTGATACACACCTGGGGCTGAAGACTGCTGGCTTAATTACTAGATATTTGCATTAGGTGAAGGCAGACTCGACTAGTTTGAGAGTTGCGGCGGTGAGACGGCGTGAAGCTGGAACATGCGTGTCAGTTTTTTGGCCAGCGACCTGAGCTGCTGAGTTGCGGCAAGAGCTGACCCTACCTGCAGCAGAGAGGTCCCTGTGGTGTCAGCCAGGACTTGTGAGCCTGTCCCACCTGAAGGTCCACGTCTCTGAGAGTCATCCTTCATGGAGCAGGGTGAGTTTGCCTCTGGAGGGCTTTATTGGGAAAGGGAGGATTTGGGAGATGGAAAGGCCTGGCTTTGTTCTACTTCCTTCACCCTACTCTGAGTTTTGGGTTGATGGGCCCTTGAAATCGGGCAGAATCGAAATGCTTTGGGGTATCAGGGTGGGAGGGCACAGATAACTAAAGGGTTAAATGTGACATCGTAGGATTGACACTTGTGGGACAGCCTTTGGAGCTGTAGCCTTTGGGTTTCACCTCTGGGCCCATCTCTGGTTTGCCCTGAAGCGGTGATGTGTGGTCTCAGGCATGCTCAGGCTTGCAAACCCCTGGCACCGTCTTCGCTTAAGAGTTGGCTTTCTGTCTAGGCTTTTTCCAGCCTGGAAGACTGGAGGAGTAACTCCTCAAGACAGCTCTCAAACAGTGAGAAGAGAGCCCGTGGGTAGATGCTTTAGACTCTGGTTCTTTAGGGGACACTTTTGGGGTACTCAGGTCCTGGGGGAGTTGAGATTCCATTGCCTCTAGCAACCTCGATAGTGTACCCTTACATTCGTGTCTCCTTTCCTGTTTTCCTAGCTTCACCCCCTCCCACCTCCCTGCCAACTTCCTTGGTTCATCTTCCAAATAAATCAACTGCCAACCAATCCTTGTCTCAGGCTCCGAGGGGCCCAGATCAAGGCAGGAGCACAGCCTGGCCCCTTGGCCTCTTTCTCCAGGCCTCTCTAGTATCCCTGGACCTCCCCTCGCCATTCCTTTTGGAACTAGCATCATGGGTTTCTCACCTGACTTATAAGCTTTCCAAGTCCCTTTGTGGTATATTTCTATATCTTGTCCTTTTGTTCCGAGTGTGACTTGCACTGTAGAGATAGGCCAGTGGGCAGGGGAGGGAGATGTTGTTATCTATTATTGGTCAAAAATGCGGACTGATAGAAGCAAGACTGTTTCCCCCACTTCTCGTAGAGTGACCTCTGACCTTGCTGAACCTCCCTGAGAGGCTAAGACATGGCACACCAACCTTCCTTCCCTCTCTCCTCCTCTGTGATGCGGTCTGACAACTCCCCCGTCTTCTCTAGGCTCCCTCCGTGTTTTCTCACACAAGTCGTGTCCCCTAGTAGGAATCTTGGTGCTTATTCCCACCCTGGTGCTGCCTTTCTGAGGACCTGGACTAACATGTGGAGAATTATGTCCCAGTACCCTGTCTTTTTTCTTCCTCCTGTTTTCTTTGCCTGTTTGGATTTTTTTTTTTTAAATAAAAAACTGACCTGGCTCTTTCGTCCATTGTCTTGGTTGCCATTTTTTTGTTACTTCTTTGCTCTGCTTTGACCCCCTTATCGATATGTCCCATGACTTTGAGTAATGGAGTTCCTGGTACATGTCCTCTGGCTATAATCACTATGCAGCTGGCGTGGGGAGTGAAATCCCACGTACAGGGTCTGTACTGAAGGTCCAGCTCTCCAACTTGGGGGGCTGTCTCCTAGCGCTTGCAGTGTGTGCATTTGTGTTGAAAGGCAATCACGAAATAGCAGGTTCTGGTTCTCTCTGTTTTGATTAGGACACACAGGGAACTGATATTATTTAAATACTTAAATAAATATTTAAATATTTAAATAAATATTAAATAAGCGATGCACTGCCCTGGGGGAGGTGGTTCATCCATTTGTTTTCATTTAATGAAAACGAGCCACCATGAGATGTAGGAGGTATTATTCCCATTTCATAGACAGGAAGACTGAGGCTTCACCATGTTTGATGACTCGTTCAAGAGCATGATTTGAGTGATTGTGTTTTAACCGAGGAGCTCAAAGTACTTAACAGATCATTCTCAGGTGGAAATTGTTCCATGGCTCGTGGGTGTTACGGGAACAGAATGTTCCAGTGAATAAGTGTAGAAATTGAGGGAAGGGTAGTCATGACTCTGACACATCCAAGGTCAGGACTGGCTGGGGCATTGAAAAGATTTGATGTTGGAACACAAATTGTGTTTTCATTGTGTTCCTGCCTGGTTTTTAAACAAAAAAGCCCCGAGGTGAGTTGAAAGATGAAGGTCTCATCCAGCTTTAAAAAAAAAAAAGGCTGTATGTGTCTGGCTGATCGGAGCCAATTCTCTGTTCTCTGCACACTGGGGTTTTTAAAATGCACGATCAACCTTGTTGGCCCAGCACTGATGTTTTATTCGGTTTCATGTGGTCCTTCTGAGGCCCGCTGTATCATTAGGGGCTGTTTGCAAAGGCGCCTTGTGAGAAATGATGCAATACCCAGAAAAAGGACCCTGAGTTGCTTTTTTTAATCTGCTGTAAGCAACCTCATTTGTACAGATTTGATTCCTAATGATCCTGTCCTCACTTTCATCTGCTTCCTGAGCCTGGGTCAGACAGGCAGTGAGGAAGCAATCAGATTGGAGATGCTTCATTTGTTGTGAACTTCAGCCTTCCTCAGTTGGGTCAGGGTGGGCAGGTGGAAACCAGGGCTGGTTCCTTCATTCATGAAACTACTAGGTCTGACACTTGGGATTTCTTGTGGAAACTGGTCCTAAAAAGAATCAGAAGAAAGGGGCTGCAGGTATGGGAGGGAGGGCAAGGTTCCCTGTGGCTCAGCATGTCGTGGGAGGTCCCCAGGATGTGCTGTGTCTGGGAGTGGTGGTTGATAGAAAAATGGAGAAGTGTTGTGTTCCAATTCTCTTTGGTTTGGTGAAGTATGGGGTTATATCTGTGAGGAGAGAAGGAAGTCTGTTTTTAGTGTAGAGACATTCTCAATTGTCTTAAGAAATTATTGTTGATCATCTATCTACCCCATCACTTGTCATGTGTTTATTTCTTTATTCAGATGTCTAATAAGCACCCCTGGGCTGTGTGCTGGCGACACAGCAGAGAAGCAGACAGGCACAGCCCTGTCTTATGGGCTCTACAGTCCAATAGATTGATGGGTTTGTGAACCGTGTCTGTGCAAGACACACAGATAAGGGTAAATAAACTCCATCTGGAGCTTGTTCTATATATGGTAGCTTTGAAATTTAATAAGAATGCCAAGTCATCTTGAGATTATTTGTATTTAATCTGAACACATTTTAGAATTTAAATGGGGATATGGGGGATCTCCCCTCTCCAGCCACAATAACTGGCCTAAAGGAAAGGACTTTGGTCTGGGTTGAAGCAATCCTAATTTCCCCCTAGGTTTTTTTCTTGCTGAATTCAAGAGAGGGAGACTCTTTTCTCGCTGGTAAAGGATATAAGACTGACTACAGATCTATGTTTCTTGCTGTAGGAAGAGTGAATTCTGAGAGATCAAATGAGAGATCTGAGTGAATTCTGAGAGATCCTTCTCAAGTGGAGAAGGGCAGAAGGAAGTGATCATAGCCACGGGGGGGGCAGTGCAGAGTGGGGGTACCTGGGGGGAGCTGACATGAGCAGGGAAAGAGGAGCCTAGAAGAGGAGAGAGGTGTGGGAGAAGAATAGAAGGGGGCGAGGGAGAGGGGCTGGGGAGACAGATGTGGGGTGACAGACAGATGGAGGGTGTAGGTGGAGATGCAGGTATGGGAGGGAGGTGCGATTCGAGTGATTGTGTTTCAGCCAAGGAGCTCATAGTACGTAACAGATCATTCTTAGGTGGAAATTATTCCATGGCTCGCGGGTGTTATGGCAACAGAATGGTCAATGAATAAATGTGGCAATTGAGGAAGGGGCAGCCACGACTCTGACACATCCGAGATCAGAGGAGGGATGGGGGCAGGGAGGCGGGGACAGAGAGAGAGAGACGCAGGAGGGAGACACACACAGGGGGAGACAAAGAGGGGACAGAAGGGAGAGAGAGAATCTAACGGGGCCGGGGCACAAGGGGGAGGGAGAGACATAGGGACAGAAAGAGGGAAGGGGAGAGAGAAAGAAGGGCAGAGGAAGGGGACGGGGAGGCAAAGTGAGAGGGAGCCAGGAAGGGGAGGAGACACACACCGATGGGGGGGCACACACACACACACACCCACACCCACACACAGACACACACACACAGACACACACCCAGAGAGGGAGGTACTTGAAGGGGGTGGGGGGATCCAGAACCAGAAGTCTCAGCCCTTCAGGCACTAAGAGCAGGGATGGTGGTGGGGGGGAGGCTGGGGGAGGGTTGCAAACACCTCCGAGAGAACTGAGTCTTGAGTGGGAGTTTGCCATGTTCTAGTCTTCCAGGTGAAGACAGGGTGCCCCAATGTGGGAAGGTGAGGACTCCCATTGCCTCCCTATAGCTCCCCAAGGTGCACACCATGTCTCCCGGAGGAGAAGGGGGAGCTGGACTGGGCTGGGTGGGGGCAGCTGAAGCTGGGTAGACTTGATCCTAAGAGACTTGGCCAGTCAAGTGCTAGTGTTTCTGGGTCTAGGTGCTAGGCATCCCCCACACCCTATAGAGCCCAGGGTCTGAAGCAAGTGCTACTGGTCCTCACACATCTGGCTCAGCTTCAGTTCAGTCACTCAGTCATGTCCAACTCTTTGCGACCCCATGGACTGCAGCGTGTCAGGCCTCCCTGTCCGTCACCAACTCCCAGAGTATACCCAAACCCATGTCCATTGAGTTGGTGATGCCATCCAACCATCTCATCCTCTGTTGTCCCCTTCTCCACCTGCCATCAATCTTTCTCAGCATCAGGGTCTTTTCAAATGAGTCAGCTCTTCACATGAGGTGGCCAAAGTATTGGCGTTTCAGCTTCAGCATCAGTCCTTCCAATGAACACCCGGGACTGATCTCCTTTAGGATGGACTGGTTGGATCTCCTTGCAGTTCAAGGGACTCTCAAGAGTCTTCTCCAACACCACAGTTCAAAAGCATCAGTTCTTCTGTGCTCAGCTTTCTTTATAGTCCAACTCTCACATCCATACATGACCACTGGAAAAACCATAACCTTGACTAGATGTACCTTTGTTGGCAAAGTAATGTCTCTGTTTTTTAATATGTTGTCTAGATTGGTCACAACTTTCCTTCCAAGGAGTAAGCGTCTTTTAATTTCATGGCTGCAGTCACCATCTGCAGTGATTTTGGAGCCCAGAAAAATAAAGTGAGCCACTGTTTCCCCTGTTTCCCCATCTATTTGCCATGAAATGATGGGACCAGATGCCATGATCTTAGTTTTCTGAATATTGAGCTTTAAGCCAACTTTTTCACTCTCCTCTTTCACTTGCATCAAGAGGCTCTTCAGTTCCCATAAGGGTGGTGTCATCTGCATATCTGAGGTTATTGATATTTCTCCCGGCAATCTTGTTTCCAGCTTGTGCTTCCTCTAGCCCAGCATTTCTCATGATGTACTCTGCATAGAAGTTAAATAAGCATGGTGACAAGCAATATGCAGTCTTGACGTACTCCTTTTCCTATTTGGAACCAGTTTGTTGTTCCACATCTGCCTCACAGCTCCCTTTTCCCACGGGGTAGCTGAAGGCGTTTTCAACCCAACCACCAGGAGGAGAAAGGGGTGACCAAGAATGAGATGATTGGATAACATCACTGACTCAGTGGACATAAGTTTGAGCAAATGTAGGTCGATGGTGAAGGACAGGGAAGCCTGGTGTGCTGCAGTTCATGGGGTTGCAAAGAGTCGGACACCACTGAGTGACTTGAACAATAACAACACTTCCTTTGAGTGGACCCACTCTCAACACGCAGCTGCTAAAAAAAAACACCCAAACCACTTCCCCTGCCTCCAAGTCCCAAATCCAAGCAGGTTTGCTGTCACTGTCTGGGCAACACAGTAATTTTCTAGTTTTCTTTTCTTTGCATTATTATTATTATTATTTTTTTAAATTTGTGGAATAACTCACAGTTCTTGAAGTGTGCAGTACAGATTGCATGTCTAATTTATTCAGCTCACCCAGAGACTCTTGAGATAATTACAGTGGGGAATTCCATTTTCTGAGAAAACCTAGATGTTAAGAGGATGATTCTGCCAGTTCTCTGTGGGACTCTGTGCCCTGTGGGTGGGTGGGTGGGGAGAGCACTTCATGTACCTGGTGGGATGATTCTAGAGGCTCAAGAGTTTGAGCTTTCTCAGTACTTCCAGAGACATGAGATAGATGCTATAGCATGTTTTCCAAAATTTGATTTACAAAACATCTAACATATTCAGTTATATAAGGTTATTTTCATGCTTAACATTTATGGTCTACATTGCTGAGTTTCTAATATACAAATGCCTACTATATCTTGGATCTTGATCGCAGAGGGGAATAATGTTAAAAAATCATTTTAATTTATTATTTTTTCTTTGCAACCTTGTGTGAAGGTCACATATATACAGGAAAGGGCACACATCATCAATACGCAGCTCAAAAAAATTTTTCACTGGTTGGTTCTCAAGTGTCACTGACCCCTGACCCTGAGATCAAGAAACAATATTGCAGGGAGCATTCCAAAAGAACCAGGGGTCCCCAACTCTTCCTGGACAGCCTCCTAGAGTGATCAGGTCCTGACTTCTAGCACTATAGATTGGTATTGCCTTGGTCAGTAATATACTTGCAAGATGCCCATTATTTTTTGCTTGTGATTTATTTTATTTTTTAAAAAATTATTTTTAATTGGAAGATAATTACTTTACAATATTGTGTTGGTTTGTGCCATTCATTAACATGGATCTGCCATAGATACACATATGATCCCTACCTCTTAAACCTCCCTCCCACCTTCCACCCCATCCCACCCTGCTGGGATGTCACGGAGTACCAAGATGTCCATTTTTTTTTCTTTTTTTTAAAGATGTGTTTATGTTGATTGTCGCTGTGGCTCATTTATTTTCTTCACTCTCTGGTATTCCATGTGATGAGAGCAGCAGTATTTATTTATCTAAACCACCAAATAACCATTTGGGTCTTTTTTACTGATTATAAGAAGTACTGCCACGAGCACTCTTATTCACAGCAGACATCATTTTGTACATTAAAGCTCGCCATTACTGTATTAATCAGAGTTGTCCAGAGAATCAGAAGGATATGTGTGGTATGGCTGAGTCCCTTTGTTGTCCACCTGAAACTGTCACAGCATTGTTAAGTGGCTATACTCTAATACAAAAGTTAAAAAAAATACCAATATAAAAGTAATTTTGTGCTGTGTTGTTCTTAGTTGCTCAGTTGTGTCTGATACTTTGCAACCCCATGGACTGCAGCCCACCAGGCTCCTCTGTCCATGGTAATTCTGCAGGCAAGAATACTGGAGTGGGTTGCCATGCCCTCTTCCAGGGGATCTTCCCAACCCAGGGATTGAACCCAGGTCCTCTGCATTGCAGGTGGATTCTTTACCATCTGAGTCACCAGGGAAGCCCCAAAGTGCTTCTATGCAATACTAATTGTAAGCTTATAATCAGTAAAGTTAGCTTCTCTTGAAATTTGAAAAAAAAAAAAAAAAAAGGTATGTGTGTATTTCTTTTGAAGAATTGGCTTCTGTGCTGTGGAGGCTGGCAAGTCCAAAATCTGCAGGGGAATTCAGCAGGCTGGAGACCAGGGGAAGAGTTGTGGATTTGAATCAAAAAATGGTCTGATGGTAGAGTTTAGTTTTCCTTTGGAAAGGTCAGTCTTTATTTTTCTAAGGCTTTCAACTGATTGGACAAGGCCCACCCCTATTATGGAGAGAAATCTGCTTTGACTCCAAGTTGGTTGATGTAAATGGTAATCAAAACCTTTACAGAAGCATCTGGAATAACACGTGATCAAATATCTGGGTGCTGTGGTCTAACCAGGTTGACACATAGTCTATACTATGATAGCTGCTTACTGAGCATCTGCTGGGTGACCTCACCTTTGCTGGTGCTGGGGTGGGTAAAAGGTAGTGGAGGTGCCCTAAGTTATGAATCAGGTATAGAAAAATCAGAGGTAGAGTGAAGCCAGCTGGCCAAGAGATGATTGCCACTGGAAAAATAGTTTATTACTGATATTAGCCCTAAGAGGAGGGGCCTGTCATGCCGTGGTGTGTGTGTGGGGGGAACACGGGGAAGCACCAGGGTCAGTTGGGGCAGAAGGAAAGGAAGGAACCGATTGTGAAAACTTTGACACTTTGACTGTGGTTTCTGGGAAAAGGAACAGGTGAGGCAGGGTAAGCAGGCTTAGAGGTGGCCAATTTAAAGAATTTTCGGGGGCTCTGGGGCATCAGGACTGTCTTCTGTCCCCTGGTGCCTGAGCCTGGGGTGATCAGAGAAGTTGGCTAGTGTCCTGAAGTGAGAGAGTCCCACTTGTTGTCATGGTGGTTGGGGGTATGGGTTCTAACCTGGTTAGTTTGCATTTGAAAAGTAAACCTTTGGCTGAGTTGGCATTCTTCACCTGTATATTTTTCTCCCTCCTAGGGTTGTTCAAAATATTTTATTCCTGCTTTTGTACCCTCAAAGAGTTACTAGAAGGTAAAGACTTTATATAAGTGAACATACTTTGTAACCAGTGAAAAGTTAAAGAGATAGAAAGTAAAATTTTTATGAAGTTATATTACAAGAATGCTACTCTGATTCAGCCTTGAAATATATAAATTCAATTTACAGAATCTTAGAACCAGGAGAAATGTCTGGAGATCACTTGGGTCCTATCTCTGTTCTCAAACAGGTAAAGTCTAAGACTTATTTTCTCCTGGAGGGCAGCCAGAGTCTTCCTGAGTAGCCTCGTATATTACCACGATGATGAGAAAAAGATCAATGGATGTTTATTTCACAGTGACTTTGCTTATTAAGTTACTTCTTCAGTGTACCCAGGAGCACCCTGGGGATCTGAGTGTTATTAACGAAGCCTCTGGATGTTCCTAATTTATCCACAAGATGTGGCTTGAGATCTGGCTCATTATATGTTACTGATGACTCTGGCTGGTGGTGGTGGTGTTCAGTTGCTCAGTCATGTCCGACTCTTTGCAACCCCATGGACTGCAGCACGCCAGGCTTCCCTGTCCTTCACCATTTCCCCGAGTGCACTCAAGCTCATGTCCATAGAGTCGGTGATGCCATCCAACAGTCTCATCCTCTGTCATCCCCTTCTCCTGCCTTCAATCTTTCCCAGCATCAGGGCCTCTTCCAAGGAGTCAGTTCTTTGCATCAGGTGGCCAAAGTATTGGAGTTTCAGCTTCCAGATCAGTCTTTCCAATGAATATTCAGGTTGATTTCCTTTAGGATCGACTGGTTTGATCTCTTCACAGTACAAGGGACTCTGAAGAGTCTACTCCAGCACCACAGTTTGAAGGCATCAATTTTGGCTGGTGTGGTCAGTAGTAATCTCCCCAAATTCAGAGTTCTTGGCCTTTGAAAGTGGTGGAAAAGAGACCTAAGCTAAAGGTAGGGCCCCAAATTCTAATAGTACTTCACTGCAAACTCGCCTGTTGATCTTGGATAATGACGTGATCATTTGGAACATCATTTTTCCTATGTGTGAACCCACAGGAAGGGGCTAGGTGACTTCTGAGTCCCTTTCAGCAAGGACAGGAGACATTCAATCATGGGGGATTTGGATGTCTATGTCATTTTGATAGAATGGCAAAGTAGTAATAATCGGCTGGGCAGTTGGCTGTCTTTGATGTTTGGTGGTTAATAAAATAGAGAGATTTACATGAATAGCTGAGCGCATCTTTCACTCTGGTGCCAGCTAGCTGCTGACTCCTGTTCCTTGGTTAGCCCTCGGTTACTATAAATTAAACTTAACTGCTTTTTACCCTGGGAATGGTGCTCTGTATATCAGCAGTGGAAAAGAGTGGCTCTGTCAAGAGGGCTTTTCATGGGACACTCTTAACCACTGGAAAGACAGCACATTGTCTGGCCTACTAGTTTCTGTCTTGGCAATTGTTTTCTTAATAATCCAAAGCTGCCAAGGAAGCAGAGCTCATGTGAGTTGGGTTCTTGGCTGCCTCTCCTGGCTGGTAGAGGCATGCTCCTCCTGTAGGTCTTTTTCCCCTCTGAACCCTCCATCCGGTATACGGCAGGATTAAGTTAGCTGACATATTTCCAGATAATAATATCATTAAACACCCCTCCCCAATTTTTTTTAAGTAAGAGGATAATTTTATAAAAAAATTAAACTGTATATGAGTGCTAGTGCTTGAAACATCATCCATATGGCTCTCCAATATGGGATGGCCCAGCAGCCACGAATTGATGGTAATTCTCAGCATTACTGAGATGGCACTGGTCAGGCATGTCTCTACACTTGCAAAATAATCAATGTTTTTGTTTTAAATATCTAGTTAGAACTATGGAAGCCATCTCAGTGTCACCTTGAATACTCACATTAGGAAAATATAATGACCCTCCTGTGCCCTCTGTAGCTGGTTGGCTGAGCTTGAGAAGTTACAGGTGTGCAAAGAGTTTTCTCATTAAAGGTAGAGTTGCTGCTGATAATTCCATACACCCTCACCTCCTCCCTCACCAACACAGCAGTGCTGAGCTCCAGAGAGACCAACGACTCCTGAACTTGGCCAGAAACTTCTGCATTTACTCACAAGTAGAAAAGAAAGGTGAAGTTATCTCCACTTGGCTTTTCAACTCACAAAGACTCAGCACGTAATTGCAGTGGCCTGTGAGCAGCAGCAATGAGGTCATTTTAATGGGAACAAGACACCCCTCCTACAATAATAACGGTGACAGACTTAATCACTGCTCTGTGGGGAAAATGGTCGGGATCAGGCAGTTCATTACGGAAATGGAGACTTGTTGAGAAAACCCTCAAAACAGAAAATGAAGTGCTGTTGATTATGTACATGCTGCTTCTGAGGAATAGCTTCTCCTCAGGGTGCTGCTGCCCCGCTGAAGGCCACATAATATCAGAAAATGTGCTCTCAAAGAATTCTGTTATAAGGTGTTTCTTGACTAGCCAGGAGACTGGACGTTCCTGTCCACCAAGAATGCTACAGGCTGAGACCTGAGGTGAGCACTACTAACTGAACGTATATCTGTGGGATGGGAACTGGGTACCCTTCCACAGTATGTTGTCTTTGTGATATGGAATCTGAGTTGTTGAGGTCATTTAAAATAGTAGGAGGCGGGATGGGGAATACGTGTAACTCTATGGCTGATTCATATCAATGTATGACAACCCCCCCCCCAAAAAAAAAAGAAAGCATAATAAAAAAATAAAAATAAAAATAAATAAATAAATAAAATAGTAGGAGGCAACATGTCCTATTTGGAGGGAAAAAAACCACCCTGGTTGGAAAGAGCCTTCCTAGCTCATTAGCCTAGGTTTGTGTTTGCCAGTGACTTAATTTGCATGTCGAGGATGGAGCTGACATGTGCTTCACACGTTTACTCTTGGTGCCAACTTCTACATACAGATCACCTGTGCACACCTATGACTCTACCTGGGGGGCATGTTGTTGAGAGTGTCTGCTTAGTGAGTATGTGTGGTGAGGCAGGGGGCGAGCCAGCAGTGCTGAAGGGGTGGTCTGGAAACCATCTTCAATGCAGGATTGCGAGTAGGTGAGTATGTGCCCAGCTGCCCTGTTTGTTGGTTGGGAAAGTCAGGCATGTTCCTTCCTGACTCCCAGAGCTGTCCATGAACTTGAGTTCCAGTTGTCCACAGCAGTAACTGGCTCCCGAGAGCACCTTGGACTTCTTCCTTCTCATTCCTGCTTCTCTTCTCTACTCCACCACGTTAATATTCCCACCACCAATGGTTCCCAAGTGAATGAATTCATCTGAGTCCTTGCCTTAGGCCTGCTTCGGGGGAAAGTGTGTTAGTTGCTCAGTGGTGTCTGACTCTGCCACCGCATGGACTGTGGCCCGCCAGGCTCCTCTGTCCATGGGATTTCCCAGGCAAGAGTACTGGAGTGGGTTGCCATTCCCTTCTCCGACCCAGGGATTGAACCTGGGTCTCCTGCGTTGCAGGCAGATTCTTTAGCATCTGAGACACCAAGGAAGACTTCTGGGGAAGCTCAGCCTAATTGAGGGGTGATGTCGCCATAAACAGGACAGGTTAATATTCCCAGGAGATGGTGCAACTGTTTGCAGGCAAGGCTCTGCTACCTCAGGGGATGATTACTCAGTGTGATACAGCATATTCCAGTTTATTTCAGGGGATAGTAGACATCATAGAGACTGCCTTTCTCTGACTCTTAGGAAAGTGAAGTGATCGTGGACTTAAGTGACTGTGTGTTATGCTGCAAAAACAAGGTAACCGCATTATAGTTTAATGCTAGGTACACAGTTCTCCTTGGTGACATTCTTGTAAGAGTGACTCAAGAGTTTGGCCTTTTTCCATCTGAGGGATGCTGAAATAGGAGGCACTGGACAAAGTGAGGTGGAGGTAGGAGCAGGCAGAGTTCCACTGAGCAAGGGGCTGAGGTCAGAGGAACGGGTGGGGATGAGAAAATCCTAGAAGAAACATACAATAGACCCATCTATCTACAGGAAAGATTTGCATTAAATCTATGCAAAAAAATAGATCTCATATTAATGATCCGGAGAAGGCAATGGCAACCCACTCCAGTACTCTTGCCTGGAAAATCCCATGGACGGAGGAGCCTGGTAGGCTGCAGTCCATGGGGTCACAGAGAGTCGGACACGACTGAGCGACTTCACGTTTACTTTTCACTTTCATGCACTGGAGAAGGAAATGGCAACCCACTCCAGTGTTCTTGCCTGGAGAATCCCAGGGACAGGGGAGCCTGGTGGGCTGCCGTCTATGGGGTCGCACAGAGTCAGACATGACTGACGCAACTTAGCAGCAGCAGCATATTAATGATCAGAATAAATGCCCAATTTGATTTCTAAAATACCAGATATCCACTTTGTTGGTTGCCCTAAATCAATAACTATTATTAAAAATCTATCCAAGAATAGGCCAACTAGTGCAGGTAGTTACTCAGTCCTTCTGCTGGCACCTGACTCACTGCAGCAAAAGGCAAACCACACAGTTGTCACTTTGCCTCTTGTCATTTGAAAAGACAAATGGTGACAAGACTGTTTTGTTTGTTTTACTTTGCTAATTGCAAGGTTGGCAGTGTGTGGATCCAGGTAAACCTGGAGCTTTGAGGTAAACTGAACAGATTTTTATGCGATGGTTGAGCCTAGGATCTTTTATCAGGGGACACGAGAGTTAAAGGAATGCAAAATGCAGGTTTTTAACCATCTGGGCCACCAGGGAAGCCCCCTGAAGCACATAACCACAGGGAAACATAGGAACGTCTGTCTTTTTGAAAATGTTAAACTCCTGAATAGAGAGTAAGTATGCATAGAGGATTTGAGTAAGCAAACCCAGGATTGAACTTCAGCAATTTATTACGTGACACTTATGTCCCTTGGTGCAATTTTCTAGCTTTTCAACTTCAGTTTTCTCCTGTCTAAAATAGGATAATAGTGCCCGGATCTGAGATTCGACTTGAGGATTACATGACTTACCAAGAAAAGCACTTGGTGTGGTGCCTGACATGTGGCAAGTGCTTAAGATGGTAGCCATTGTAGTTTCTGTCCTGCTTCCAGTTTTCATGTATTGTTTGCAGAATTATTTGGGTAGTGGTGATTTAGTCACCAAGTTATGTCCGACTCTTGAAACCCCATGGGCTGTAACCTGTCAGGCTCCTCTGTGCATAAGATTCTCCAGGCAAGATTGCTGGAGTGGATTGCCATTTCCTTTTCCTGGGGATCTTCCTGATGGAGGCCAGGTCTCCACTGCAGGCACATTCTTTACCAACTGAACTACCATTTGTAAAGCATCTGTTGGATGCTAGGCATGGTGCTAGATACTGAGAATGAATGAGTGAAAGCAAGCTCAGTCCTGGTCTTGAAAGAGCGCAGAATCTGGCCAAGGAGGCAGACCAGAGGTTGGTGAACATTTTCTTAAAGGGCCGAATGGTCAATTGTTTAGGCCACACATGCCATGGGGGTATTTCTTGGACCCACCCAACTCTGCCACTGTAGCTGAAAGTAGCCTCAGATGATATAAGAAAATGAAGGGATATGTTCCAATAAAGCTTTTAAGAAATGTGTTTATTTTATTTTTGTTTGTGTTGTCTCTTCGTTGCTGTGTGTTGTCTTTCTTTAGTTGCGGCAAGTAGAGGCTACTCTCTAGTTGTGGTGTGTGGGCTTCTCTTTGCATTGGCTTCTCTGGTCGCGAAGCATGGGTTCTAGGGTGTGTGGGCTTAGTTGTTCTGTGGTAAGTGAAATCTCCCTTGACCAGGGATTGAACCCATGTCCCCTGAATTGGTAGGTGGATTCTTAGCCACTGGATAACCAGGGAAGTCCCCAGTAAAACTTTATAAAGATGTAGAAGGTCAGACTTGTTCTGTGGGCTGGAGATGGTTATTTGCTAACCATTGAGACAGCCAATAATATACAGACACTAATAACTAATATTTATTGAGAGCTTACCATGTATTTATTTAATAAATGTATACGGTGGTTACTGTGAGCCAGGCAATGATCCAGTCACTCTCTCTATATAAACTCATTTAGTCCAGGTGTTAACTCCATGGAGTTGGTGTTATGTGCATTTTATCAGATGGAGTTGGTACTAATATTATTCCCATATTGGAGATGAGGAAGCCTAGTCATCAGGAGGTGAAAGAATCATGAGATGAGGCTGGGACTGAAGCCTCAACAATCTAGTGCCTGAGTCTGGGTTTGCACACATGTACCATCCTGCTTCCCTCCTGTACGCATGAGCCGGAACTCTAAGTCCCTGAGGGAGGAGCAGTAATACTTGCTTCCCAGGTGGCTGGGACCCTCCAAAGACATGAAAGGGTTTGCTAAGTTGGAGTAGGTTATAGAAACACCATTTTTTTTTTTCCTCCCTAGAGCAGTGATCCTGCCATCTTGACTTGAGGAGTTTGCTTTTGTTTCTAAGCAGAAGTGGACTGGGGATGGCTTGTCTACAAGTCTTGGATGGGAGAAATGAGTCAGCTCTCTGAGGCTACATCTCCTTTTTCTCTTTAAATGTCTTTGAACTTGAGATCTGAACATCAGTCATTATGCTACATCGCCTGTAGACAAACCCCAAGGAGATAGTTACTATTGTCACCTCTAGGGGACACCAGAATCCCAGAAGTAGGGGGGCAATGTGCTGAATGGGATGGAGGCTGGCTTGGAACCTGGGTTCTGTAACTGGGGGCCCTGTTCCTGCCCACAGGCACCGGGATACATTGTCCTGTGTGGGTACATATTGTTTTGGGTCCTGCTCTTGATTTTATCCACTGATGAGGGAAGAGGGAAAATGAGAACAATCCATTCAGCTGAGCATAGCTGAAAAGGGGGTGGCATTCATCTTTCCCAGACACCATCTCTAGTATACAGAGAATTGAATAAACACCGGTGTGCCCATCCTGATAATTAAAACTCCTGAAAAAGAATGAGTTAGCCTGGAGGTATCATTACCTGGAATACCAGCTTACTGTTTCAAAACAGTGATAATTTTTATGTCCTGCCATAAATGATCACTTAAGTGGTTTGAAATGACAACGGGGCACAATGGCTCCCTCCCCGCCCTGTGCCTGTGGGATTTGTGCTGGAAAGCTGAACCTGCTCTTGAAGAGAAGTGCCCATCTGTGCTGAAAACTTCCATGAACACTCTCCATGTTTTAAAAAACAGTGGACTGCAGAAAGCTGTCTTGATCAGAGTAGGGGTGTTGAAGTTTCAAATGCTGGATGGAGAAGGGGGCAGATGGAGTCTGAAATTGCTTTGAAACCATCTTGGAGGCTTTTGTGGATTGAAAGGTTTCCCCTCCTGAAAGATATGACGAAGTCCTAACTCTTGGTATCTGTGATGCTATTTGGGAATAGACTCGTTTAAAAAATTATTTATTTATTATGCTGCACTGAGTCTTACTTGTAGCATGTGGGATCTTTGATCTTTGTTGTAGCATATAAGATCTTAAGTTGTGGCATGCAAACTATTAGTTGCGGCAACACATGTGTTAGTTTCCTAACCAGGGATCAAGTCTGGGCCCCTTGGATTGGGAGTGCAGAGTCTTAGCCACTGGAGCACCAGGGAAGTCCCTGGAAGTAGGGTCTTCACCGACATAACTAAGATGTAGCTTAGGAGAAGGCCATATTGGAATTGGGTGGGCCCTTAATCCAGTCTGACTGGTGTCCTTTTGAGAAAAGTAGAAGAGGCATGGAGGGAAGATCGCCATGGAAGTTGAGAGAGGCAGAGACTGGAGTGGTGCAGCTAACAGCTAAGGAGGCCCAATGATGGATGGCCACCACCAGAGCTAGAACAGTCAAGGAAGGAGTCTCCCATGGGTCTTGGAGGGTGAATGACCCTGCCAACACTTGATTTCAAACTTCTAGCCTCCAGAGTTGGGAGAGAATCAACTTATGATTGAAGCCACCAAGTCTGTGGTCCTTTGTTGTGACAACCCTAGGAAATGAATACAGAGGTATTTGTGACTCACAGAGGGCAAATAGATGCACGCGTATGGAGGAAGAGGGCTTGAAGTATTGGATAACCACCACATTCATTCATTTCTTCATTTGCTATGTAAGCAGGAGGCAGTATTGTATGGTGATTAAGATCCAGGCTTAGGATTCAGATCTGCATTTTCAGCTCTACTACGTCCATGCAGGTGACTTTTAAAAAAAATTTGTTGGAGTCTAGTTGATTTACAATGTTGTGTTTCTGCAGGGCAGCAAAGTGAATCATAGCCTCTAACAGTTGTTGATGAACTGTCACATCCTTGGCTTTGCACCTTGAGCTGAATATGTAATGTCATTGTTTTCTAGACAAGGAAACCAAGGCTCGGAAGGAGTAAGTCACTTGCCCAGAGTTAAATAGCTAATAAGTGGTTGTGGCGCTAGACAGAGTCCAGGTCATTAGATTCCAGAGATTCTTCTATTAACCACTATGAAATACTTCTCAGTTTCTTTAAGTGTTGAGTGAGCTGGCTTAAAATACCTGTCAAGGAATTTTTATGAGGATTCCAGTTAAAAGAATTCAGGCAACATATGTAGAGAATGAAAATCAGTTATTCTTTAAAACTCTTCATCACCAATTATAGATCAACAGGAAGTTGAAAAAAAAAAGTATAGTGAGGACCCGTGTACCTTCAGCTCCAATGATAACATATTACATAACTGTAAAATAACATCAAAACCAAGGAAGTGACATTGGTAGAATCTACAGGATTTATTCATATTTCATCAGGTTTTATATGCCTTTATGTGTGTGTGTCATGTATGGATGTGAGAGTTGGACTATAAAGAAAGCTGAGCACTGAAGAAGTGATGCTTTTGAACTGTGGTGTTGGAGAAGACTCTTGAGAGTCCCTTGGACTGCAAGGAGATCTAACCAGTCCATCCTAAAGGAAATCAGACCTGGGTGTTCATTGGAAGGACTGACGCTGAAACTGAAACTCCAATACTTTGGCCACCTCATGCAAAGAGTTGACCCATTGGAAAAGACCCTGATGTTGGGAGGGATTGGGGGCAGGAGGAGAAGGGGACAACGGAGGATGAGATGGCTGGATGGCATCACCGACTTGATGGACATGAGTTTGAGTAAACTCCAGGAGTTTGTGATAGACAGGGAGGCCTGGTGTGCTGCGATTCATTGCAAAGGGTTGCAAAGAGTCGGACACGACTGAGTGACTGAACTGAACTGATGTGTGTGGGTGTGCATGCTTTGTTACGTATGCAATTTTATCATCTGTGGAGATTTGGGTAACCACCACAATCAAGGTACAGAGCTCTGCCCTCCTGACATGGTAACTCCCTCAGGCTGCACTTTCATCATACATCCCACCCCCATCCCTAAGCCCTGGATACCACTAATCTCTTCTCCATCTCTACAATTTTGAGAATGTTATATAAATGGAACCATACTGTGTAGAACCTTTTGAAACTGTTTTTTCTTTTCTTTTTCACTCAGCACAATAGCAAATACTTTCTGAGCACTTCTATATGCCAGGTGCCCTGCCAGAAGCAGTGGGTATGGATAGGTCAAATCTCTCACTTTAGCTTTAGCTAGTGAAGTCGCTGGCTTGCTTTGTTACTGGGGGGCAGATAGCTTCAGATTTCAGAAAAATCAAGGGATCATTTCTCTGGTGGCCAATTTTGCCTCTTTTTATATTGGCTTGTATTTCCAGCCCATATTGTTTCTCAAGTCAAATATTCACAGCATCGTTATTATTAAGGAGTCTGTGGGGAGAGTGCGGAAAAAAATCTGTGTTGGCAATATTTTCATCCAGACAGCTCCACGAACACCTAGTTACCCTTTATTGGGAGCTTTAATTGAGATCTTCTGCAGGTTGCCTTCTTTTGTGTCTCCACCTTCTCTCATTAAAGCTGCATAGTTTGATACAGAGGTTAATTCCCCATGACTTGATCTATAGCAGGAATGTGGGGATAAGAATTGAGGACTATAGGTTGATATGTTATCTGTTTAAAATGTACTGAGAGAACTTTTCAGCTATGAAAATCCAAGGCAGGGGGTGGAACAGCTTGTTGTTTTACAAAAAGATTAATATCCTGATACCCTGATTTCTAGCATCATCACTGTTACTAAGAATCTTTGTGCTGTGAACATATCAGCTCCTTTGGACCTCTTCTGTGAAAGGAGCTCTTTGGACCATTTGAGATTTAATGTGTTTTATAGATAGAAAAATAATCCTTTCTGTGTTTTGTGGTTCTACTGTTTATATAGTCATCACATCTCAGGACACCAGAACAAAGATGACTTTTAAAAAGCCATCGAAGGCTTGGTGGTTCCATTTATTACCCATCCCTTAAACCTACCTGCATCCCTACCCACCCACTTTGTCTTACTGTGCTCCCCTGGAAGGAATGTCTCTGCTTCTATTAAAGGCTGACTTCTCCCTGAATGCTTTAGGGTCCAGCCCCTTTCACTGTTGGGGTATTTACTCCTGCATCTCTCTCCTCTCTTCTGCATTGTTTTCCTCTGTTACTGGCTTGTATCTAGCTATCACTCATTTTAAAAATAAACAGCCTATTTCTGATGCCAAGGCCTCCTCCAACCACCACTTCATGCATCTTATTCACTTGACTGCAAACATTTTGAGAGTCATACACACTGGATTTACCTCCCCCTTTTCTTTTAACACCTTCAGCTGGGCTTCTGTGTTAATCCAGCCAATAAAACTGGACTTGCCTTCAACAACCTCCACAGGGCCAGGTCTAGTGGCCCTTTTCTCTTGTTTGGTGACTTTTCTGCATTGTTTATCTCCCCTCTCAAATCATTCTTTTCTCGGCTTCTGCTATGCCACATGTTTTGAGACATTCCTCCTCATTACCCTTTGCTGGCTTCCCCTCCTTAGGGGTAGAGTTCAGTTTCAGTTCAGTTCTGTCACTCAGTCATGTCTGACTCTTTGAGAGCCCATGAATCGCAGCACACCAGGCCTCCCTGTCCATCACCAACTCCCAGAGTTTACTCAAACTCATGTCCACCGAGGCGGTGATGCCATCCAGCCATCTCATCCTCTGTCATCCCCTTCTCCTCCTGCCCCCGGTCCCTCCCAGCATCAGGGGTAGAGTAGCAAAGAAAAAAAGCACAGTGCATGGTGATTGCCCCAGGGTTAGATTCCAGCTACCCCTCCTACCCTGTGGAGGACCTTGACCAAATCACTTTATTAAGCCCTGGTTTCTCAGCTCCCTTTTAACATCTGCCTCATAGGGCGTTAAGATGATTTCATGACCATATGCACAGTGGTAGAGGCATGGACGTTTTGATACTATGCCTAGCACAGCCTCAGGCCCTCTCTGACTATAATTAAGAATGTTTCTGTGCTTCGCCTTCTGTCCGAGTTGAAGGTTAATGCTATGGTCTAAATGTCTATGTCTACCACAATTCATATATTGAAACCCAACCATCAAGGTGATAATATTTGGAGATGGAGCCTTTGGGAGGCAATTAGGTCATGCAGGTAGGTAGAACCCTCATGAATGGGATTAGTGCATTTATATAAAACTGGGGGAGCATTTTCTTCCAGGGGAAGACACAGAGGTTATTTGTGAATGGGGAAGCAGACCCTCAAAATACAGAGAACCTGACCATGCTGGCAACCTGACCTCAGACTTCAAACCTCCAGAACTGTGAGAAACTAGTTTTTGTTATTTATGAACGACCCAATCTCTGGTATTTTTTTAAAGTAGTCTGAAAAGGACCAAGAGAGCAAGTGAAAAGAAAAGTGTGTTTGTTGCTCAGTCGTGTCCAACTCTTTGCGACCCTATGGACTGTAGCTCACCAGGCTCCTCTGTCCATGGGATTCTTCAGGCAAGGATACTGGAGTGGGTTGCCATTCCCTTTTTCAGGGGATCTTCCTGACCCAAGGGATTGAACCTGCGTCTCCTACATTGCAGGCAGATTCTTCACCATCTGAGCCACCAGGGAAGCCCAAGAGAGCAAGGCTCCTATCTTTTCTGTGGAAGAGATCCACTGAAAGTACACGGTGGGTCCCCAGGCTGGCTCAGAATCAGATATGCATCATGTAGCTGGTTGCTCCTTTCCTGGGCCTTCTACAGGCCTCTTCCCCGGCAACCCAGTTCCCACAGGTGTCCCCTGCCCTGAGGCTGCCAGCTGCAGTCCCCGTTTCCAAACACAGCTTTGTCATGGCTCCTAACGCTGGCTGTCATACTAGAAGGAAGTCTGATAAATTCTAGTTGGGGCCAGAATGATGGGTCATGTTTGGAAGTGTTCACTGATGGCTTTTCCCCAGAGGTCTTGGGGAGAGGCAAAGTTGAAAAGCCAAGGATCTTTTTTCTCCTGGTGGAAATCCCACCTTTGTGGCAGGTTAGGGTTGGGATATTTGGAAGCCAAGGGGCCTTTCTAGAGCCTTTAAATCAGTGGTCTTCAACTTTTTGGCACCAGGGACTGGTTTCGAGGAAGACAGTTTTACGATGGACTGGGATGGTTTCGGGATGATTCAAGCACATTACATTTATTGTGCACTTTGTTTTCATTATCACTGCATCAGCTCCACCTCAGATCATCAACCATTAAATCCCAGATGTTGGGCACTGCTGCTATACATCATCTAACAGGTGGTTGCTGTCTCAGCTTTCGCATTTGCCAGGCCCTGCACACTCTCAGAGGGCACTGGGGAAGTCATCTGCTGGTGATTAGAACACGTCCATTAAAGAACAGAAAGCTTCATCTCGGTGCATATCCATTCTTTATTTGGTCCTGGGGAGTTGAAATCAGAGGAGCTGGCTACATTTACAGGTAAAGGATGACACAGCTATTTACCCAAAGCCAGCCAACCCTGAATGTTTAATTATTCAGCACTTGACTGCAGCCTGTCTTCTCCAGCAAGAAGAGAACCTGGGAAAAGCCATCAGTTTCTAATCAATTTCTATCAGAAACTGAATGAGAAGGGAAATATCCAGCATATGTCTTAATGTCCTGCCTGATTCACCCTAGAATCATTGTTGATCCTTGGTGAATGTGTGTATAAACATAATGTTTTATTCTGGGATAATTTTGGACTTACAGAAAAATTGCAGTGATATTAAAGTTCCTGTAGATCCAACTAAGCTACTGCTCATACTATATTTTAGACTTATAGAGTCATAATATTTTTGCCCCAAAGAGGAAAATTGTTTGCATATCACTTCTTTTCTGTGAACCTGCCATGTGCCAGGCACTAGGAATAGAACAATGAATGAGACAGCCCTGGCCCCTCCATGGGGGTCTGAAAGTCTAGCTTAATGGTATGTATGTATGTATGTCTGTATGTATAGCAAAGGCTTTATACAAAATGGGAGACAAAGTAGTTGGCTAGAGCTATAAAAACAAGTACTTTGAAAAAAAGCTGCTAATACCAACAAACACTGTATACAAGCTTAACATGAAAGGGATAATGAATTATAGCTTCATGGTTTTTGAAGGGGTTTTCAGACCATCAGCATCATGTGGGACCTTGTTTGAAAGGCAGCTTTTCAGGCCCCAGCCCATATTGGATTCAGAACCTAGAGGAGGTGGAGTCCAGCAATGTGTATTTGAGCAAGCTCTCCAATGTATCCTAATGGATGGTTGAGTTTGAGGACCGGTATCTAATGGGGAAAAACAAATAATGAATAATTATAGACATGGTATTTCACCTGCGAGTCAGAGCTCTCGGAAGTTAGGGAAGCTTGCATGACTTGGAGTGTAGGAAAGGCCTGTTTGAGGAAGGGGTGTTTTTAAATTTTTTTTAATTTGTTTATTTGGCTGCACTGGGTCTTTGATTTTCATTGCAGCCTACAAGATCGTTAGCTGTGGCATGTGGGATCTAGTTCCCTGACCAGGGATCAAACCTGAGCCACCTGCATTGGGAGTGTGGAATCTTTGTCACTGGACCACCAGGGAAGTCCGACAGGGAGGAATGTTTAAATTCCATCAGAAAGATGAGAAAGCCCCGTGGAGCTGGTGGCAATGTGTTCTAGGCTGATGCACTGCTTAGGATCAGGTGAACAGAGA
Organism: Cervus elaphus; assembly: GCF_910594005.1. Taxonomy (NCBI): domain Eukaryota; kingdom Metazoa; phylum Chordata; class Mammalia; order Artiodactyla; family Cervidae; genus Cervus; species Cervus elaphus. Next base: position 33,195,502 of record NC_057838.1, on the reverse strand, counting down.
CCAGACAGGATATAAAATTGTGAGTCAGAAATATTAGTTTCAGAGACTTTCCCAGGGGTCCAGAGGTTATGATTCTGGGCTTCAATCCCTGGGGGAGCATGGGTTCAATCCCTGGTTGGAGAAGTTCCACGTGCTGGGTGGTGTGGCCAAAAAAAGAAAAATTAGTTTTTGGTCCAAATCCAGCTTAGTTCGAGAGTCTAATTAACCAGTTCTCTTCATTTCCTCAATAGTTCAGTTAATAAAGTTTTTGAAAATCAACTCTTATGTTGCATTAAGATTCAACAGTAAAAAGGAAGAGTTTTGTGATAAGGAATGAGAAATCCATTGCAGTGCTGACATTACTTAAATTAATTCTCTCTGTTGAGCTGTAGGGCTCCCTTGACTATCTGGGTCTCATTGTCCTTACTTGTAAAATGAGGAGGTTGCATCAGATCCTTCCAGCCATTTTCCTTCTGATCTCATGATCCAGATTTAGTTATACATGTCATTGCACTCATGTTTACTTTTTGAAAGTACATTTATATACATTTCCTCTGAGAGCTAATTCTACACCTGGCCTACCAGTAACTTTTAGGGAGCTTTTAAAATTCTTTTCTGTGAAATTATTGCCATAAGTTTATCCCACAAGGATATATTATTTGCTCTAATGATCTGGTAATTATCAGGTAATGAAATGGCTAACCGTAAGCATATTATTATTAAGGGCAGTTGCTGTGTGAAATATTTTTGTCATGCAATTAGATTTCTTACTTGTGTTTTAGTAATGCATAAGAAGTTCCATATTGAGGAGAATGAAAATAGAGCAATATCCTTCCATATTCGGCTGAAATAAATCTTAAGCCAGTCTATTAAGAGTCAAAGGCGCCTAATTCCATGGCCTAGAGTTTAAAGTCATGTTTCGTCTCTGAGCTTGCAGTGTGTCCTGTCATCATCTCTCAGAACTCTTCCTTCCTCTTCGAGGAGGGCTGAGATTGTCACCCTGAAGCTGGATTAGGCAACTACGTTTCTAAGCTGACCATCCTGACTTATCTGGTCCCTCTCATGGGCAGAGAGTATTACATACAAAGTCAGGCATGTGATGGGTCCTTAATAATAAGAATAAAGTAAGTTTTGTTTAAGTTTTTTTTTTTCCCTTGGACCTTTCTTTCTTCACTTGAAACAGTTGACTGACAATATTATGTTAGTTTTACATATACAGCACAGCAGTTCGTTTACATATGTATTTATATCTATTTTTCAGATTCTTTCCCCTTATAGGTTATTAAAAAATATCAGTAGCATTCTCCGAGCTATAGAGTAGGTCCTTGTTAGTTATCTATTTTGCATATAGTAATGTGTATATGTTAATCCCAACCTCCTAATTTACTCCTCTCCTAAGCCCCCTTCTCTTTTTGGTAACCATAAATTTGTTTTGTGTCTGTGAGTTTCTAGGACTAAATTAAGTTTTAACCAAAGTGTGTTCAGACCAGGTTGCGGCATATGTCCCCATGTGATGGACCTCAGAACATGGGTGAGTGCTCATGCATCTGCATTGTGAGGAACTTTGTGCTGAATGTAGAGATTCACAGTGATTGATTTCAGCCTCTTAAATTTTTCACCTTGGATTTTGGCAGCCCCCAGACTGGTATGTAGCTACTCTGAATCCCTCATGCCTCAGAAATGTTTCAATGGTAAATAAGAAGTTGCAACGTGGTCTTCTGAGTTGGAAGAGTTCCCTGCTTCCCAGGTTCAGTTATCACTTAGCTACACTGACAATTGTCATACATGCTTTAATTTCTGTCTACTGATGTACCATTTCCCATTCTTGACTGTAAGCTCCTGGAGGGCAGGTCCACAGCTGACTCATCCTGGAATGATACCATCATTTAACAGTTGGGATAGCTAATCTTGAGTCAGGTACTTGATGTTTCATGTGTTCTCCCTACCCCTCTATGAAGAGGGCTATGCAATAGGCCCAATAATACATACGGTGGCTTGTCCATGAGGTAGGTGGTTTTCAATCTCACTTGATAGATGGGAAAACTGAGATACAAAAAGGTTCAAAATTGCGTTAGGGACACTGAGCTAGTTCGGGCTGGATCCAGAATTCAGATCCATTTCTCTGTCACTCAAGTCTGTGTTCTAAGTAGTGTTGTCTCACAATTTAGCAAGGGATCTTTAACATCCTACAAACTCAATAATTGTAGACTGCATGAGTGATTCTCTGTCTAGGTTGTGTGACTGGCTGATAGACTTTGGGGAAGGTGGTAAATGCATGAGGGGGCTATGTGGTGTGTACTTGGAAAATATGTGCAGACAGTAAGAGGGTCCATGAGAAATGCTTGCTTTCTTTTTTTTTTTTTGGTCTGTGCCATGCAACGTGTGGTATCTTAGTTCCCCAACTGGGGATCGAACCCGTGCTCCCTGCATTGGAAGCTCAGGGTCTTAACTGCTGGACTGCCAGGGAAGTCCCAGAGAAGTGCTTTCAATGTGAAGGGATCAAATGACTAATTACTTGAGTAAGGCAAAGGAACTACTGTAATGCTTGCTATCATACTCATGCCCACAGCCTACTATCTCTGACAAGAGCAATATTGTTGTTATTTATTTTCCATGTTGCATTGTTGGTCACATCATTTCTCCAAGTCTAATGCAATCAGACTTCTTAACTTTTGTTTGCTGATTCTAGTACAACTCCTTATTTGCCCAAGTATGACTTCATAGATAAAGGTATTCAGATCTGGGGAGTAATATTGGTACAAGAAGTATCTTTGGGACTATAGTCCTCTTTGCTCCATGACTTCCATGCCTTGTTCTGCATTGCATCCCACTTCTAGTCTATTCTATTCTACAAAAATTATCTTGAGTATATGATTAGGAGGTATTAGGAGGTGGGCCTTTAGGTGGTCTTTGTGTCATGAAGGCAGAGCCATCACAAATGGGATTAATGTCCATATAAAAGATCCCAGAGGCCTCCCATGCCCCTTCAGTCACGAGAGGACACAGTGAGAAGATGGCTGTCTTATGACCCAGGGAGTGGGCTTCTCCAGAAGCTGAATCTGACATTGGTGTGGGTGAATTTTTAGCTTTAGAACAGGAAAGAACACATTTGATTGTCTGAGCCCTTTGGGTATCTAATATTTTGACCATTGCAGTCAGAAGTAATTTAGTAAAATGTGGCAGTAGAAGATTTAGGTTAAATGAGTAGCACTCAACTCAGACGGTTGAAAGAGGTGGCATTTTAAATAGAACTGTCTACTTGTCCAAGCTGAAAGGCAAATAATTTAAATTGCCCAAGTCTTTAATCATGAAATTATTACTGAAGTTTGATGAATGAAAAAGGATGTATAATTTCAATTAAGAAAAAAGCAGCTCATCCCTTTGATTCAACACAAGTGATACTTGGATGTTTCTTCCTTTTAAACTGAGTTTATTAGAGTTGTGGCCCTCACTTGGCCAGCTGAAAGTGATCACACACAGCATTTTTCCATACAATCTTTCAACTTAGTTTTTGGATTTATTGCAGTGTGGCCAAATAGTTCCCAGTGGCTAGGATTATGACCAGTTTTCTTTCAGTAAATGAAACTCTTCTTACATAGCATGACTGAGCTTTTTGATGCAGGAATGCAGGACTGATCCAGTCCAGCATATTGGGGAAAAATTTGTCTTGACAGGTCAGGCATCCTCCTTGGGAAACCTCTTCCATTTCAGGGCACTCTGTCTCCTCCCAAGGAATTACCTTTGCTGGTTCCTTTTGTTCTAGTTCCTTTTGTCAGGAAGCATTTGGAACATTTACTGACATTGAACTGTCAATGTCTTAGTGGTACTTTTCCCAGTGAATAAACTTATATTTTAAATGGCTATCTAGAAGAAGGATGTAGCTTAGCCTCAAAGAATTAACTGCCAGTGGTGACATTTTAGGTGTTAAAATGGGGAGGATTTTGGTGTTTGTAGGTTGGAAGCCTTCCTGTACCCATTCTCTGAATACTAGTAAGGGGTGCTAAGTTGCTTCAGTTGTGTCTGACTCTGTGCAACCCCATGGACTGTAGCCTGCCAGGCTCCTCTATCCATCCAAGCAATTTTCCAGGCAAGAGTGGTGGAGTGGGTTGCCATTTCCTTCTCCAACTAGTAAGTGGTATGTGCCAGTAAATAAAACCTGTTGGTAAGAAAAAATATAATATGAATCTCACAAATAGAACATGAGCCACTGAAGGTTGAAGTTATACATAAATAAATAATTCTTGAGGTCCTCCTATATACCACAATTTTTCTGCACATCTTAGTCTATGGTGACTAACATTTTAGAACTTCAAGTCAGGATATGTTTTTTAAAAATTACTTTCAGATTTGTGTATGTTTATATGAAGAAGGACATTTATGTCCCAAGGACATTAAAGTTTAATCACCTTCTACATATACTGCCTTAGTTCTTACTACTTTAACAAAAATACCATAAACTGGATGCTTAACCAGCAGACATTTATTTTCAAGTTTTGGAGGCTGAGAATGTGAAGGTCAAGGTGCTGCTATTAGATTCCTGGTGAGAAGCTTCTTCCTAGTTGGAAGACGGCCACTTTTAGCTGTGCCTTCACTGGAGGAGCAGACAGAGGAAGGATGCAGTCTCTGGTCTCTTCTTAAAGGGGCACTAATTCCATCATGAGAGCCCCACCCTCATGACTGACTTACCTTCTAGGGTCCATCTCTAAATACAGTGTCACTGAGGATTAGAGTTTCAATATAAGAATTTGGGGGGAACTCAAATATGCAGTGATGAAATGCTTTTGTTGAAACAAAAAAAGAAACAACAAAATTCTCAGCCTATGGTTGCTATGGATTGTGCAGTGTTGGTTAATATTTCTGCTCTTGGAGTCAGACAAATGGCGGGAAACTGATTGCTCTGAGCTTTTCTCTTGCGTCAAATGGCGACAATAATGGAGCTCTTCTTATTTGACTATTGAGGTTAAATAGCATCAGGAAGGAATATAAACCATTTAGCATTGAGCCAGACACAAAGGAAGTGCTTAATAAACTTTAGTTATTCTAAAGGTACAGTAATTTTAATACATATTATTATGACTTAATGGAAAATGTTGCTTAGAGAGGGAATCGTGTGTGCCTGGCAGGGAAAGAATCAAAGTGACATGGTAGAAATAAAAATGAACATGAATTAGTAAATTCAAGAGCCACTGTGTGGGCCAGCCATGCCGAGCAGAGAACCGGGGGCGAGGCGAGGACAGATCATACTCGGAACCCCAGAACCAACCACAAGGGTGGAGTGTGAGCGGGACAAGGGCATAGCAAGAATGCGACAAAGCAGAGTCAGAGGTTTTTGTCGTGGGTGCCCTGGGACAGTGTTTCACTGCTGGTTGCCCTGTCAGCTGGAACCCCAGCTTATGATGATGCTGTTACAATAAGAAAAGCTATGACCTAGACCAGTGGAATGGGTGGCGGGGAGGCTCAGGAGGGATGGGACACATGTATACCTATGGCTGATCCATGTTTTGATATGTGGCAGAAACCAACACAGTATTGTCATTATCCTTCTATTAAAAATTAAAAAAAAAATGATGACCAATAGAAGAAATCAAAATGACAGAAGAAGCTAAGCATGGTTGAATTGCTTCCACCTTGTGGGAATCATCTGGGGTGGAATAAGTGCAGTTTTCCCTTGGTATCCACAAGGAATTGGTTCCAAGACCCCAGTGGATACCAAATTCTGAGGATGCTCATGTCCCTTATACGATGGCATCTTTGGGTTGGCTCTTGGTATTTGCAGGTTCCACATTGGCTGTTATGGAGGGCTGACGTAAGCTCATTCATGATGTAGCCATGAATTCCTCTTGCAGGAAGTCACTGGAGTTAAAAACAAAAACATTGTGTGATTCAACCACTTGATACAACTAACTTCTTCCTCGACCTGCTGACTCTACTAGAGCCAGCATAGGTAATAAATCGTGAACCTGCCTGTGTCTTCCTCTTCTACTTATTGACTGTTGTTGCTATTAAGGAAATGCAGAGTGAGAAAAGGTTTCTTCTGGTGCTTTGGGGAGGTTAGTGTGGTTCAGGGCAATCTCAGAAGATTGCTCTGTAGTGCTTTCCCCCTTACTTTTGCCCAGGAAGGATGTGCGTACTGAGAGGAAAAGAACAGGGGACCAATAATCATAATTTTGTTGTATAGACATATATATGCAACTATGTGTATACATATGCATATTGTGAGCCAAGGTCTTTGGTAGTTGCTTTTTGGCAAACAGGATCCCTGGGCTTAGAATTCTGGGTTTATTTGGAGAAAGTGAGCACAGAGGAGATATTTCTATGGAGAAGCACGTTTATATAGTCAATTTAATGTAGGATAAAATAGATTCTAAGTCTTACTGGTAAAAGGATTGTCTTAGTCAGGAGGGACGAATCAGAGACCTCATCTTTTTGTTAATTGCCTCTGCTGCTCCGAGTGTGCAGTGTCATTAAAGAGGGCCTTTTTGGGGGGACTTTGCGTCTCCCCTTCCCCAATAGCAAGCTGGTGAAGTTGCAATAAGCTCCTTTCTCTCTGCCCCTTTCCAGCCCTTTTCTTTACCTTCCTTGATTTTCAACTTTCACCATCCTGCCTTTGAGACACAAATGTCTCAACATCATTTCCTGCCTGCCTCCCTGGTAGATCACTCTAGCATGGAGACATATTTTATATTTGAAACCCTGTATTTTACTTTTGATTTCCCAGGAGACTCACCACATTGTTGAAATACAGCCACAGCCATGATGTGGAAGGTATTCAGTAAAAGGGACAAGGTACCAATGTCCCCAGCCTTAACTCTTGATTTTCTTATCCTTTAACAAAAGACTAAAGACATTCAGGTGGCAGTTGACATTCAGCCTTGTTCTGATTTGTTCCAGGGGATGAATTTGAAACGGCTCTGTAGTGGATGGGACACTCTGGGGGCACTTTGATTAGGAAAAGTGACCTTTTGTTATTCAGTGAATAAATCCATACTGTGCGGTCGTTACTCTGCCACCTGACCTCTTTGTGATTTTCATATTTCTAACCCTTTGCGTATGAGCTTTCTTGCTCTGGTGTGCCTCTGTTAGGCTATGTGGGAGTCACAGAGTAGAATGATCTATAGTCAGAGAAGTTAATTGAAATGAGGCTTGCCCAAGTAGTCAGCCTTTGGAAAGCCGTGTTCTCAAGTGGAGGAAGACAAGAAAGGTTTTACTGCTTTACCTCATACCAACTCTCTCCTAGGGAAAAGTCCCATGACCCCTGTTGTTGCAGTTCAGTTGCTAAGTTGTGTCCAACTCTGTGTGACCCTCGGGACTGCAGCACACCAGGCTTCCCTGTCCTTCACTATCTCCTGGAGTTTGCTCAGACTCATGTCCATTGAGTCAATGATGCCATTCAACCATCTCATCCTCTGTTGCCCCCTTTCCCTCATGCCTCAATCTTTCCCAGCATCAGGGTCTTTTCCAATGATTTGGCTCTGTTGCATCAGGTGGACAAAGTATTGGAGCTTCAGCTTCACCATCAGTCCTTCCAATGAATATTCAGGGTTGATTTCCTTTAGGATGGACCAGTTTGATCTCCTTGCTGTCCAAGTGACTCTTGAGAGTCTTCCCTTAATTAAACTCAGAACAAGAGAGACAAGTCTGCACAGTCTTCCCAGATTGTAAAGGGGCTCTTTTATTGTAAAGAAGCAACAACAGAGATGTGTGTTGAATCTGAGACATGGAGTCTCTTATTCGGATTATAAAATGTGGTAATGTATAACCTTCCTGCATCCTGTCTCTGCATCTGTTGCCTCTTTTCTAGGTGATGAATTGAAGAGTGCTGGGAAATTCACTTCTGCTTTTCTCGTGACTCTACCTTTAGTTGAAAAGAAAGAGTTGAGAATGAGTCATCCTTCAATTCTATTAATATGTTCCTTTCAGTGTCGTTTACAGGCAAAAATAACTCAAATATATTCTCCGTGTAATCAAGTTAAGAACTATCTAAGTATGCAGAGTAAAACGTGACAGTATCTGTTTACCACTCTGATTTGTTTCTCACCCATGTTCTATATATTAATTACCTTTGGATTTAGACTTCTGAGCCACATATATTTCCTTGTCAGTTGTCTTCACAACATGTTGTTGTCTGTTCCCCACTCCCACCACCCCCGGTTTTATGTCTCCTTAGATTTGTTCCAGTATGCTTTCTATGCTTAAGAAGTCCTAGTGTTTCTGGCCCACCAACACTTGAAATGTAGAATTTTTCATCTGTCAAATAGTACCCAAACAACAAACAATGAGGCAGGTTTATTTCATTTTCTAGAAACTTTTACGTTATTTCATGGAATCTCGAGTGGGCAGAATGGTGGTTGCATAAGCTTATTCTACCTTTCTTTTTTTTTTTTTTGACTGTGTTTCAATACATGAGATACTTTAGTTCCCCAACCATGGATCAAGCCTGAGTCCCCTGCAATGGAAATACTGAGCCTTAACCACTGGACCACCAAGCAAGTCTTCATTCTACACTTGATCTAATCTTTCCATCTAAATTTAGAGATGAGGTTGAGATTGCTTCAGTAATTTTGGCTCTAACTGCACTGTGTCTCTCAAAGGTATTCAATGGGGATGTCCCTGGTGGTCCAGTGGATGAGACTGTGCTCCCAATGCACGGGGCCCAGATTTTATCCCTGGTGAACTTGGCAACTAAGATCTGGTGCAACCAAATTAATATATTCCTTTAAAAAAGGTATACAGTGAACATTTGCTGATGAATGGCTAGGGGAAATCAAGAGTAGAATAAGGCCTTCAGAGACAAGGTTGTGTACTCTTTCCATGACAACATGCTGAATCTAAGTTTTCTACAAATTCCAAATATTCTAGTCTTGATGGAGTGTTACCTGGGAGGGTAGATATTTAAAACGTAAGGTCATAGTTTAAACAGCTATGTGAATTAGCTTAAACTTACAGCAACATAGTCTGAAAAAAGTGAGCCTGGACCCAGGAGAAATTAGCCTCTGAACAAGTAAAGTTGTTAAACAGAAATCGATCATACAGTTGGAAGCTCATAGACAGATTTCTGCTTTCTATATTTTTTCTCTGACACTTTGAACATGAACATAATGCTAATCATGCCTATCTTCCGTGACCGAGTTGCTTGAGCCTATAACACTGACTTAGCACAAATAAAGCTAATGAGCCAAAGACAAGATTGTGATGTTTCTCAAGGCAGATCTATAAATGAACTGTGCATGGCTTTGAAGTTATTTGGGGTCATCTGCAGACTTGAGCTAAACTCTGCTAAACTGTGATTGATACATCCCTTCATTCATTCCACAAATATTCATTGAGTCCTTACTATTTACCAGGACTTGGATACATAGAATCCTGGGCATATAGCAGTGAACAAAATAGAAGTGGTCCTCACAAGGCTCTCAGTTTAATGTGGCAGGTGAACATTCAATGAGGAAGTACACAAATATTTTGTTATGATTTTATTAAGTGATAGCAAAGATCAGAAGAGTGTGTTATGAGAATTTAGCCTAATTCTGCAACAGAGGGAAATTCAGTGTGGTTGGAGGAGACAGGCTGGGTCACAGATTTCCTGGTGGCTCAGTGGTAAAAAATCTCACCTGCAGTGCAGGAAATGCAGGTTTGATCCGTGGGTAGGGAAGATCCCCTGGAGGAGGGAATGGCAACCCTCTCCAGTATTCTTGCCTGGGAAATCCCATGGACAAAGGAGCCTGGTGGGGTATAGTCCATGGGGTTGCAAAAGAGCCGGACATGACTTAGCAACTAAACAACAACAACACAGATTTCCTTAGTATAGTGTTACCCACCCCTGGCCAGAGATCTGCGAGAAATCTATAGACAAGTGAGCACCAAGAAGACAGTAGGCTGTGGAGGTTTGAAGCTGGATGTTTTCTTTCCTGCAGAATTTTCCTCTCTGAGAAGGAGGATCAGTTTTCAAACAAGGGGTGGTACTACCACTATTTGTGTTTGTACAAAAGCCAAGCCAAGTAAACATGGTCAGTTATGGTGCTGATGCCTGAGTTACATCTTCTAGGATTTGATCAAGCAGTGTTTCCTTTATCCCAAGTGTAGTTTTTCTTACTCAGAATTTTTCTCAGAGTAACTTGGTAATCTACACCAGCTTTAATCTATTCTATTTTGGCACTAATCACAAACTGAATTATTTATGTGAGGCTAATTTAAAAATCTGTCTTTTGCACTCTTCAGACAGAATTACAGTGTGTAAAACATGCAGGGAAAGGAAATCTCTCCCAAATTAGATCCTGCTGCGAGTTTAAATTTGGAAAAGTAGGTGCTATTTTTTTGTCCTTAATTATTTTTTTAAGATAAACTTAATTTTAGCATAGTTTTAGATTTACAGATAAGCCATACAGGAAGTAGAAATACTTCCCATATACCCTAAACCAGATTTTGGGTTGTTTTTTTTTAAGATTTTTTTTTTTGGATGTGGACCATTTTTAAAGTCTTTATTGAATTGTTACAATATTGCTTCTCTTTTGTATTTCGTTTTTTTGTTCATGAGTTGTTTGGGATCATAACTCCCCAACTAGGGATCAAATCTGCAACCCCTGCGTTGGAAGGCAAAGTCTTAACCACTGGACCACCAGGGAAGCCCCCCACCTCCACCCCATACAAGTTTTAACCTCTTAAATTAATACGATGTCACAATCAAGCAAATTAAATTGCTAAATTTAAATTACTTAACTAAATTCTTTTTTTTTGTTTGTATTTCCTCAGTTTTCATCTAATGTTTTTTTGTTGTCCCAGGATCCCACCTACACTTAGTTGTCATATCTCTGTAGGCTCCTCTTGGCTGTGACAGTTTCCTGGACTTTCTTAGATGTTTTGGGAAGTACTGGTCAGGAATTTTGTAGAACGCTCCACAACTGAGATTTGCCTGATATTTTTCTTATGGTTAGACTGGTCTTGTGGGTCTTGGGAAGCTATAGCACAGAGGTAAAGTCCAGTTCTCATCACACCAAATCAAGGGTGTGTACATCTACCTGGTTGAGGTTGTGTTTGTCAGGTAACTTCACTGTAAAGTTAACCCCCCCCCCCCACCTCTTTCCCAGTTCCTTTGGGAGGAAGTCTCCATCGGTGGCCCACACTTAAGGAATGGGAAGTTAGGCTCTTCTTCCTTTAGGCTGGAATATTTCCACAAATCATTTGAACTTCTGCACATGAGTATTCTCTTCTCCCCTATTTATTTATTCAATCAATCAATCAAACATTGATATCACTATGGACTCTTAGGTATTTATTTTATACTTGGGGTTATAATCCAGTATTTATTTTGTTACTCAGATTGTTTGGGCTTTGACCATTGGAAGCTCTTGCAGTTGATTTCTATGCCCCTTTGATATACCCCCATTGTTGTTTAGTTGCTCAGTCATGTCTGACTCTCTGCAGCCCCCATGGACTGTAGACCTCCAGGCTCCTCTGTCCATGGGATTTCCCAGGCAAGAATACTAGAGGGGGTTGCCATTTCCTCCTCCAGGGGATCTTCTGATGAAGGGATCGAACCCATGTTGGCAGGTGGTTTCCTTACTACTGAGCCACCTGGGACGCCCCCTACAAGTGGGTAGATTTTGTAATAGCAGTTAAAAAATGTTTGCCCTTCTGCCTGCACTGAGTTGCCCAGGTTGTTTCTTGGGACTTGTGATTTGCTGTTTGACCTCTGGTTACTGTGAGCCTTTTAATCTTTATCTTTTTTTGCCTGATGATCTTGTTCTGCCCCAACTTGTCCATCAAATTACCCTCATTGGGAAGAGCTTGTTTTTTCCAGGATATATAAGTCTTTTTTTGTGGTGAGTTTTTCTGGTTCTCTTGGTATACAGGGAGGGGACAGAAGACTGACTTAGAGAGAAGGTGGAGGCATCTGCAGTGTGGGTCAGTGTGATCTTGACCTTGTAAGAGAAGGAATTGGGTATTTATTAAAATGCAGGTTCCTGGGTTAGCCTCAGACACATGGACTTTGATCCCTTAGCAGCAAACCCAGGAATCAGCCCTTCACCAAGTACTCCTGATGGTTCTAATGCACGCCAGAGTTTGAGAACCACAACACTGGAGCATTAAAGAGAGCGGTGTTATTGTTGTTCAGTTGCTAAGTCGTGTCCGACTCTTTGCAACCCCATGAACTGCCACACGTCAGGCTTCCCTGTTCTTCACTGTCTCCAGGAGTTTGCTCAGATTCTTGTCCATTGAGTCAGTGATGCTATCTAACCATCTCATCCTATGTCATCCGCTTCTCCTTCTGCCTTCAATCTTTCTCCAGGAGTTTGCTCAGATTCTTGTCCATTGAGTCAGTGATGCTATCTAACCATCTCATCCTATGTCACTCGCTTCTCCTTCTGCCTTCAATCTTTCTCCAGGAGTTTGCTCAGATTCTTGTCCATTGAGTCAGTGATGCTATCTAACCATCTCATCCTATGTCACCCGCTTCTCCTTCTGCCTTCAATCTTTCCCAGCATCAGAGTCTTTTCCAATGAGTCAGCTCTTCGTATCAGGTGGCCGAAGTACTGGTACTTCAGCTTCAGAATCAGTCCTTCCAGTGAATATTCAGGGTTGATTTCTTTTAGGATTGACTGTAAAGAGAAGATAAATTGCAGAAAGCTTTCTGGAGTGTTATTTTGTAGAGCACTTTCCTGGAGATCAAAGATCTTTCTTCAGTGCCAGAAAACAAGAGTAAAGCTCTAACCCTAGAGAGCTTTCAAGACATTTTCTCTCTGATTATGTTCATCTGTGCCTTTTTTTCAACTATCTGTTACCTAAGGGAAGTGTGACAGGGTCTGCTCATTGAACAGGGAGAAAATAGATGGGGATGGGGTTTTACAGAGGCTTTGAAGATGGATCTTCATGAGATGACTCAAAAAGTTTGAGAAAGTTCTCTAGTGGTGGGGGTGACTATGGGGATAGTGGGGGAATCCAGGGTAGGGAAGTTAGGCTTAGGAAAGTCAGGAGCGGAAGGGAAGGTGTAGTTCAGGGATAGATGAAAAGGCAGTTTAGTCTGTAAAAAAAAAAAAAAACGATGCTGAAAGCAACGGAAGGACAAGTTGAAATCATCCTTTGGATGTTTCTCTAGGAGGATTCAGAAGGACAGCAGGGAATTACCGAGGACTTTATTTCAAGCGTATATTGGTTTATGTGTGTGTGCTCAGTCATGTCTGACACTTTGGCACCCCATGAACTGTAAGCCTGCAAGGCTCTTCTGTCCTTGATATTTTCCAGGCAAGAATACTAGAGTGGGTTACCATTTCCTACCCACTAGAGTGGGTTACCAGGGGATCTTCCTGACCCAGGGATTGAACCTGCGTCTCTTGTGTCTCCTGAATGGCAGGCAGATTCTTTACCACTGTGCCACTTGGGAAGCCTCATACCTTGGTTTAATCATGGATAAATATTTGCACAATTTTCTTTACACAGTTGTTTGTTCAAAATGGGAAGTTATTTTGAGGTAGGCATTTCAAATACCTTTCGTGATTTAAATGACAGTGATTTCTAGTTGAATAGCATCTGTGTTCATGCTTAACCGTATTTCTTGACCATGTGTGTGATGAGCCTCATAACTGATACACATACTATGGTTGGCACTGTTAGGGGGACACAGAGGAATAACTCCTTATCTTTGCGGGGCTTGTGTTATTGGAGAGCTATCAAGAAAGGTACACATCTCAGGCCCTACCCCAGACCCCTGGCTCACAGGCTGGGTTGGGGCCAATGGGCTGTGTAACACGCTCTCCAGGGGGTTCTGAAGCCCACTCAAGTTCAAGAAGCATGGCACCTGGATGGTGGAATTCAGGCTACAGTAAACCACCCCTGGAAAATAAAAAAGCTTCATGGCCTTGACTGTAATCCTGACATGAAACAAAATTGATGACACTAGACGCTTAAGCTTTAAAAATATACTTGTGTTTAAAACAGCCTCACTAGCCATCCTTAGAAGCGATATTTTCACGCCCTGAAGTTTATCAATAATGTTTTTCACTTCTGCTCTTGAAATCATGTTACAACTTGATAAAGAATACTGTTCAGTATTAAGAAAAATGAAGAGACCAAAAAAGAGAAAAGTAAACATGAGAAATGAAGTACTGATAAAGTACACGTGATAGTTTCATGTCTCATTTTTCTCATAAGGAGCTCACAGGTTTTGGCTTCTTGAATGATATATTTTGGGCTAGAGCTCAAAGGATGACTATGATGAAATAATGGAGAAGAAAACCAGCATTTTAGATGGGCATATTGTCAACAGGGTGTTGGGTAAAAAGGTCCATGATTGTGTTTAGAAACTGCAATCCAGCTGTTTTCTGCTCTAAAGCCAATAAAGAGGCAAGGTTGATGGAAAGGAAAGTTTGTTTTATTTCTGTGACTGGCAACTGGCGGTGGGGGTTTGAGGGGGTGGGGACAGGGAGGGTGGACTCCTGTCCAAAGGTTAACTCCCCCAACTGATAATGAATGAGCAAGAGCTATCATAGGTGGAGGATGGGGGCTACATGTGGAAAAAGCACAGCCAGCTCTGACAGTCATCTTGAAATTGGTCATCGGTGGTCTGATCAGTCATCTTGATTATTTGAAGTACATTTAACCTTCAGTTCTGGGGTCAGTTTGTTCCTGTTTCTCTGAGGCCAGTTCTTGGAGTTGTGGCAGTTCGTGTCACGGCTACAGTCTGCTTATCATGTAGTTAACTTCTTTACCTGGTGGTGGCTTCAGAAATTATAAGACAGCTTAAAGGATATGGCTCAGAATATTACCTGTGCCCCTTGAGGAGGAACTAAAGGTCCTTGATTTGCTTGATGGCCAAAGTGTTACTGTTTTGTCCTGTTTGACCGTTTTCCTTTGCTTTGGTGTTTTCTCACATCTCTGAGCAAATTTATTCTTCGAGTAAAGTTTGTCTACAGACAAAAGGCAGGTGGAGGACATGGTTGGAGATGGAAGGGAAGGACCATAGCAAATTGCTCAGTTTCAGTCTGAGACGGGACATCTGATCGACCCTGTAGGCTGTGTCAAGGAGCAGTGGCAGGTGGTGTGAAACATCAGCTTGGGGTCAGATCATAAAGATCCTTAAAAGCCAGACTGTATATTCTGTTGAAGGTCATAGGACTCTATATGAAATTTTGATAACAGAAGAATAATCTGCAAAGAGTTGTATTTTAGACAGATTGATTTATTTTCTTGGGAGGGTTGGGGATTTAGCTCACTAGGAGGAGTAAGATGTTAAGAGTTTTTTTTTTTTTTTTTTTTTTTGAAACTGTGATCACAGTAAGAGTCTGACAAAGGTGACAGTTGTGTGAACATAGGAGATGGAGAAGTGAAAGATACTGCAGAAGAATATCCCAAGTCTCTGGTACTGAACCAAGACCTTTTCATGGTTTAACTTGTTCTATCCCCTTAACAGTTCTGTGAGGTATCATTTTTAAGGGTGAGGAAACTAACACGCACAAAAGTTGCACGGCCAGAAACCAGTGAGTAAAGGGTATAGGATGATGCTGTCCAGTATAGTAGCCACTAGACACCTGAACCTGTGTTAATTTAGTTAGAATTAAATATTTAAAAATCAGCTTTTCAGATGCTTGCACCACATTTCAGATGCCTGATACCAACATGGGGCTGGTGGCCACTATCTTTGATAACACAGATATAGAATACTTCTGTTATTCCATAAAGTTTTATTGGGCAGATTTGAACCTACGCATTGTAACTCCTGAGCCCATGGTCTTTGTTTTATTTATTATTTAAAACATTTTTGAGTTCAAAGCTTAAAGTGGTTTAAAGTCTTTATTGAATTTGTTACAATATTGCTTCTGTTGTTCATGTTCTGGTGTTTTGGCCATGAGGCAAGTGGGATCTTGACTCCTTGACCAGGGATTGAACCCACACCCCTTGCACTAGAAGACAAAGTCTTAACCACTGGACCACCGGGGAAGTCCCAGAGCCCATGTTCTTAAGCCATCCACTCTACCACCCGCCATTAACAAAAAATTGCTATGGTTTCTAGTGGGATAGCTAGCTTGAAGAAGGGAGGGACAGACAGGACTCCTATAACATTTTGGTGGTTTCTTTTTAAAAAATACATTTGTTAATGAAATTTAATGCAGGCCTAATATTTTAAGTTCTTTGTTAGGTTAGCTTAAATTTTATCAGGGAAAATAAGCCAGTATGAATTCAGGACTATAGACCTCTACACAGTACCAATATGCCTTAGTATCCTGAGAGATATAGATTACAATGTGTGTGTCCATTGGGGGCCTCACTTCTCCTTTGAAGATTCCATTTGGCAAGTCTGCAGCTTGGAAAGACAGCATAATCATGGCAATAAGTTCCATTCCTTCTCAGATTTCTCCTTAAGTGCCTCTTCAGCTCAGTTCTCCACTTTCAAATGGGCTACAAAAGTACACTGAAAAGATGAATGTCTTCTTTCCCTGAGTACTGTATTGCTGAAGCCAGAATGCCAATTACATTGCTTTGTGATACAGGATCTGGGATAATGTTAAACTGGAAAGATATTTATTTCCTGATTTTAGATGAAAATAAAGAATCTCACTGCTATTAGAGGGAGTTGGTGTATAATTCTTCGGCTATGAGGATAGTGATCTTGCATTTCCGTAAACAGGCAGTTAGCCTAAATGTATTACTGACTCATAATATTAGGTCTTGGGGAGGCAGAAGCTTTTTCTTGAAGAGAGAGGCTGGGAGGGCCATTGAAAAGGCTGTTTGTGAGTTGTTCTGCAAGGTGGTATTAAGCTGTGCCCTCTGCTTTGCATGTGTAAAAATCTTAAGCCTGTAGTAATGTGAGAGGTCTGCTTTCTCCTAAATACCACAAGGTTATTGTGCAGAATATTGGACTTGAGGAACATGGAGAATGCAGGACTGGTTTCTCTAATTTTTGGTTCCTCCTTCAGCTTTCCCCATTCCCAAGCTCTTCAGACTGTACAGTTGGGGTGTATGATGGTTTTGGTGTTGCCTTATAGCAGAGTTACAATGGAGCCAATTTGTGGGTGCAGTATGCTGGCTTCCTAGCCTTGCGAAGCTTCAAAAATACTTCCTGAGAAATCACCTTTCTCTTTTTCCAAGAAAGATTACAGTCACTTTGTAGCCTACATTTTTGTTTGTTTCCTGGACCATCACTAATGGGAAGCATCAGTTTGTTGACTGAAGTGAATTGTGCTCGGGTAACATGGCTGTTGTTTGCCTCTGGGCTTATTTCTGGGTTTGTCCACGTTGTGCATCTCCCTCCCAAACATGGGAGATTCCTCTGAATATGCAGATTCATCTGAATGAATGAAGGTATGAAGAGTTTTCATTTTGTTCAGTGCCTAAAACTAGAGTGGCTTTTTTTTTTTTATTAGTAAGCCATTATTCAGAAATCTTGCAATGGATGCTTTATTTCCAGTTAACTTGACTTACTTGAATATGTAAGGTTTTTCAGGGTAAATAAGAATTTTCAGGGTATAAAAGAATTTCCAATGTTTTGTACTAAGGAACTTCAGGGAGCAAAGTACCTTACTTGACCTGAAGCAGTTTGCTTCAGTTTTGGTAGATTCAGGTAGAGAATAGTGTTCTTTCATGATTGCTGATCCAAAGGGGAGACCCAGAAAACGGTCTGCTGTTCTCTGAGTAGTGCCGATTATGTAGGACCCTTCTGGGCTGTCCACGTTAATCCTGTCACCAGTCAGAAGGCCACAGAGAGTGCTATTCCCAAACCGAGCATTGCCATTTTGGAAAAGAGGTCATGGTAATGTTGAACCTAAAATTTGGCAACAATAGTAAAGTTGGGAAACCAAGAGCTACTTTATTCTTTTTTTAAATTGCCTTCTTTAAAAGATTTTATATTGGAGTATAGTTGATTAACAACATTAATTTCAGCCATACAGCTAAGTGATTCATATATAGGCATATACATATACACGTGTGTGTGTGTGTATATATATATATATATATGGATATATGGATTTCTCTGGTGGCTCAGATAGTAAATAATCTGCCTGTAATAAGCTGGGTTTGATCCCTGAGTTGGGAAAATCCCCTGGAGGAGGGGATGGCAACCCACTTCTGTATTATTGCCTGGAGAATCCCCATGGACATAGGAGCCTTGTGGGCTATACAGCCCATGGGGTTGCAAAGAGTCAGACATGACTGAGCAACTGCGTGTATATATACATATATATATATACACACACACATACACGTTTCTTTTTGTTTTCCAATTTTCCCCCCATTTAGCTTATTACAACGTATCAACCAGATCTCCCTGTGCTATACAATATGTCCTTGCTGGTTATCTATTTTAAATACAGCACTATGTACATGTCAATCCCAAATGTCCAATCTATCCCTCCCCCCTGGTAACCCTAAGTGTATTCTATAAGTCAGTGGATCTGTTTCTGTTTTGTAAATTAGTTCATGTTGTATTTTTTTTAGATTCTGCATATAAGTGATATCATATATTTTTATTTCTTTGCCTGACTTATTTCCTTTAGTATGATAATTTCTAGGTCCATTTATGTTGCTGCAAAAGATATCATTTCATTCTTTTTAATGGTTGAGTAATATTCCATTGTATAGATATACCACATCTTCTTTATCCATTCATCTGTTGATGGACATTTGTTTTGCTTCCATATCTTTGCTATTGTAAACAGTGCTGCAGTGAACATTGGGGTGGCTGTTTCCTTTTGAGACATGATTTTCTCTGGATTTGTGCCCAGGGGTGGATTGCTGGATCATATGTTAGAACAACTATTTTATTCTTAACAGAAACAGTCCTCCCCCTTTTTTTGTACTTATTCAGTAAGACTTACAAAAGTTTACTGTACTTTGCAATATATTGACATATCTATCTACCTTTCTTTGCTTTTGACACCCATTGTCTTAACCACCAACGTTCCAGAAAACCTGAGACCAACAAGGATAATATTTGTGAAACTACTTATTCTCTCAGATTCCTTATATCTAAAAA